>NW_027273852.1:11445000-12645000 GCF_046630095.1 Trachinotus anak
ACATAATGACTTTTGCAGCGCAATTGCATTACTGCACAAATTACAATTTTTATGACCTTTCCAAAAACTTAGTGATGCTCCTAAGACATTTTCAGCCTTGGATAATATATTTTCAACTTGCATAAATCCTCAAGGACATATAAGCACCTATCATAGTAAATAACAAGAAGAATGTGTGTGTGTTTTTGTGCGTGTATTGGCGATCACTGTTTTTGGACAGCATGTGTGAGTGAGTGTGTGAGTAAAGGAGGGCGGCATCACGTCATCCAGAGTGGGATGAGGGTGGAAGACTGTCGGCAGCAATGAGCAACAAGAAAAAAAAACAACACATTAATGCTAATTGAGCCCCACTATTAGAAACACCTACTGTACTGTACAGTTCAATTTCCAACAAAAGCACATCTGTTTGCTGAGATGACTGTAAGAGAAAGGGAGCAGGAGAAAAGTGGGAAAGCGAATGAGCAAAAGGAGAGAGAGACAAAGCACAGAGGGAATCACTGTCTGCTGCAAACACTGACACAGTCATGCATCAGGACCTCACTCCCTGCCTCCATCATTCTTTCGAATGGCCCATTCTTCACATGGACACACTGCTCTGTGTTTGTGTGCTAACAAATCATCCGACAGCTTAGCTTTGCTGCTGTATCATGAAAACATTCAGCAGCTACTTTCAGGAGGAAAAGAGGAGCATTCCTTTCTAAATCCCGAGGGTACCTGTCTTTCCTGCAGACATGAGGCCTTGGGTTAAGTCTCCCTGCATTCGCACTAAGGTCTGCCTCTGTTATTTCTCCCACAAGAGCCGCTCCATGCTCACTCATATCTACCCTGCAAGAATGTGCAGCTGAAAGACTCGTGCTTATTGTTGATAAAAACAAAAAGAAATACTCTCTCACTGAGGTTATTTTTGGAACATGACTGTAGGGCTGGAGGTGTGTCTGTCTGTTGGTCTAACAGTTAGTTAACACTAACTATAGTAAACCGTCATTTTGATGAACTGCCTTAAAATTTGGCATGAAGTGTTTCTAGTTGTCACATAGGAAGGCAGAGTGAAAAGCCAGGGTGATATATTTTAACGATGTGCATTTTCACACAGTCCCTCCTGGAAGACATTTACAGTGTTTCACTTGGTTGCTCACACGAAAAGTGCCACAAATAGTGGTCACACATTTAACTAATGAAAAAGAGAGCTAGGGAGAGAGTACGTACAATGCCTGCCCCAACTCTCATCCCTGCAAAGCTGTCCAACGGTGTGACGTGCGTGCGAATGTTGGCTCGTTGGTTTTGGAAAGTTACAGAAATGGTCAGACACAGACACTCCCAATCTGATGCCTGGAAGTAGTTGGGGAGGGGGTTTCTGAAGCTATCCGACCACCTGACAAACAGTTCGGAAGGAGCAAAAGTTCCCTTAAGTCTTCCACTCCTATTGACCTTATAGATCCCCTGACTTTTGAACTAGCGCCACCAACAAAACCATGTTTTTACTAGTTCAACAATTTGTTTAATTGCAGGGTAACCCAAAAACTAACAACTGGATTTAAAAAAGCATTATAGAGTAAGTTTACACATTTCAAGAAGCTAGTGTGAGACTAATGAAGTTACAGGCAGTTCAGTAAAACTACAACTGACTGCCGGATCCCCTCTTGATTTGGCAAATTTAGACTGCAAAAGCCTCATCTTAACTTCAGCTGAATGTTAAGAGAATAGTTTGACATTTTTTTGGAATCTTTGTTAAATTTTATAACCTTTATGCAGAGCCAGGGTAGCTGTCTTCATACTGAGGCATCTGGCTGCCATACAGATGAGAGTGGTGTCGGTGTTCTTCTGTAACTCACAGCAAGAACGTGAAAAAGCTTATTTCCTAAATAAGATTTTGTGTTCAGGAAGCATTTTGCTCAGTATGAGGAGTTTGGATTTTGTCTCTCATCTTGGAATTGTGATAGGAAGGGAACAACCTGAGCAGGAGGAAAGATAAGAGCGGCTAATAACACTTTTAATGCACATATGAGCATGTTAATCAGTGTGTATCATGAAAAAGTCTGAACATATCCTTTAACCCAGCTTTATGGCCAGTGTACTGAACATATAGAACCTTAACTTAGCCTTAGAACCTTAACCTAAACTTTTATAAAGCTTATTTGCAATGTAAAACCATCACCAGTAATAGCTGGTTAGGGAAAAAGATGTTTACCATAGGTGGAGAGGCAAACCGTGGAGCTCTTTGGTTCCTCAGAATGTGTGTTGTACAGGCAGGTGTAGCAGCCCTCGTCCTGGATAGCCACAGGTTGGATTGTGAGCTGGCTATGGGACAGGGAGGCACTGAGCCAGATCCTTCCCTGGTACGGTGGCTCAATCATGGGGTCACTCCGCTTCGCGAAGGAGGCCACTTCTGTGGAGCCTCCTTGGGCAGGAGTGTATCTCCATATGATCTGCTGCACCTTTTCAGGCAAACCGTAGGAGCACGAGAGGGACACCTTCTTGCCGCTCACTGCTGTCTTGTTGCTCTCAACAGTGACATGCGCTGGGAGTTAAGAAAAAAAAAAAAAGGCCACCATCCAGTAAAAGAATGATGGACAGGGAGGAAAGATAAGGAGAAGAAGAAGAAGTTAATATTCAGAAATATGAGGCACCCAAACAAAAACCAGTCACTGGAATCTGCACCAGCTGTTTCTGGTTAGCAGAATGAGCCCTCCTTCTCCCTCTGCTCCACAGCTCTTTATTAACATGACTGGCTGAGCCTCAACAGACTCATCAACTTGTGTTCAGGGGTTAGGGGGTGGTTAGGGACATCTGTATGCACATATTTTCAGTAAATCCCTGCAGCAGATTGATGTTCAGGTTGTAGGGAGGAGTACCTATCCCTGGAGTCTATTGGAGAATTGGTTTTCTTTAATTCTCATGGGTGGGGGCAAAAGGCGGGCATCCAAGTTCAGTTAAGCCAAACATCAACAGGGGCAGAAACAATGGAAACTGAACTAAGAACACTTGCTAGGTTGTGTAATTCCTCACCTATATTGGTAGCTTTCTCTAACAAGTCTCTCAAACTCAAAACAGCATGATGAGAATGATATTGATTCTGTATCAGACAGAGGACACCTCATCTGATTCTAGATATTTGAGGTCCTTAGGTCGTCTCAGGGATGAAATCCGTCTGCCTATAGTGTGTCTCCAGGATCATTGCTCAACCTGGCCACAGTGTCAATTTGAGTCATTTTCCTGTCTTGCAATACATAGTCTTTCACTGAACTTTCAAGTGTGTTCAAAATTTTTGTCCCATTTCACACTGTCTGTAGAGCACCTAGTGTATTTTTAAAAAGCAGTAAATTCTCAGATCAAACATATATAGGTATTATCTAAACAATAACATATTGGCATTCTTCCATGTGCCAAAACTGCATTTATGTTCATTAAAATAAAAGTAGTTGTTGTTAACAGCTGTACTTACCAGTAACAGTGAGGCAGGTCTGTCCCTGCTTTGAACCAGAAGGATGCATGTCAAAGATGCAGGTGTAGCAGCCTTCATCGCGGAAGCCCACCCTCCGGATTGTGATAGCCGAGGTGTCCTTTGGGGAGGTGGCGAGCTCCACATGCTGCTGTCCACTCACACTGTCTCTGTGGCCGGGCTGGTAGCTCAGCAGGGTCTGGTTCTGGACATCCAGCCAACGCACCTGCTTCAGGGATTCACCTCGCTCCCTGGAAACACTGCATGTCAGAGTGAAGGGCTTCTCCACTGGAGCTTCCAGACGCTCTGGTGCAGTTACCCTGCCTGATACATCCACCCTAATGTCAATTACATACTGTACATGAAAAATACTCCACTTTGGTGTATTTATGAGGTCTCATTTTGACTTTTTCCTTCTCATCTTATCTTTACACACTCACCCTGTAGTCCTCCCACCAGCAGCAGGAGTAAACACACCTGCAGACTTTGGCTACAGGAGGCCTGGATCATCATCTTCTTCATTGCTCATTTAACATGGAGATAGAAGAGTGGTACTGTGATATGGAGAAACATCAGTTATCATTAGTCAGGCCAGCATGAACTTGCACTCTCCTATGATTTATACAACTCGTGATCCAGCAGTAATACAGAGAGAATGTTCACAAGCTGAGTTAACCTCATTTTCTCTACTCCCGGGGCCAGTTCAGCTCCTGTGGTCACTAGATGCTGTCCAACATGTTTAACTGCATTAAAGCATCCAGAAAACTGTACCGTGAGGTGTAGTGTGAATATATTCAATTTAAGTGCAACAACGTCCAAAGTGCAAAAATGTTCAGATTAGACATAAATTTTAAGATAAGACATAAGAGCTCTTTAGACACTGGAACTGATTTTATTTTCCTGCCACATCACTGACTAAATCGACTCTAGGGTGAATTCAAGTCTTCTACAATGACTTGCAATGAACTGTGGAATGAAATAAATAAACTCTTAATAAACTAAATAAATAAAAACCTATTATAGTTAATTACCAAAGATATACAAAAATTATATAAAAGATCCACAGTTTTTTTTTTTTTTTTAATTAGACCATGTGTAGCCAGGTGAACTGAAAAGAACTGAATTATCTTTCATACATAAAACAAGACACTCACCTCTACTTGCGTCCTAAAGCAAAAGTTAAAAGCCAGCAGTTGGGGATGTTCTACCTCTGCAACATCTTGCCCACCCTCAGGATCCAGCAGTCTTCTGAAACTCCACTCCAGCACAAGCTCCAGTCAAAACTATTTTTACTCATCCGAGTGTTTTCTATTTTGTGGACCACCAACACAATGAACACCAGCCGGTGGCAGCTCTGGACTTGACTTGACTGGAGGTTGTGGAGTACTGAATGCAGGCAAAAAAAAAAAAAAAAAAAAAAAAAAAAGGCAGATCACGTCTTGGGCTCATAGCGCCCTCTAGTGTCAGCCAATGCGCATCGCCTTGTGAGGCAGGTGGAGCCGTGTCAGTGTGTGGGCTGCACTTCCTGGTGAAGCCGATCTGTAAAGATGAGGTGGAATAATGTGGATCTTTAGATCTAAGTATCCTTGCTTTGATTACTACCAAAGGGGGAACAAATTCTCATGTGAAATAATCAAAACAGTTCGAAGTTGGCAGACAATACTGTGTTCATGTAGGACTCATATGAAGGGGCTCACAGTGGTGGTAGTAGCAGAAGAAGAGGACGTAGTAGCAGTAGTAATAGTGGTTATTTCAATTGTAGCTGTACCAGTAGCAGCGGTAGTAAAAGAGGTAGTAACAACAGCAGAGTAAGTTAGTAGCTTTATCACAACAGTTCGCTGTTTTGTCGCCCTCTGCAGGTTCACACGCTAATTACAAATATCCTCACGGAAATAAAGGCATACAGTAATTAAGCTCATGATTTACTGTGAATCAAATATATATGAGTTTTTCTAATATAATCAAAATCGAATATATGAATCTTTTTTTGCTCATTCTTTTTTTATTTTTTATTTTAGACGTCACAGTTTGCAACGGAAGTGTGCTGGTCGGACTCATATTAGCGACGCACCTAAATGGGATATCGTTTGTAACATGACAGCTGAGCAACAAATCCTCCGAAAATGAGCTCATTAGGAACAAAACAAGCGTTTCAAACTTGATTGAGGCTGATTGTATTTTCTATCAGCATGAAGTGAAGCTGTCCTCGGTTCTGCTTCACCTGTACAGTGAGTTCTCGACGGACTACAGGTTTATTTAAAACAGACATTATGTCGTTCTTAGTGGACTCAGTCATCATGTTCACCTCGCAGGTAATGTTGAGTTGGTGAATATACACACATGAACCATCAATTTCTTGAATTGAAAAAGAACATTCAGGGCATGTTGTAATGATAATAACATTAATATAATATAATATGAGCAGTATGGATAGCTTACATTCTTGGTAGAGCGTTTTGCAGAAGTTTTTGTTCGTTTCTCGTTATAGTATTGTCGATTTTAAAACTACTAGCTATCCAATAAAGACATCTGGTAGCTTTCATTGCTTTGGTGTAAAATTCATTCAATTCAAATTTCGTGAATTGTGGCCAAAATGCAGAAGACGGTGTTGACCAGCACTGAGTAAAAGTTTCAGCTACTACAAGTGAGGGTGCTTTCAAAAAAATAATACCATGAATAGTTTTTTTTTAAATTTGTGAATTAACTTAATGCAAAGTGTTGTAAATCAAATGCTTACAAAAGTGGTTGCTTGATGTAGCACAGACAGGAAAAATGCGTTTTTATAAGAGGTATTGCTTATTTGAAAAACAGGACCCTGTAATGTTCACTTTGTCTTCCTCCTCCACATATTTCCCATTTAATCCATGACAGGTGCTGTTCTTTGGATTTGGCTGGCTATTCTTTATGCGGCAGTTGTTCAAAGACTATGAGGTACTGTGTGATCCCTGCCATTTATTTCCAAACAACCACAAGGGTATATGTGTAGATCACTGGCATTTTATGATAATAAAAATGCACAACTGCACATAATCTGATCTCTGAGCCTGCATCAGCGCCTGGATATCTTCCACGATAAAGTTTTCGACTGTCTGTTCATGTGTTTGTTGACAGGTGAGACAGTATGTCGTCCAGGTGGTTTTCTCCATCACTTTTGCTTTTTCTTGTACCATGTTTGAGCTTATCATCTTTGAGATTCTGGGTGCCTTAAGCAGTAGGTAAGTACATTTTCTATTAGATAAAACAATTTTCTATTGCAGCTTATCTGTGATGAAGAATTTAACCTCTCATGTCTTTGCCACAGTTCCCGGTATTTCCACTGGAAACTGAATCTGTATGTGATACTGCTGGTTCTAATCTTTGTGGTGCCTTTCTACATTGGTTACTTTGTTGTCAGCAACATACGCCTGTGTAAGTACAGGCAGTTTTAACTATTGAATATATAATATTTTAACTTAAAATATCTGATGCTGTTGGAGAGATGTTATTTCTCACATGTCAAGGTAAACTCTTTGCTGTGTGTCTGTGTAGTGCAGAGACAGAGGCTTCTATTTGCCTGTATGGTGTGGTTTACCTTCATGTACTTCTTCTGGAAGTTGGGAGATCCATTTCCCATCCTCAGTCCAAAACATGGTAAATGTGCATCCTTCTCCTGTCTGGACATTAGTCTGTCATGTTTGAAACATTGTGCATGTGATAATTTTTGGATGTCTTATTTCTCATAATGTGAGAGTCCCTTATCTGCAAATAGTGTCAAAAGGCAAGTCAAACCGTGGTGTTGCTGTTTTCAGTCTGTTGTTGTCTTTTTTCTTTTTGTTTTTTTAGGCATCCTGTCCATTGAGCAGCTCATCAGCCGTGTTGGTGTGATTGGAGTCACTCTCATGGCTCTGCTGTCTGGTTTTGGTGCTGTCAACTGTCCCTACACTTACATGTCGTATTTCCTCAGGTAAGCTCAGCTGTGCGTTTTCTATGACAATACCCACAACTGCTGTATCACACACCCTATTAATCTGAGTTTCCTCACATGTAATTGTTCTAGATGGTAATTGTAACTCTGTTTGCATGGCATTACTCAGACACAAGCTACTGTGACTTTTATGCTCCTTGCTTTTGTTATGTTCACAGAAATGTAACAGACAGCGACATCCTTGCTCTGGAGAGACGGCTGCTCCAAACTATGGACATGATTGTCAGCAAGAAGAAACGGTGAGCAAAGAAAACAATCTATTTATTCTATTTTATCTTTGAAGGAAATGACTCAAACAAATCACTGTGCCACCACAATGTGCAAAGTGTTTGTTCTCTGTGTGTGTGTGTGTGTGTGTGTAGAATTGCCATGACACGAAGACAGATGTACCAACGTGGGGAAGACCAGAACAAACAGACGGGATTTTGGGGCATGATCAAGAGTGTAACCTCCAGCCAAACAGGCAGTGAAAGTATCCTTTGAATTAATACCCAGTTTGAGGGCAAAAAAGTCCGTATTTGTTTTTTTGTTACCTCAGTCAATTCAGAAAGTGATGAGACCCCTTCAGTTTTTTTTCATATTTTGTTATGTTGCAGCCTTATGCTAAAATAAAAAAAAAAAATCAATGAAATCATCCATCTGAACTCAATACCCCATAATGACAAAGTGAAAACTGAATTTTAGAATTTCTTGCAAATTTATTAAAAAGGGGAAACTGAACTATCACATTGACATTAATATTCAGACCCTTTGCTATGACATCTGAAATTCAGCTGAGGTTCCTCCTGTTTCTCTTGATCATCTCAGAGATGCTTCTACACCTTCTTGTCCTTTTTAAAAAAAAATAAAAATAAAAATTAATTTGCAAAAATATCTGAAAATTTCTAATCATGGAGTATTGAGTGCAGATTGATGAGTGTGTGTGTGTGTGGGGGGGGCTGCAACATAACACAGTGTTAAAAAATTGAAGGGGTCTCAATACTTTCTGAATTCACTGTAGATAACTATTTACTGCTAGGTATTACATGTGGTAGATGTCAGCCTTGACTACCTCCCCCTCCAGACCTCTCTCTGATCCAGCAGGAAGTCGATGCTCTGGAGGAGCTGAGTCGACAACTCTTTCTGGAGACTGTGGACCTGCAAGCCACCAAGGTAACACCTGTGCATGCACATGCGCAAACACACAAGCACACTATGTTCCACCTAACTATGGAGAAACACAGTTTTGACCTGCACAGTTTATAGCTGTATTTTATGACTCCTGTAAAGGCTCAGTTGAAGTATAATTTGTGGTGCAGTTTCTTCGACTACCAAGGACTGCCCATCCCTCTGAGATTCAGTCAACAAAGGACCATCTCTCAAACAAATTCACAAACAATTGCTGAATGTTAACAGCTTACAGCTTTATCACCCATTAACCTGGGTACAGGTGTCTGTGTTTTCCATTCAGTTGTTGTGCAGCTTTATTTGTGTTTGAAGTTTGTATCACCCCTAGCTTCTCAGCTGATTGTTACGGTGGTGGTAGAAGTGCTGCTGAAAGAGGCCTGTTCTGGTACTATAAGGCACCTATTTCACCTTACACACTCAGTTGATTCAAAATTTGCAGGATTTCTCCTTCTGTAATTTGAACCAGGTTTATTACCATCCAACTCTAGATCTTCACATGCAGTATTGCATCACACGATCTAATAAAAAAAAAATTATCAAGAAAAAAGTGATCATAAACTTTTGATATCATGCGGTCAGGTCTGCCCTAGGCCATTTCCATGGTTCATTGAGACTATATCAATAGCATATCATTGATATCAATGGTTTTCACTCAAATCAGTGCCTGATTACATTGTTTAAACTTAAACCAGCAGTGACACTTAGACTAAGAACCATTAGCCCATGTCACACACATTTATCTATACACACTACGCCCGTTTTAATTTCCTCATTTGCAGATACATGATAAATGATTTGCTAATTCTTTACGCCCACCTTTCCTTATCTTTAGGAGCGAATTGAGTACTCAAAGACATTCCAGGGGAAATACTTCAACTTCCTCGGCTACTTCTTTTCCATCTATTGTGTTTGGAAAATTTTCATGGTGAGAACATTCACACTTGTTTTCTAGCATTGTGTAACTGCCTCACACTCGCACATAAATATCTGTAGGGCTATGGCCCTTACAAAGTTACATAATCACTCTTTGTTGTGTTTTGTATTGTCTAAAATGTGGTTAAAAATGACTGATTTATTTTGAAAATCCCTACCTTGTGTATCATAGGCCACAATCAACATTGTGTTTGATCGAGTAGGGAAGACGGATCCAGTGACGAGGGGTATTGAAATTACAGTGAACTACTTGGGTATTCAATTTGATGTAAGACACACACACACACACACACACACACCTGCACACATGTCATACAGCATGACCTCCTGTAAAGATAATTGCTGGCCCATTATCATCTCTCTGCTTGCTTTCTCTGCAGTAATCCTGGTCATGATTGTTTTAAATCTTTTTCCACGTAGACAACTTATTTGATTGAATTTCCACAGCTCGCTCACACACACACACACACACACACACACACACACACACACACACACACACACACACACACACACACTCAGAGCATGACATTACATTTAAATTTGAATGAATAAATGATGAATATAAAGTCAAAGGAGTCATCCTGTTTCCCTACTCTAATTTCCCTCTCCATTGCTTTCCTTTTTGTTCTCGATCTCCCTGTCACAGGTTAAATTTTGGTCTCAACACATCTCTTTCATCTTGGTGGGAATAATAATCGTTACATCCATTCGTGGCTTACTCATCACCCTCACTAAGGTAAAACTGTCTTATGATACATGTTGAAATGGCTACATATCTCAAGGATAATAAATCTGTGAGATTTTTTAACAGTATGCTATTTAACGTTTAAACTTTTAATCATTTTCAGTTCTTCTATGCAATATCAAGCAGCAAGTCTTCCAATGTTATTGTGCTTGTTCTCGCTCAGATCATGGTGAGTGTTGTTATTATTATTATTATTATTATTATTATTATTATTATTATTATTATAAGAGAGAGCACGGCCTACAAACAACAGATAAATCCGAAATGTCTCTGTGTGTCTTATTCTAACAGGGGATGTATTTTGTATCATCTGTGCTGCTGATGCGCATGAGCATGCCACTGGAGTACCGCTCCATTGTGACTGAGGTTCTAGGAGAGCTGCAGTTCAACTTCTACCACCGGTGGTTCGACGTCATCTTCCTGGTCAGCGCCCTGTCCAGCATCCTCTTTCTTTATCTCGCCCACAAACAGGCACCAGAGAAACACATGACGCTCTGATCCCCTAGTGTGCATTTCTCTTTAATGTGACTCCTGGCCCTCGGGGCAACTTTTAATCTGGGATTCAGGGATATCCAGAGATCCTGTTTTTTTTTTTTGTTTTTTTTTTATATATACAGGATATAATTATCTGTACTGCCTGTTCCTGAATCAGGAATGGCTGATTGTTGGATACAAGTGATGAGAAACAGAGCACATCAGGAAACAGCTTTGAAGATGTGCTCTCTTGAATTAAAAGGTATTTTGAGAAAAACACTTCTACAAGGAATTTAATTTTACCTGCAAATGCAAACACTTTGTTCTCTGTGCTCTTCTTTTGGCCAAAATGATTTTTTTTCCTTTATCTGTCTGAACACACTGGAGCTGTACTGTTCACGGCACATCCCGGCTTCGTTCTCACTGAAGTGTAAAGTGTTATAAATGAAGAAAAGATCAAGATGTCACCCGTGGTCTCCATCCTGAAGTGGCTCTTATTTTCATCAAAATATGTCATTGAATTGGGAACACAAAATGATACACATAAAGAAAGCTTAATTCATATGGTATGTGTTCATTTATTTGTGTTAATGGAAATTGTCACTCATTTACATTCATTTTAGAGAGGTGTACAACAAAGTTTAATTTTTAGAGCATTAAATAAAGGCAGCAGTTTCTTCATAGAGGAAAATAATCCATGAAAGGCCATAGTATGTACTGGCAACACTGATAGTGTTATCTTAAGGTCTGTATGTAGTTTTAACTGGAACATGTTTTTGCTCTCAGCCCTCACATACAGTTGATGACAGTCTATGATTTAATGATAGAGTCGATATGTCTCTTCTATGATCTTAATTGGAGGAAGTGAAGCCCACAGAGCTGATTTTAAAAAAGTGGATCAACGTTAGATTGACAAAGGCCAAAGCAGGAAATGTGTCCTTAAGGTGGCTGCTCAGAGTCTCTCATCAAAACTTTCGTGAGATGAAGATGATGAAACAGATGAGACCTACAAGAGGGAGATAATAAAATCACAGTTATTTCAAAGTTTATTAACATTTTTAAAAGTCAGTTTTAGTTTAAAAAGGTAAACAGAGATTGACATGCTAGGTCATGTCCAAGCCCTAAATAAGATTCAGCAAGTACATGGCCACATAAACGAGACCAAGAGTCTACAGTCATGCTAGTGGCTCTGTGAGGTTGTACTTGGGCACAGTGTGGAGTTAAAAGCTAATGTCAGCATGCTAACCTGCTAATGCTAAAATTTAGGTCTGATCGTGGTGCTCGATGAAAAGCCAGAGGTTTTCCTGAAGTTGTTACAGTTCATCGTATCCAATAGTTGGTGAAACATTGCATAAAAACCCCCCCCACAAATGTCAACCTCGTGGTAGCATTAGAGGAAAAATCAAGGGGTCACCAAAGTCTGTAGGATGGATGGTTGGGGAATTTGTGTGCTAAATTTTGAGGTATTACACTGGTTAAGTGAAAAGTTGAGTTGAGGGTAACTAACTCCAAGAGGCTTCTTTAGGTCTGACTGACTGATGAGGAGATCCAGACGTTTAGCCTTTGAGGCTACGACCAGTCCAGTTGCCCTCGACTCAACATTTCTTGGATAACATTTCATAACAATCCAGTTGTTGAGCTATTTCAGTCTGGACCAAAGCAGTAGACAAATAAATCAACATTCCCATCCCAATAGTGATGCCACCGGCATGGTCAAAAACGTTGTGTGTGAACATTTAAAAAGCACCACTCACTCTCTCTCTTGATAGTTCAGTTGGGGTTTCAGGTTTGGCCTCCTCATGATGTCTCTCCTCTGGAGTTTCTGCAGTGTGGACTTGAGCATAGGATGTTTCCCCAAGCAGCAGGCGTGTGATAGCTACGCCTTTAGCTTTGAGCTGGTCATAGACGCTCCTCTTTGCCACCAACATCTCCAGAGAGCTGCCACTACTGCGAATAATTGCCACCGCCTCCTCATGGCTGCTCTGCTCTACATTTACCCCGTTCACCTCCACCACAATGTCCTCGTCCTCCAGGCCTGCCCTGTCAGCCGCTCCACCCCTCACCACCTGTAACAAAAACCTGTATTACCTCTTTGATTTGAAATAGTGCTGGTCAAATAGTGGATGTCCTTTTGAGTCTTACCTCCTTGATGTACTGTCCGCACACGCCTTGGATGCCGTTAAGGTGAAAGCCGTATCCAGCAGAGGTCCTCTCCATCTTACAGAGTTTAGGCTTGAGCTCCTCTTTCCTTTCCTGAACAGGTGTGGATGGTCGGACAGGAGCAGGTATCTTAATGGCCTCTGTGTAACTGGGCGGTGAGGTGGAATCCTGCATCTCCTCCCAGAAAACCATTGGAGACACCTTCCCCTGTGAGGGACACAACATGAGAATATATAGATCATCTGTAAGATATATTCAAGTTTGACAGTGGTGTCTTTACTCACCTGTTTATACATTTGATCTGTCTCTTTGTCCACCACCATGAGGCAGCAATTGTTGCCACTCTGCCTGATCCTATCCACCACCTGCTCATGGCTCCAGCTCTCCACCTCTTTGCCATCCACAGCCACGAGTCTGTCCATGTCCTTCAGACATGCTCTTTCTGCTGGGCTCCCTCTGTCTATGTCCTTGATGAAGTGTCCTACACGGTGTTAAAGAACACATTATGAAAATGCAGCCTCCTCTCTGTAGATTGCAGATTAAATGTTAATGTAAACAAAGGTGTTATTTAAATGATTGTATTGATTATGGGCTTGCCTGTTTGCTTGGGCTCCTCTCTGAGCAAGAAGCCATATCCATCAGGTCCTTTGGTCATGTTGATGATGCGTGGCTTGTGAGGGAGGTACTTAGCTGTGGCTAACCATGCTCCTATCTTCATACGCTTGTTCTGATAGTACCTGTCTGTTTCCTCATCAGCCAAAAGGAACATTATGTTGCTGCCCGCCATCTTGATCTTGTCCACAACCTGATCGTGTGTGTAGTCTTCTACGTTCTCCCCATTGACTTCCAACAGATGGTCGTTGACTTTGACTCCAGCTCTGTCTGCCATGCCTCCTGGGATCACCTCGGTCATGAACAAACCCTGCTCGCCTAAAGAGGATGATACAGAAGATATGAAAAACAGAAAAAAAAGAAAGAACATCTTTTGGTCGCAAGGTGGTGAAAATAATTTTCATGCCTTTCGTTTGGCTCCTGTTTCACCTCCCAACTTTCTGGAAAAGAGCTGCAGAGAGCAACTAGACCAAAACAGGAGCAGTAAGATGAGCTGCACCTGTTTTAGTCCAGTCTCTAATTTTACACATTAAAGAATGTTTGTTTAAAGGCACCGGGGAGTACTGCTGTATATGTGAAAGAGGTTGTATAAAGGCTTTTGCAGATCCCGAGGGGGCTTAATTAATGGATTCTATCACTTTCTAATAAGATGTCTTTTTTAATAATGGGCTCCTACAAGTTTGCAGTTGTAAGTGTAAGTACTTAAATTGGTATTAAGATGTAAACCAGCAAAATAACTTTTTCACTCCCTGGAAACCCAAAAGTTGTTCTTATTAATGTCATATGGCTTATCAGTTAATAAATAGAAAATACTCCTTTAACCATTAATGAAACCATTAGTTCCAACTTATAAACCTTTAGAAAGGGTGTCCTCTTGGCAAGATCAGCAGATCCAAAGCTACCAATTCCAACATCAGATTTTTTTCTTTCGCTATATCCACAGAGGTAGTTTATAGGCTATATATTTGTGCTATCATTTGCCTCTCTTTAAAGGTTTTCGTAGTTTTATCACCAGTTGTCCTAAATTGCTATTCCCCATCCTGTCTCCTGAGCTCACCTTTAACTGAGCGAATAGAAAACCCAAAGCCTGAGCTGGACTTGACCAGGTAGCAGAGTTTGAGTTTTTGAGCCTGTTTGGCCACACCATTGGCAACTGGTGAGCTTTGAGGGTCGGACAGGTTTACTCCGTTGGCTTTTTCTTGCTTGTAGGAGGCTTCATCCAGGATGTGGAACGTAACGGATGCTCCGCTGTTTCTCACCATGTCCACCACCTGTTCCAGGGAAACAAAGACGGGTCAGAGGCAAGATGCTTGTCACAGGATTATTCCATCTTTCAAGGAGTCATTATTGATTTCATAATTACACTTTAGTATTTCCACATCCTCCTCACCTGTGAATGGGACAGGTCATCAACAAATGTTCCATTGACCCGGAGGATGCGGTCTCCATCTTTAATTCCAGCCAGTTCAGCTGGACCTCCCATTTCCAGGCAGCGGATCAGGTGACCCTCCTCACCATGCTCCACCCTCAGATAGAAGCCAAAAGTCTGACCCGGCCTCTTGGTTAGAGAAATCACCTTCGGCTTGTACCCGGCCATGTCCTGACACAGAGACGACTTTTAATACCACACAGACAACAATCACAAATAAAATCTTGGATGTCTGTCGTAAAAAGTGATAAATTGTTTTTTTTTACTTAAGTTAAAATATTTTGCTCTCTTTAGTCATAACATTCATCTCCAAATGCTAGGCTACCAAAGTGGTTTAAATGAACTTAGAGATAAATATAGAAAATAGTCTAACGAGTAGATGTTTTGGTGTTTTGACGCTTTGCTATACACAGATTGCCAAGAGACAGACATAAGTGCTATGTTTTTCATTTTTCTTAATGTAACCCTTCACCAAAACAGCTGCAGTTACTGGATTTATTTTTAACCTTCAAGATCTGTCCTCTGCCTCTGCCTTTACCTGTCCCTGCTGTCACACTTTAAACATATTCATTAAATAGCAGAGAGACCTGGCCCTAAAGGAGTCATAGAGGTGCTGATAGCACAAGGATAAAACGTTAATCTTGCATGTCAGTGTTGCAGTGGCAGTTAATGGTTAACAGCAGGCACAGCTGACTGTGGTGATGACTCTCTTTTAAAGGACAGCTTGAACTTTGAGTGTCACTCTAATCCTCTTATTAGGCTGTTACTTCTACATCAGAAGGTCATAAAATGTGTGTTGGCATGTAGATAGGTGGATGCGCACTGATGTGCTTGGGCCTTATTTATTTATGGAATAACTGTAGTATACTGTCTGTTCTGTTAGTCTCATACACCTCTTCCAGTTTTGTCTCCGTGTTACATTTTGTGTTAATTTTGTGTTAATATTGTGCGCTATAGCAGT
This sequence comes from Trachinotus anak, assembly GCF_046630095.1. Lineage (NCBI taxonomy): Eukaryota > Metazoa > Chordata > Actinopteri > Carangiformes > Carangidae > Trachinotus > Trachinotus anak. The sequence continues at coordinate 11,460,888 of NW_027273852.1, forward strand.
TTAACAGCAGTTTAACAGATGACAAAGACAAAACAACAACAGCAAAAGTCTTGTAATCCACTGCATTACTTGTATGTAAAATTGACAAAATACTAAATCACATGAAACTAAGTTACATTACTCAGCAATGTACAAGAGCACACATGTATGAAAAAAGCCTTCACACTGACTGCTGACTGATCTAAATGGCCCAGACAGGATCAGGAGTCAGTGCACAATTTCCTCCCTCAATAATCTCCTTAAGTCAATCAGACTTAAAAAAAATAACATTTCCCCTAGTGCAAAGGGGTATAAAATATATACAATAATTCCTGTTTCAGCTTGTGCCAAATGTAGCTGACTGAAGCTTACATTAAATGCAACATTTAAAGCCAAGACAGTTTTATGACAAAGATGTAGACGTCTTGAACATAAATTTACCCACATTTACCCCCATGTCATCCTAATTTGTACCTTTGGAAACTTTTTAATCTGTGCTAGAATTTAAAAACAGTGTTTAACAGCACACTGCTAATTTGCAAGAGGTTTGCAGAGATTATAAACTTAATAGGGCCAGTATCAGAATTACACTGGAGATAACATAAACAAACCTCAACTTCACTTTATTGCCTTCATGAAATTTTACTCTATTTAACAAAGGAAACACAGCTCACCCTCAACAAATAAACGCATACACTGTGTTAATCTACAGTTGTAGTGGAATTTATATTGCACTATTTGTCAGAGATTCCCAAATTTTTTGGCTTGTGTGACCCTTTAAAAGAAGCAATGTCACCCTTTCAAAAGTGATACTTAGCTTTGTTTTAGAGGCCTTAAGAGGAAAATTTACAAGAAATATTGTAAAGATTGCAAAAATTAAATTTTTTTCCCCAGGTTGCTCTTTTGTTCATCACATCAAATCATCATACGATGTCGTTAGATTTATCTTGCAATCACTTGTGCGGGTCCCAACTGCTGTATGATACAAACGATATTGGATAAATTTAGCAATTTAAAACTGGCATTTTTTTTCCTCTGTATGCTAAATAAATAAACATATGACATCATACAGCTCAGGGACATCAGTATGGTAGAGCATTTGAAATTAAACTCACCAGCTTGCCTCTGCTCAGTCCAAAGGAGGAGCTCACCTGTCACTGCTTAGCTGTTGTCTCCTGTAGCTTCAACCTGTCCTCCTCCTTCTCCTCCCTCCCCCCTCGCCCACCCCTTCTGTGCGGGGACTTTGACAGGACAAAGGTGAGCCTAAAGGATGAGTTATTTAACAGTGTCTCGTGTAAGGAATGTCCACGGAGGCAATGGTGCTGTGCAATCTGTTCTGAGAAAGAGAGATGGAACTGTGAAGCAAGTCAACTGCATGGAGGACAAAGGTAGATGACGCAGGTGGGGAATCATTACAGTACACACATCACAGACAGCACTACATCATGGGAGTTACATCCTGTGCATAAATACTTATTTAACTTAAGAAACAGTAATGGTCCTTAATACTTTACCGAAAAGTGGCCACATCACCTTACAGCTACACATCAGTATTCCAGTTGGTCAAAACTTGCTGATATAAAGGTCATAATAAACATTAGAAGAGTTCAGTTAGTTGGCTAAATTAATTTTAAACAAGTTTTCCAAGAAACTCCTCAACTGTTTTCACCTTAATGTCATCAGAGGTAAAGCTTTACCTCACTGTAGTCTTACATCTATTACAAAATACATTTTCCCTATTATCACAATTCAAAGTAAGAATTAAAAAAAAACCTTGCACCCAACCCAGTACCACAACAAAGTGTTTGTTCTTGAGTGAACAACAACAACATCCAGATGGTTCAGAAAGTTCAGGATAAAGTCAGGTGTTATTTAATCTTCCAGTTTTATGGTTGCTGTGCTATGTAACTATGGGAGAGTCCTTTGGTTATAAAAGACGTATTATGATACTGCTGTCCTCGGGATGGGACAAAGGTGACAAAAACTCAACCAAAGCCAAGAAAATCAAAGCTGCAAACATTAAGAAAGTTAAATAATTACTGTGCTGATGTCTACGGCAAGGCTTTTTTTTTTTGTCTCTGTTTAATAATTGTTCAACATGCTATCCTTCATTTCTCACAGCCTCCAGGAGGACTGTAAATCTTGCTAATGTTATTAATTTACACCATTAATTTACACTGCTCTGGAGTCTTGAGGTTTTCAGTTCAATCCTCAGCACCAACTGAGCCAACTACATTATTTATCCTCATATTTTCACCCTCAGGGGGCAGTTCTATGCAGTTGGTAGGTTTACTTTTACTGTAAGTAAAATTTTGAATGTATAATTTTTACTCTTATTTTAATATTTTTTTCCATAGTGGTAGTGCTACTTTAATACAAATAAAAGATCAAAATACCACCACTGAGTACCTCAAGAACTGTACTTAAAGGCACCATATGAAAGACTGTTTTTGTGAGACCTCACAAATATTTCCTTTCTCATAAAACAATTACAAACCCTTTTAGCTGATGCTTTGAGACCTGCATTAGTTGCACCTTTATATTTCCTTCTCTTTTTGGCACACTGCTACTTCTTACATAGCATTTCAGCCATAATGAGTATCGACAGATATGCATATTTCTTGTTTGAAAGATGAGCTGATACCCATTACTGTCCTTCAGCGGCCTGCAGAAATGTGTATTATGTTGCCCCATGCTCATGCTGTACATACAGAATTGGTGATACAATAAGGTCAACCTATTCCTATACAGGAACCTTATCACTAAACACCACTGAAAGAAGTATTCAAAACCTTTACTTTATTGAAAGTACAATGTAAAAATACTAAAGTGCAAGTGCGTGTCCTGCATTCAAAATTTTACCGGAATAGAATAATATCATCAGCAAAATGTGCTTAAAGTATCAAAGTAATTGTTTTTATTTAGAAAAATGGCTACTCAAAAAGCATTTCATTAGTACACCTGCTCTTTCATATCCAGTTTAGCCAATCACGTGGCAGCGGAGTAAAATCATGCAGATACAGCTCAGGAGCTTCAGTTAATGGTTACATCAAACATCACAATGGGGGGGAAAAAATTATCTCAGTGCCAGACAGACAGAGTGTTTCCGAAACTGGTGAGCACCTGTGAGAGTTTTTACTCACAATGGTGTGAAAAACAACCAAATTTAAAAAAAACAAACAAAAAAAAAACATGTGCAGTTGAAGATTGAAAAAACACAGCCTGGTCCGATATCTGATTTCTGCGGAGCCACACAGATGGTAGGGTCAGATTTTGGCATCAACCTGCCTTGTGTTGAAGGTCCAGACTGCTGCTGGCGGTGTAATGGTGTGGGGAATGTTTTCTTGGCACTCTTTGGGTGTGCCAAGAAAACCTGTAGTATGTTGCTGAGTATTGTTGCTGACCATGTTTATCCCTTTATGGCCACAATTTACCATCTTCTAATGGCTACCACCAGCATGATAATGCACCATAAAGCAAAACTGGTCTCAAACTGGGTTATTGAACAGGACAATGAGTACAGTGTAATTCAGTGGCCTCTCCAGTCACTAGATCTGAATCCACTAGAATACAAAGGGAGGCACTACCTAGTTTTATCATGGGGCTCCTAATAAAGTGCTCAGTGAGTGTATTATTATATAATTTACTTCTAATACTAATGTATCACCGCAGAAGTATTCATACTAATGTTGAAGCTGATTGAAGTGGAGTTAATTGTTTGGTTGTTTAGTTCAGTGGCTATAAATGGTAAATGGTCGGCACTTATTACATGTTTCTACTGTTTTCCACCACTTCCTTTCCTTCACACTATAAGCCACATTCACTCATTCACTCACTCATTCATTCAGCGCTTTGTCTATGCATACAGCGCTCTTCTACTACACACACACTCACTCACACACCGATGGCATATTAAGGGCAGTTTGGGGTTCAGTATCTTGCAGACTGGAAGAGTCAGGGATCCTCAGATTAGTGGACCACCCCCTCTATCTCCTGAGCCACAGCTGCCCTTTCCAGAAACTCACAAGATAAATATTTGTAGTCATTTTTGGTACTTTTCGCTAATTTTAGTTTATATTTGATATTTTCACCTCTTTGGGACTCAGCAGTTATTTAAATAAAACCATGTAAATGTCTCCTGATGGCACGTCCAACTACTCTTAGACATCTGAAATGTGACAAGAGGCCCCAGGAGACAGTGGGTTTTTGTAAGCTGTTATATCAAAAAGTTGGAGCCACTGGTTAACTGGTCTGTGATTTGCACTTTATAAGATCATCATATGTTTTGAATGTAAAATCTTAATCCATAAAGTAACTAGTAGCTACAATTGTCAGATAAATGTAGTGGCATAAAAAGTACAATATTTGACTCAGTTGTGATGGAGTATAGTAAAAGTTCAAATATGTACAAGTATGCCAAACTGTAATTAAATACAGCACTTGACTAAATGACCTTTGTTACTTTCTCATATTGGCTTTCACAGGGCACTCGGGTAAAAAGCATGAGGTGCTGGACTGTCTGCTATGAACTGAGAACAACAGCAGGAAATGGAAGAATCTGTGCAGGCTCGGGGGCGTCAATCTCCCTGTTTGTGCACATAGACACTCAGATACAGGTGTGTGTACCTGCAGACTGGCACTTACGACTACTGATGATTTGGTGCTCTGAGCTACCCCATTATAACTCACACACAAACACACACACACACTCACGCACCTCTAACCCTGCAGCCACACACTCACCTCCAGCCTGGAGCCATGTTTGAACAATCGATACCAGGGTTCCAGGAGCCACAACCAGAGGGGAGATGAAGTGAGTGGAAGGAGACAGGAATCTTCTTCAGCTTGGCTTAGCACTGATGCATTCACTGTCCATTACCCTCAGTCATCACCTTGTGTTTGCCAAAAGAAAAGTATTTCCGTGACGTTGAATCCTCCAGCGCTGCAGGTGTTTATTTGATGAGGAACATCATCTCAGTGTTGTTTACCGTAGCAGCAGCAAAGCATGTATATACTGTACTATAGCACCAGAAGATACAGACATGAGCTGTAAAGTGCCCCTCTAGAAGTGATTATCTGCGACCTGTCTTCATCAGCAGTGGAGCATCAGTAATCAACGTGTCATGCCAGTTTGTGATTACTGCGCTCAACAGGGAGCTGTGGTCTCTCTCTTCATCTTGATTGGCAGCCTCACATGGCTTGTTTATCTGGGGTAAGAGGCTCCGCACATGACCTGCCCGTGCCAGCTAATTAGACCAGGAGCAAAACGAGAGGTGGGCCACTTGAAATGATGGGAGCCATGTGCTGGAAGTCATTTGAGCGTTCAGAGGCCAGGCACACGGCCCCACCTCTCCACAGCAATAAGCAGGAAGCAGCGACATTTAAACCTCCCAAATGTACAGGTAGACATGATTTCTCCTTGCCTTCTAGGAAAAACAAGGATAACCTGTCCAGGCCCAATGCACATATGTCTATGGCTCATCTCTAGCTCAGTGCAGCACAATGATGCAACTGGACAATCTGGCTATAACATATTACCTTAATATGTAAAAGATGGATGAAATGATTGATGCTGGTAAAAGGATTTTCCCAATCAGAGCAATAATTTAGAGACTGCTAGAGACTCACTCATAACAGACCAGCAGAGACATTCTGTCATTATTTTAATTTTTTTTAAGATAAAACAGAATTATAATGAAAAGCTAAATAATCAGATTATTGATCAAATTAGTCCCTGTTATGATCATAACTGAAATAATCAAATCGGTCAATATTTACAATATAGAGCATATCAATAAAATTCACTGAAATTAACTACTAATAACCACAATAGTACAGTGAGATCATGCTTTTTACCTCAGAGCAATTTCTTGCATTTACGCACAGGTTATATATCATTATAATGAAGGACAGATTTGAATGAGTCATTCAGACTGTCTTGCCAGTACTGAGCTGATTAAGTATCTTCATGTTTGCAGTACCATGAAGGACGGAAGGAAGGACAGGGGGTACTCATCTCTTAAGAGTACTGTCACACTCATGATGGATAGTTGGAAAAATATGTGAAAATCGATGATGCAGAACCTGAGATATGAGCCACTCTATTTCAGTTCTACCTCTTGCAAGAACTGAGACAAAAATGCAGACCAGAACCTTCTTCATCAGCGCAGTGCTCTGAAACAACTTGTTGATCCTTCACCCAACTGGCAAAGACAGGAAGCGCACTCGCACCACATGAGGGCAGCAATGTGTATCTAAAACCACTACAGTTACTTTTACTTCTAGATGACTCAGATCATCAAAGCTTGAGTAAGGTGTGGCCCCTGCACCTAGTTTCACTTAAAACCAAATTTGTCAGATGTTTTTAACCTAACATACCAAACCAAACCAAACCAAACCACATACCAAAATGATGTGGACAAATGTTAAATGATCATAATGTCAGGGCACATTGCACCATCTTTTTTTTCTCTATGTATTCAAATCTCATCTTCTCAATGTCATGGATTTAAAATGCCCTGCAGTTTTACAATAGATAGTAAAACTGAAAGTAAATATCTTAAGTGTGTTAGTTCTGTCACTATTTATATATATATATATAAAAAAGTTTATTTGGATTCAGATGTGATAAAACATGGCAGAGAGTGGGAATAAACTCCATCATTACTTTCAGCCCATATTGCCATCTGTTCTTTTTTTCCCTAAGAAATTTACGACTTGTGAACGATTTAATAATGTTGTTTCAACCAGTCCAAATAGCCACACAGGGCAATGTTTCATACAGGAAAAATATTAGGTTTTCCCCATTTTGTATTTTCGACAAAAACAATAAAACTTTCTCATCTTTATGACCCTATAGGCTATTTTCAGTCTGTGCCTTAGTTTACGTGGTTTCAAATATTTATAACCAATGTAAAATAATGTGGCGTGTGTCCACTTTTTTTTTTTTTTTTTTTTTTATCTATCCACCCCTCACCCCCCCACCCCCCACCCACCCTATATGACATTAGTCCTCCACGCTCCCCTGCGCGCACTCGCTCTCTCCACGCGGTTCACTTCGCGCGCTCCTCTCTCCTCGTGCGCACAGATCCTTGATTAGCACGTGAAATAAAACCGGAAAAAAAAAAAAAAAAAAAAATTAGTTAAAGTAAAAATTTTTTCCTTTTCGTTTCGGACGCTGGGAAGCGATGGCTTACCTCATCCTGCGGGCCGAGTGAGACCCGCTATGGACGCGGAGTCCGGTTATTTCACCACTTCAGCGGCTCAGACGAAAATCGACAGGAGGTCCGTTTTGAACTTTTTGCAGCTCTAGTTAAATCAAAAAACATGGATCTGTCCGCGCAAAATGGCACAGCTGGTTCCCCCGAGTGCGTCGGAGCGCAGGCTGACGCGCTGCGCAGCGGAGCCGGTAACGGGAGTTTGGAGACATCAAACATCACCTGCGGCAACGCCTTCACACTCCTCATACCCCGGCGTGCGAGGCAGAGAGGTGAGCCGACACACACACACACACACAGCCCAACATTTATGACCTAGAGGTGCATTAAAGGCGCGACCATTGCCTCATTTAATCGTTCAGCTTTCTCTGTGCTGCTTTTTTACTTTGAAGTGAACTGATTTCACTTGCGTTCTGTCAGAGATCAAAAGGAAGCAAAACTATAACAGCTAATGCAGGAAAAGTTCACTGTGGCTTCCCTTCAAAAGTACCCTGATTCAGCTGATGGTTGGGCTGTCAGTGTAAGATCACTGATCACTGAGACAGGCAGATAATCTCTCATTTCAAAGGAGGGTAAACAGATTATTTAGACTCTGGTTTTTCATTTCCTTCAAATTACTAAAAGCCTACATAAAAGATGGAAGAGACAAGACTGCCAAGACTATTTAAAAATCCAGTGTTGAAAGACTTGGTGACATACCACTGTGGTAAATCACTGAGACTAGGTTATGACTGATGTGCCAGCCTAATAACACAGTAGAAGTGTTCTCTTTTTCCTTTTACTTTCAGGGGAAATCAATGGCATTACAGTGAAATACAAATCAGAGAACACACACGCATGCACATACACACAGTCACAGTCAGGAGTAAAATCCTGGCCACACAGTGGATTAATTCAAGAAAAAAAAAAAGATGAGTCAGATATCTGGACTGTGCCTCATGCTGCTGCATCCTGCTCTTTCTGTACTTTCAAAAGCACTTCATCCAAATCCAGGGTCTAAGGTCAGAGGGCGTTATTATGTTATGCAGATATTAAAACCCAGTGAGGCAAATCTGTAATTTTGAGCAATATAAATAAAACTGACTTGACTTGAGCTTGAGCTTGTGAACACGAGAGAACACCGAAGTGCGTCATCACTCCTGCAATTTCATCTCAGCCCTTTCTCCACCTGCTACTTTCTCAATCAACAGTTGCTATTTTCATCCCTAAGAATCGTTTTTCAGTGTTACCATGTGTTGATGAGGTGTGTGTGTGTGTGTGTGTGTGTGTGTGTGTGTGTGTGGCTTACATGTGTAGACTGCAGAGACTGAGCAGCTTCATTTTGCCTGGGACTGCAGACATGTCAGCATCATAAGTGAGAGACAGGAGCTTCCCAATTGTTGACACACACTGTATTATATATACTTCCGTCATTCCCACCTTTACCTGAAACCTTCTGCACATGCCAGTAATTTCAAACACTCATGACTCATTATGCTGAGCTTAATCAGTACTTTGCAAATTACCCAACAAGGACACATCTGACGAGTGCAGATGTCTGCCGAGAATTGCAGCAGCACAGTTAAGGTGGGAGCTTAATCCATTTCTATGCTTCACTATTAAGTTATTTCACACATATGCTGTGTCAGTCAAAGATTATCTCTTCTTTCCAGTTGAGCCATTCACTGCTTTATATCTCTCTATTTTGTATTCCCACTGTATCGTCTAACAGGACTTCACACCTGTCATCTAAAGAGAAAAAATGAGGATGTGTTACTCTTTTATAGCTGCTGTCACCATCATCACTCGCTCCAGAAATCGATTGCTTCTCTACCACGTTCATTCATTTCTTCACATCTACTCTTTCTGTCCATCACGCCTCCCTTCTGTCTTTGCGGAGAGATTGAGTTGTGTCACATTCAGATTCCCACCTGGTCACGCTCATATTTAACTTTACCAGAGAGGTCAGAGTGTGTGGCTGTGACTATGTCACATTTCATATTTTTTCTAATTAGCGAAATAACATGTTCAGAGTTGCCAAAACACATCCATTCAATGTAGGCTAGTTTTCATAGTTGCCACTGTGGCAGAAAATATACGCAGCTTTGTCTTCGTGAGGTTGTAAAGAGCATCTTAAATGTCTTTGATGTCGTCTGTAGCTCTGAAGGAGCTTTGTCAAGTTGGAGTGAATAACCCTAAAAATTTCACCAGGAGAGACTACAATTTATTAAAGTAAAGCTGGCATTAGAAAGTGATGTTGGAGTTTGAGAGACATTTACCAGACAGGGCAAGTCAAACACAACCTTTTGTTAAATCTGCCAGGGGCACATTCCCTCCTTTTTATGCTAGAGCAGCTTGAAATCCTTTTCAAACGTGCATAATGCACCCAATGTGTCATTGATAACTCTGCAAAACATTTCAGCATTTAAAAATATGACACCCCCGATGTAGACTTGAAATCATAGTGTCTTTAACGGATGCCTGTCACACCCTGATTACTGCACAAGACACAGGTGAACAACGATATATTTATAGAGTCAGTAAAAATGTTAGGGTTATCTAGGACGCTGGCTGGTTGCAGTGCAATTCATTGTGGGCTTCGGCAGTGGGAGATCGTTACTTTGGAGATGATGATGACGGAAACAAGGGAGGGAAAGGGACAAACAAGAGAGAGGGGTTATCAGTCACTGCCAGGGATGACCCACCCTGTTCAATTGCTGAACACAAAGCAGTTTATTCCTGACAAAAGGCATTTAGACAAAAAAAAAAAAAACGGCCCTGCTTGATATCCCCCTTCTCTGCCACTATTGTGCTCTAATCTCTCTCTTTGTGTGTATTTCATCACTCACACTCTCTCATGTCACTCTGCCTGTTGAGACCCGAGGTGTTTAATACACGCCCGCACTGTACACCATGTTGTTTCGTATTCTGACCGCCATGACCACAGGCACTGCGTGTAGTCTGTCAGTCAGCAGAAAGTGGTTTCGTTCAGCGCCTCTATCAACTGTTCGGTGGTGCACTTGGCTTAGTGACAAGGTTCAGATGACATTTACCATGCTGGATTAACCACTAGCTGTGACATTTACCAATACCTTGGTCTTGCAGGAGCAGAGCCAGCCTCTCTCTGATAGTTGAAGCCACGCGGGGGCCAACTGGGATAGACAGTGACACACACTGCATATGTATTAGACAGAGGGAGGGAGTGTGATTCATGGTCAATATAATGTCTGATATACTGAATATATGAATCCTTAAATATTCATGACTGGAATACGAATGTCATTATTAATTCATTAACTATTTTGCTGCATATGTAATAATCTCTGCCACTCCGGCTAACTTTTCATGTTTGGATCACTTTAACGTTACTGTTTGCAGGGAATCTGTTTAACAGTCTTTCACATCCAACACTGAAATTTCTGATAAAATAACAGCAATGAAGTGTTAGAATTGATGTTACACAAGAGATGGAAAAGTTTGCATTTGCACACTTGAACGTAACTTGTGTAAAATGTGTATCACACGCAGTCGAGTCCAAAAGTCTAAGACCACTTTCCCATCCACTTGAATGGGAAAGTGCGGGTACAGATGGGCGTTCAATATCACAGACTGTATGTATATGATGGAACCAAATGCAGATACATTACTAAGATAGTATATGCAGGTAATGGTGGAGACACACTGGCTGTGTGTCTGCTGCATTGCTGCTACTGCCAGCTCTGTCTGTCTGCATAGAGTTTGCAGGACACTTGAACTTGAACTTTTTGACAGACTATGCCTCTAAAATGCTACTGTCTCTAGATGCATCTGCAAAAATGGTTAAAAAAATATATATATTTTTTTTCCTGTCTATGACATGTTGAGATTCAGTCTAGACATAGAGACTGTAGTAGAAGGTGTCTGTTTTGTGTAATGTTGCTGGTATGATGTCAACAGTCTCAAACAGGTCTTTTCTATGTCTGTTTTTGCTGCAAGATGCGTGCGTCACGGTTGAAAAATAGGTGTCACTGCCAGAGTGTCACGCAGGCAGTGTGTCCGCTCTAACCTGTTAACACGGGCACTGAAATGAAATCCAAGACATTCCACAGCTGCCGCGCACACACGACGCATCCAGTGTGTCTCCGGCCTAATGGATATCTAATATTGAAACAGTGAACTTGTCAAGATTATTTCAGATAATTGCAAGACAGAAAACTCTAGAGGTTGCAAAGTCATTTCTTCCCACAACCTGCTCAGCTGCTCTCGGTACCGCTAGTCTGTGAACAGAGACCAGACTGCGTTCCAGAGCCAGTGGTCAGACACGGCTGATGCGCACTGCACACACACTCATGAAATGACGACCCGCAACTCCAGTGCTACAGGCGTCCCTTCTGTCATTTGGCTCTTTAAACTGAAAATAGCACCCTAAATAATTGACGGAGCTGAGCGCTAACAAACTTGCCAAATAGTCAGTTTTGATTTCTGTGTTCTTACCTATGAAGATGTAGCAGTCGGCAGTAGCTACAGTGTTTAATTAAACTTTGAGCCTCTAGTTTCATTGCAGCGTGGTTCAGAGATGTGAGCTGGCAGAAGGAGCAGCGATGATGCAGGTGGCAAAACAGCCTGGAGAGGAAGGGATGTTTGAAAATGAGCTTGTGGGTTACCTCTGCACCAGCTGCTCAGATACTGCTATCATGAAACTCATCAGAGTTTAAAGGAATAGTTTGAATAACTTTCTTGCCAAAGATTAATACCACTCTCGTGTCTGCACGTTACATGTAAGGCTCTAACCAGCAGCTGATTAGCATAGCTTAGCATAAAACCATAGAAAAACCAAGGTGTTAAATCAACATTTTGTGGTTTTACACTGGGTTTCTGCTGCGTAAACAGTGAAGACAACCAACATTGTATGAGAGTGGTATCTATCTGTTCATCTAACTCTTGACAAGAAAGCACGTAAGTGTTTTCCCTAAAAAACTTTTCCTCCATCATTAATTTATCTAAAATGTGCTAAATATCAGTCGACCACTAAAATTGATCCAGAGAGACAAATTATTTTTTACCTTCACCTCTTGAAAATCTGAGAAGAGACACTTTCATCCTCTTACAAATAAGGAAATGTGTTTCCAATTCTATAAGCATACAAAACAAATTTGTAATTGATTATGTGCAATATATTTCTGTGTCATAAAAGCAGAAGGAGCTTCATTATATCCAGGGGGAGTGACTCTTTAAGCGTAATCCTATGTACATATAATCACAAAAAAATCCAGAGCTCTATTTCACTCAGTAGTTTATCTGACCCTGTATAATATTCCTATAACACTACAGGGATTTTGAACATACAGTATCTTTAGACTTACAATGATCTTAATAACTTGAACATTTTAAAAACAATCCCACAGTGGGTTCTGGGAAATCATAAGTTTATGAAAAGCTGATTTCTCTGTCGTTAGCTTTGTAGTTGTATGTCATGACTCTCTCCAACTTATTTTTATCATATCATATAGTAAAGGATGCACAGTTATAGCTACCCAACAGTGAGTAATTAAGTGTGTCAGTCTGTACATCTGTAGGCAGAATATTCATTACACAGCACCAAACAGCAGACAATTCCAGTTAGCAACTGGCTGATGAGTTAAGTGGAGCATTTAGCAGCTAAAGAACCAGACATTTTGATCAGGAGGATGGTGGAGACCAAAAACAAAGCTAAAAGGGATTCCTATTTGACTCACAATCATCAGGTGGCCAGAAGCATGACTCCAAATGTTGCTCCATAACTGCTGGATAAGTGAATATGCAACTGTCTCCTAACATTCATATCAGTTCACAAGGTGATGATATGTCAGTGTCAGTATTGGGTTCATGACTTGTTTCCTTTGCCTTTAAGTGGCCTCCAAACAAAAAAAAAGCAAGGTAAAGTAACAGACCTCTCTGTAACACCCCCTTACAATTACAAACACTCTGAAAGCCTGTGGAGAAACTGCAGATCTGTCTGTGTATCATACCTACTGTACAGCTCTGTCAGGAAGGAAACACTCTGGCCAACCCCCGGGATGTAAGGCAAAAATATTAATTTCAGGATGTAAACTGTCTTGTTGTTGTTATGCATCGGTATGAGTCTGTCGAGTAAGGCTTTGGAACAGAAGACTACAGAGCGCTCTCTTTTTATAGATACATTTTTATCTGTCATATTGGCCAATGAGTGCAGGTTAAACAGTGGAGAGGTGAGGTGATTAATACAAATGCTTTTGCCCTAAACACATGATCATTAGCAGCTATTGGAAGTTCCTGCCTGAGGGAAAGAATAAATGTGCTGAGGGAGTTATCAGTGTTTCCCACACAGCCAGCGAGCACGCAGGAAGGCTAACTGGCTCTGATTAGGCGGAAGCTAACATATTTCATTTGAGAGAGGGAGAGACAGTAATAAAGGAGCGAGAGCGCTGGTTCTTCTCTTTTACCAATCATCTGTCTGCACATTTTCATTACACCCGTGCAGATGCATGTGCATGCTCATACCAGCACAAGCACAAAATTAAACACTTTTAGTTGCTGACACTTACAAGCCTATTCTTGTGAAGAAACTCCGATTCTCTGCCAGTTGAACAGTACCCACCATATTAGAGGTTACTGCTTTTTATTTGCATGGGAGTGTGTGAGACAGATGGTGAAGCCACATGTCACTGGATGGGGAGACTTTATGTGCATGAGTGTCTGCGTAGAGAGAGACAGAGAGGGAGGGAGAGAGAGAGATGAGAGAGACAGACTGACTTACTGACTTTTGCTGACCGCGCTGAGCCCGAATCCATCACTAAGCCTGCAAGTGATACAAAAACATTTCTGAGTGGCTTGGTGGAGGCAAGAGCCTTAAATCAATTAAGTGACAAGCCATCATCCTGCTTTCCGCACGGTTTTGGAGAAGCCAAATCCTCTGTTTGATGTTCCTCTTTCACTTCATGCCAGCTCTTGTGCAGCAGACCTTTACTGCTCCACCAGAACTTAATGCAGCTTTTTGATAAACAGGCAGATAAATGGAGCTCAGATTATGTGCCCCAGCCAGTTGGCACAATTTGCATATTTACATCCGAAGCGCATTACTGTAAATCAGCATGAGTCAGATTCAGGATTACTTTAAACAGATGTGACACAGACCAAGGGACAAACGGCTGATATATTTGTTTGTTCTTAATTCCATTTGTGATGCTGTGAATCAGTGATGCATGATCCTTAAATAATAACCCTAGAGGTATTGATATGGAAAAAATTAATCAATGATGGTGTAATTACCCACTGATTCTTTACAAATAACACGTTGAGAAGGCCTGTGGCCAAAAACCAACTCATACTTATTGTTAGCACAATCGGAAGAGCAGTTTTTTTCCTGACATGATGAAAAATGTCATCACATATGAGTCACGTAGCTGTGCGGCTGGCATTGCTGCTTTGTTCCTGTGTTTTTTTTTAAGGCTTTGTGCTCTTAACTGAGAGTGGAAGGAGAGGAAATTGACAGGGAAATAAATTTAGATAAGGCAAAGGTTCTAAGATGGAAAAGGGTACAGATCAAGCGAAGATGCCTAAAAAATGAATTATGCTGTCAAAATAGTATAGTAGTAGTAATAGTATAGTACCATTGCCTCTTAGGAAGAGATTAAGGTTTGCATGTGTTTGGTTGTGCATGCATCTACAACTGAAGTTTGGTCTTATGTGTGTGATGTGATTTACGTGCTGTAGATGTGGTGCACATGGGTGCCTCTAATCCCCAGGATGCAGGCGCAGTAGGTAACCCAATAAAAAGTGTTGTGTCTAAGCAGGGGGTTAGGTGATGATAAGAGAGAAAGCAGATAACATGGACTTTATAGGATATGATCCAGTGAAGCCGCTAATGGCTGAAAGCACCGACAGGCCTTGGGCTGCACGCTGCAGTATTTTTGTACTTTACAGTATTCTGTATTGACAAGAGGGTTCTACTTTGAGGGTGGAAAATGTTAATTTTGGTACTTAAATTTGATTCACAACAGAGGAATTGGTAATGGCACTTAAGGACAAAACATGGAGCTAATTAATACTAATTGGCTCCAGTGGGCTGCCTTTTTACCAGCTAGAAGCTATTAGCTGCTGATTTGACTTTTTATCACAGGTAGATGAAATGTTTTTCAGTGTTCTGTGATCCTGCAGCCTCAACACAGATCAAAACATAAAATAACTAAATGTGCATGCAAAAGCATAATTAAAATAAGAAAAAAAATTATGTATTATTGTCATCGTTATACCTTAAAATATTAACTATTGTTTATCCCCAGTGGATTTAGTTACAATCATATTTTTAACTTCCTGTTGTAATCAACTGTGTTTATTTATTTTGTAAAGGGATCTAATATTAGCGTGTTAGCGTGTAGCCTACTTCTATTAATGTAGGCATGTTAATAACATGTTCCCCTGGCTTTTACTTCAGTCTCTGCATCCTAACGAGATATTCTCCATATAAAGAGGAAAAGATTTGTTGGCCATTTGGATTCAGCTGACATAGGGAAGAGTAAATTAGTGACAATGTATAACAAATCCACATTAGGAACACTAAAGCACCAATGACAATACTGTACTCAAGAGTGCGGGAACCACACCAGGGCACCTCATTAGTAATCATCACTTGGTGATAAATAAATGTTTTACCTGTGGGTCGCATCAGATAGTCATGTTATAACCAACATGAGTGACCCCCCTCTGTAAGGGGGTGGCAGGCAGAAGCATGGCCCAAGGTAGAGGCAGTGCAGAGACACAGTTTCCCCAAACACTGTGTGCTATTAACACAATTAACAGTACACACTTTGGATGTTTGCTTCAGGTGCTGAAAATTCACTGCAACTCCTGAGGATCAAACTCCAGTCCTCTTACCTCCTGAGCTATTTGAGCAGAGTCACATGAGCTGTGTTTCTTTTAGACTTCAAAATGCAATACGCCACACAGGGATAAAACCCACAAGCCGATAGCTACCAAACAGTCCTCTTAATCTCTGAGCTATCTCACTAGCAACACCTACTCCATTTCTCGTAGGATTTGAGGTTCTGGGTCGAATCCTTAGGTAACTTATTGAATTTTGATGCCTGGCTTCCAAAGGATGGACACAAGAGGTCTAAGAAAGAGTGGTCAAATGACCTGACCAACCGGCTCAGGGGGTCAGAGGACTATTAAGAGGTTGTGAGGTCAAGGGTTCCATCATTGTAGTTCACCGGAAAATTCGAAGGCCAATGTAATCAGTGCAGGGTGTTAGATGTCCCCCAAGTTTTGAAATATTGGGTTCAATCCTCACATGTTGTATTGAGTTTTGAAGGTCATCACCTAAAGTAAACACTCAAATGCTTTTTTTACAAGTAGCTCAGGGGGTGAGAAGAGTGCTTTGAAGTTTTGAAGTTGTGGGTTCAATCTGTGGTGAAATTGAAGTCCAGCACCCAGATGACAGACTTACATTTCAATCCTTTTGAGGCTCAGTGAAGTGAAGTCCAACCCGAACGTGAAGACTGAACAGCACTCAGAGAGAAGCTCCTAATACAATCAGTGGTGTGGTAAGGCAGCAGTAGTACAGCAATCATGTCCTTTTTTGATACCTGGAGCGTTAAAACCAGTCTACTGTTGGTAAGATAGGAATGTATGCTTGTGTGTGCATGTGTGTGTGTGCGTGCGTGAGAGTGTGTGAGTTATTTTTCAAGCAGAATATCCAAAATGTCAACTAAAAATAAAAGTAGTAAAGCCTCAATCTTCATTTCCTGGGGTTATGTTGGCCTCTGTACTGTTATGTGCCTGCTGAGTCACACTTAACTGGTAGTGAATTGACAATGCCACATCTTGGGCAAGGATAGTTGCTGTAATGTCTTTATTGTGACCGTGATGTGTAGTCTTTCACAAGCAGGTGGTGTAACTGATGTTTTCTTAAAGTAAAATGGCAGTTTATGGTAATTAAAGTCAAGCATTTCATAATTTTCAGTAAAAGCCACAGGGCAGCAATAACAATGGGACATTGTTTTTCCCAAGCCAGCCGTAGTGTGTAGCAGTATGATCACAAACTCCCCTCTTTACAGACAAAACTAACACCAAAAAATGTTTTTGCTTTTAAAGATTACTCAACGCACACTGTTGGCTCCAGGCTGTTAGGATCAATAGAGGCAGAATGATTGTACTGATCACCATGTAAAACAGAAGTGATGACAATGTTTCACTCTCTAACATCCCCTCTCCTCCTGTCTTCTTCTGTACCAGACGAGGACCACACCCTGCAGATCCTGCTCTACTCGCTCATCTTTTTTCTGAGCGTATTCGGCAACCTGCTGATCATTGTGGTGCTGACGGTTAATAAGCGAATGCGCACCGTGACCAACACCTTCCTGCTGTCGCTCGCCGTCAGTGACCTGATGATGGCTGTCTTCTGCATGCCCTTCACCCTCATCCCCAACATCCTCAAGGACTTCATCTTTGGAGCCGCCATGTGCAAGATAGTGTCCTACCTCATGGGTGAGAGAAGGAGTGGTGAGGGGAAGGGGGGAGTGAGGGGAGGAAGGTTGATGAGTGATGAGAAGGCAAGAAAAGATGATAAGATTTAGAGGCGAAAACAGCAGCTAGACTAGAGATTAAATGTGTCTGTCTATATATCTGTCAACCGACCTCTGCGATAACGTCCTTGTTTGCTTAGTCACGATTGCACCTAAAGAGAAAAATACACCCGATAGTTTACATTAAGTAGTAAATTCAGATCTCAGACTTTTTTTCACTGAAAGGTTTGTGGGCATTTAATATTGCATCAACTTCCCCCTCAGAAAATGACAGAGGATAAATGCAGGGTGCGTAGGTAGTAAATTAAGTGTGATGTCAAACACTGCCCTACACTCAACTGTTTCACCAGATTCATCAAATGTTAAAAGGAATAAAGGCTTCTGCACACTTTTTACACAGCAAAGTTCACACTCATTAGTCCAATACCTTATTCAGAGCAATTCAGTCATTTACAATATACCAAATAACCGATTATAAGGAAGCACTTGTTACTATACAGGGTTTCTTTTTCTTTCTTTAAATTAGTTTCATATTAATGGTTATTATCTGCTCTTAAATTTGAAGAATTGAAGTCATTTCAGTCAGATCAGGTTAAAATTGCCTCTTTGTCAGTACATGGAAAACATAATTTATGCTAGAGCTAATGCAGTGATTCACAGATACTTGCTGTCATAAAAAGCAGAAGCTTTCATTTATTTGTTACAATGAATACAAATCCAACAGGGAACCAACCAATTTCTGAGGTTGGCATCCTTTATATTATGCATAAGCTGTTTGAGGAGAATAAACACATCAGTTTCAGTGTAATCTTTATATAACAGGATTGAGGTGCATATGTGGAAAGGGCTGATATTAAAACCCCTTTTTTGATAGAGCACAGCTATATATATCTACTGTACAATGTGAGTGATAATCTTTTTCCTGAGACCTTTGCTTCATAGCAGAAGCTGTTTCAGTGAAGTCCACTGTGAAATGCCATTCGTCTCTGATCTGACTGAATTTTTCACAGCTCAGTCATATTTCGTATTCATTTGGGGTGAGCACTTGCAGATTGGAGGTCAGCACCTTTTGATGGAGGTTAGAGGTACATATGCGAATGGGAATTTAAGTCAGTGGAAAAGATGTGTTTGGAATAATCTTCTTTCTAGATTATGGGGAGAAAGATTCAAACCTGCTAAACTGCCTTCAAACTCTGTGGTGCAAATGCTGTTTTTTATCAGACTTCATGAATAGTAACAGACAGTGAAGTATGGAAGCTCATAAAAAAAAGATTCAAAAAAACAAACTCATAACAACAACTTAGCATCTCATAATTCCTTCTTGAATGAAGCATTTTTTAAATATTCACATCAATGTTATATTTTATTATTACCCCCACAGCCACACAAGAATCCAGGCAGGTAACTGGTAAATTTAAATATACTGTAGTGTCCTATAAGGTAACATTTGTTACACTGTAAACTGAATATCTTTGGGTTTGGACTGTTTCTACAAAAGCCATTTGAAGATGTCAGCTTGGGCTCCAGGAAACAGTCACAGGCATCTTTCACTACTCTGTTATTTGACAGATTTGTTTATGTAATCAAACAGAATTATCCCCTGTTGTTTTGACTTGCATCCAAGAGACAATAAAAGGGAGCTTGACACTTTGCAGCCCATTATTATACAACTAAAATTAAACTCCATTCAGCTCATGTATTGATTTAATTCACTTGTTAACGTGAACTACCACAGCAATGGAAACAAGCAGAAATCAGGAAGTTAACCAGTTCTCTGACCACCACTTTACAAAAAGTATAGATTACCATTACTCGGCTTTACAACCACAGACCACCATCATTATCTGTCCCATTTGTGGGAGGTTTAATGGTGTGGATTCTCTGTGTTTTTGCTTCTAATATTCACTCAAGTGACAAAGTGGTCATTTTCCCACTTCACATCAAGGGAATATTCACGAGTTCTCTTCCATGTACAACTTGATCTGTCAACCAAAGACATACGTTTATCATTGGTTTTCAGTTCTTGATGTAAAGTTAAGCTAACCTGCTTCTTTACTGCGCTCCCAGCAGAAAAAGTAAATAAGCACATTTCCTAAATATTAAACTATTCCTTTAATGAAAAGTATAGTGCTATAACATAAGAATACTCTGTGACAAGTAAAAGTCCAAATGTGACTTTAGAAAAAAACTGAGGCTGTATCAGTATCATGTACTTAAAATAAATCAAAATCAAAAGTGAAAGTATCCTTTTTGCAGAATGGACACTTCTAGAGTTTTATCTCATAATATACAGTATATCATATCAGATCAGTATTGACTGATGCATTAACTGGGTGGACAGAGCTAGTACTACTTTACTGTTGTGTTAAATTTACAACAGTATGTTATATTTTATAAGTTATTAGGTTTTGTATATAAAAAATTTACATACAAAGTAAATGGTAACCACAGAAAAATGTAGGGGAGTAAAAGTTTATTTCGCCCTGTACCATAGCACAGAAGTTGATTTAATGTACATTGTTACTCTCCACCACTGACCTTTGCAATAATTCAAAAGGAGAAGAAAAACTTGTAGGAAACTAGAGTAATCACTCAAAGATAAACCAAGATCCTTGGAGGACATAAAGTATAAAGTAGAGGTAAGATTTCCCTGCTGCTCTGTACTGATCTACTGATATGAAGACAAATACCAGCCAATGTAAAAACATAGCGTGTTTAAAACGTTGAAGTAAATAAAACTGTTGAACTTAGCAATAAAGAAAATACCAACAAAATCATTAATATTGAATAAATAAGACATTTAGAGACAAATACAATGAGAAAGAACAGGAACACGATGCTGCTGCTGAGAGAAAATCCTATTGAGAATTGAAAAGAGAAGGTGGATTAAGCAAAGCACAGAGCTTGTGAATAAAGGAGAGCCATCAGCATGATGCACTGAGTGAAAGTATAGACAAACCCCAGGGAGAGTGTTGGCTGATTGGTGCTTCAGTGGGGTCTGCTCTTAAGCTTCCCTCAGACAACATAGCGCACCACTGGGTCCTGACTCTCTCTCACATGCACACACACACACACACATATATATATATACACACACAAAGGCACACATACACAGTTTGTATTCTTGCTGAGGTAAAGAGTAATTTCCCGTCTTGCCCTGTCAGGAGGGAGATGGCAGATCACATCAGTGGCCTAGGCCAACATGATTTCCTCTACAGAAGACTCAGATAACCATCTCCCCCTCCACGCCTCGCATTATATTCATTTGAAAGCACGTCTCCACACATCATCACATTTTGTTCTCAGTTATGATTGCCCATATTATGCACACATCAACAAACATGTTTTTGTTACTTCTTATTATAGGTCCAAACTCTGAATGGTTATAACTTTTCATTCATCAATATAAAATATATCTGAGAAAAGACAGTCGCATCTATGTTTATTTACTTTCTGAATAATCTGTTTCGTTTTCCTTCAGGCATATCAGTGAGCATCTCCACTTTTAGCTTGGTTGCCATAGCGATTGAGCGCTACAGCGCCATCTGTAACCCCCTGAAGTCACGGGTGTGGCAGACCCGTTCCCATGCCTATCGGGTGATAGCTGCTACGTGGGTGCTGGCCTTTGTCATCATGATCCCCTATCCAATCATCAGTCACCTGGAGTCTTTTCAGCGCCCTGACAACACCACAGGACACCAGTGTCGCCACAAGTGGCCCCTTGCAATGGCAGAGCAGACCTGGTGAGTGGTTGGACTTTCAAATGGTGTGTCTGTTTCTTTTCTGCATCCTTTAACACAGATTTACTACTATGCTCAGGATAACTGACTTTATCTGCAACAATGGGAAAAAGAAATCTGCTCAGTTTGTAATCATAATGAGTAAATGTCATATCAATTTATTTTTTTAAACTCTCTCTCATAAAAAAAGATTAGAAAAATAAGCGAGACTGTGTAATTTACTGAACAGCAGCCACTCTGGCCATAAATGGCAACTCTAGGATAATGGCACAATGTATTTGCCTTCATATTACTATCTATTACTATCAAGCCCTTTTCTTATTTCTTACCTATATGTAGCCAACAGTAGCCCATACAACTCTATACCTGAAGCACTTTGTTGTTATATGTGTTATACAAATAAAGTTGACTTATACATTACATTACAAATTAATATATCTAGGGTCACATCACTACGTTGATGACTTTTGTATAAAATGCTGTTATTGCTAGTTTGTACCCCAGGGCAAAGTAAGCTCTATGCTGTCGCTGCGGCAACTGAGTACAATACGAGTCACTCACTCAATAACAAATGGTCCACTCATCGCGATGGCTTATGGGATCATTGATTTTACAATCTGTGTAGCAGCATTTGACTTGGGAAGAGAGTACTGAGTAACTGAGACACACTGCTGTGTGACTGTAGCCTATTTCTGGCATGAATATAATTCATTCACAAATAACGGTCTACCAACAGAAAATGACGTGAATGCTGTGACTTGTGTATCAAACGGTACTTTCTACAGCTTTTCATGAGCAGAATCTTCTACACTATCCCACATTCGCTAAAATGTGCGACTCAAACCTGCCTTGAGAACATGACAACATTCAGCAAGTGAGCAGCCTACTGTAGGCTCACTCAATAGCTGGTCACCTCATGCCATGTATCTTATAGTGTGCATTGTATTCATAAATAACAATTTACTTACACAAAAGACTACAAAGTTGTGACAAATAGCACAAGGCTATCTGTTGGCTGCAACCCTTTTATGAGCAGAGTCTTCCCAATGCACATTTGGTAAAACGTTACAGCTGCACATGGGATCACCTCAGAACCTGGTATCAGCATTTCGGCTGTTGGTGTGTCACTGTCGGCCTCGACTTTCTTGGACGTCTCAACTTTCTTGGACGTCTTTTACTCCCATGGTTCTCATGGTTCACTGTTTGAGAGTAATGCTCACAGTAGGCTATATTGCCACCATAGACACAAGAGGCACTAGACGACGAGGAGGCTATGTGAAAACCATAGAACAAATGGTCTTCCTGCCAAGACTTTACTAGACTTAGGCTATGTATTTGTGCATGTGCCATGGACGATTAAAGAAAACAATATAAATTTGACAACGACGGATTCATTTGCTGTTGCCACCCAATTTCACTGGCTCAGGGAAATAATCTCAGTTCAATGAACTGAGATTAGGGAGCTCAACCAAACCAAACATGTATCCATACATCACATATCTCCTCGTAAGGCTGTGACTCGATCTACTCCCTGTTTTATTAACAACTAACCTTCTGTGATGAGAAAAATGTTTCCTGCTGCAACATGTAAATTAGTTAAAGTCATTTAAAAGTTTGGGTACTTGAATTTCTTAATGGGGAAGATTATAAATCATTACACGCAAACTGTAACTGGAGATACACAGTGGCTGAGCTTCATCATTTTGATTTCCAAAGTAACAGAACAGCCCTCAACATAACAGAAAATGCAACTTATCATAGAACTTGCAGTCAGGTCTTACATCTTTTTTACTCTCCCAGGGCTTGCTGTGCTCACAATCTGCTGTTTTGTATCAAATGAACTTTAGATGAACCATGTCTGTGTCTGAGGAGTGTGTGTGTGTGTCTGTGTACTTTCAACAAGACGTATGATAATGTAACATCCCATTTACTTCCATGTTTGGTTCTGTAGCCTTTTTATAGCAGCTCTCACTTTCTGTGTATCGGCTGTTTTCATGGAAATGTTGGGACAGATGAAGAGAGCTGGCGGATGAGTCTGTTTTTTTGTTTGGACCTAGGATGGAACAGGCTTTTGGGGTAACTTCAGACAACTCTGTATCTGTGTGTATTTGTGAGCAATTGAAAATGGTGATTTTTTTTTTTATGACTGTGTGTATTTTAGCACCTGTGTTTGATTCTATGACTTTAGGCTTGATTATGGGTGTATAAATTTGCACATGGGCGCCAGACCCTGTTTGTGTCTCTAGTTTATCACTATTACATTTGACTTTCAGAGCTAAGCAACATTTTAGCAACAGAAAGGATCATTTTTCAACATTTACAGCTGTTACTTGCAGAAGGACGGGGATTTTCCTGCCAACATGGATTTTAAAAAAATCTTTGTTGGCTGCCTGATACAAATATCAAATACTAGATAGGAAATACCTTTACCTGTGGTAAGTTTGATTGAAGGACATTCTAGTCATTCTAGGTTTGTCAAAGATTGCTGGATAAATATTTTTCTGATTGAAACAATAATCTGCTCTGCGCCTTGAATGCACAGGGAATGGTAATGTATTACACATGAGATATATGGTCTGGGGCTACGTGAGTTTCTAGATGCACCATTTTCCTTACGTATCAACACTGAGATTTTCATCTCTCTCGTTTCTCTTTTAGGTACATTCTGCTTCTGCTTGTGCTCTTCGCAGTCCCAGGGGTGGTGATGATAGTGGCTTATGGGCTGATCTCCAGGGAGCTTTATAGAGGCATCCAGTTTGAGATGGGCCACAAAAAAGACTCAGCTGGTGAGACTGTGTACACAACATGTGGAAAAGATTAAGAAAATAATTCCCACTGGGCTGTGAGGGAAGAATACTGACAAATGCAGCAACAAGTGAAAAAGTAGAAAGTACAGTAGACGTTATAAGTGTTGTTTAGCAGCTTGTCTAGCTACTAAATAGGGTTGCCACCAATCCCTTATAATATAGGATTGTCCTGTATTTGAAATTAAAATGCTGCTAATATTCCAACTATTCACTTAGATTTGGTGCTGAGTTATTTATCTATAATTCGTAAATATCACTGATAGCCTACATTATTGATATGACCATTTCAAATATCTGGGCCTACATAAATAACTATATCAATCTACCCTGTATAATTCATTAACATAACATACACATTTAAAGAAAGAATGTTTTAAATTAGCTGTGGCTAAGGAATACCTTTAATAGCCAAGGGGTCAACCCTACCACTAAATAAATAAATATGTTTTTAATATGATCTATGAATTAATAAGTAAAAAGCCAAGGCATGAACCTGAGAACTGGGTCAATGAAACTGGCAATAAATATGAGATTAAACCTTAAAAACAATTGTGAAAACAACATATATACATATGAAACAAAACATTAAAAAGTTAAAACATGTCATTAATTGCATGTCACATGTCAATGAAAAGTCTAATAGCTGAGGACATAAACAACCTTTATAGCTGTTACATGGAGCATCAATGCACTTTTTAGACGACTAAAACACCAAACAGAAGATGACCTTTAAACTTCAACTCTCTCTCTTTTTAATAAACTTGTTATAAACCCAGTTCCAATAATTGGCAGTAATACTGTTACCTCAACATACACCATCATAAAACAAGGCAGTGGTCACTAAACTCTAAATTGATTTAAAAGTCTCCCAATGACCTTAACAGACCTTAACTGTATGTTTCCAGGTGGAAAAACAACCTAGACTGTGCCTTTGTAAACACAACATTAAAATATTTTACTTGTTCAACACCGTAGTGTATTGGCTTGTTATTTTGATAATATAGAAATACTGTTAACATAAAAATATGACTTTAATGACATTTTAATTGCAGTGTCATTTAATTGTTGAGTCTAATTGTGTCTCTTATAATAAACAAATGTCATCCACCATCCAGTCACTGTCCAACTGGACTCTAATGTTAGCATTTTTGCATGATTTATGTTAAATGATGAGGAATTTAATTTTAATCCCAAGAATTTCATTAGTGCCCCAATCACTATAATGTGCGCAGGTTAAGTGA
Source organism: Trachinotus anak (assembly GCF_046630095.1). Taxonomy (NCBI): domain Eukaryota; kingdom Metazoa; phylum Chordata; class Actinopteri; order Carangiformes; family Carangidae; genus Trachinotus; species Trachinotus anak. The sequence continues at coordinate 11,486,371 of NW_027273852.1, forward strand.
AACATAACCTTTTGTGGGCATATGAGAGTGTGTCTGGGATGACAGCAGCGTGGAGCGTGTTTGCTGGTGCTCCATTAGAGGATGGAATTGGCTGGCAGCTGCTGGCCTGGACATCACCATCTGTTTGGTCTCACAGAGAAAGAGGTTGTATATAAAAAAAAAGGGCTTAAGAGACAAGAGCAAAGGGTAAAAAAACAAACAGGAAATTAGGGGGGAAATGATGCAGAACTTCCTTAGAGAATAACCTGTGCTTTATTTAATAATCCAGAAATGGTGAAGCAAATTGTATAAACTCTCTCTGCAGTACCAGTTCCTGTTTATATTTTCTTGCTTTAGGGCTCTTATCACTGTATTCAGTGTATTCTGTGCTTTGTAGAAGGAGAGCAGGCTAACTAAATGTTATCAATAAACTGCAATATCTGCTGACAGATGATTACTGCGGGTCAGCAAGAATTGCTTATCACTTTTCTGCCCATTAAGTGGAGCAGCTGCTCTTTAAAGAACTAAAGTGTGATGCACTCAAAATAAACCTGATAAATGGATGCATTTGTCATCACAGAGCTCTGACGATCTTCCACTAGAAGAGAATTTTATTAAGATGAAAAAGGAGCCTGGAGCCGATAATTTGGGCAGGCATGGGGGTCGTTGCATAGTCACATGTTCAACACACAGTACCATCTTCGTATATGTCCGTGTCGTATCTCTAACACAAGGCAGTTCATATAAACATTGAGCACTCACTCTATCTGCATATGTCAAACACTGAGCTCTAAATCCTCGCTACTTCAAAACTGCCTGCTTTAAGCACTTTAACTCCTCCTGCCTCCCTGGCCTCCTCTTTTATTAGCATTCAGTTACACGTGGATGTTTCTTTAAATATATGTTCATGCTCATCACACCTGAATCTCAGCTTCTATGGGGGAGTGTTTGTTAGCTCAGAGACAGTTTGTGTAACTTTTGGTTAAATTATGGCAAAAGTAAAATATATGTCATTGGTGCAAAAAGTGGTTAAAAAGCCAAGAAATTGTTTTAAATGTTTGGTTTACCTGAATGTACTGGAGTCTAGTCATACAGACAGTGTTGGTTTGATGTGGCTAGGTTTTAAGATCTTCACCACGGACAGACATGCTGCAGCTCATAATGGGTCAAAATTTATGACCATGCAGAGCGAAGGTGCGGATAAACAAGTGTGAATACATCTGTGTTTGCAAACTCCCAATCTGGTAAAAACAGAATCATGTCTGCTTGGGATGGACCTATTATAGTAATACCAAGTCCAGAATCACTGATATCGATCCCAGCTTTTTATTATTAAAGCCGCTGATGCACTATCCAGTAGGCAAGGGCCATGTGAATACATCATTACTATGCCATTTCGAAATACATTTTCATTGCTACTGAGTGATAAACATGAAGCATTTCTTGTGTTTATTCTCTGTTAGATACTTAACCCCATGCATGTGAAAATAAGACAATTTTACTGGTAAATTAGAAATATTCATCATGTGAATTCCCTGATTGCTGCTCACAAGCACACAACAGAAGCACAGGAGCAGAGTTCATACATTAAAAAGTGCATGCTCATGGGCCCCGAAAATATCATGTCATGTATTAGTATTTTGTTACATGTAATTCACGGATACCTTCCTCTTTCACTCCGCTCTCCCATACAGATGTGAAGAACGGCCTGACGTCCACTGTGTCTACTGGCAGTGATGATGGAGATGGTTGCTACGTTAATGTCGTCCAGCGGCCACACTCAATTGAGATGTCCACCATGGCTGCATCAGGCAGGTCAATCAAGGCCGAGCGGCCACGCAGCAACACATCTGAGGCCAAGCTGGAGGCCAAGAAGCGAGTCATCCGCATGCTGGTGGTCATTGTTGTCCTGTTCTTTCTCTGCTGGATGCCAGTGTACTGTGCCAACACCTGGCGGGCTTTTGATGACAGCTCTGCCAAAAATGCCCTCTCAGGGGCGCCCATCGCTTTCATCCATTTGTTGTGCTACACCTCTGCCTGCGTCAACCCAATTATTTACTGCTTCATGAATACACGTTTCCGCAAAGCTCTTCTCGCCACGTTCTCGTGCTGCGCTGCGCCTTGCCATCGTTGGCGTCGCGGCGGGCTACGGGACAACGAAGAGGATGTTATGGCAACGGGAGCGTCCATGTCCAAGTTCAGTTACACTACCGTCAGCACCATGGGAACCTGCTGAGGCAGATGGATGCAGGCACCAGGAAAGACAGTTACTACGGCAACACAGCACCCAACATCCTTTGTCTTTAGGCCAACTCTGCGCTCATAGTGACTGTAATGTGGAGTGAAAAAACAGGCCCTATAATGTAGCAGTATAAAAGCTTAATGTGTGACTGTGAATAAATTATGTAGGTATGACTGAATGAAGCCCAGTCTTACAGTGTAAATACCACCATAGCTATATTGAAAAGCACAAAAAAAGAGTAGACAGTTATCTGTTGTCACAGTGGACCAAGGCAAATTGTTTGCTTAGATGTTTACGGCAGGGCGTGCACACGTGCGTATTACCAGTGCAGAGGATATGAGTAGTGGTGAGTTGTATGATATGTGAGGGAGGCAGGCTTGATAACTTAATAGTCATTATGTAGCTGTAAAAATAGTGTTTTATATTTTGCTGTCAGTTGTTAATGTTTATGTGTGTTCATGATGATACACAGTTGCCTTGTGGACTAAGTGCCTGCTACTAAATATTGTGTACTGTGTTTGTTTGCTGTTGATGTGCCTCATTTATTATGACGGCAGCATAATCACAGGCAAGATGTAACCTGAGGGGGTTGAAAAAAGAGTTTACTCAAAAGATCAGTTTGTGTTGGAATTTCCTCTACATGGGAACTGATAAAAAATTGTAGATTGTCAGTTCTACTTGGCTACATGGGTCACAGAAAAAAAGCTTCAGAGGTATAAAGTGTTTACAGTAGATGGGCAGTGTTGATGCCATGTGTTGTGGTTGCAAACTGTAATGCCAGCCACCTTTGTGTTGTTTAGTTTTTAGAGATGGATTTCTCTGTGTATGCTGCAGTGCTTGTTTGTATTGCGTCTTTGCAGCTGGACACAGTAGCAAATGTGACAAGGGTGACTTCACACGTTGAACTGACTCAACACTTTCTTTGTTCTTTCTTCCTTGTTTGAGGGTGGTAAAATAACACAACCGTAAACAAATCTGAGCTTTTTTAAGAGACAATTTGACAGCCCCTACATTATTTTATTGCTGATGTCATCAGAAAAACTCCATTAACTCCATTCAGTATAACAGAAAGAACAAAAACGACAAAAAAAAAAAAAAAAAAAGTTTTTAAAGGATATATTCCAGTATTATATATTATATATGACTATATTATGTTCACTGAGCATTTTGGACACTTCTTAAGTGCATCTATGTAGGTATACAGTATTTTGATTTAAAAAAAAAAAACATACTACAGAGCTTAAAATAAAAAAGCTCTGTAGTATGTTAATATTTTGGAATATATATATATATAATAGTGTGATACATGATCAGATTGTACCTTAGAGCTGCACAGGGCATAGAAAACCCACCACAGCTCCCCTCTATGTCTCTGTGTCACATCTGTGAACCCATTTTTTTTGCAGCCTCTGAAATGAAATGTGACTTACGACTTAAAAAGTAGAGGCTTAGGGGTAAAAACTTACTTATGACACCACGTTCTAGCTAACCTAAACTGTGTTAAGAGGGATTAACCTTATTCATGTTACTGTGTTTGGCTGAACAATAGTGTTGGGTGTGTTAATTGTTAATCTGTTGCATTTCAGTGACTCAGTGACAGTCTTTGTGTTGAGCATGTAGTGCTTAGTGAAGGCAAAACTTAATTATAATAATATACCAAGCAAGTCATTTGACTCATAATGACATAATTTAAAACAATTTAAAACAAGGAGTACCATGCATAGGTTAATTCTGTCGTACAGTCGCTTTTAAATGTTACTAATATATTTGTTACTATATACTGTATGTACTGTGTGACGATATCAAAGAGTGACTGTCATAAACAATAAGTCCACTGCAGCCTTACAGTGCATTTTAAAAGAAGTTACAAGAGTTTCAAGTACCTACAGCTTTTATGAATAAGCTCAGTGACTCGCTGTCCCTGTGTAGCTCGCCTGCAGGCCACAGAATGACAGCCAGGATTCAGAGGTCTCTGTTTGTCAGGCCTGACTCTGGCTTCCCCACTCACCTCATAGTAATTGCGTTATGGCCTCAAACCTGCCTGGCTGATAGGATGAGTGTGTTTCACTGAGTGCACCAAAGCACAATGCTGTCAGTCTCACAGCAAAGAGATGTATGACCTGCACTTGTGAGCATGTTTTGGATGATTCTGCATCTGCCTGTAGCTTTTGTGGTTTATTGTGTATACTGTTTCATTTGTGTACAAAATATAAATCATACTGATACCTGACTGCAGGAGCCTTTACAACAGTAAGGCAGAGAATTTGTTTCCGCTAAAGAAAACCTGACAATCTTGGTGACATACCTGGACTAGGACAATAAAATCGTACACTTATGTGCTAATTAATTAGTGTCTGCTACCCCTTCTACAGTCACAGAACCTTACCTCACACATGTCTACTGTAGAGAGGAGGAGAAAGCCCTATCATCTTTAAAACGCAAGATACAGGCCTTTGTATGTATGGATTTGACCTTAAAGGTGCACATACAGTAAAACCAAAGTGAGCTCATGGTAGATAGATGGTGCTTTTCACTGCGTTCCCAGTGTTAAATTGTGGAAAAGCAGATATTTTCTTACTGTGGATATTGTCCTGCAGTAAATAGAGTGTAGGTATTTGTGTGTCTGCCAGCATTTCCCAGATAGAGCAATACTATCAGGCAGCTGTCTGTGTTGTTGTTTATGAGTGACACTTGGAAAGTGTTTTTTTTTTTTTTTTTTTTTTTCTGTGGAAAGCTTTGAGAGGCTGATTTCCCTGTGGTGTCACAGAGGCCATTTGATGTTATGACTTTCTCCCCACCCCACCTCATCCATTCAATACAAACACACACACATACACATACACACAGCACTCCAGCTAAACCTCGTTATTAATGCACCTGCTCACAACCAATTACAGATAGATACCAATAATTAATTATTTTCCTTCTTCACAAAATGACTACTGGCCGTGAATATGAAAAGACCTGTGATGATGACTTCCCAGTAGTTAATGGTTTGATATCCAATTAGCATATTCCACTTATGTAGTATAGGTAAATGTCAGCGTGAACAGAAGTACTAAAGGTTACTGTAAATGTTACCTTCAGTCCCAGTTTAAAAATGGTATGTTGGTGTTCATATTCATGTGCTTCGTAGTATATGTAACACGTATTCTTCAGGTAGTAATGGTCATGGGAGAAATGTCTTTTTTCAAATTCACACATACAGTAGAGTCAGGGATCAGGGAATTCGATTTGGGTAAGGGCATTACATGTTCAGATGTAAATGTCATTTAAATAGGCATGGCAAGAAGAGACAATTCATTTACAAAGAAAAATCCATCCTGAACAATATTCACAGATTGTGTTGCCCAGTCCTCCATGAGGTTAAAGCTTTTTTATATTTCCAATGGGGAAAATTACTACTTGTATTTGATCATTAGTCATAATAGGGCTACGGTTTTCAACAAATAATATTTCCCTGGTGGAAACCAAAACAGAGTTAAAAGAGGAGAGAATAGTGGACCAAGGTTCACCAGGAAAAAGACAATAAAACTCCATACAACTTCTAATGTTGTCCTACTGGATGTTTCAATAGGCAACTGTTTGCTAACTTGTTAGCCATAATGCCAATATTGTGTTTTAAGCTTGTAACATTGCCCCAAATCAATTACTGCAGCTTTAATGTTGGCGTTGCTGTGAGCAGCTCCCACCAGCAAATGATGCAGAGTAAATTTGAACACTTTGAGCATGACAAGCAAAATTCATTTAATTCCAGTGTATTCCTAATTCAGAGGTAAAAATACTAGAGACATCTCAAAATGTGGATATATATATATATATATATATATATATAATATATATATTTTACAGTTGATTCGTTCAAATTATAAATTGTCCACACATACTGAGCACGTCAATCTCGCAGAGGGTTTAGTGAGATAAATGTGACACTTTAGGTTAAGGTACAGATCTTTCAATGTAAATGTCAGTTTTAATGCTATAGAGTGTGAATGTATAAAAACTGAAATAGAGATAGAACTGTCTTCACCACAGACTGTGCATGCTATTGACTGAACACTGTCAGGAACTCTTCTCACATTCATACAAGTAATCAATCATGCCAAACAAGACAATGAGGTGGTCTTTGTAAAATGACAAGCCTTCACTTCTTCTTTTGATTACTATACCCCTGCTGCTGGTTAAGCTACCCTCTCCTCTCCACCAAGACTACACAAACCTATTACTTGTTGTGCTGATTAATTTCTCTGCTTGCACCCTAACCTCCCCCTGTTCTACCTTCTTGACAATGGCATCTCTTACCTTTAACATTATGTGTTCCCCTATCTCACTGAAATGTCTAGGTGTCTTCGGGTGGGGGGGCTTTATTGGTTCTCATGCTGAAACTCTTACCACTGCTCGGATTGCAGGACACCCTCATGAGCAGAACCCATTTCTCCAAACAAAAGTACAACTATTTGTTAGAATACACAAGTGTCACTGACAAATATTGCAGCTGTGCTCAGGGGGAGCGCTGCTGGTGAATGACAAGGACACCATCCACAGGTGTGGCAGAGGAAGGCTGTAGGGAATAGGGGTTAACAGTTTGAGTAGGATCATAATTGTTTATTGTGAGCAAATCTGATGTGTGAGGAGCAAATTTGTCCTACTGGGCAGCGCTGCCAGGTGCATTCATGACAAATCCGCTCAGCAGTAGTAAGATAAATTAAAAAAGTATTTGGTTATCCGAATGGAAAATCCAGCTTATCCTGGCGATGTGAGATAGTGCAGATTCCCTACTGGGTTGTAACTGTTAGCATTGTAATTGATTTGTGTTACTTTCAGCTTGCCATTATATGACTTGGTATTTGACAAAATTACCATAGTTTTAAGTAGGATGTTTATACTGACCCATTAAGGAATATTAATCTTACTCTTCCATGGCTGAATTAACCTGTTAGGGTAAAAGATTGCCAGGCCCCAGCTGATTTAAATATTAGGAATATGCATCATGTGAGCCAGCCCTGTCTCATAGAAATTATGTTTATAGAGAGCAAAACTGTTAACCCAATTTCATTGTGATGGCAAACTTAACTGTTGCCTGGATTATGTTTAGGGTGAATGAAATATTGTATTTATGAGCCACACTGGGGATACATGATGGTGGTCATAGGGTGTACAAATCACAGGTCTCTGACAGCACAGACTGGGACTCCAACCAGTCTCGCGTCTGTGTTTGGGTTTAAGTAATAAAAGATTCATTCAGATTAAGGTTAGGAGAGACTGGGGTTTCAGTGAAATATTAATAAGCACATTGTTTCTCTAGTCACTATGGACTTTTTCCATATTAAACCAGACCAAGATTTATCCCTCACCTTAACTAAGTGCTGCCAGTGTCTAAACATAACCTAACTATGTAAAAGTTAAATAGTGCTGCAGTCACTATGAGCGGATATTATATTGCAAGACTGGATATTTTGATGGAAAACTAATTAAATACATTGTCAGAGACCATTTTACTAATGCATTAGAAAACAATATTTTTTTCAATTTTTCAGATATAATAATCAACAACATTTCCTCCAAGTGTTAAAAGAGGACGTAATCCAATTGGCATTAAGTGTCATTCCATATTTACTGTTGCACATTCATTGTATAGGAGAGAAATCAGAATGCACAAAAACTAGATTTTCATACAGAGCCTCTCAACAAGAGGGCCAAAACATTAACTAATCAGAGACCATCTTGCGATGAAATCACAGCAACCGTGACACACACGTAAACATGTTGATGTTCCGACCAAGACAAGACCTGCTCAGTAGCTATTACAATGTTATCACTTGAGCGCTCAGTACTCATGGGTTGGATCACAGTCATCTTTGAACTCATTTGCCTTCATTTTGATGTCACCTACAGTATACACCCGTAAAGTTCTGTGACTGTATCTTGCATGGTTGTGACAAAATCTGTCCACTGACATATAAACACCTACCAACGTACTCAAAACCGCCTCTGTGGTAGTTCCTGCTACAGTAGGTGTGTCCTGGACCACATTTTACTACGATGACACATAAGCACACACATACATACACACTCACAAGGTGGAAACAATAGCAACCCTGTTGTCATGGCTAGTAATAATGTAGGAGATGCCTTTGTTGATTGGACTTTTGTGGTGCAAATTCACAACAAACTTCAACAAATTTGCAATTAATCAAACTACCAAAGCTAAGCAGTGGATTTGGGGATTTCAGGGCCCCTGGGGCTCTGGAGCCACAGGATAGTTGTCAGCTTTGCCCTTCTAATTACTTGTACACATTTGCTCCTTTCTGCTACAAAGGCTTCATTGTCCTTTGAAAGAGCAAGGAAGAAAACACAATGCAGCCTTTTTTAGGGCCGTCCCTAGCATCTTTGCTGTTGAGTGGTCAAGATGAACAGAATTGGCAGTTCTCAAGCACATACACAAGAAGTTGCAGTGGGAATTACGTTTTAATATAGTCTTCAGGGTTGTAATGTGATGAAGATGTATTAGTCATATAAGTCATCATACCAATATGATCCATGTGGACTGTAGAGATCATATTGTGGAACATAATAATGAAGATTAAAGGCCATGTCAGTTGAAAGTTAATCATCAGGGTATTGTCTCATTAGTGTTGTTGTTTACTGTCTCTGGGGTGGATTTTGGATTAGTGCAGCCATGTTGCTGTGAATGTCAGCGACAATATGTGGAGACATAAAAGCTTACTCTCAAAAGAGGCAAATTTAAATGGTATCCGCTCTATATCTGTGTACATCTGCTTATCTGTATCATTGCTAGTATACACTTATTATTCTGAATTGTACCAAAATCAGGTGTCAACAATAAAGAATGAAATATTCTCTTGTATATTTGCTTAGTGACATTCTGTAAAGGAACATAGTGTGCCATGTGTCTAAGCAGCTTGTTCAGGCCGTAGGCTCATATGGGATGAAGAGGGATGAAGAGTTAGAGAAGCATACAAGGACACATTTAGATTTACTCGAATGGTCACAGTCGAAAGGCCACCATTGCCTTAAGTGTGTTTTGAGTGTACAGTATCTGTATGTCTGTATGTGCAAATGTGTGTGTGTCCCTCATACATTTACTGTGTAAATACATGAGTCACTTTTGTGAGAGGCAAAGCTAGAGATAAGAGCATTTGGCAGTGTTGTTTCTCCATCCATGGAAAAGCATATGGGCAACGGCAAGTACTCTTGATACTGACATATTTAGGGTTGGCCTGACAATGTCAAATGTCTCTGGGTAAATGGTGATGAAACAGGGCTTATCGCAACTATTGTACTTTCTGAGACAGTGAGAACTATGAGAAAATACTCTGTGAAAAATATTTAATGTGATTTTCTATGTGACTTGTACATTTGTGCTGCTATGACGCTGTAAGGCCTTAGGTGTTTACTTGTGGTCTGGAATGTGCAGTTTTCCGTTCTGGTTTATGCTGTAGATGGAGGAGGTTCAACAGGTCTACCTCCCTTATGACAGTGCCGATTCATTGCTATTATGACTGTTGTCACAGCCACTATTCATTGCTTCTGACTTGGCAGAAAGGAGAAGTGTGCTATCTATATCTGCATTTGTATATTCTATGTATGGAAAGTGTGTGTGAGTCTGTGTGTTGGAGAGAGAGACAGAATCATAAAGTACAGGCAGGTTTTATGGCATTTGTTGTATGTGATGTTTGAGATTTTATGCTGTCTACTGTGGCTTCTAAAATGAATGATCCTCATGTCTGACAGATGCACATTTTATGTTTTCCTCTGTCTCTGTCTCTCTCTCTTTCTCTCACTCACACACATGCACACACACGCACACAAACAGCTTTAAATGTGTATGTACAACTGGGTGATTATCCAGCTGGTAGTGATTTGCTTTTTGTGTGATGTTATTTAATTCCAATAAAGACAAATTATACCAAATGTCCTCATTTAGTCTTTGTATTACCTACATCAATTTGTTCTGTGCTTTTGGATGCTTTTCATGAATTTGAAAGTACTTTTGAAAGACAACAAATCCTCGCAGTCAGGCCTCACCTGAGTTGGTCTCAGCCCCACTGAGCACTCTAAGCTTTCAGCTTTAAGTAAAAGACAATGCTGAAATGCGAGAAGGTAAAGTGCACAGGCGTTGCCACTGACCCATTCTCTTGCTCACATGGTAGTTCTGCTTAGCGTGGTCTTAATGGAATCAAATGGATACTCAGTGTCGGCTTATAGGCACTCTTTACATAGCTCCTGTGTAGCCTCTCAAAACACCAGCGGCACATAAAATGTAAATATATCTATATCATATACTTTAAATCAACCACTTGGCCTTAATGGACAATAAAACATACAAAAACCTCAACAAGAGCATTCCATTTCACGCAGTCATGAAGGCATTCATGCCTGTTAGCTGAACAGAGATGTGCTGATTTAGCACTGCTAGCTTGACCTTCAAAACGCAATTTCCTTCCAGTTATGGACTGACATTTCTTGACAGCATTTTAATCTTAATAGATAACGCTGTGTAAAAAGGGATAACCAGTGCAAGCTGAGTATAGTTTAGATGCTAGGGCTCTGTGTAATGGATGACTATTGATTAAGGGAGAACTTGTTATCAATACTGTAGCGCTGATGGGGATTAGCACTGCGTGGCTAACTGGAGTGGATGAGCACTCATTCCAGAAATCAATGTTGGCTTGGAGGGTTTCATCATTTCATCATTTCTACTTGTGAGTAATGACAAAAATTATTTACATGTTTACATGTTCTCTCTTTGGATGTGTGGGTTTCCTCTGGGTACTTTGGCTTCCTCCCACAGTCCAAAGACATGCAGGTTAAATGGTAACTCGAAATTGCCCGTGGGTGTGAACGTGAGTGTGAATGGTTATGTCTCTATATATCAGCCCTGTGATAGACTAGCGACCTGCCCAGGGTCACCCAGTGCCAGCTGGGATTGGCTCCAGCCCCCCCATGATCCTCAAAGGACAGCTAATAGCTAATGGATGGATGGATAAAGTTGACCTCTGCTGCACTTATGAGAACCAGATTTTACAAAGTGCTTTACAAGGACAATAGAAAATACCCATGTTACATGTGTAATTGTCAACCTGCATACATATATAAATACAAACATGCTAACAAATCACCTAAATTAAATAGAGCTATAAAAGAATGTTAAACAAAAGTAGGGTTCAAGAAGTGACCTAAAAGTTGATACTGATTTTGCGAATCTCTGTTTGTCAGGCAAGTCATTTAAGAGTTGAGGTGACCAAACAGCATGGTTTAGTCCCCTTTAGTCTCAAGCGTGTCAAATGCAGAAAGCTTTTCAGTTGCATTTTTCAGTCATCCCATCTCATGCGTGTCTGATATGCTTCTATTTTAATTCATCCAGCTGTCTACACAGGCTGCATAACAGCTTATGTTTTACTTGCACTATAAACATATAAATGCAGCCTGAAGCTTATTTTTATGTGCTTCCAAAATGCAGGTGACTTACAACTCACGCAGAGCCTGAATGCATCCCATGTAGACACAGCTGTAGCACCTGAGCTGCTGCTGCTGCTCTGCTAATGTGTTGCTCACACTACTCCACCTGTGTAGACATGTGCTATGATACACCTTGGCATGTGAACAGCCAACAGGTTACTGCTTGAGGATGTTAGAAAGCAAGGAGCTTAGTAAGGGGAGAAAAATTCAGAGGTATAATCAAACAATTAAAATAGATTTTGTAACATTTGGCTGCTCAATTCTGCTGCATGTGTTGAAATACAGTGCCTGACCACCAGCAATGTCTCTTGAGTTGTCTCACAGCCTGGGCTATAACCATTGCAAGCACATGCAATGAGGCACTCTAACACACAAATATGCTTATGCACCTGTAAACGTCGATGCCTTTTCTACAAAATCTGCATTTTTCAGACCCGTATAAAACTGGAATAACCCTTCCTAAAGCCATCATTCAGCCAAAAATATTACCTCCAAAAATATCACTTTGAGATCATTGTGCTTGCAGACTGTTTTGGAGAGAAATGCATTTATCACAATTGTATTGCTTTGTCATGCCATCAGATATTGGATTTCTTATGCCTGACCCACAATACACCTAAATTAAATGTCAAAACAAAACAATGATTTGGCTATTCCTGGCACAGACATGTGTTCACGCCAGTGTGAGTCATGTTTCATGCATAAATTATCTGCCCTGAATGTCAGTTTTTACCAGGGAAATGGGAAATAAATGTAATGGAGAGATCCATAATGTTGGTCTGTACTGGTTTTCTGAAGGCAAGGGCTTACTCTTTAATACTGTTGTATGAGCAGGTCCATACTGATGCTGATATTTTTGGTGATGTTCTAATATTCATTTGGTCAATGAAATTCAAGTCAACTATGTGGACATCCCCACCCCCTTAGTTACAGTCAAGAGTAATTTAATGCTACAGAATGCAATGACAATAGTGTGCAATAGTGTGCTTATATTTTCAAGGCAATAGTTTCCTGTTTAAAGGAGCCATTTGTAACTTTTACTATTGCTACATAGTCAACATTAGCATTAAGCTGTTAACTTGTGAGTTTAGAGGGAAGTCGTGGGTTCAGCATCAAACTTCATTCCTTTACTCAACAATAGCTGTCTCCATCTGTGAAAAGAAACCGTCTTGTTTTGCTTCTCATCACTTCCAATACCGAGTCAGTGTGGCATCCAGGCTGTCTGACGAAGTGGTGTTGCTCAGAGAGTGTATTGTAAACTTCTGTCTTGTACATGCAACACTGGCTGCAGCTCATGCCAGGACTGGTATGTAAACAGCTACTAATGCTAACATTAGCTATGTAGCAATAGCAGAATGTAAAATTAAACACAGTGCCCTGTGTACATCTAGAGCTCTGAGACACAGGCTGACAGCACTGGCTAAAAATGTAGACTCCCTAATTCATTTCTGTCAAAACACTGCATGAGCACAGTTGTGGTGCTGCTACGCATTGTTTCAAAAACAGGTAGGGTAGTCCAGCTCCACTTTGTCCTGGCTTAATTTTTTCCACAGAACAGTACAATCTTACCATAAAAATAATGTACTGCAGTAGCCATTCAGCATGTGTTCAATATGATATATTAAAGTAGAATACTTTGCAGCATGCTGCTTGTAGCATTGTGCTTATATGACTGTTCACCATGCAAGCACTGAGAGAGCACATTGCTGTCTTGATCATTTTCCAGATATGTGCCTGCCACAAAGGAGTACCACAAAGTGTCCTTGTGTCCTTTAAGCCTTAAATTGCCTGGTAGAGATTTTATATGGTATCCTGTGGCAACACACCCTCACACACCCACAGACCCTTGCAGTGACTTTGTTAAGAGGTTATTGATGGTCTGATGAGGCTTTGGTTTAGTTATTTCAATGTAGAAAAATTGAGCTGTCTATAAGTCAATGTGCAAAGGGCTGATGAGCAATCATGTACCTCTGTGACCCTATGTGTCACATGGGGCATGTCCCTGGATGAAATAATCACTCCCCCTAACCTTCCTTGTCCTCTCAGCATATTGCATACTGTGATTAGAACTGCCTCTCTGGAAAGAGGAAATCAGCAAAGTGACATGATGAATTACCTTGGCAGCAAATAAGGGAGGCAGATGTGTATTGGAAAGCAGTGTGGACTTCATGCAAACAGGATGTATTAAGAGGGATGCACAGTGCTCTTTTAATATAAACACAACGCATGATACACATCGTTGATAAATAATGAACAGAATAGGGATCTTGCAGCTTTACGACAACCCACTGTGTGTTCTGAGACGTTACTGTGGACGTAGAAGCCTGTAAGGGTTTGAGCTTGAATTGCCTAAAAAATACATCTATTAGCTGTTACCTACACTTTATTAAAAACCTTCTTTACAGTGATTGTAGTCATCTATACTCAGTGTTTTACCTACAGTAGATTTGCATCAGCACACTCCAAGTTTAGAGAAGAATTTGGAGAACTGGCACAGAAACTGAGTAATGTGCTTTTGTTTAGGGGACAGCAAAATATATGTATTTTAGCCACTTAAAAACATGCCCACAGAAAAAAGGTAATATCAGTTTAAGTATACAATTTATTTTTACTATTTTCACCTCTTTATCTTGCCCTCAAACTGCCCTTTACTTTGGAACTACAATTTTTCAAACATGGAACTCCTGTATTTCTATGTACAAATGCACCTATACTTAGCTCTCTCTGACTCGAACAGCTCATTGGCGGAGTTGTGTGTAATAATATGGCAGTCAACAGTTCACAAACTGTGATTCCAAAGGAATGGGCTGTTTGATGGCAAAATGAAGCACTGAAAATATTTAAATTATTTCATAAACTTCAACTGATATTAGTTTTTTTTCTGTGGGTGTGTTTTGTGTGGCTCAAACATTTTTTTGCAGATGGCCCCATCCACAGCAGCACATTTCTCAGCTTCTGTGCTGGCTCTCCCAGCTGCTTCTTTAAACTAAGGTGACCAGATTACTGAAATGAAAACCGAGGACATTTCCAGTTCTGCAGTCAATATGTAATTGAAATATCTAATGTTTTTATCCATGAAATGAAAAAGGGGGACAGTCCTGGTTTCATGTACCTCTATCACAGTAACTGTTGTACTGTAGTTGACTATGGCGACGATTAATGACTAAAACATGTTTTGTATTAAAACCCACCTGGTCACTGGTGACCAGTTCAAAGCCTGTCCAAACAAGTGCAGCAATACACATAAAAATATACATGTTTAAACTTTTGTGATTATTGACATGCTTCAGATTTATCAGTATCATAAACCAGCAAGACGAAACAGTGGTGACTCCCTACCTATGAAGCAGTCATTAAGTCTGACTGTCCTTTGCTCGATATTTATATTCCTTTAGTCTGTAAGGGTCCACAGATGAAAAGAAGCTAAAGGGTTTTTCATATAAGTAATCCAGGTTGGGAATATTATCAGGTGAAGTCTACTGCAGACTATTGGACGACTTTTTCTTTTTCACTTCTTCCAACATGAACACAATGTTTTTCAAATTCCAATTCGGGGGTTTGGGTATGTTTGTTTTTGATAGTTTCCTGCATGGTTGGAACTCCTAACCAATGAGTGAGTTAGTGACAAAAAAAAAAAAGAAAATGTGATTGGATAACTCTATTTGGATGGTTTTAGCTTCATTTCTGGAGCTGCTATAGCTAGCACCCAGCCCCCTCTGTCGGCCAAAACAAGCCCAATGCTGGACGGCTGCCTGTCTGCTCTGCTGCCTGTTTTTCTCTCCAGTCTGTTTTTAATTCACAGTAAAACATAGGGACATTTCCGGGAACAGTTTCAGCCAGGGACAGGCTGCCAAAAATGAGGACTGTCCCCGGAAAACAGGAACATCTGGTCGCCCAGACTGGGAGCGTGTTGATCCGAAACAACTGCAGGTAACACACCGACTGTGCATAAGTACCTCACACAACCCCATGTCAAATAAAAAAAAGGATAAAGGATTCACTTAAAAGGATAGGCTTGATTTATGGTTTCCACACACCAAATCCTAATCACTTTGATGACCTAATGACTTTTCTTCTAGTGTACTTTTATCTACTTTCTGTGTTGTGCTAATTAGTAAATATTAACAATTTAATCAAAGCACTGATGTGTGTCTTTGATTAATTTATTATGGACTCAAATTTAGTCTGATATATACTTTGTTTATGGGCTCAAATTTAGTCTGATATATACTTTGTTTAATCTGTTGTTATCTGCTTGGCTTGGATGTCACAGTCAATCTGTCATGATTGAAGTCCTACTCCCGTTGGTTTCATCAGTACCTCTGCAACATATGTAGTCACAAGTGAGGCATTGGTTGATGCAGTTTTCTTACAGTGCAAGCCACGTTAAAAGTAATAGAATGAGCGAAAGAGTTTGTGTTCTCAGACAAATGTCAGCACTCTTGTGTACAGAACCATAGGAAATATGCAGCGGAAGAAAAGGCTTCAGATGCTCTTATTCCTGCTGTGAAGTGACATTTTAGCTCAAGAACCACTTGAGACCTTTCTTCTACTTCTGAGTAACTGCTTTGTTGGCTGAGTTACTAAAATTAATCTCTCATTTTGTGCTTCATCTCATTATCTACCTGATTGGCCCTTGGTTGACAAAATATTCATCAAATTTATATTGCAACTGGAATGAAATGATCATACAATACATATATGTAAAAATAATAACATGGCGTATTAAAAGGCATCAACAACAAGTCAAAACAAAAGGTAGAATTCCATAAAATAACAACATCATCAGATCCATGATGTGGCTGTAGTATCCTACATCCAAGCAGGGAAATAGCCACAGAGTCTGATGCAGGCATGTAGTCATTCTGATGGAGAGACACTAACAGGCAGACATGTAGACAAACAGAAATACAAAGCAACACAACAACACAAATCACTTTTACAAAGCAGCCTGTAGCTCATGGAGGTAAGTACAAGACGACCCAAAGAATAAACCAACCAAACCCCCCAAAAAAAGAGAAAAAAATATAAAAAAAGAAATACAAAGCTTTTGGGTGAGTCTTTCTATCAATAGACTTGGTTTTCAATGGAACATTTCATTAGTCGATTTCAGTAGCTTAGCAACTAACTCTGTGATAAATGCTGGAAATGACATCTCTTGTTTGTGTCACTGTGGTGGGATGTGAGCTTCTTATGAGACATGGAACATTATTTGGCAGCTTTGACAAATACAAGCAGTAGCGGTGTCCACTACCACTAACACATGCCTTTAGATGGATGGATGGATGGATGGATGGATGGACAGATAGATAGATCACAGGTGCTCCATGTGTCCTGTTAACTTGCTAAAGCTGACAGTTGTCAGTTGTCTTTCAGCATGTGTTTAATGCAAATCAGGGAATGCATCATAAACACTTATCTCCATTAAAAACACCTTCCCTTTTCTCTTCAACCTTATGTAGTCAAGCCTGGTAAGCATATTGTAATTCAGAAAATTACTTAAACTTCAAACAGCAAAATGCTAGTTTGTGCCACGATTTCCATTGAGGGGAACAATGAGTGCATTGAGATGGTAAAGTAATGATAGCATGCTTTAGTTGAACAAATACAGTGAATGAACTTTGAAAGGATCTATTTGTAAGTTTTTCTATTGCAACTGAGTCAACGTTATTCAACAAGTTCAGCATCAAATCTCATTCCTATACTCACCAAGAGCTGTCTCATGTGATTGAAAGGAATCCTCTTGCTTTGCTTCTATTTCTATCATTTCTTTTCTTCTACTGAAGTTAACATGCTAACCAGCTAGCCCTAGCCCAGTCAGCCCATCACTTTCCAATACTGAATCACTGTAGCATCCAGTTTGCCCTGAAGAAGTAGCACTGCTCAGAGGGCTTATTGTAACCTCTTGTCTTGTTCTCCCATCAGCAATGATGTCTGAAGCTCTTGCCAAGACTGACAGTAGACAGTTGTTAATGCTAACACTGGCTATGTAGCAATAGCAAAACTTACAAATTACTCCTTTAAACAGTGTATAATATAATTACGACTACAGATAAGAGAGAAAATAGGCCTCATGCAAGAACATTTTTGTGCTCTTGTCCTAAAATTCTCTTACTTGTTTCTGTGCGGCCTGTTTGTAAAACTTGCCCAAGTCAAATTCTATTACCTGAACAAACCTGTCATAAATAAACCGCTTGCTTTAGACTTATGAATACCACATGCTCATATGGAAACATATATTCCACACATCAGATCATTGTCACCACCACTACACTTGCCATATTGTAAGACTGCCTGTTCCACTTCATTTGTGGGAAGTCTCATTCACAAAAATGTCACAGAAAAGTTAAAAAAACACACATCACATTAGAGGATGCAAAACAATTGGAAACTGTTAATAGTACATCTGTCTGTGATGTACAGAGCAGCGGTTCACTGTTACAGAAACAAAGACAGAATCATTTAGGCAGGCCATTAGTCCATGGCTAATTTACGAGGTGTTCAAGGGGACGGCGATCACTGAGATATTAGACCAGGGAATATCACAGCCTACAGTAGGTGATGTTACACTGTCATATGCAACAAAGAATGGACATCAGCCTGCATTAAGGTCCAAGAGGAACAGCGAGAGGAGTGAGAGAGTTTTCCTAAAAACTACTGAAATGTACAGTATACAGGCTCGGACTGATAATCTGTGCAACCGGGCAAATGCCCGGTGGGCCGGTCCACATTTGGGCTGGTAGCCTCTGATGTTTCTATGCAAATGCGAAATTTTTAAGTTATTTATTTCTGTAGGCTACATAGGCTATGTTCAGTGGCCCATGAATGGCCCCGCGGCCCGTCAAATTCAGTTGCATCCATTTGGCTTACGGGGTTGCACAGGCCAATATACCTTATTTGCCTCTTCAGGTCAGGTTAAGAAGCAGGTGCATGTTATGATCGCGCCCCCTACCTCCACCCCTTAAGTGGATTGGTGTATGGGAAAATTTTACAGTGATAGAGTATTGGAGTGAAGAATAATGAGAAAATAAATTACGGACGACAGAGGCTCCAAAAAGAGGAAAGGGGGAGCGGAGAAGGTCCGCGAGAAAAAGCAAAAAGCCCTACAGGCCGATGCTGCCAAATGTTTAAAAATTGACAATTTGTTTGCTGCTGCCAGTAGAAGTGCTGCTAGCGTTAGTACTAGTACAAGTAGAACTAGTGACAGCTATGACAAAAACGTTGCTGGAGATGTCATCCCGGACCCAGGGCCAACCGAAGAAGAAGGTACCGACGATGAGCAGGAACCTGAAGAGGTCAGGGGCAAGGAGATGCAGGACATTACAGTACCTGAAGGGGATGTTCATGCTGGCACTTCTAGTGAAGCTAACGTTAGTTCAGAGAGGATTCCGGATGAGGCTGAGCCGCTGCTGGACTATTTCACCCGACCTAACCAAAACGACCTGTGTTTATTTTTTTAAAAACACCCAACTGAGAATACAAAAAAGGCACTAAATAGGTGGTTATTTTGCAGGAATGGCACTGAACGTTCGTGGTTAACCTATAATGACACCACGCAAGCAGCATTTTGTTCACTCTGTTTAGCTTTTACCACGCAAGATAATTCGTTCACGAATGGTATGAGGGACTGGCGTCATATGAAACAACGTATCAAGGAGCACAAGAGAAGTCTCCAGCACAGAGAATGCACTGATGCCTATCTCTTATGGATCAGCAAGAGGGACATTCGATGCTTGTTTTGTGAACAGCAGATGACTGAAAGGCGTGAGCAAGTAAAACGGCGGCAGGTGATGTCTTTGATGCAGGTGATGTTATTTTGTCTTTAAGCCTACATTGTAGCTTATGTTTGGGTTCAGTTTTTCAAGTGCTGCTACAACATGACTCACATTGAGCATAATATTGTGTGATTGTTATTTATTTAAATACTGTTAGGATTAGGACTGTTCCTGTTGTGTTTGTTTGTCCCCAGTTTGTTCTCTGTGTTTGTCTTTGTGTGCATATGTGTGTGTTCATCTGGGTGTGGCTTCCTGGATCCTGCTCCCACTAGTCTCCATACTCACTTGCTGGTTGTGTAGTTTATTACATCAATCTTCTCATCAATCTCACCATCATCATCACTCACCAATCTTAGCCAGATCGTTCCATCACATTGTGTAGTATAAAAGCTATGGCCAGACTCTGACTTGAAACCTTTTGCTTTGTGACTTTTTGGTAATCCTGTTGTTCCCTGCGCTTCAGGTCCATACCCCTGCAATCCTGCTGCCTACCACTCTTAGTGGACTCCTGTCTGTGTGCCTAACCTCTGCCATTATCTGCCAGCCTGTCTACAGCCTCTCGCCCCCATCACCGTCACCAGCCCTATTCCCCCACATTCTACAAAATTTACAATCTGACTTGCTTTTCACCACAGACCTGTGTTCTGCTTGGTAATCCGGCAAGCCATGATGATGATATAGTGTACAGAATATTTGCTTTGGTCTCATATTTAACCTCCAAATTTATTTGGATTACACCGTTATAATCCTTAAGGCAAAGGAGTGTTGTTTTCCCTTTTATACAAGTTGGTACAGTTTTGCTTTACTGTAAAACTGCACACATAGCATCAACACAGTAAGTTAAGTAAAACACTTGTTGAAGTTATTAGTTTTATGTAGCCTGCACTTTTAATATTTTGGGAAGATAATGAAGCATATTGTTTTACCTCCACTTATTCATGTTAGTATATCCAACACTCTTGTGGCCTGAAAGGTGCACGCCACTGGAAAACTAACCAGGATTATGGGGTGAATTGTAGCATTTCACTTCTTGTGTTTGAGACTAAACCATGCATTTTCTGTTTGTACTGCAGAGATAACACCTACCCCATTTAATTGCTGCATATACCTTGTATTACATTTTGAACGCACTGGTTTAAAACAGCTTGAGGATACAGACAGAAATGTCAAAAATGTTACAACCATCCCTCGTCTACCCGACAAGAGAATTGATGAATGCCACAAATTCTCTTAAATTGCTCGTACACACTACTTATGAATGAATCTGCTGGTATGACTGGCTCTTGCATGCGGCCCACTGACTTAATTTTGAAGTATATTTGGATAATTTTTGTTTCATTTGTACTTTGGTGTTTGACAAATGGGATAACAAATCCAGCTCACTCAGAAAAGACAAACAAAAAAAAAAGACTGACAGTAAAGGGACAACAGAGCTGTGAAAAGGAAAAAGGGCAAATAGGGGTGATTGGTCGGCGACTCTTTCATCTGCTTTTACCTGATTGCCACATTAAAAGACAGGATGGAAAAATGGACAGAGTGTCCCAAGGGCCATGGAAATAGACACATGAGTGAGTTTTAATGCATAGTGCAGCAATTTCCGAGACATGGTGGAGCTCTGCATAGATATGATAACCAAATGGCTAAAAGCCTACCTCAGAAAAGAATGAGCTCTCTTATTTTCCAAACCTACTACTTTAAAATCCATTAAGGAGCCTTTACGTTTCCTTCCTAGAATATAGTAATACTCCAATGACTAAAGGTAATTTGCAAGATTAGTCTGTTTGAGGAATTTGACAAGTACTCTTCAAAAATAAGTGCTTAAACAAACACAAAGTGACTGTAAATTAAGCTTTTAATTATAAAGTTCTTTATGATGAATGAATCAGTTATTTGACCACAACTTATTTTTAAGGAACATAACACACTGGAATTGGAATTTGGAAAAAAAATTTAATAAAAAAGAAGAACGACTGTTTCATATTTGAAATTATGTTTTAAAATTATGTTTATAAAGACATGACAGAATGGTAGTAGGTAGCAGGCTACTGGGCCATCTTCAAGGTCAAACAAGGACAAACAATTTCTATCAATGAAATTGCCTTACAACACATCACAATATGATTTGGATAATTAAATCTGGTTAAACAATGTTAAAACTGTTAGTTGCTATTCTCAATTTGTTTGGATTTGTCATTTTTCTTATTATGTCAAAGGTGCCTAATTTAGCTATAAACCATTGCTACTGGATAATGAATTGCTGATTTGATTCAGCGTCACATCATTGGTGGGTCTAATTAACCCAACCTACCTATCTTAATCACATTAAAGTTATATTTTTTGGTGTGAGATTTGAGAGAGATGAGAGCATGTTGACAACCTTATAATGTGAATCAAAATTGTAAAATTATGTTATATTACAAGACTTCAGTATTGAGGTATGATGACATTCATGATTTTGCAAAGTTATATTAACTTACCAAACCTGTTCCTGTGAATCATTTTGTCTCTCCGGCTCCCTCTCACATGGCGCAAGTGGAGAGAGAGAGACGCTGACTCCTCTGAGCGGCACGCATGGGATTAAATTACAATATTACAATAACAGATTTGTGGATATTTCTCACTTTCCCTGGATGTTCTGAATAACTTGTGACGCTGCTGTTCTGTGATGCTTCATCTTGTCTGCCCATGGCAGTGTCTTCTTTTCGCACAGCAATGTTATCAGTTATGAATTAGATTTTCAATGTGTGAGCCCAGTTGATAGTTTAAAAGAGCCGACTTTGATTCGGTTCCTTTGTGAAGGTCCCATTTTCACAGCCAGATCCTGTCTGCTCAGCAAGGTAACATTAGGTGGACGGGCTGGTAAAGTTAGTTATGTCGCTCAGTTCGCCATTTTGTTGACAGTACACTGCTACTTTTTAGCTAATGATCATTGATATAGGCTGCTCAAATATAATCACTTGATTGCAGGGATTGTATGATGAAAAGTTTATTTAATGGGGTAGCAAAACCACAACTTTGCTCCCATTAAACGCATAATGTGGATGCATTTGCAGGCATGAATCTTATATCTAAATAAAACTTGGCCTTAAGACATCCCACAAAAGTCATCAAATACACATACACTACAAATAGCCATTACACACTGGTGAAATCAATTTAAATATTACCCTAAAATCCTGTTACTGCAATGAATAATACCGCTAATGGTTTTCCCCCAGAATAACCTCTTCACATGATGAACACAACGTTGAGTGTTGTAAAGTTACAGTAAAGAGCAGCATGTAAATTACCAACCTGTTTATCTCTCTGAAGGTCTGGCTTGTGGAGGCTACTTTGAAGTGGCTCAGATTTGGATGCATTCTTTGCCCAGACAAGGATGTGGTCAATTAGGGTTGCACAAATCTCATTAGAAACTGTTTGTCTCCTCGCTCTTCCCCTTTCCTTTCCTCTTCCTCTTCCACCTCCTCTCCCGTGTCTTCTTCTTCTACCTTCAGGTCTTCGCTGATCCAAACAAGGGAACTGACCCATGGCTCTTTTATTTATCTATCCTAATTGCTGTGTAAACACTTTTGACTCTTTAGTGTTTACACCTGGAGAATTGTGTGTTAATTGGGTTCCAGCTGTGATGCCTGGAGTTAATAATACTAACGCCAGCTCTTTCTAAATGAGCACATGGGTGCAGCTTGTGATATATGAAGGGATTTGTGAGGTTTTTTTTGTTTTTTGTTTTCAACAAAATCTTAATACATGAAAACAGGGGAACAGTGATTATAGATTTGGGATCTGTCTTTTGGTAGGTGGTGTCATTATTTTGGCTGTTTCATTTATAGGCCCAGTTATAGTATGCAAATTAATTGACAGTTCTCCGTCAATGACATGCAGGTATTCAGCACATATCCACGTCTTAGCAGGGAGATTTACCGTATACCTACAGTACATAAAAGGCCACATCTTCCAGAGCGAGAACATACCAGTGTTAATAACATTTTGCTTCCATTTCTATCACTTTATTTCATTATACTACTTTGCAATAGTGACTTACTGTGGCATCCAGTCTGGATGAAGAAGTAACGTTGATAAGAGGGCATGTTCTAACCTCTTGTCTTGTAAACCCGGCGATGGTTGAAACTCTTGGCAAGTGACCGTTATAACCACCACCACCTACTAGGAACAGCATTTGGTGGCAGAGAAAAATTACATAGCACCTTTTAGTCTGTTGGCATCAGTTGCCTTCACCCCACTGCCCCAGCACACTGCTGCATAGAAGATGACAGCACATTCAACATTTATCATGTTTTTATAAACAAATAGAAATTCTAAGATCTCACCCTATATCTAAACAAGTTAAAAGTAAAAGACAGTGGCTTGCAGTTCCACAATGAATAGTTTTCAACGGAATTATTCTCTCTTCTTCTCAAGGATGAACGCAAAACAAAGAAGCTAAAATAAATTCAGCTTGGCACATTCCTGCACTTATTTGGTGTGGCAATGACACCTAATTCAATTTCAATAAATCTAAAAGAGCATTCATCTAAAAGTATTTGCTTGCTCAGGAAAACTGGACACATTGATTGTGCCTGAGCTCCAGTGTCAAAGGATAGGCCTCATGGGAGTTGGAGTTGTAGACTTCTACCAAATTTATGACTAGGCGAGTGTTTCAGATTTCACCAGCAAACTGTTGATCTGTTTCCTGAGTTCCACACAACTGCCTCACTACTCAATCCCTAAATATACCATTTCCAGCAGAGCTCCAAGATGCAGCCTTTTTCAACTTTCAAGTCATCGTGGTGTGAGTATTTGATAATCAAAGGATAGTGTTGCTTATATTTATTATTGATTTTTAGATTTTTTTTCCCTTATTTTTTAGAGTTTCATTTAATGTATGATCTCTAGATTTCCAGATAAAATGGTGGTGTCCACTAGAAACAAACAGTGTGACTCTTGTTCAGTTATATGGCACAGGCTAACATTGCTGCCACCCTTACCAGTGGCAGCTGTCTCATTTGGGGAGTTCGTTTCAAGAAGGTTGAGGAACAGAAACAGACAGATGACCTTTGGGTTGTTTCATCATGCTACCAGGACATCACCATGGCGAGAAGGCTAAAGTGCATCAGAGTCATGGCTGCCATCATCACAGCCGTGATGTGAGGAAACGGCTGATTACTGGGCCGATCAATAATTTTCAGCTACTTTGAGGTCACAAGGTCCAGGGATGCTGACACTAGAGCTCATCCCTTAATAATGTGTTCCCAAGGCATCCATTCATTCAAGTCACTGTAAATTAAATTACCAACATAATGAATAATTCTGCTTCTGTTTGATTTGCAATTAAATTTTTTTTTAAATTAATTTAAAACAATCATTTCTTAATTGTCACACAGCAGTTGTTGTCTTCAGTACGAGGTACTGTATTTAGCAGCCGTGGGAACAAAACATATTCCTCACGTACAACAGACAATTTAACTGGGATAATGTTTTCTATGCTTCTTAATGTGTGCTTATACTTTATTTGTTGAATTTATTTTCTAAATGTGAAGCATATGTATTCTCATACCTCATAACAACTGCTACACTAAAGGCCACAAAGCTTTGCAGATTTCACCTATAAATAGATGACTCCTGCCCTCACACTTAATTTTTCACATTTCAGATAAAATGCTACTGAACACCATGGAAACATTTGACTCCTTGCTCTATCAATGACAGAGAGATCAAATAAAGAAGGTGGTTTAGCTTCACTTGATTGTACAGAAATACACTATAATTTCTCATATTCACTTACTTGATATTTTGTGACTCTTCCAGGGCATACAGTTTGTGTTAAGGTACCCACATTGCACAAAAATTTGTATATGAACAGCTCTGGTGTAGAGGATGTAAAGTCCCATCGAAGGCAAACATTTCCTACTATGTGGGCTGGGGTATATCAGATTTGAAACATATCAAACTCAGCGGACAGCAGCTGAATTCTCTATTTCATTTCTTCTGTCCGTGCTAGACCAGTTAAGCCAGGGTCAAGTTCCTTATTGAATAAGTCAAACTTTAAGGTTAAAAGATGAAAGATGACAAGTGGAACTTGGAACTCTTCATCTAGATGATTTGATTATGTGAAGCGAATACCAGCCAGCTGAATGGACGTTGAATTAATTAGTGTCCAGGGAGGCAGAAATGTTTGTGTGTGCTTACATACAGAGACACACACACATACACACAGAAATCTTAATTTTGGTAAGAATTTCAGCACATTAAAATAGTTAAAGGTAATTAGTGATGCCGCCTGCACCTCATTCCCTAGTGATGACTGATGGAGAGGAGGGAAGGAAAGGAAAGGAATAGGGAGGAATGAGCAAGTGCAATACTGCTGCATGTGTTCAACATCTTCTCGGTCTGCCTGTGGGATGTTGGTAAATTGCAACAATAGAGCTGAATTCTAACGTGCTAATCAAAGAGTAAGACGTTTCTACCAAAGGGAAATCAGTGGTTAATTTAGCACCAAACAAAACATGCACATACACCGTAAACTCAGGCAAGCAGTCATTCTGGAACACATGCACACATTTGATGGCACACTGAAATTTGTCTTGTGACAGAAAGCTGACCCACAAAGACCTTGCATCTCCAAATTTCATACTGTATATCAGGCCAAAAGGCTGTGTTTCAATGCTTAAACAAATGTCTCATCATGCTATATGGACTCTCAATGGAAGTTAACTCTCTGTAGTTACAGTAACCACCAGCCATGAATGTTGCTGACGTGATGACTGAGCCAAGGTGTCATGTTTTATTAAACATTAATATGTGCTTTCAGCCTCAGGCATGAAAGATCTCATCAACCTTCAATTAACCTTCCAGCTCTTCATATCCTCTGCCCCTTCCTCTTGTGCTTAGAGGTGTGGATGACCGAAGGTCGTCTTCGTAGTCACACTGTGGGTTGACAACTCAGGTAATCAAATCTATTAGCACTAATTGCTGGCTTCCCCTCAGTGCCTCCTGCTGCAGGTGAAATCAGTGCCCCAATAAAACAGAACAAAAAAGCAGCAAGGATGATGCCACCAGTCAAAGTGAAGGAGGTGTCTTTGTTTTTCATCCCTCTGCCTCCTCATTGCACCTCTGGAGTCAGCATTTTCCATTTCTAACCCATTAGACCTCACTTCCTGCCACTGATTTGATTTGACTGCTGCAAGTTTACACTTACTTACACTCCTGTTTTCATCCTTGATAGCTTGCATGGGGTCTGTGAGCTCAGAAATAAAAACACAAACATTTAAACTCAATGAGCTATTATCTTAGTTTACCTAGTTCATTTACCTGGCAACAAAATTATATTTCTCGCTCTTCAAGGAAGAAGGAGTTGAAATGGTAATCACATAAGATAGATGCAATGATTTTTTTATTTTTATTTTTTTAAAGAGCAAGGCTGTGGACAGGTTTTTTGGGACAGTTTTTGGTGGAAGTAGAGCAGAGAACCTGAGGTTCTTATAATACACATTTTCTATATCGGAAGCTTTAATATGTTACAGGAATCATCATGGAAACTGTAATAAAGAACACTTTATGTAAAACCTTTATGAATTTTTTTGACCAATACAACTGCCCACTGGGATTTGTCCTGGTATGCTTGATGGCCATTCTAACAGTGGCTGCTCTTCTTCTTCGCCAACGAAGCATTCTAGCCAAGGGGTGTCACTGGTGAGTTATATCTTTCCAGCTGTTTCCAACTGAGCCAGCCCTAATTCCTCGATGCTTAGGCCCAGCAGGGAGTCAGCTTCAACCTGGTAGGCTGCTGGGCCTGGAATACACTGGCGGAAACCTTACTATAAACCTGTGTTGCAGCCATGCTCTCACTGCAGTATTCCTCCACTCTTTCCCCAAGCTCAGCTGTTGATGCTGCCGCCCTTGCTCCTCTCCCTGGTGTTCCTCAACCTCTCACGGCCCATCCTTTACCTCTGCCACCATTACACCTTCCCTGTCTCTCTGACTGGGAGCACTGGGTGTGGAATCGTCATCAGCAGTCTAACAATAACTGAAGAAAACAGCCTACTAGTTACGTAATCAGACTGAGAGGTAAACCTGTCTGGAAAACATTATTCACCAATCCAGTCAGTCAAACCTGCCCTATGCTGAGTTTATTCAGGTGAAATTAGCTCTACCATAAGTTAGACATTTTTGATTTTGTGTGAAATAACTGTTTTCATGCTATGCCATATTTAGTTAAGACATTCGTGGTCTCCAGAGGTTAAATTCTTTTCATTATTCTGTGCTTTTTCACTGATTACCTACTTACTTTACAAATAGACAATTTAGCATGGTTGACAAAAGCAGCCTTGCTAGCCTTCAGCTGTCGAGCCTTAGCATGCATGTCATAGCGGTCCTCCAATAAAGGCATTCATCTTTGTTACCTTGATGCATCCACAGACAGCTGGCTAGGTTTCATTAGGGATGATGACTGGATGCATGCAGGAGCTCAATTGGGTCACAGATTAGGCTTAAACTGATCCAACATAGAGTATACACATTCAATTTGATCTGGATGTCAGCAGGGAGGTATAACATATGGTCAATTGTGACCACATGTTCATTATTGTAACCATAACAACAAAGATCCTCTAATCTAACGAAGTAATAATTTAAACCAAACTATGATGTTTTAGTAAACCTAAACAAGTTGTTTTTGTACTTAAAAGTAACCAAGCTTTAACGAGGATTAACACTTTTTAAACAAGAAATAAATGTTACGATGTCCTTAAATTACATCCAATCTGAATTTAATCTATGTTAGTGTCTGTAGGAGAGCTTGGAAGCAATCGCCTCACTCAGTTGAAAACCCACACTGACTTTGTAAAGTTGGACAAACAAATACAGGAAATTATTTTTTGTTATGTTGTGCTTTTATTTTTGAACTGTACTAACCACTCTCTCACTTTCATGGACATGAAAGTGCAACTCCAGGGGTTCAGCTGATGCCAGTTACCTTGTTAGGCTGAACCAAGTGGTCAGAGAGGAGAGAGGGGAGAGGGTTTTGGTTAAGTTTGGACTTTTGTTTAGCCATTATTTGGGTTTTTGACTCCAGGTATACATACCTGGAGAGAAAGCAGCACTGAGTGTCAGCGAGAGGCGGCCAGGTTGTCACCTCTGCAGTTGGAGCCTGTTGCACCACAAAAGCTGCTTTTGTAGTCCTCCAGCTGGCTACATGATTATAAGATCTGTACCATATTTTCGTAACCTTTTTAAAACCCTTTTTTCCCAGAGCTCTGGAACAAAAACTCTGTCTTGTGCTGTTCTTCCCTCCACCACACCCTACACCTCAATCTTGCTGGCGTCCATCCTGTTTGTAAGGGTTTACCACCATCCAAACCTTATAGTGTCCATTGCTTTTTAACAACAATCTCACCACCTAGTAGGGTATAAAAAATGACAACTTAGTCTGAGTCTGTGCTGAGAGCCACTCTGCACTGCTGTGCTGACGAAAACTCCAAATTAATCCCTTCTCTGCCATTCTGGTCTTTGAGCCTGAAAGCCAAAGAAAAAAAGCAAAAAATAATTACTATGGAGGCTCCTTGCTACTCCTCTGTATGAAGGAAAGAAAAAAAAAACAGTAAGTAAATGAAAAACATCCAATGCTATTTTGTTCATTGAATTTTTTATAGACTTAAGTTTTGGCACTCAGCTGGTGTAAATGTAAATATATTTTTTATGTGCTATGATTTGATGTGTGATATGACATGATGCGATGCCTGACTGTGTCAGAAAAACAACTCAAGAGATAAAGTTTTAAAAATAGTGAAATAATTGATATTTCTGTTTATATTTACATCATTGGTAGAGGGATGTTTTTTTTTTTTTTTGTTTGAACTTACGAGGACATAGTTACTGGAGATGTCCCAGGTGATCCGGGCACCTGCCACAGAGACTTAATAACACAAGCCTCTGATTTCTGTCTTTACCCAACACATAACAATAGCCTGGCCTTGGAACCTCTCATCAGCCTCTGATGGAAAACACTGATGGTAACACTACAGGGTTTGATAAGGACTGGAAAAGTGATAAAGACTCCACTCCTGGGTGGAAAAGTGCGTGACACAGACAACGCTCAGCCTTGACAGGTAGGCGTCCACCCACGGCAGCTTAACTGATTGGATCCCCTGTTGACGCACTGATCTAGTAGGGCTCAATACGGCCAGTGGAAGGAAGAGGAACTTGTCCTGGAGGCTTTATCCACTGTGTCTTTTGTATTCTGCTCAATCCCACACATCAAACGGTGTTTATATGTGTGTGTGTATGTGTGTGTGCATGTGTGTGCACACATACACATATAAGGAAGATGTTCACGAACTAGCAGAAAGACAAGTAACTCAGACACAGGAAAGCAAATAATGAACAAAGTACATCCATTCATAATACACAAAAGAATTAGTAAGACAGCAGGAGAGAGAGAGTTAATCTTATCAAGATTAAAAAAAAAAAAAAAAATTCTCAAAATGCAAAAAATATTAAAATCTGCTGTGGATGACGCCAGGACGACTGCACCACACCACTTGGATTTCTGATGTCCTTTGATTAGGTTCAATTGACTGTTGCAACAGTTAACACAGATACACACTGAATATGTGTGATTGATTTGTGCTGTTGTTTTTTTTTTACCTTTCCTTCAAGACAATTAAATTCAAAAGATGCATTAGGCTAAAACATTTAAGTACATCACTTTATTTCAAAAGTGCGTGACATCAATTAAGCAGCAGGGAGCCTAAAAAGCAAATGATTTATGTATCAAACAAAATGGAGTATTGGTGTAATGAACTGAATGTTTTGAAGTTATGTGAAAAGGCCTAGTTGTGAGTAAAAACAGTGAGCATAGAGGCAAACTGTGTTTCCAGCACTGATATTTAGAAGGTCTGGGACGGAGAGCACTTCACTTTGAGCACAGTAGGGGTCACAGCAAATACACTCGTTGCTATTTTTACTCACCAAGCCGCTTAGAAGTATTTCATAACATCAGTTCATATTTTTACACCACTGAGCACACATCTGTTTTGATTCAGTTGGTTCTGAAGATGAGCAGTGTAGGGTGGAGGGTCATATGTTTGCCAAAATGTTTCTCACCCTTTTTTCCTCTGGAATTAATCAGAACTGTCTGAGTTATGAAAAAATTATGAAAAAATAAAAAACAAGAACAAAAGGACCCAAACTAATCATTATGATGGAATGTAGTCATAATGTTATTAGTTAAATGTAGTTTTGACAAGTTAGAAATAAAAAATAGCTAGCAGCTGCTAAAATGGTTTTAAGGTGGTTTATATTTTTTCATGTCTGTGACATATTCAGATTCAGCCTAGACTTAGACTTAGTGAACACTGTCAATTTTATGTAATGTTGCTTGTATGATGTCAATATGACTCCCAACAGGATTTTTCTGTCTAGGAGCATTGCGCGTCATGTGTAAAAAATAGGTGAGACCGTGAATCTCTAGATCACATGACCTGTTTCTCATGCAGGCAGTGTGTCCGCTCCAACATGGGCACTGAATTGAAAACTAAAATGTTCCACAACCACCAAGCACACACCACACATCCACTGTGCAGCTGGCCTAAGAGAAATATTGATGCCCTGCACACTAAATACTACACGGCTTGTTTCAACTTAGCTTATATAAGTGAATGAATAATTTTTTACACACGGGCTTCTGTTACAAAGCAGGCTACTAATTTACCCAGATAATTTAGCAAAGAGTAAAAAGTTTAAAAACCATGTTAACATGTGACTAAGAGCTCTTGTGGCCAAAAGAAAGTCAGCTGATGTTATAAAGTGATCACGTCTGCATAGTTAGGAGTCTGAGGTTGAGTGTCAGTGTTGTTTTTTTTTCACAGTTTGGTCTAAACAAGAACAGCAGCAAAACACAGAAATGAATGTTATAATAGTACTATTAAGAGATTGAAGACTGTCTGAGGTGACTTGAGGACATTCAATCTGAGTTTTAACCTCTTTTGTGAAGTATCCATTGCTTTGTGACAACAATCTCACCACCTAGAGGGGTATAATAAACAGACTTAAAGCCTAGGTGGCTAAATAAAACAGCTTAGAAGCTTTCTGGCATTTTGAGTCTGTGCTGAGAGGCCCTGCACACTGCTGTGCTGATGAAAACAACAAATTAATCCCTGCTCTGCCATTCTGGTCCACTGGGCTAAAAGCCTCCAAAATCCTCTTTTACAATCACATCAGCCCATACAGCAGAGCAGGCTCCATGTTAAGAAACTAGAGGTTTGTAAAGGATCCAATGTGAAGACCAATATTTGCTTCGTGTGGAGGGTTTGACACTGTTCTACTTGATTTAGTGATCAAATAGATTTTTTTTGAGTAATTGTTAATTAAGCACCGATCAGACCCAACTTGTCTTGAAACTTTATTGTATAAACTCACAATGCTGATCTGATTCTGAAATAATTGGATGTATCTTGTCTTTGATGAATTCAGTATATGATTTACATATGTCTAATACATATAGGCTTCAACACATCTTCACAGAGATTTTCTTCACCTTTGTTAATTCTCTCATTCAGAGGGAGAAATTACTCTTTTTACATCTGACTAAAGTCGGTGCTGTGCTGATGATAGTTGCCTGACATCACGTTCACATGGGATCAACTGTTCTAATTGTTGAACATCGTCACTTGTTGCTTTTCTCCCCCGACTGTCGTCACAGCACTGTCAGACTCAGCCGTCACATAGAGAGACGCAGTTTCTGGCTGTGCGGATACGTCATGTACATATACACACCCACAAGATTCTGCACACAGCTCAGTCTGAGTCAGAGCAAACGGCTGTAGATGCTCCAGACTCTGCTCAAATTAAAACTGAATTCTGACAGCGGCTTTACAAAGTGTGACAGGTATTGTGAGTGATCACAGTTGTGTTTTTGAGTGTCTCATGGTCAGTTCTGCACATGCCTGATAGACCTGGATAGGTTTGAAACATTTTTAAGATCCATGACATTAAAAAGAGAAAAGCAAAACTAAAACAAATTTGAACTTAATAAAATCAAAAGCAGAATGAAAGATGTTTTCAGTGACTCCGGTGGATTAGACCTCTGCCCACACTGATGTTGGGTTGGGCTGAGCTATGCTGGGATTGTACACAAAAACATCAAATTTGATAAATTAATAAGAATGATAAAGGTGTAAAGATTAATGTTCTGCAGTGTTGTAAAACATCACAATGAAAGCTTCACACAGTAAATCCAGTATGTATAGAGCAGAGGCTGTCATATGCTGACATTTCAGATTGTGCAGGCTTTGTTAAATGCATTTTAATCATTTCATTACTGATTACTCTAATTAGCACTACAGATGCATGTGCTTTCTCGCTGATTCAGTTAATAGTATAGAGCTGAGGCAATGGATTAAAGGGAAAGGGGAGCGAGGCTTTGTTTGTGTGGGGCCCAGATTTTTGTGCCATGCCACTGGACACACACTGCACATGTACACATGTCTTTTGTATGTTCTCCACATCACTGAAAGCTAATGTATTCTACTGTATGTTAACACATTGCATTAGCTTCCCTTTTACAAAACTTTGCACATTATCACATATAATATTCCCGACTTTGTTGGGGCCTGACATGTGCAGCATTGTGTGTAGCACCTGTGTGCTGTGTCTAACAAAAGAGCTGCATGTAATCGATGGCAAACATCCACCTGAGTTATACATGAGCACATAGCAAATTTAGAAAGCACTTCTACTAAAAGCCTCCAAGACAAACCTAATTTTGGTTTACTGACCATTTCCAAATACATAAAGGGTAGTGGCAGACTAACCTTGAAGACACCATACCTGGTGGAATCAGATAATATTATTCTACTGATTGCCAATGCAATTGCCATTAAGTAATATCGGTAAAATGACAATATCAAAAACATCATGGAGCAGAAAAAAAAAAAAAATCTCTGCCTGCCAAGGTGATGTATGGGAAGAAAAGCAAAAAACACAATCAACCTGATTGAACCAAGAGCTTTGTTTATGCAGCTGAATTCAGGAGTCCTCTGCTTTCTCTATTATTAGATTTTCTTTGCATTAAGAAAACACTAATGCATCAATACCATGCCTCTTGACTGCAGGGAGTGAAGCAGAATAACTAGGTTTTTGGTATCTGCCGCTCTGTGTGATGTCATTTTATTTGTTTGTACTCACATTATTCTGCTATCGACCGTTAATTTCAATTGAACTTTTTTTAGTAGCAGCTGTTACATGCACTGTTCTGTAGCAGTTTTAATGACATTGTTATGTATTTAATTTTGTCAGATCTATAACCAAACAAATACTACAAAGCATCTTTTATCAACCCTCTAAACACACTTCCTCACTCAGTTAAATTAGTGTTTCTGAGATTAGTTTCGTCATTATAAGATAGCCAGTAGCTATACAGTATTAATTGTCTGAGTCTAAAGTGTATTGCTAATACAACCATTTTTTCACTGTTAAACTGGCTAACTATTACAATTACAGTACTAGTAACAAGTTCTCCAGCATAAACAACTATATAGGTTGTTGAAGTCCCCTCCCGACATGATAGGAGATGTGCCACAGATAATCTGTTAAAAATCACTGTTGGTAGGCTAACTTGAAATAAGAGGACCTTGGTTGTCACGGTTACAGTAACAAAGAAATGGTTAAGGTTATACAACAACTGTGGTCATGGTTAAAGAAAACAACACTCACAACAATGTCTGTTTGAATGGAGAAACAAAGGTTTTGTTGAGCCGTCCATTCACCCTAACCTCCTCCCTGTGCAGACGTTTACTGTTGTATAATGACCTTACCTGACTTCCTGCTTCGCTCTGGTCATAATGGCTGCTACAGGGCTTTGTCACTTTAATGGCTTGTTCTGGGGCATTTGCTGAAACACTTGATGCTGCCTCACATGACCTACGGGGTCATTATTTTTTATGTTTATTATGACAGTCTCTACTATGTATTTAACTCTTTTTACTTTTACTCTCATGGACTGGATTGAATCTATCATTGTACCTTCTTTTTCCGCTGATACTGAGGAACAATGTAATTTGACATTATACTTTTGCAAATGCAGTTTTATTGTCTGTACTAATTCATTTTCAGCAATGCTTGCCGCATGGCTCTATGGGTGATTGTGTTGGTCTGTCAGCTAGTCTCGCTGTTCGTCTATTGGTCCACCACTATGGTCCAGCTGAAAGAATACTAACATGGATTGCCATAAGATTTTGTAGAGAGTCTCATTTCCCCTAGAGGATAATTCGGTCTTTGGTGATACCATGACTTTTCCTATAAAGCCACTAGCAGGCATGCTAACATGCTTAACTAAGGTATGAACATGGTAAGCATTGTACCTGCTTAAGCATATGTTAGCATTATCACTGTGTGCATGTTAGCATGCTGATGTTAGGATTCAGTTCAAGACACCACTGTACCTAAGTACAGCCTCACAGAGCTGCTAGTATTGCTGTAGACTCTTGGTCTCGTCACATTACAGTTGGTCTACCTGTGTGTTTCTTACAGTAACCTTATCTTTTGTCTAATTTCACATCACCATCATTGAAATGTTGCATTTCAGTTTTTACAGTCTCAGAATTGCTTCCAATAAAAACTTCTGTCCTGTGTGGAAATGTTTTGTATGTATCTAAGGACAAGGGTGATCTGCATCAGTGATAGTTGGCATACATTCTTTATGCAGGGAAAAAGTGATGATGTCTCTACTGTCTACTGAGGTCATGTTATATTGATCAGTTGAATAGTTGTGGGTATATGGAAAAGCAAATGGATAACAGAAGAATAAAATAAAAGCTAAAAAAAAAGCTTACCAGGTAAAATTCAGGGTCTTAAAATGGCAGAGGTCCACAGTCAGTTGATTCAAATCAAATTATCTTTT
The DNA here is from genome assembly GCF_046630095.1 of Trachinotus anak. Taxonomy (NCBI): domain Eukaryota; kingdom Metazoa; phylum Chordata; class Actinopteri; order Carangiformes; family Carangidae; genus Trachinotus; species Trachinotus anak. The sequence goes on from NW_027273852.1 coordinate 11,521,745, forward strand.
CATCATTAATATATTTAAAATTCCTGGTTTGAATTTCCAAGGGCAACTTAAATCATCCTGTTAAAATAATTTTTTAACTTATGACTTTTAAATCTTAAAATGATGATTTGGTTACATGAATGATTGTTCGCATAACTCATCAAATGAAGTTGTTTAGGAATATTGTTCATTTATAAAATAATGGAGAAACTTCACAAAGGGGGAATTTCAATTTGGACAAACTTAAAAGTGAAATTTGAGAAAATAAAGTTAAACTGTGACACAAAAGTTTTGTGTTTTAGTTTTCTTGACTTTGTCATTTTTCACTTTGTCATGTCAATGACTGATTTTTTACAGACATATACCATCCCAACTTTGAGGTAGTTTGGCCTTGGTATAATCCATATATCATTTATCGTTTTTTTTTAAACAACCCTTTTTCTTCTTTTTTTTTTGTTTTACCAGTTTTGAAGGTGTGGTTCAATAATATTGGCCGACACAGCATTATGGTGTAGCATAATTAGCATGGCCTCATCATTGTCAAGGCTCAGCGTAACCAACACTTTTGTGTTGGTAAAAACAAAAGTTTTTTGTTTTTTTCCTAATTACATAACTAACAATTTTTGCTTTGGTAATGAGCTAATACAACCTGGGAAATATTGACCTCTTATCAACATTAACAAATTTTCAAATTTGAACCTTTTACTATAAAGCACCATCATCGTGTGAAATCATTATGCCCTCATACAGGATACACACCATGTACAGATACACTGACACATCCACAGAATGCACGAGTCATATTCTTTGCCATGCTCACTCTTTCCTGCATACCTTTCATGACTCAATATAAGGTGAAGGTTCAGCCTTTGCTAATGAATTAAACAGGGTCAGTCATGCCACCTCATGATTTAGATAATATTCTGTCATCAACTGTGCAAAGTCTGAAAGTCTGAAAAGTGCATAAATTGGTTTGCATGTATAGGTGTAAGGGTTTTGTATGTGGAAGGTTACGCTGAAAGGAAGTCCTTTGACAGATGGGAGAAAAACATCCTCATCATAAACGTTCATGACAGAGCAACCATTAGATTCATGACTGATTGTTTCATTTCCTATTATAATGGTTACTCATACCCTTGGTGTGGTGTGTTATTTACAGTATGTGATTCATTGTTAGAAACACTTCCCCTGAGGCCACAGATGTTGATTACTTCTGAGGCAGCCATCCCTTAGGTGTGTTCCGGGGCAGACACAGTGTATAGCCTGCACAGTATGAGAGCTGTGCTTTGTCTAATGAACACCAGGCATGCAATCAAGCTCCCAGCTATCAGTGAATCATATGTACTGACCAGTACATTTAAACAAATTCAGTTTCCAGGTTCCTTCAGGTCGTTATCTGAATTGGTAGGCAAAACCCTGAGAGGAAAACATGTCAGTGTCTACGTTGCCAGACATAAGATACTCTGTCACAGTTCCTCAGAATATGAAGCGAGTCACAGTGTTGCTATTAGAGGAGAAGGAAACTAGTTGGGAACGGCTGTTGTGGGACTCAGAGTGGAGGCTTGTTTATGAGACCCATGCAGACCCTCCATGTATCAACATCAGACATTTTCTGTGCAAAAGATTTGTTCTGACTGTCTGTTGTGTTAACAGGAGTTAACAGTGGTAAACAGGAACTTATCAAACAACGTTAGTTACTAGCTCTAAATTTTCATTTTGTTGCATTTATTAAAGGTGCTGTGAAATCAAAGGTTCCCAATGCACTGAAGGCTCAGTCAGTGTTGTGAGACTGAATGGTTTATTGTATATTTAACTATAGAATTACCAATCCAAATTATTATAAGAAACAAGCAATGGAGTAGCTCTACATTAAATCAACCAGAAAGTCAAGCTTATTAGATGCGATAAATAAATTAATAAAACACTGTACAGTGGTTTATAATCCGTGAGGAAGGATTTCCTAGCTCTGGAAAGGGCTCTGACTGCATCGCTGGCTGTAAATGATATTAATTATATGCAGTCAGTGTAGTTTGTTTTGTGCAGAAACATCTCCCAATAGGCCTTTTTCACAGCAGACATTTTGACTTGTTACTGGAGGTTATAGGTTGTCAAGATCACACCTGTAAAAAACTTACAAATATGCACTCACATTTTTCTGCAGTGTGGAAACAATGTTATGCAAATCTCACAGTGAATGCTCCCTGTCTATTTTTTGTAGACACGTCAGCATGTGGCTGATGTCTGTGGCAGATGGCATTAGAAACAGATGCTATCAGTCAGGGTTCAACTCCATTTGGGTCTAATCACTGATGCTCTACGTGACCTGTGTACAATGGCGTAACCACCGGCGGTGCTAACGGTGCGAGGGCCAATCACAATTATGTTACGCCTGTGTGCATGTGGTAATACATGTGTATAGGTGTGTGTGATTGCGTGTTTGTGTGTGTGTGTGTGTGTGCGTGTGTGTGTGTGTGCGACAGAGAGAGAGAGACAGACGGCTGAGTATGTGTGAGTGTGTGAGTGAATTTAATCCCTCTACTTCTGTTAAGACAACTAAAAACTGCTTGTTACTTCTGCATGCAGATGTGGGTCTGTTTGTTTGTTTATGTTTGTGTGTGTGTCTGTGTGTCTGTCTGTGTGTGTGTCCAGGATTAGTGAGTCCTAAAAGTAGCCATCCCAAAGCAGAGAGCTTTACCCCATTACACAGTATCTCTGAAATCATCATCCCATGTGTCTCCACAATGAGCATAATACAGCGTGCACATTCACTATCCTCTAGCCACAGTATAACAGTGATAACAACATTTACTGCAGCTCAACTTCAGTCTAGAAATGTCTTGTTCATTGAAGAGCATTGTAGCGAGAAAAAGTCAAGAGACACTTAAAAGATCAGAATGAAATTTGATTCAGTGGTCTCGCTCTGTGCTCCTTCACATGTTTATATCACCCAAAAGTGACAAAAGATCAAAACAGCTCAGTAATTGGACAGAGCTTTTCATCTGAGCTTTGAAGATTTTAACTCTCAGGAGACACACAGCTGTACTGGGTGAGGAGAATCTGATGGTATGTGGCTCCACTCTCCGATATACCAACATGGTATGCAAACATTTTCAGGGACAGCTTCAAAACTCTGCATTGCTGACAGGCTTAACACTGGTGATATATTAAACTTATGGGACAGAGTGCAGTTTCTGAACTGTTGGTTGAAACTGTGAATTATAAAAGCTGATTCCTTTTCCCAGTGAATTCATCCATTCTCCATCCATCCATCCATCTTTGTTTTCAAATAGAGCAAGGTAGAAGAATATACTGTTATTTGGAAGCTGTGCAAATTTATAATCTTGTCTCTGTCAAAAAACATCTGTCAAAAGTGAGTGAGATTTTAGATCTGAAATGGCACCAAAAATGCAAATGTAAGTTGTATGTATTCACAATGTGTCTTGTACTCGTGTGTCTACAGGAAGCTCTTACAGCACATTAGAGCTTCAGACCAGCTCTTTGAAGTGCTGCCATGGCAATGAGATGATAGGGATGAGGAATGGCCGGTGCTGGGTGTGTGTGTGGATGAAAATATGTGGTGACAATAGACACCTCCTGTCAAAATGATGTGTACATTTACAAATTCTGAATACCTGCTCCTATCGGTGGTCTCCTCAGCCCTGGGCTCCTCACACCACATCTGTGATGTGTGATGCATCTCCTAGCGATTCATCAAAGGATTCCACAAATAACACGTTGGATTATTAGTAATGCCACTGTCTCTCGCTGTGTCTATGTCACCTTTTGATAATCCCATCAGATCCACTGAACTATCCAGTTCTGAAACAAATTTCTAGCCCATTGACCAGCTGATGAATAATAATAAATGGGACAGGAGGTAAGTTCTTACTTTTATGGTGGGCTGTTCCTGCTGTGTTTCCAACTGTGGTGGATGTAAAGGTGTAGTATTTTATACGCTTGCTCTTCCAATAAAAGACATTCACATGAGCTTTCTTTTCACATTCAGGATCTCTGTAACGCACAGCCATTCAGTTGATCACAAGACAAGAAAATAAGCATAACAAGCATTTCCCATTGTGATTTAATGCTTTATTATATGTGCTGATAGTCACAGCAATGGTAGTCATAGGAAACAAGAACTGTGAATGGAAAAATTGCTCCATTCATTTGAGTGCCTGTAAATATCAGCATACCCGGACTGAATACAAATAAGCTATATGCCCTAATAAACTCTTTAACAACACAAAGAAACAAGACTGTGAATGTGTGTGTGTGTGTGTGTGCGTGTGTGTGTGTGTGTTTGTCTTACAGGGTGTTCTACTGGACAGTCAGAGCACAGTTAGTAGTGAAGTAGCAAAATGTTGGAGCTGTAGTGTTTTTAATTGAGTCTTGACATCATTCTCCTCGCTGTTTACTGCACGACTGTACTGCTTTAAAAAATATAAGGTGCTGGTGGGCTGTGGGCACTGCGTCATTTGAAATTCTACCAGAAGCTTAAATCTCATGGAGCTGTTTATAATACCACAGGACAGGATTTTACAACTCTGCAATGTCATCATGGCAACAATTTCCCCTTTGCTGAGGTAAATAGTAGAATTACTCCATTCACGTTACAAAGTGATCTACCAGCAACGTGAGCTTGCTGCTTTGAAGCAAAAGTTGTGACGGTTCTTTTTCCCTTTGTGTTTTACCTTTAGATCCTCCTGGTTCAGTCCCTGATCACAGGGCTTCCGTGAGCCTTTTTTCTTTTATTACTAATCAGTTTGGTGCAGTTCAAATAAAACATTTGTTTGATTTGGCTTGACCATCAGTTCAGTAAGTAGAGGGCACACACACAAGCGCACACGCAGCACCATCCATGCAAGCATCCTCTTTGATGTCCAAATAAGCTTGTGACAAGTGCTGTCCTGTTGAAAACGCGTATCTCCTCTCTCATTCTCCATCCTGAGACCCAACTGCAAGGCTGCTCATAATTTTTTATCGTCTGCAGGCTCACACTAGCTGCGCGGAGGAATTCAGGTGCTATGCTCGCATTGCATAATACTGAGTGATGTTGCTGTTGCATTATGGAGGAGAAACGCAAGGCATGTAAATGTCTCCCCCATTATATCACCTCTTGACAGTCTTGGACCAAAGGCAACTGTATACTGCACAGTGCCTGTGTATCAAAATGCATATGTGTTATTTCACATGATTTTGTTCTCCATGTCACTGAAACAACAGACTGGTGAAGTTAGAGACAATAATTCTCAAGGTAGCTCCTTAGACTTAAACTTATTAAGGTCATAACATTTAGCTGCCAGTGGTGGGTTCCCTCTCTTTCTTTAGTGAAATCCAGGGGGACCTACAGATTGGATGCACCTCATCAATAACTGAGGGACAATAAGAAACAATTAGTGTGTAATTCGGCTTCCCTGTCTGACTGACGCTTGCCACACAGATACTGACACTGCTGTAAGCAACATTCACAACCCAGTACCCAACTCTGCTCATCTAATCAACTATGCTCAAGCATCTGTTTAATTTTGCCTCATCCATTAAGCCCTTAACAGTGACCAAACTGTTGCTCATGGATTGGGAACAGTGCAGCACAACAAATAGCTTCAGCAATGATATGAACGACACTGGTCTGTCTCATGTGTTTTCCACTGAGGCAGATCATCTCCTTAAATCCCTGTCATCCTAATGTTACTTTCCTCCGCTCCCTCCTGTTATAAAACCTGGACACACAGTACACACACTCCGCTGCAAAAACAAGCAGGAAAAAAAAAATTACAGGAGGATGTGCCAGAGACTTGGCTTAAAATCTGTTACGAGGGGCTGTTACATAAGGACTTCAGACGCTTTAACTTTGTGAAATATTTAAACAGGCTGACATTTCCTCTCACAAGAGAAACCTACACAAAAACATATCAGATATCATATATTAATTTCTGCCGTTCATACAGTTTCTGTAACACCTGCAAAGCTCCCAGCAGAACTGACAAATGTCAGCTCTGTGGGGATTAGCCTACAAGCCATCAGCAGCATGCAGGCTGGTGGAAAGAAGGAAAAAGAAAACATGGCTCAGTTGAGCCAAGCTCATCTCAGCTCAGCTTGGTTCAGTGATTTGGCTTGCCACGCAGTCCAGTTTTTGCCTCTTGATTCAAGGATTTTTGTTATTTGAAGCAAAAACAAACATGCATATGGTTTCTATTATATATGAGAGGCAATCCTGTATAACTTGTTCTTGTTTGTTTCCAAAGAACACCTTGTCCTTACAACACTTTTTTCTGCCTTTTAACAACCAAGATCAATCTCAGGTTCTGTTATATTTCCTTTTTATGCCTGCATACTACTGACCTCTGTTGGTGAGTAAAGGGCAGCACAGTTGAACCACTACATTCAAGTTCCCCTGACATGCAACGCTCACAAACCAATTGTTAATGTCATTAAAGAACAAATACCTCTACTGTACTATAGGATTGGTTTTTATAGAGGATTTCAAAATCAGCATCAATGAACTACTACTCTTTACATTCAATCAAAAGTGCTGAATGCCAGTATGACAATCAATTATCCCTATAAAAAAAAACAAAAAAAAAACAAAAAAAAACACGTGGTCTTTTTATAGCCCACACACACACACACAGACACAGGTTGTGGTCTGAATGACAGGTGGAATATTGGATGGTGACTATTGGCAGGCTAGCTGAGGATTAGTCAGATGAGCACTTCATCCCTCCAACAAGCTGAAATAGAAATGAGGACTTAATCCGAGGTGGAAGGGCCACTGGCACAGAGCAGAAGACAAACAAGAATATGCAATTTGGTGTTGTTCTTCAGTCTCTTAATCCAACATTACAGTAGCACTGGATTTTGAGCCTGCTATAGAACGCAGTGAAAATAAAGCTTAGACAACCCATCTCACTGACCCACGGTAGTTTAATCCATACAGGGTCACATGGTGGATGGTCCACAAAAAGTATGAATGGAAACTGCCATGGCTTCACTTTTAAGAGTTTGACACATAAATATTCAAACTCAGAAGACTCACTGACTCACTCCGTAATGTCAGTGATGTGTGATGAACAGCTGAATATAAGTCTATGCTTTGACATTACATATTAAAATGTGAGTGTGTATCCAATTGACCCAACTGGCGTCAGTAAGTCTTGGTCAGTAGTTTCGTACTCTATGAGTGCAAGATATATGCAGCCGTTTTGCTTAACTTTCTGCTCAACTGAAGGTATATATTTAAAGGTAGACAGATTTTCATGCCTTTTTTGATTATACAGCAGGTTTTGGTGTCATGTAAATACTGTGAAAGTATCAAAACACTTCATGGAGAAATTCACACAGCCTGTGTTCAAAAACTGTGCCCCTAAAATGAGCAATCAGGACTTTGTGATTTTGTGATGTCACAAACGAAACAGCCACTGCTTCCAGCCTCACCCCCATCACAGCCAACTTTCACCATGCAACCTTTTTTATGTTGCAGTTTTAACCTTATTAACAACAGAACACCGAGCAGTCATTGCATCGCTCAGCTAGGAAGCTAGAAGACAGAAAAATTGTATCACTGCGCAACTGTCCCAAGGATAGTAATATTAGAGACCAGTGGCTTGAGTTTTTTTTTTTTTTTAAATAACAGAGTCGTCTGGTCGGCTCATTTCAGTGCTGACTGTCAATCTCCATTTGCATTTACTGGTGAGTTTTACTAAGCCAAGTAGTAGGCTACAGTGGTTCTCCTGGCTGTGTGTCACTCAGAAAATTAGAAAATTCTCGCTAGAGCTACAGGGAGAAACATGAGAGAGGAGATGTACAACTGTACAGAGAGACACTGGAAAACTAAAATATGGGACCTTTAAACACCGTGGCATATATTGAATGACAGCCAGTCAATACTGTGCAAACTAATTCTTCTGCTGATATTCTGACTTCAGCTAAAAACTGAGTCAATAAAGTCAAATTTTATTCACTTATAATCCTTGTGGATAGGCGGTCTATATTTTTTTCCATGGTCTATTTTGATACCGCTGGAGGTATGCACTCAATGGATGTAATATTCTAATACTGCCATCTCATGGTTTTAAGTAGAACAACATGTTGTCACTCTTCCACACCATAAACTAATGTAGAATGAGGGAAACTATGTAGAGAATATTATGGCATATTGTAATGAATAGACACATAAACAGATAGCTGTTTGCGTTGCAAACTGGGGGAATGGCAATTGAAAGACATGGGCATTAAGTGTGCAACAAAGAGATGGGGAATTATGGGAAGTTTAGGATCCACAGTTTTTGGATCTTGATAAAATGCAAGGGATTAAAGGGATTAAAGGCAGAATATCTCAGACTCTGAACTGGAAGTGAAAACTGAATGATCTCTTTTAAAAGAGAGGTTGTTTTGACTTTTTCTCCTGTGCTCAGGCAGCTCAAAGCACACATTATCTTCGCTGAATCAATCATAATGTTGACCACTGCTTTGAGGCTTGCCTTAGTCTTTTGCACACTATTTGAACCACTTCTTAGACATACAAATGTTCACCCTTTTGTTATCAGCTTATGAAAGCCCGTTGTCAGTTTGAAGATCAGGCTTCTGTGTATGTATTGTGCGTAAGGGAGGGATCTTGAGACATTCGTTTTTGGCACTGTTTTTGCATCTTATGCAACCTTCCATCAAATAATGTCACATCATACAAGAACACAACAGAGGAACAGATTATATGTCTGTATTTATTTTCATCAGAACACAATTTTAATCATTGTAGCAGTAGTTTTCTTACTTTTCGAAAAGATCATGACTTGTGAGACTGTTTTATAAATCATTTCATCAAAGTTGTTTGTAAAAAAATTAAAGAAGTTACTTGAACTAAAGCATCTATAATATTACAATATACTGGTAGTATAATAGTAATCATAATAATCATAATCGCAATGATACTTCTATATGCCTTTGAACCTTTTTCATTTCTATAATAATAAATCTTTCGCTTTCACACACACAGAGCCACAACCTTTCACAATAAGGTTGTGAAGCTGAGGACAAGTCTATTGGTTAATTCTCACCACATTCTCTTTTAACATCAATGATTTCAGACGCTCAAAATACAAAAAGAATTAGAGAAGAAGAAGAAAGTAACAGCATGACATCAACTCAAAATACACAAGAAAACCTGGACAAAAAGACATACATTGTTCAGCATACTAGGGAACGTATTTACAACCAAAAAAGGAATGGGCTTCTGCATAGATCCACAGGATAGAGAACGGAACTATTGTGAAAACAGAGAGAGGCTGAGAAGGAGCGACAGAGGGAGATATTTGTGTACATACCATTTGGTGGTGGGTGCACAGGGTTTTGGGGGCAAGAGGCATACATAGTCTATATGTGCAGGGGTAAAACACAAAAAGGATTTTGTAGGTTGGTGTTATGCAATGTGACAGGCCATACCCTATGACTGCTACAGACCATTGTCAGGGATCTAGATGGAATCTACTGTATAGGACCCTACACAATTTCTTCTTAGTATAATGCAGTAAAAAATTGACAAACCAAAACACACAAAAAAATTAAGTTATCACACAGAGTAACTGTTGCGTGCATGCCTGCATTACCAACAAAAGTCAAATCAGAGATTTACATTAAGTCAAATCTAATTCTATTATCGTTTGGAAGAAATCTTGCACACAAAAACGTCCATCCTTGGTGCAAACATGTCCGAAGGGGAATGAAGGACAACAAATATGCACAGCTTTCGCACCCATGTAGCACACAGTAAGGATGCATTACTGCATGTCAAGCAGACATGGCCTCTGCGTGACTTTTGAATGCAGGATTACTGTATGAATACATGTCCAACAGTTAGCTTGTGATGGTTGTTACATCACAGCAGGTCGCTGACATGGCAGGCAGAATGAAAACACATGTACGTCTTCGAAAGATCCCTTACATGTGCTTGGGGTGAAGGATGCATGGCACGTTTCTATGACACTGACAGACCCTGTTTTCCTCTTGTTGCCCACCGAAAAGCAGTTTGTCATATCAGAGATGAATTAGGTTTTGTTTGTATTTGCTTTGGCACCAGTTTCACATCATCGTCCGCTTCATTCACCCAGACCTTCTCTGCACTATCTCCGTCACCTGTTTTTCCTCATTTCAGACAAGGGTTGGGGAAATACTCTTTTAGACAGTTTTAGAGTAAACAAATTTGCTCTAGTCTGTTTTGGGTCCTGGGGCGGTGACACAGTGATTACACATTGGACAGTACAATGGTTTCATACTACAGTCCATGCAGCTTTAGGGCTGCAGTGAATAATGGGACAACTAGTGCAGCAGATCCCTGTGGGTGTAAAGACAGTGGAGGTTTGCCACACCTGTCCTGCAGGCACCAAGGTCATGGCAACGCTAATGGGCTCTCCAGAGAACACGGCAATTAGCCACAGACACAAACACACATCTCTGCATATGCACGTACACAGACGCACACACATGTACAGTCCGACAGCACACTTTTACCCACAAATCCATCACTTTTTCTTCCCACGCTCAGCCTTCCTGATCCTGTGTATCTGACAGTCCTTGTGTGTTAGGTCCTCAGCAGGAGAAGCAATATAAAAGAATAAAAATATCTCCATCTACTGGTGGTCAATAGTATAGCAGCATTTTTCTGTCACTGAATGCGGTCATCCAAGATGGGCATGGATGTGCTGTTCTGCATGACAATGAGCAGCTATGTATGTCATGCAAGCAGGAATAGTGAAGTATAAAGCGGGGCAGGGTCTACACAGCATAAGTGTCAAAATAAGCCAATATACTGGTTATACGCAAATGGATTGAATAATGGTGAATTTTAAATCCTCATATACGCTGTATAATAAAATTCTTGACATCAGATATTGGATTGGACATCTCATTTAAGTAATCAACATACTCAGAGTGGAAAAAAAAAATGCATTCAGCAACATCTGTTTGTCTTCGAATACCTGATCTCACAGCCTTGTTCATCAAAGAGACACAAAATAAAAACTAGGAACTAAAGAAGAAGTCAGCCCTTAAGGTCACACCATTCCTTTCTGTTCACACGCTGGTCAACATTTAAAAGCTAAACATAAGTATCAGCTGACTTAGATGATTATCAGGTTTTGCCAGTAGTGCTTACACAAACAACGACATGCTCCTCTCTCTGGATTTGTTTCTGTTCGTGTTCCCCCTCCCTCTGTACTGCAAGAGTATGAGCCATGTTTGTACCCATTGTCTGCTAACAGTTTGGAGTGTTTGAGTGTGTCTGACTGTGTAGATGGCAATGCACTGTGTATCTTAATAAGCCCTTTACTTAATGAGACATTAGTTTGATGTTTTGAGAAGAAAAGTACAAGACAGTGGGCATGCTACAGCAGCTGATTCGGGATCAGGTGTGGTGCTTATACAGGGAGTGGGGCAGTCAACAAAAAGAGGCCGTCATAACCTTGCAGAAAGCCTCCACATGCAGTCGATGAGAATAGATTACACATTTTGATTCAACAAAAACAAAGTGAACATTTTGAACAAGTCACCTCTCTGTTGGTGAGATGTTGAATGTCAGTCTATACATTTTGTACGGCCCAGGGGTGGGATAAAAAATGTTCTATACCTATTAGTGGGTCAGGAGATTTTCCTAAATGCTACAGTAAGTAGCATGCTACCTTTCTAAGTGACATTTTATGGACATCACAATTGTGGGAATTGTGGTTTACCAGTTATGAAAAGTCCTTAAAGGTAACATCCAGTCAGCATGTTTCAAGGGAATAAAAGCAGTTGAGGTTAAAATTACATCACTGATATCCTTTTGGTTCAGGGGAAAGCAGGAAATAGAACTGCTGTTTTCAAGTAGTGGTAATGTATTATTTGTAATGCTGTCACATTCAATTTGTAATCCACACCAGGAAAAGAACCAAAGCTCTTAAGAGGGAAGGAATGGAGGAACTTTTGGGAACCATAGTTTTTATGTTGCAGACATTTGGACTGGATGGCACCTTTAAAATCTAAAATAACAAAAGCATCTATGTCTGGGGCAATAAATAAATACATTGGTCCAGGGCTAAAATTCCAATGTCAGTTAACTGTGCTGACCCATGTGGCTGAAAAGTGACCAGAATCTGAATGGGATTTTGGTTAAATGCCTGAAATAACATCTTTGGTTAAAACAAGCTTAAGACAGTCATGTTTTGTTCTGTGAGATAAAATCATCCTATCTGTTTTTTTCACCTTTATGTGAATGAAGAAACTTGCTGACAAGTGGCAAACTGTTTAAAAACCAAAGTACAGAGGATCTAACGTAAGAATTTAAAGTTATTATCCCACCTTTAATAGATGAAGGTTATTCCAAGTATATTTTACCAACTATGACTATTATTAATGAGTGATGAACCAAACATTTATTTCCACCAGTGTAAAGATTATCCAACTCTTGTAGTTTCACATCAATGTAATTGATAAAAGATCTTCATTCAGAGCAGTGTGCAACATGATGAGTCCTAATTCTGAAGCTTTATTTTAGCCTCTCTAAACCATGAGCACTCCACACATACTGTAAAGTATCCAGGTGACAGTTAAATATTTTTTATTTTAGACTTTTTAACAATTTACTACTAGTTTGTGATTATCAAGGTAAAATAATTTTTGATCATATGGCTCAGCCGTGTCATAGTGTTCATCTGAAGCTTAAAGGATCATAGTCTTGGCCATTGTTTCTATTGGTTATATTTTACTCAACAAAGTAATTGCTGAGATCTGGGAACATCAGCACTGGCTACAACAAGTTCTCATGGGACAAGAACAGCAATCCATTATTTATTGTTATTATTTATTTGTAATGATTTGTACAGCATGAAAACTAAAGGCGAGTGCACACGAAATGTCTCTAACAATCCTTCATCTTCCGAACATGTTTGGCTATTCTGTGGTTTGTTTCAATTGTTTGCTCATGTTTCTTCCCACGTCAGTCTTCATGTAATAATTGTCGATAAACATGGTGCTGTGATAGGAATTATTGGTGAAAACCAAAACAGGGGCCAAGTTTTTAATTGAATGGAGATAACCTTTGAGACTTTGAGTGCTGGTGACATAAGAGGACTGCATCCTGTTTGTTTCCTGATGGTTTTCACAGTTTAGCCAGGTGTTAGCTTCCACTGATGCTAATTACATAAATGTTTTGGGAAAAAAAAACAGCAGTAATAGGTAAATATCATCTCACAAAACAAACTGAGGGAAAACAATAAACCTGTGTTAAACACACAGCTTATTATGGACACCAGAACCACATTCAAAACCCAGTTCAGTTTTATTGGGATTGTGGCCAACAAGCCAGCAAGTCAGAGCTAAGTGACTTGGGGGGTGGGACTCCATAAAAATATCATTATCATTGCTGCGCCAGTCTGTTAGGTAGACCTTTAGGGTATTTGTCAGCAACACACACTCATTCTCCCACACACATTGTACATACATGTTTAAGACATGCATACACACACGCCCACACATGCTCACGCACACTCAGTCTTCAAAGACAAACCATCACACGTGTACAGATTTGCAGCTAATTATTTTTTTACACATTATCTGTCTTATTTAGAGAACACATTTTCTTCCTGTATGAGAGACCCAGAAACAAAGACAAAGGATGAACATTAGAAAGAGAATATGATTGTGTTATTCCATAGTCAGCCAGTGCAACAGAAACCAATAATTGGAACACAGTGTAAAAAAGCGTAGTGAGAGAAACTCAGCCATGAGGAAGCCGACCTTCCCACTCAACAAAGGCTGTGGCATTGTCCCCTTTTCCTAGCTGAGGGACTGGTTGAGTCCCTTAGTTTGTCTGTTTGTTTACTTATTTATTTATTTTTGATTGATTTGTGTGTCTTTCATCTCAAAGCGTTCCACATTTTCCATTTGCCAGAAAGCGTTGCAGAATGTCCACAGGCACACAGCTCCTGTGCCTGTATTTTTCCACATCGGTTGCCATGGTGAGGGAATCCCCCACCCCAACAACCTCACCTCCTCCTGGCAGCTCTATCACTCCTCATTGGCAGGGCTCTCCTCCAGAGGCGTGATGGTGGGGAGGCCCAGTCCTGTTGCATTGTGGGATGCAGTGAGGCTGGCAACAGTGTGTAGGAGGACGAGGACCAGCAGGCAGAGTTTGAGCCGGCTGTTACACAGTCTGCAGGCTGCCGAGGAGCTGAGGGAGGTACGATGCTGGCATGGCGGGTGAGTTCTTTTCAGGGTCCCCCGGGATCGGTTGTCCACTTTCAAGTCCCACCGCACGTCACAGCACTCTGCATCTGGATCCACACCTGATGGATAGTCCTCCAGCAGCCCTGGGGGTTGGTTTTTGGAGGGGGAGGAAATATGAACAGTTAGCTCACAGCTCACACATTGTCTTAGAAATGTGACATGTCAAATTTTTTTATAAATCCTGTCCTTGCTTCCTGTCACAAAAATGTAATACTGCTTGTCCTGCTTCCCCAACAAGCACTGTTTTGAGAACCAAAAGATATAAAAGACAATAACAACAACACAATTCAGAAAGAATTAATTAAACTTAATTATCCCCAGCTTGAAATAATGGTTGGAAAGCACCGTGGTCGAGAGAGCTCAATGCACTGCAAATGGAAAAGGCAAGAACACATTCACAAATTTAATAACACATGCACAGCATAAAGAAATACCACAAGTCATAAGGAATGAATCAACACAAAAGAGCTTTACAGGGGAAACTAAAAGTGATGAACATGCTAGTAAAAGGCTAAGACTACAGTGGGTGCTAATATCTCCAATAATATAATATCATGCAATCCGGATGTTAAAAAAAACTAAATAAACATTGTTAACTTACTTTTCCAAAACTAGTTGTGCATCCACACATGCTCGTCACATCCTCACACAACTTGTGTTGTTATTAAAGTCATTTTTAAAGAAAGGATTTACAGTCTCTAAAATATTAATATGTAATGTTTTTTTGTGTATAAACTGAGTGTTTTTAGGTGGTGGACTGCTGATCAGATAAAACATGCAGTTTAGGATTTTTTTGGAAATTATGAAGGCCATTATCAAAGTGGTAAAGATGTTTTCTTTTTCATTTGTTTGTGTTTTGTCCATATGGTCATGTTTTTATATACTGCTATGCATTTAGCTCTTCTGGCCACTTTAATGATACTAAAATGCTTCATGCTGCACCACTTACAGTAACATCTACATTC
Organism: Trachinotus anak; assembly: GCF_046630095.1. NCBI lineage: Eukaryota > Metazoa > Chordata > Actinopteri > Carangiformes > Carangidae > Trachinotus > Trachinotus anak. Next base: position 11,536,942 of record NW_027273852.1, read on the forward strand.
TATTCTTCTGAGCATCCAAGTTGAATTACTAATTAATGTAAAGTTAACATTCTATCTACAGCTAGGCCTATAGGTAGTGTACGGAAAAACTTTTTTGTGAAGAAACATGGAAACACAAAGTACATTTTATAGATACACTAAAATAGCAACACAAACATGATGCGCCAAAATGTACTGCACCAACACAAGGACTGAACTCACAAGCAGCAGACTGACACTTTCCACTGACATCATAAGCGAAGCGGATCTGTCACAGTATGTGTGCATGCCAATGTGAGGGAGTGAACTTTGAAGACGTCTGTGCCCACTCAGCACACTTTGACTGTCAACAGCTTAACTGGGACAAGAGGAACCATGTAATTATTCCAAGTTTCTGACAAAATCTGCATTTAGCCTGATCATGTTTGCAGAGTTATTGACAGAAAAGGCACATGCACATTGGCCTACAGTATACAGTGTGCAGAAGTGACAGACCCAATCTACAGAACTGAAATAGCTGCTGTCGTCTTACTCACCTACTGCATGTATTCAGCCACACACTGGATCAGTCTTGCTGAGTGCATCAGTATGTGTTCACACAGCAGACTTGTCAGTTTAAACCTTCCTACTGCATAAAAATAGTCTAAAAAAAACGGTTGATGTCGTTATGGCTGTACTGAATACCTTTGCCATGACCTTGAATGATAATGTATTCTGTGTTTTTCTTCAAATAGCCCATGAAAAGACCAAAATCAATGAATTGGTCCTGCTTACTAAGTATTCCGAAGTCCAATATAGTTTATTCCTCCGTGCATAGATCTCCATAATTGTCCCAAAACTGTTAAAAACACATCACTGAGCTGCACCATTGCACTGTGTGACATGATCCTTCATTACATGGGCTCTGTTGTCTGTTTCAAGTCAATCTCACATAAACTGTCCTACTGCCGTAAATACTAAGTACTTTAATGTACTATTTACTCCTGTTTGAGTAACATTTGCTAAGTGTTACTGAAACTACAGTGCCCTACTTTTTTAGGAAATTATTTTTTTAATTACTTCTTAAAAAATGAAAGTACATATCCATGACCCATTTTTTAAAATATTCCTTTTAAACAAATGGGCTTGGGGCTGAAAACCATAGACAGACTCAGAAAAATAAGAATCTTTTGAGAGACTGAGTAGCACATTGTTGCTTTTGGCTTTTTTGTGTGACTTGTTGTCAAATATCACCAGAATTATCCTTCCTTTTCACTGACAATAATTAGCAAGTAAAAGCAAGTAACCTAAATTGTATTCTAAATTTCTTGTGTCATGCTGTGCATGACTGTGACCTGAAGCTCAAATTGGCCACCAGGGGGCACCATCAACATGTGATGTGAAACATGTCTTTGCTTTAATGGTATTCTGGGGACAAAAATCTGCTCTAGCATTTATATTGTGGGAAACTCAACTACAATATATATGGACGCAAAAATCTGTTCCTAACAAGGCTAAACATTATTTAAGGATTCAGTGTGTGTCATGGGCCAATGGTGAGCACTAACACTGTGTAGTAGTAAATTCAAAAACAGTGGCCCATAGAGTGTTGTATACTGTTCAGTACAGACAGAGCAAACAGACTTACTGCCATGGCGATCTATTGTGCAGCTGATCGTTGGTGAGTAACTGGCAACAGTAAATTGTGATGGTGTATCTCCCTGTTAAACTGCTGATTAGACAGAACATCCTGTAACTGTAAAGTCCAAAGTGTTTACTGTGTGTCCATCAGCAGTTGTGTGTCCTACTTAAGTGTCAATGTGCAAGACACAACACTCCCTGCATGCTCATTAGGTGTTTGCTCATTGTACAGTAATTTAATCAGGCCAAGAGCATGATCTATAGTACACAAGGTGAGCAGAGGCAGGAGAGGTTAGGCAAGCTTAGTACTCACAGCTCTGAACCCCAGGATTTGGTGAAGAAAGGCTCTTTCATCTTTCAAATAGTCAACAAAGCAAAGCCAAACTCCTCAGCGCCTCCTGGTTGAGTACTAAAGTTGCAGTAGGCAGCTGCATGTACTGCACTGTTGCTAATCTGAAGAAAACAGACACAAATTGTAAAACGGTTTCTTTTGTACCTGTGCATATAAAACTGGGGCTGCCTCCGTGAATGAGATCATCATTGTCGGGCAGGATGAAGGGGCACCGCTGCTGCACCTCCAGGCAGTACTGACCACAGGGGATTCGTTTGCTGCAGTGCATCTGGGTGGTCTGGAAGTACTGAGAACACAGCCAGGGCTTATAAACCATCTAGGTGGGAGACAGAAAAAGGGGGGGGGGGGGGGTGCAGAGAGAGGATATTGATGAGTTAAGGAGGGTTTGGATGATACGCATACAAGCATGCACACTCTCCATGTACGTGCATCATCGATGACCTCTACAGCTATTGATTCACACAGAACTGAGCAGCTATCCTGCTGATCCTGATATCTACTGTTTAATGAACGTGGCTGTTGCTGGGCAGTCGTCCTTTTGTCAGTCAACCTCCTCTTCATTACTGTTTACGGTGCCTGCATTTCTATTGTTTTCAGAAGGTTTGTTTTTGTGATTCTCAAATGGTGGAGTGCAGGACATGTCACTATCACCAGTAACATTTAAAACACCTGAGGAGCTGCAAGTCATTTTGCAAGCCTTGAAATCAAGATCTTTCACAGTAAACCTAATATAAACAAATGAGTTTCACCATCACAACAAGTCCAGTCAGAACATTAGAAACTTGGCATTATCACAGATAATCAAGTATGATCCTGAGAATCATGTTAAAGTTGTCTCCATGGCAAATACCAAAAACTAAATGTAGAATTTTCACAAATACATTTCAAACTTTTATTTTTTAAGTGACTATCAAGAAAACAACAACAACAACAACAACAAAAAACTACAACATTGTTTATGTTTTTGTGCCAGAAATGCAACAAAACAGTCATATATGTTTACTGCACATCCAAACAAACCATGGGTGAAGACGATTCCTCCAATTTTAATAAAAGAGGACCAAAGAGGGCAGTTGGCATTGATGCACAGTAATACTGAACCCACAAACTCACACATGCATGCATTTCATGTAATGTAACCCATCCCACATCATGTGCTTTACACACAGGCAGTGACTTCTATGAATTTCTCATGTGCAGATATGCAGTTTAAAACCTGAACGGGAAAGGAGGACTCTGCCATAACCAATGAAAACTGCTATAAAAAGAGGCAGTTACAATGAATGGCTACAACTACCAGATTGATTGGGAGCTCAGAATCAAGAGAAGACAACAGATTAAGTTATGAATCTTTCTGTTAGCTTTGCTCACATCAGTTTTGAATCATCACCAGTTCACAGACATTTAAACACGAGCACTGGTATAATGTCAAAACATGGCCTATATTATGTAATGTTTTTTTTCTCACCCCTGTTCTCAACTTTACAAGTGCACAAGTGGGGACAAACGATTTAGTTAGCACCTTATGTTTCTTTTCTCATGTGATAAGGTGGTTGCCTCATTGTGTGGCATTATCACCTGCAGCAATTAGTTGCCATTTCCTGTGAACCACCTCAGTGACTGCGTGGCAAGTTAGCACCTGCTGGGAGCTAATCAACATGCCTAAAAACAGTGCAGCAAACCACCTCTCCATGTACACACAATGCAACGTAGAGGTTACTCTGATTGATAATATAATAACATAAATACCAGTAAAACCTAAGAACACATCACAAAGACTATACACAAAAACACACGGACATGTTTAGCAAAATCTTAAATATATTAGCTGAACTATAGGTTTTAAGGGTTACAATCCAGTCAAGGTGTAAATAAGGTAACACTGTGAATAAACACAAGCCTAATAGAAAAATAGAAACTGTAGGGAATGTTTGGGCTAACAGAGCTATGATAATAATTATAATGTAGTGATTAAATCATCAAACATCTTTGCAACATTTTAGAAAAATTAAGCTGCTAACATTTTCTCTTGTCCTCTTCTACATTCCCCCTTTTTTTTACCCTGAAAAGACGTTTTTCCTTGAGGCTGTTTTGTAATATGAGCTATGTTTGTGTTTCATTTCTCTGCAAGAACTCTGCATATACTGTTAGTAGGCAAAACCGAGTGCAACATGTGATTCAAATGAGGACCATAAAGATAAATTCAACACATTGGGAAACTATTCTTAGAAATCGCCTGCCTTTGATTCATGTTTGCAAATTGTTCAGGATTTGAGTGGGGATAACTTACCCTAAGTTAAAATATTTAACAATTGTCTTTACTGTGACAATCACCTATTGTCTGGTACTCACATGTCCTTTGTGCTTATAAATGGCCCCAGTGATGTGTCGTACTGCAGCATCTGAAGTTCCTTATATCATTGTATGTTATGGTATAAATATTGCTTCCCACATAACATAGTAACTTCTGGGTTGCATCACCTGTCATGGACATTGTAGACGTACTGTACAGACTATGTGCATGACTAAACATATACAGCACATACAGAGACTGTGCACACATTCATAGATACTACACAGTAGATTGCTGTGTGCTAATAATTAGATTTCCAGCTGAAGATAAGATTGGTTCCTGAGGATAACCACCCCCAAACACACACGTATACACACACACACACACGCACACACAAATGCACACACACTGCCCTTCTCTAATCCGCTATCACTATGTAAATGTCACAGATGAAAATGTGGTCATATGACCCTCGGTTACATCTTGTACATATTAGAGCTAATATTTCTAAAGTAGGCTACTTAACAAGCCATGTACATTTATGTGTGTGTGTGTGTGTGTGAACTTGATTGTGAAGTATGTTTGAGAGGACACTGTTGTCTTTTCCGCTTTTGCTTGTGCGACACATTTTCCATTTCACGTCCTGCTGTTCTTGGTATTTAGACAACTGCTCATCCTGTAGCTGTCAGCATGGGGCGATAGAGACAAACTGGACGAAACACTGGCTTTTTCTCTCATTCTGCAACATATCACATCACTAACAACAACAATGGTTAAGTGTCTGTCTGTTAAGTGTCTGTCTTGGTATTTCTCAGCAGAATCATAGAGAACAACTTGCATTGAGATAAATACAAAAAAAAAAAAAATCTAAAATAAAATCACAACTGAAGACATTATCTTTAAACGCCACCTAGCTTTGACATGAGCCTTGAAGAAAAGGTCTTATACGAGGTGGCAACCATTTTCCCATTTGTTTGATGTTTCCTTACATCAGAATTTAAGCCAGTCTTTAGTAAAGCTTACTTACAAGGACAAAGAACTACAGTAAGTTACATCTAGGTGACACCTAGGCCATACACACTGAACAAAAAAGGGCAAACGCGCCCTATGAGCCTGGCAGTCGGAATTAACATCTGTCTGAAGTGCAACAGATGTGGCGTAAAATCCACAGCTCTTTTTGGCCCTTTGCCACACAGTGGTGTCCTCTTGCACTCAGCGGCAGTTAGTACGGCCCACTGCTGCCGCATATGAGATCTCTACTCCCTCAACCATCAGTCTACTGTAGACCCACGACTAGTAATTTATCATCCTGCTGTCAAATCTCAGAGTGAGAACAAGGCAGTAAATGAGAGAGATAGGGAGAGGAGTGTCATGATATAGATAGTGGTAGGATGGGCTTTCTCTCATTTATAGAACTTTTTCCTATCTGGTGTGTTCTTGCAACCCCCTCGGGGAGAGAGTAAAATACTGCCTTCTCCTCAATCACTGACTCAGTGAGTTAGAGGTCAGCCAGCTGGCGCTCAAATTTCTGTTCTCCTTTTGCTGTCATTTTTCACTTCCTTTTACATCTCTCATTTGCTTTTGTGTTTTACTGTAACTCTTGTCATTGTGCTCTTCCCAGTGTTTCCCTGAGGAGTTTTCGCACATTCGATTTTTTTTTTTTATGTGTGTATTCACAAAGCGCGCCCTGCCGAGAGGTTTACTTATCTGGCCACACCAGAAGGGCTCTTGAGACCTAAGTACATACAGTACATTTTTGCACTAATCAGCAGGGGAAATGTCTGTCTTACTTATATATGAGGTGAAAATACACTTTTATTCAACATAATAAATAGTATAATCAAAAATAAATTAGCTAAATGCTAGCTAGCTGTCATTCATTTTTCCAGTTATTCATTCTGAACTGTCTTTAAATGAACTTGCATCACCACACTGTTGTATAATGCTAACATGTTAATTTAATTAAATGTAATGATATTTATAAAAAAAAATAAAATAATGATATTTCTTTAAGGGATTCCAATGGTTAATATCTCTGTGAGAAAAGCTTTCACACACAATAAGGCCCGCCTCCTCCAGGAAGAAGAAAGGGGCCACTCTGTTCTGACTTGCTAATTAGTCCCACTCATTTATACTTTTTCTATCACTGTAAAGATAATGCTAAAAGTCTACAGTTCAAACAGATGTTTCAGATTAAGAGTCTACCAGGACAGAAAGTGAGGCTTTTCACGTGAAATATCAATGCAGGAAGTATGATATATGAAAAAAAAAACAAACCAAAAAAAATGGAACCAACTAAAAAAAAACAGTTCAACCGACTGGAATTTATTAGTGAGTGAGAATAAGATTTGTGATTGAAAGAGAAACTCAGATCCTGACTCTGATGTAGGGATAGGATTAGAGAAATGTGTTAATTTAACAGGTTTTGAGTTTATATCAACAGAAAACAAGCAAATGTTTTACAAAAGTATAAATAATATAACTTCCTCTACACATAAACTGTCTTTTGTTTGAGCTTTCTTAATTTTCTGTCTCAGAGGTTCGTGTGAAAAAAGCTGTTAATCATAGGGTTGTTAGATTCCTCACTTTTCTTGTCCACACGTCAACGTGTCCTTGAGAAAGACTTTTCTCAAATTGCTTGAAATGTCTGTATGTGGTAAAAAAATGATTTTACTTTTGGGTAAAAGAATGAACGTATGTAAATGTAAAACATGCAAATGAATAGCTGTAATGTAAAGGAATGTCTCCATTAACATAAAGAACAAATCTATGTACTTGGTTGGACTTGGCTGAACATGTGCCTTAGATGGCCACAAACCCACTTTCCAAAGCAAATGCTTCATTCAGTTACAATTTACAAAGCAACAAGGTATTTAAAGGTGGAATGAATGTAAACATAGTATATGGAAAAAAGACAATGGAGACTAATTGATGCAGATGTGTTAAAGCCAACAGGAATTTAGGTGTCTGCTAAAGTTGTAAATGACAACAACTGGAGTAAGAATTTTTTCTGAGCTATATGACTATATGAGTATACAGAGACCATGTACTATATAAAGACATACCAGCAGAAAGGAGAAAGTCTTGAGGAAAATAAAAGAAAGTGGAGCTCCAAATTAATTGTTTGTTGCTGAAAGACTGAAAAAACTCCAGTGGACAAAGTGAGATGAAAATTTGCCTTTGAAATCTGAAAATCAATTAAAAAGATTCAGCTGATGCTACAATCTATTCTTCAGCTCTCCAATGAATCTCATTTTTAAAAATCGCAAAATATAATTCCACAGTATTTTCTTAAATGCCACTCCCATCACTGCCTCCCACTGGTGTGCATGCCTGTTTGGTGATCTGCAGAATTGGGGCCCAGCTTTCTCCTGGGTTAGATTATTTCATTACAATTAGGCTATTAAGGTTGTAATTGATGGAAGGCCTTACTCTGCCCCATAGTATTGGTTTTAAGTGGCCCCGGATGGCCCTGCCTTGTCAGTGCCTCGTCTTTAATGCTTTCTCTGGACTTGTGGTTGTGGCTAAACTGCTGACAGGGGCACAACAGATTACTGCTGCTCAGTCCTCTTCAACATGCAGTACAGTGCAGCAGTGCTACACAGAGCCCTGGACACATATGCACACGCATGTGTCTCATGAGTCACCTCGTCAATTAACTAAGGCTGTCCTCTTTTCTTTTATCCTCTTTTCTGCTCTGTTTATTTAAATGATTCCTGGCTTAAATAGTGAACCAGGACAAGTGTACAGCAATTGCCTGCTATTAGCATACTTTAAAGTTCTGTCAGACAGAGGGATGGGATGATAACAACAGAAGGCAACAATGACATCTGAATGGATCCTGGTTTTTTACAGATTTTCATGGGAAAAAAACACAGATTTCCTTTTGGGTCTATGGCTTTTACTCCGATTTAAACTGAGTATCATCCAGATTTTTTTGTTCATGTACAAAAAGGTCAATGTGTGTCCTGCTTTACAGTCAACAAGTATGGAGATATACAAAATGCACCGGTTTCTCTCTGAGGAATTACGTATAAGAATTAGAAATCATTATGATCTTGTCATTTATTTGTTTTTGTGTCTTGTGAATTTTTCTGGCAGTTTTAACGGTTTTTCTAAAATATGCTAAATAGACACATTCTAAGACCTTTTTTATACTGAAATGATTTAATTGGATTTTCTATACACTGTCCACAGAAGCACAGATTACCATTCTGCATGCTCTCCACAGTGTTGGATGAAATGAGCAGTTCATTCAAGCAGTGACAAAGGCAGTCCGAGATGTAAGGGGTCAAATAGAGGGTGTTCTTTAGTAGGAGCCAGCATATAAACTTCTCCTTAATCCCTGCAGCAGCAGCAGCAGCAGCAACAATGCCCCATGGGAGTTCCACAACAACGAGAGGTTAAAGCAAAGCAAAGGTTACACTAAATATAAAATGAAAAGCAACACAAAGGCATTCACATATGCAAACAAACAAGCGTGCACGGCTAAACATGTTGGTAAGTCAATGAATGTGATCAAGCGTGAACTCAAACACAAAGGAAAAACAAACCGTGGGTCTCTGCGAGGAAAGCGAACGTATAATCAATCCAGTACCATTGCAGAACTATCGTGGCAACTTAAGCAGACAACATTTAATTGGCTATGATGTACATTTGTGCTTTCCCTTGTGTGCGTTGTGCATAGAATGAATGCATGCGTATATATTCACTAGCTTGGGGGCAGCACCTGGCAAGTATGCAAACCGTGTCAGCGGCAGTTATACAGGGAAAATGTAACGTAACTAATGATCTAAACAACAAGACAGACATGAAATAAACAGGCAGGTTTAGCCAAGATGGTTAGAGGAGCCGATGAGAGTGTAATAGTAAAACAAAAGGACGCGCAGGGCTGCCTGCAGACTGAAGCCACAACACAATACATTGATTGAAACTGAAGTGAAGCAGAAAGAACTCATGCAACTCCCTGAGAGGCACCTATTCAATTACATTCATGTTACATTTGAATGATTGCGTGGCGCATAAGGGCTGGTTTCTCAATAACGGCCCACCAGCTGTTTGTGGCGGGCGCACGAGGCAAACATTTGCACGTACAGCAAACATGCACGGACACACACACACACACACACACACACACACACATTCAATCACAGACATCCAAACACCACCTCATATCTTTTAATATGGGCTTCTCACTTGACACACAAAAGGCGCGCTAATGTAATTACCACACACACACAGTATTATATTGAGTGAGCTTATTAGAGGGAAAATAAAAACATCCAAACAAATAGAGAGAGCAAGAGAGAGGGGACGTGTGTTTAAAATAGCCTCAGACCGCAGACAGCACAAAGTTCACCGGACTGTTATGCAGACATGTTTGACAGGCCATGTTTCTGTGTGCTGTGAATCTCAGAGAAAAGGGAAAAAAAATAGTATTATGAGCGCTGAATCGCAAAATAGCAGCGGTACAGGGTTACATGAAAAATGTATGAATGAAAGATACGGTCATGGCAGTGTGTGAATTAATAATGAAAGAGTGAATTTCCTTCCATGCTGAAGGTGTTCATTGCCCACATGAGCGTGTCAGTTGGTGCTCTGCGCTGTCATATGAGCTGGACCCTTCCACGCATCACCAAGCTTCCACCACACACACACTCATAAACATTTAAAACCATGCTCATAAACAGCTTTTTAAACCATGGAGAAGGTTGGAGAGCATTGTAACACTTTCCCAGAGCCTAGAAAAGTGATTTTAAAGTGTTGACGTCATGAAGTCTGTGGGCCAAGCAGGAACAGGACAACAGATGCTAAAGGATATCTCATCATACAGTTCATGTCCTACGAGGAGTGAGCAGTAGACAATCCAGGCTAGCAGAAAAGCGTGAAAAAAAGTGTGAACGAGAGTCTAGAGCTGTGTGTGTGTGTGTAGCACAGCGTTTTGTGCTTTGAGCTGAAAGCCATTGTTAGTGTGCTCTCATACTGATATTTAGCAGGTCCGCTGTTTACCATGTCCACCATCTTAGTTTAGGAAGCGTCCTCGAGGTCACCATGAATGTCTGGACAAATGACACGCCAAGCAGTGGTTGTGATACATTCGGAGATGTTTCAGAGGAAGAGGAGGAGCAACACTACCATCTGAGACAGAGGTGGAGGGAGACAATGAGGAATTATGGACATGAGGATGGAGATGGAAGAGGGAGGACATTTTCTAAAGGGAGCACATCCGTATACACCCAAAACGTTTGGCCTAAAACTCATTTTGTTGATTAATCAAGGTTATATGGATGTAATTCATCGGCACTGTCATGCTGACACTTACACTGATAATTAATTTGGCAAAGATAATTATCAGCAAGACGAGCCTACTGTGAGTGAGAGTGATGAATCAACACCCACTGCAGTCAGGCTGCTGTTAGCTCTACCAGGCCATGCTTGCATGCATGTGTGTGCACCTGCAGCTCAGTTATCAGCTCCCTCTGTCTCTATGTGGTCCCATTCCTCCGTCCCCACCGTGCACGCCTGCTTAAAAAAAAACAAACCTAAGTTGTACCAGCAACAGACAACTGTTCACCACAGCCGTGCAGTATCACAGCAAAATCCCTTTCTCTTCGCAGCACTATCTCTCCTGCTGCTATCCATGCACACACACACACCCCTCATTCCACCTCACCCCCACTCGTCATCTCCCTCTGCAGTGTGTACTGCAGCAGTTGGATGAAAAATGGCCTGGAAGTGGGGGCTGGCGCAAGGTTGCCAGCAGAGACATAACATATATACACACTCACCTTCAGACACTCACTGTGCTTACTCTCTTTCTAGCGCCCCTGTGCTATTTCTCTGGCTTGCTCTCTTTCTGTCCCTGTCACAGTTGAAGCCAGCACATGCACACACTGGTGCGCAGGCACACAGGCATGTGGAACGAGAGCGAACAAGAGAAAGAGTTAGAGACAGACGAGGAGGGACGGCTGGTGTCGGCGGGGCTTTACAGTATTAATAACTAACAGTTGACAGTAGCTTGTTATCAGAGGGTTTTCCTCCCATGGGTGCCGCTGACCCAGCCAGGCCAGCCATGTCAGACCTTGTGGAGCCTCTTAAAGGGGATCGCTAGAAATTGAGCCCATGTCCTACATTGGCCTCTTAGTTTTTCAGTTGAATAGCTTTTTGTTTTAAAGGCATATACATAAAATGGGAATAGGGCGTTTGTATTTTGAGATGTGAAATCCACACTGCATGTAATTATAAATGTTTATAGTCGATTTGACAAATACACAGACATGCATATATGTGCAAGGACATACACAAAAGCATTCCTTTAATAACTTCTCTCAGATGTTTTGCTTCTCACATCCTCATAGAAAGGAAATCATTTCATCCATGTTAATCTGGCACAGACGTGGAAGATACAGTCGAAGAGAAAGGAGGGAGGAATCTTCAAAGGGTGCCACTGAAATGCATCTCTTCATTTGGTTGGGGGAGGGGAATCAAAGCTTTTTCCAAAACAACAGAGGAGAAAAATATGTATATTTCTTAATCTTAAGATACGGCATAAGCAAAGGGGGGAGATCTGTGGGAAGCAGAGGAGAAGAAGAAGGTCAAGAGAAGGTAAAGGAAAAAGCTTATCGAATGTCCACAAGACTCAAAAGTAATTCTGGCTATTCCTCCTGCAGCATTGTGAATGATATGTGCAGCAGGTCTAAGTAGAGAGTAAGAGAAAATAAAAACCCTCACCTTATCTAAAAATGAACATACTCTGCCCCTGCTGTTAAATATGCCCATTATAGCACACAGCTCCCACTGGACCTATAGAGTCACACTGACTGGAGAGAAAGGGGGCTGACAGAACGACAAACATGCCACCTGCTCTGCCAACCCTGTCACCCAGACATTCAGTTTATGTACAACAGCAAATATGATCAAGGGGAAGGTAATTGCAATGTTTTCCGTTAATGTAATGAGGGAATGTTGTGAATTTACGTACCCAACACGTAGCAAATATGTTGATAAGATGTTCACACACAACATATTTTTATACCAAAACATCTGATCTTGCAGTACAATGTTGCAGCCTTATGAAACTTTTGGTTATGTTTAGGCACTGGCAGCTATTAGTTCAGGTTAGAGAACGATTGTGGTCTGGTTCAATCCAGAAAAAGTTCACAGTGACTTCAGACGCAATATATTTATTTACATTTAACATACAACATAACTATGATTGTTCCCTGACCTTAACCAAAGTCCTGCAATATCCAACCAGAAACAAGACTCCAGGGCAGTTCACGAATGTGGTGCTTCATTCACTCAAAAACACGTTGCCTCTGAACATATTCCAGCCACTGGAAAAACCCTGAAGTGAACAGCACTTCTAGTGGACTGCACAAGTGTGAGTGCACAAGAGAACATTAGGCCAGTGGCAGTAAACATTATACTAGTTGTACATACAGTAACTGCTTGTCAGTGTCCCAGTTGTGAACACAACAGTCACATCTCATCGCCTTTTAAGATGATATCATGATCTTGTTAGCAAATTTGCACATCCAGCAGTTACAGAGTGACATTATCATTCAACTGGAGTCATGTTTCTGGTCACATCATGAACATAAGTCCAATAATCACTTCCATTTACTCCATTTTTGCTGTCTACCAATTCCTGAGGGAAGTATCTGGCTCTTTAGCTGCTAAATGCTCCACTATGTTCACCAGTTGCCAGCTGTGCCGGTCTGTCTGTCTCTCTGTCATTTGGTAGTGTTCAGTGGGTTTTTAGAGCTTTTTTGCTGAAAACAACTGTGGCCCTGAGAGCTCAGTGCACTGCAACTTAACAAATCACATGTAAATAGACAAAACACCAGCCAGCTGCGAGAACACATGCACAGCTTTTAGAAAAAGTGCTGCAAAGTGAGAAAACACAATCAAAAAAACAGAGCGGTGAGGGTGGCGCAAGCAAGTGAAGTTGTTGGCCAAACAGCACAACAATGAACAATGACGATGTATCTAACACTACACACTATGTAATTTGTACACCATTATTATAAAAATATTAATTGTGCACATGAACCTTGTTGGTAACACTTAACCTTAAGTCCTCTGAGAGTGACTATATGACTGTATAAGGAGCCAAGATGGCAGCGGTGCAGCACGGGGTCGAACTCATCTTCCTCTGCTCCAACCTAGCTACAGTTTGGAGCTACTGAAATGGCTTGTTTTTGGTTAATTTCATTTTATTATTTTTTGTTTATTTATTTACTTTTTTTTTTTAATTAAATGCAATAAAAAGTGTCTCCTGCTCTGGGTGTTCATACACACTTGGCTACTAAATGAGCATAAATCTTCTTTTCACTCCTGGTCTGTCATTTAACATTAAAATCTGAAATTAATTTACAAAGCCAACTTGTTAAAAACGAGGAAACACAACATCTGTGATTTGGAAATGGTTTGGATTTCTGAACCTGGATGAACAGCGGTGCGATATCTGTTGTAAAATATGCAGACAACCTGTGCCAGTGAAGACGGGAACCATTTGAAAAGGTAACATCCCATCATCCCATTATCCCATTAGATAATGCGATGAGACAGATAATGATAGAGACAGTAGTAGTCTGCAGTCCCAGCCTGCTTGTGCTGGCTCCCAAGCTCACAAACAAGCCTCTTGTGGTAAAATTAGTTCAAACCCCTGCAGCACCCGCTCCCGTCTGCCTCAACCACAACTGAGTCTTTGGGAACCAGGCCAGTAGCTGTTTTGTCACTGTATAAATTACATTCTTCAAATGTATCTATTTTTATTTTAAATCTAAACACAACTGTCAGTAGCAGTGTGCAACAGCCAATATGTAGAGTGTAGCATCTTGGTCTTTTGTGTGATGTTGATTTAAATGTTATACTGTACCACCTTACTGGTTCAAAAGGTTTAGAGCCATAACAAACATTTCTTTGACTTATTTAGGATTCAGATTTAGATTCAGAATATAATATAATATAGAAACCCCATTGAAATTCAAATTAAAAGGTAACAGGCATGTTGAACGTGTCTCTTTCTTTAAAGATAGTAAACATTAATCAATATGAAAAAAAAAAAATGTTTTAACTTTATTGGCCAAATCGCCCCATTAAATACTTATATACTGCTTAGAAATGCTAAATACAGGGGGTTGGAATAAAAAGTTGCCCACTAAATTTATTAATGATATTAGTTAATATGGTTATGGTTAAGTGGAGCATAAAGTACTGCATACTACAAACACAAGAAATAGTTTATAATTTATGTAACTATGCTGTCAACATGGAGCCTGGAACATGAGATACTAAAACACATAGTAATGCCTGTGAAAATCCTGCATATACAAGTACATACACACACAAATACATGCAGATACATGTAGCTGCCCAGTCTCTCGGCACACAGTAGGAAACAGCTCTACCCACTGTTTAATTATCAGATGAGGAGCCACCAGAGCTGAGGTGGTATTGATAATGGACGTCTTGTCTGGGCTGGTCCAGTGTGAACCCAACACCAGCTGCTAAATTACATTACACACACACACACACACACACACACACACACACACTGTGTTGAGGCCAACTCCACTGACAAGGGGTTTGACTCTCAGAGCACTCAACATGTTGACACTACATTACCTGTCATATCAGGTGATTCCGTAAAATCCTATACAATCATCCCGCAATTTCAGTTTCTATAAAGCTCACACTGTGTCAGAGGGGTGTCAGCAGTCATTTTTCAGGTTGTGGCTGATGGTGGTGGTGTTTTATTGAATGACATTATACAGTAGTAAAAGGTGTTTTCTGCAGTTACCACTCTCTTCGTTAAAATACAGTTTTGCTTTGAGGCAAACAGAACTGAGCTCAGGTGATGTGAGTGACTGATTTTAGGTGACATCCAGGACACAAGGTAGAATTTGGTCTATTACCTTATTTTTGTTCTACTTAATATGTCTGAATGTTATAATCAAAACACAGCGGTGGAACTAAAATTGAACAAATTTACAAATTTGGAGATAAATTTAGCTGCTTGTGTCCTCAGACTGGGTTGGAGGTGACAAAAATGGTAAATGAAACACCAACTCAGTTAAAAACTAGTGAATTAAAATTCTGAATCCAGTAAATGTTGATTCAGATTAAATGCAATTAAATTAAATGGTGAAGCGTTACAACCAATTACCCAAATTACATGATTTCACAGTGTTAAAATGAAATTGTCAGCAAATTATTCTATGATTATATTTGATCGGCCTGACATTTATTTATCTATGAGAAATTTAAAGCAGTTGATTTAGTGCCAGTTAACCACTAATTCTTAAAACTAATTGCTGCACTTAATTTGATGCGGCTTACAGCAACATCTCACTTGACTCCATATCAGTTCAACTGTGTGTCAATCAAGGGACATCTTACCGCCCATCAGTGTGATGTATCCATGTGTTTGATAATGAAGATATTTCGCCATTGAAAATGTTCTGCCGGTGGGATGGTGCACATGCAGATTTTCATGTCTACTTGCACGGGGCATAGATGGTGGTGGTCCCTAACTGAGACGATGGAATCAATGAAAAGTCTCAATGAAACCTCACCAATGACATCATCTTTGTTCCCAGCTACATGGTACACCCAGCAGACGAACACATGAAGTGTAATCCATTGAATATGTATGATATGGGTTGTGTTGTGGACAAGCATTAACACATACATGATTAACAGATCTAATTTGCTGTATCTGGCAGGATAGACGTTTGAAACATGATGGACGTGCTGTTGAGGTTGTTTAATGACATGACCCTAAAAGCAGCCAGTAATTAAAGGTGGTACTGATTGCAAAAATTAAATTAACCATGAATGTGCCATATCATTTGATAGCTATCTATTCCAGCCCCTATATGAGATTATAGAGTACTATGGAGCACAGTGGTTGAGTCAAATGGCTGAGACTGAAACAGATACTGTTGAGGAAATGTTATGCTGTCAAGTCAAAACCAAGGTAAACCCCGTTAAACCAGTTAAAATAGCCATGTGTGTGAGCAGGCATTGCATTTGGATGACAACAATTTGTAACTATGATATTAATGGAGAACAATGGAGGGTTTTGTGAATTGTGCATGTTCGAAAATGCACAGAAATATAGTCTTGTATTGTGAAATACATTTGACCCACAAGTCCTCCTTTAATACACAACTGAAATGAGTTCTGAGTTGAGTCAGTTGTTGTTGCTTTCTAGACAGAAGCTAAGAAAATGTGTGTGACAGTTGAGGGGAAACGTCTCTTGATCAAAGGTAAAGTGTGGAGCTGCTATGACGCGACTCATGTCTGGGAATCTGCTCCTCCAACCAAGATTTCACTATATTCTGAAAATAATTCCGAAAACAAATATTCTGAGTCTGTTAAGAGAGCATTTTATTAGATGGGATGGAAAGAACAATTCAAGATAGCTTTCCATCTTTTCATGTTGCCTCTGATGTTATCTCTTTATCACACATATGGACGGGAAAGTGGGCCAAGACTAGCCAATGTTTGAAATGCAGGACCAAATTAGAAAGGAATGGCAGAATCTGATGGGGTCACATCGTCTGGGCCAAACCTGAGACATAGCCGCTTTGCTGCTCCCAATTAGACTAAAAACTACAGCAAGAAAGTCTGAGTCTGATGTATTCAACCAGGCCACATTCCGCCCCTGTGCCTCTATCTGTCAGAGAAAGAAAAGGAAGTGGGAGAGCAAGAGAGAAAAGGGAGATGCAAACATTAGAAGAGGAGGAAGGAGAGACTGAAGATAAAT
This sequence comes from Trachinotus anak, assembly GCF_046630095.1. Lineage (NCBI taxonomy): Eukaryota > Metazoa > Chordata > Actinopteri > Carangiformes > Carangidae > Trachinotus > Trachinotus anak. The sequence goes on from NW_027273852.1 coordinate 11,553,964, forward strand.
TGGTCAGCCCTCCCCCCCACCTCTCTCCCTCCCTCTGCCTCTCTCTCAGGACTGCTGTGCGAGACTGCAGATAGATTCTGATGTTCTCATTTATGTCTTAATGATTGGGTTAGTATGCAGCTTGTGCTCTGCAATGCTGCGCTTAGACAGAAAGCAAGATCACAGAGGCACGCAAAGCATACATGGGCGCTCATACACACATACACTGCAAGATGAAGGGCTTAACACACAGATCTAATGCAAGCAGTGACACATACGTAGATATGTGTTTCAGTGGAAGCGCAGAGATTACACTACGTTTTGCAAAGCACACTTTGAGTGCATTTGATCAGAATTAAGTCATGAATCAATTGATATGTTGCAGTATATTATTCTAAAATGTACCATGACTGAAGGGAAAGTAAATGCATGTTATACGGTCTGCCTACCAGCTGAGGCAAGAGGGAGGGAAGCAGGGAGAGAGAGAGAGAGAGAGAGAGAGAGATAGATTGTACTTGTAATGACATGTCATATCATCATGGGTGGTTAATGCTTGAAATTCCAGGATGAGTATCCTTTTAGTAAACAGCCGTATCATTTGAATATTTCATTGAGGCCAATTACTAGCTTGTTTACTTATTAATCTGATTGCTGCTGCCAGAATAAGCCACAGCTCTGTATCATGGAGAGAATGAAAGTTTGTGCAAGCAGTGGAGAGCAGAACAGAGCAGCCCCCACACTGCTGGTAGGCCTACTGCAGGGAAAAGCATGGAGTTTACACTGAATTATAATGATAGCTCGGAGAATATTATCATGACTGAGCTAAGCATTCAAGGTCCTAGAAGAGATGCACCTAAATGCATGCCGCGTATCCATGCACACCGTAAATGTGTCTGCCCGGGTAAACAGTTCTGCTGAACAGCCATGTTTTAAAAACTAACATTTGACAATTACACAAATGAATTGATTGTTAGGTGCAGTCCTCCTCCAAACAGCCATTGTTCCATCATATCTTGGAAACAGCAGCAGCTTCTAATCATGCCAAGGAGGTGTATATATGGGCCTGTATTAAGATAGATACTTGGTATTTAAAGAGTTTGTAAGGTGGTCTCTTTTTTTAATCACTTTTCCAACAACAAAAATACAGCAGCTAAATTGTAAGGATGTGTGCTTATTGGCTCTAATGCTCTAATCCCCTCATATTAGCTGTGCGGCTAACTAGGTCAGCTACCTGCAATAGTAACAGAGTGTTACTTCTAAGGACAATATTGCACCATCACTGGCCAACATCATTACTTTGTGGTGTTAAAACCGGCCTTGGCAAAAAGCCTTGAATGGAGTCAGTGCAACACTGCTCTGTATTCAGGATTTCAGCAAGTTTCTGTGAGGTGAGTTTGCCAGTTGTTTCGTGCTCTCTCATGTAAACATGAAACATATTGTTTGACAATATACTGTGTGTTTTCTTACTACTGTAGCTACAAGAGCAAACAAGCACTATACTGTAATACAGTGGTAATACTGCATGAGTATCTTCTACATGGATCATTAACTGGTAAGGATGCTGAATGTTACCTGGGACCAGTTAACCTGTAGTCTTACACGGCACTGAATTAGCATCATTTGCATGTAGCCGTCAAGAGAATATTAAGAGCCTTTTTCCATGGTTCTGCCTCTGCTATCACTGCAAACTGCATGCATCCAGTGCTAGACTGGAAAGCTTTACAGACATAGCAACAGTTACTACAGGGTGAGAGATTCAATGGACAAAGAGGTAACAAGTGTTTAGTAGGACAAGATGTTTATTTTCCAAAAATAACTTTTAAGATTAGTCAAAATGGAACAAGATATTAAGTGCTGGTTAACTGCTTCAACACATTAACTGATCGGCAGGGAAATGGATCTGAAAATTCAATAAATGATTCTTGTCTATGCTGAACATATGTTCAGACCAAGCACTGACAGGTCCATTAATCGAAGCTATACATCCCATTATAACAGGCTGTGTAGGAACACAGTTGCGTTCCTTTCCCTGCTGGCCTATTACAAGTCAAGGGCCTACTCAAACCACAGCGCCTGTCATCTTGTATCATCGATCTACACCGTGTTATAACATATAACAGAATATATATTTTGCACTCACACTAAAGCCTCACAACAACAACAAAAAAAACAACAAAAAACAATTGAGATACTGAGTGAGGGTTGCAGATAAACGTGTGTTCCATCAAGGCTTCCTACCTCACATTCAATGTTTATCCTAACAGGAACATGGCTGTAATTCCATTGGGCTATGATGACAAAATGGACCATCTAATGGCATCATTGGGTGGAGGAGAGCTAGCCTCAGGGCCCAGCTCACCACTGCTTAGGGGAGTTGATATATGAGAGGATGAGAGCAGAGCAGTTTAGGGGCAGCAGCAGTTTCCCATAATAGTAACACTGCAAAACCTGCAAAACCCATGATCACTGTGTTGTGCATTTAGCACAGGTGCACAGGCATAGCAGAGTTTTACATAAATAGGGTGGGTGGAGCGTGTGTGTGTGTGTGTGTGTGTGTGTGTGTGTGTGTGTGTGTGTGTGTGTGCATGTCCCTGGGTCAGGCTCTTCATAATCCAGCGATTTTCCACTCTGTTGCCTCCATTGTGAGGAGGAGAGAACACAGGAACTCCTGGTGCACTCTGCTCCACTTCCAAACACGCGCTCCATGTAACAAAGGCTAATACTACACTTCAGCCTCATCATGTATATGTGTCCTCTTCAGCACTAATCACTGTCACCCACTCATAGAGGGCCTACTTAATGAGGGACATTCTCACCGACTGTCTGCTGTGACGAAAGTACGACACACTGTGCACAGCAATAACAGATAACCCATATCTCACTTCAATAATTGATAGCCTATATCTCCCTGCAGTTCAGGGTCTGCTCAGCTGGACATTAGAGCTCAGGGCCCTTTTATATAAATCTTCTAAGAAGACGGGTTAGTGCCAAGTTGTAGTAGGAACTCAAATCCAGTCAGATGATCAAATTCATTCATACCTACAATTATAAAGCTCTCTTCTCCTTTTGATTTCCTAGTGATGCATTCACCCACATCTGTGCCTTTGTCTTTTTTTTTCTGACCTTGAATATTACTTTGCCCTCTCTTCCCAATTTCAGTTCAATTTTTCTCACCACTCTTGTCTCCTTGATGTTCTCCTTTGTTTCCTTTGCTCATTCAATCCCATAATCTGCTACTCCATTTAGTTCTACAAATAAAGGCAGGCGTAAGTATGATAGATTCTGTGTGGCAGAGAAGTGTCTGAGTATGGAGACATAGTGTCCTGAGCCACGGCAATGTGTTGTATGAAATTGAAAATTTGGACCATACTTCTGCATAGTCACAATCCCCTGTGAGTCTGCTCTATTCCATTATGTAAATGAGTCTGTAAGAGTTACTCCTGAGGATTTATGAAAGAGGGCAGACATTTATAAAGACCCTACATATGCTGCATCTTCCACTGGACTGACTGCAGTGGCTGGACCTGTAGCTAACTAAGAGTTACCATGACATTATGAATGGACAGTAACCAACAGTTCTTGAAAATGTGACAAAGCTACACATGCTGCTCTTGGCACAAAGGGTATGCTGACCTTCTTCACGTCATTCTCTGAGAGATGTAATGATCCCAACAGGTTTTGCCCTTGGTGATCTTAATGACAACAGCCAATCATAGATAATATACTGAGGCCTCTAAACATCCCTGTACTGTACACACATACTGTAGCACACTTTATTCTCCTCTCCTGGTGTCTATGCACACTTGTAGGAGCTCACGTTCCCAACATTTGCATTTAAATCGAAAACACAGTAAGTAATTCCTTAATTCCCTGAGTATCCACAGTCCCAGATGACCCCACTCCACAGTGTCCTCCCACACACATCTACAAGAACAGAACAATCTTTTCCTGGATACCACTGTGTGCTTGACACCTCCTCTTCCTCCCCCACATACTACACACAAAAGGGTGCACATGCATGAACACAGACTGAACACAAAGAAACACACACACAAAGCCATGTCAGCACCAGAGGAGGACATATGAGGTTTTGTATTGTCATTAGGGGAAACACAATGACTCCTATACTGCTGTGAGCTCTTTGCATTCTTAGTGATGACTATATTTTGTGGCCAGTGGCTGTCATCTGAGGACACCCTTTGTCTACTGCATTCCATCAACCAGGGAAATGATGCTTAGAAAGACACAATTAACTGACACAAAATGTAAGGACTCCCCTTTTGCCATACTGACATAATTTGAATGGATTTCAATCACTGCACAGAGTTGACATTCCCAGGCTACTACTTTTAACAATCAGCACATACATGTATCACCCCTGCCGAAACTCACTACAAAACAGCACAAACAGCTTGCCCAGATGTCAGACATGATACCTCTTTGCTGATTGTAAATCCATGCAAGGGTTACATATGAAACAATAGATTTGAATTAATGAAACTGACCCAAAGGACCAGCAATTATACATATGGTGCACTGCAGACAGGAGCTTTGAAGTGTTCGCAGTGCTGTTACCTGTGTTTCAACCAGGGATGTTCCTAATGAGTAATTTCCCTATTGTTTGAACAGAAATTTAGATTTAGACTAATAGACTGGTCTAATAGTAAAAGAATACTCAGAAAACAGTCCAAATTGCCATAATCATGTGTCTGCTGGTAATGTCATATTGGTTTGCCTAGTTTGGAAAATATTAGCACTGCTAGCACCAGCAGCCTTTTTACCTTGCAGGTTAATGTCTACATGCCTTTGCTGAATATGGTTACGCATTCGGACTGTAAATAAAGATGGACATAGCCTCCGTCACATCATCCATAGGTTTCTGAAGAGCAGTTTTGAAGCACAGAGTGGGCTGCCCCCGTCTAATTCCCGGCTGATTAAAAAATCAGCGAAGAGGAGGGGCATGGAGCCAAGACTGCGGTGCATGCCAGTTTAAGAACCGTGGCAAGCATACACTCCCATTACCATCACTAGCACAGCCGGGCATCTGTGCATCTTACGTGAAGGCCAACCGAAGGCTAATTCTTTTGCTGAGTGATTAGCTAGTAAACGAGCTAAGCTAACATGCTAGGTATGGCGAGACATGATCCCTGCTAATTAGTGTCATTATAGAAAAACATACAAGAATTTCAGGGGCACAGACTTCCTCACATTCTGTTAGTCAATTGACCACACAACAAGGATATTATTTGTCCGATGTTTGCATGAAAAAATCCTCCGAAAGTCAGCACCCACCTGTAACTGAAAGCGGCATGGTTTGATTACGCGTAACTTCTGGCCTTAATCAAATTTTAACACCCCCCCCCCACCCCCCGGTGTCATGAAGTGGGAAATTAGCTATAGAGAGTAAACCATATTGTGTACCAGGCTGTAAACATGTTTATTTCTGCTGTAAAGTTGGACATTTTAACATGGGAGTCTATTGGGACTGACTCGCTTTTAGAGCCAGCCTCAAGTGACCATTCAAGGGACTGTTTTTGGCACTTCAGTGTTGGCTGGGTTTCCGCTTGGTTACACATTGTCGAGTGATTATATGCCAGTTTATTATGACATGGCTTACATACAACCTTACTTTCATTTTGTAAATCAAAATGCTGCCAAACTGCCCTAGTTTTATAAAACCCATTTTCCACCTTGACTGTTTACAACATCTGGACATTAGCACAGGGAAAAGGGGGCAGGTGGCTGCATAACATTTTAAAGTTGAGTTAATTGGTGTTGTACATTAATAAAATATTGATAATTAGATAGCCACATGTAGGTATGATATGTAGGATATGATCCTGCATCAGGTTAGAGCAGCAGTAGTAAGGCTGCTTTCACATGACATGTGACATGATATTTTCATTGCTCCCTGAGATATCCACATTTACGGTGTTTGAAAACACGTGCATCTACTGCCTCAAGTGCAGTGTGACCTCAAATGTTCCAGAGCGTACAAGCAGTTACATAACACGGAAATGCCAGGATGTGTGTTGCCTGTGTACCCACTGGTCCAGCTTTGTGGCATCACAGCAGATTGTGTCATCTGTACGTGACTGGTGATTGCCCCCCCGCTGGACAGCATGCCAGGCTTCACTTTTCTTATCACTTAACTCTACAATTACACCACTTCTCATCCTCTAAATCACTGTGATTTTGTGTAAGTGTAACTTAACAGCTTAGTTATATCAACACCAAAACAATTCATTAAAGGTTTCTGCAAAATCTTTCAGTCTATGTTCAGCCTCACCTGTCTGACAGAACATACAAAGAAATATCTTATGTAATGCCAGCAGAGTGTAAAAGCCCTCTATCAACTCTGAAAAACTATACACAGCAGGCACTGGTGTGGAGTTATTTTCCACTTTACTGGAGGTTCTTTCTGAGAGTATCTCTGTAAAAGATGCAGTGATGGCAAATACGTATGATAACAGAGCAAACAAGCATGTCTCATGGGGGATTCACTCTACTTCTCCACATTATTCGGTTTGATAGTAGGACTTCGGTCTACCAGCTTACAACCGTGTCTTAATGTCTCCATCATTTAAATAGGGTCCCCTGACTCCCTGCTCAGCTAAATGTCATCAGCATGCGAATGCAGTAGCCACAAACCTCCCATAAGTGGCTTCTGCCTCTAAGCCTTGAAGGAAAAGGTTCCTGCCTTAATATGCTAAGTAAAGATGAGTGCCCCAGTGCTCTCCTGGCCTGTATCACTTATTAATAAAACAGCTAAGAGGTCCACACTCTGGGGTTCTGATCAATGCTGAATCGCTTAATGCAGTTTAGCCGGCCTGTGTGTGTGAACATGTGTGTGTGTGTGGGTGTCTGCATGTGTGTGTGTGTGTGTGTTTGCATGCGAACGTGCACATATAAACCCCTAGTTATGTGCTTCACGTTTGTTTACTTCTTACATGAACTTGATAGATGAGTGCTTGACCTGTGATCAAGAAGGTGACATGCAAATTGAGGTGCCGCATAAATATTTACACACTGTACATTGTAATTACTCTATGTACCACGCAAACAGTATTTGTGTGTAGATTTGGAGATTAATTATAAAAATGTAAATATAACAGATAATCTGATGCGTTCATTTTACTGAGTAGTTTAAGACATAAAATATATTATTAAGGCCTTAACTACCACTGTGAAAACTGAGGTCAGGTCCTTTTTTTCTAGGAATTTCTAAGTTGTATCAGCCTGGAGGTACTTACATTCTTTTTTTCAAACAATATATATTTATTAGGCAGATTCTAGTATTGCAGACTCAGTATATTTACTTTTAACTATTTTTACTTTAAGTACTAATGAAAAAGTGAATCATAATTAAAACCTTTTTTAAGTAATGCTAAACACTTTCTGAAAATCTTGTTTTTGCTGACCTCCAGTAGTTGAACTTCTCAGCTTGCAGCAGTGACGTATACTCTAGGATGTGTCAGGACTTTGTGACATCATTGTTGGGTGTGGTTACAGGTGGAATAGAGCACACCTTTGACTGTCCGTGGTTGTGGCCAGAGAGGGCAGTGAAGCACTGTTTTTAAGTCTGGTGTTAAGTTTCTGTTTAAATACATTACATGTCTGGTCAAACTTTTCTGAGGTTAGAGTGTACAACGGGTGAACTCATGACCTCAGTATTTCTAAAATTCTGGCTTTGGCCATTAGAACAGTGTTCCTCCTTTGATTCCAGCCAAACCCTTTGTCACATGCCATCATATCCTGTTGCTGTGTTTCCTCTCTTTATATACTGACATACTATCAAATAAAGGCGAAAGTGCAATAAAAATTCAAATCTGGCCTGTTAAATTCTCTGGTCTTTCTCTTTTGTATTAAGAATTGCCCTTTGGCTGCCCTGTGTAATACTTGTTTTTATAAGATAAGCAAGTGAACTGCAGGAGGGTTAAGAATAATTAGGCCTTTACCCATTTTCATAGACTAAATTCAATTTGATACTGAACAGATGGGTACATGATTTCTCAGGAAGGACTTTTGCAGTGTAAGCACAAAGGGCCCTGTTCCATATGCTTCACTGTAAATTTGTGTGTACTGTGTGTGTATATATATATATACATATGAGTTAATGTACGTACTTAAATATCCCTTCCCTTCTAACTTTCTCGCTTTCCCATCAAGCCCTCTGTCTGTCTTTCACTTCTCTTGTATTCTCTTCCTCCCTTTTAAGTCCTGACCCTCTATTTTGGCCTTGCTTGAAGTAAATGTAGAAAGTTATTTCATTCACACTTGGGAGTAAAATAGTATAATATACTTTGAAAAGTTAACCAAACTTGAAAAAAAACATTTATTTCACAGTTAAAATAGTAGTTGCTCAACGCTCACTTCACTTCCAGATTTATACCACACAGCACCAGCCAGGCAAGTGTGTATCTAGCAAAGGAAGGGCATCCTGAGGTGATGTTAAAACAACGCAAAAGAAAAGAATATATGTCCCCTAACCACAAGTTGAGATAACAACTTTTGACAACTGGTGAGAGGTATGATGTGGATGAGAAGAGGGTAAGGATGCAGCATGGTCAGGACAAGCAAGCTGACAAAGAGACAAACAGCTGCGTCACACACTAACTCGATTCATTTTCTCAGTGCGAGCTGCCACCGTAGCTGTTGTTGCTGTTGTTAGCTACAGTAGCAGGTTATCACTCCCGCAGCACATGTAAACAAACCAACATCAGAGGCCAGCGTGATACGAGCAAGCTACATTCCTTACAGCTCCTGAAGGTGTGCAAATGTGTGTGTGTGTGTTTGTGTGTGTGCGAAATCGGACTGTTTTTTATGATGATATTTCTATTTCTAGTATTTCCAGCCCTTTTCAATGCATATTTTTTTAACCTCTTCGCTGTTCTTGCGCATGTTTTCTGTTTTGATTGTTGGATTGTTTTCTGGGTTGTTTTAAATTAAAGTTTTACCTGCATGTCTTTCCTTACAGAACATAACACTGAGACAAACAGGCAGCAGATGAGCCCCTGCTTGTCTGAGATGAAGACAAGCAAACACACAGAGATCTTAGTTTTGGACTGTTGTTGAATCAAGCATGTCCTCGTGTTGTTTTGTGTCTTGGTTGACCATGTGCCATTGTTCAACGCAGCTACAAAGACTATGGCAGCAGTATCACTTTGTATTTGCAGTGGTTGATAAACCATGTGTTTACTTCACTAGCTCTGCCAGGTCTGAGATCCTGAGATAGAATTTTAGCTTTTAGTGCCAAACAATCTATTATGCTTGTTTTTATATATCATATGGCTCTTCCATGTGATCATTGTTGTCACAATCAATTTACATCAGTGGAGTAACAAGCATAGGCTGTTCTACTGATACAGCAGCCAATATACAAATCTTGTAAATTATGTTATTTGCTTGTTAAATATTTACACACACAGTTTATCTTCCAGAAGAAATGGCAGTCGTTTCTCTTTGAATTACTCACAACCACTTCAAACCAAAGCAAGCACTTACAAAAAATGATGTTTGCTGTTAGAGGGTATAATACGGGTAACTACACTATATGACCTAATTTCAAGACTATACAAGAGTTATGCAGCTGTGATGCTGCTTGGTTTTGGTAAACCAAGGATGCAATTGCAACACAATTTGCAACAATATATACACCCTCTTGGAGACATAACTCAAATCTGAACAGACAGACGTGTTACACATAGTTTTAATTTATTTATTGATGTTATTTATTTTGATTAATTATCACATCCTATTAAAAATGTTATAGTTGCTACACAGCATGTTAGCATTGTCATTATGAGAGTGTCAACATGCTGATAATAGCTCGCAGGGCTGGTAGCATAGCTGGAGACTATTAGTCTGATTCAATATTCAGTCATTACTGAAAAGTATTGACACCAAGCCCTGCCTTCAGTTTTGTTGCAGGAGGGACTGATATCATGATGAACTGGAATGCCGACGAATCAGTAAATGGGTCACATAAATAGGGTCACTAAATCAATCTTTTAAATATTGTCTGTGTACAGTAATACAGTAATCACTGTTTATTATTCACATGTGTCTTTGCATGTGTGTCTTTGCCTTTTCTGATGTATGTACAGTGAGAGAGAGTCAGAGAGATGTAGATGGGGGGGGGGGGGGGGGGTTCAGCTCTCACAGAATGCACAATGGAGCAAGCAATGAGACAGGAATGTCAATATGCCCAATGAGCGAAGCCTGAAATACGTAAACATGATGCCAAGTAGAGACATAGTAGGACAGTCTCAGCCTTGAGGTAGTGTGCGCGTGTGTTGCCTTCATGCAGTAGTGTATCCACTCTGTGTGTATGTCACCAGCTGAACAGCACTGACGGCACTTCCCAGACACACAGAAATCAACTGCACACACACAAACACAAGACAGAGCGACATCTAAGAGTATCCTAGTACCTTACAAGGTCAACTCACAGTTTCCTTCATCAAAAACGATAGATTCAAACTATAAGACGGCAGTGGGACAAAAAAAATCACAGTTTATACCAATATACACACACCACAACAGCATTGTGGAGCACTTGTGTAATGACTGAGTGAGGGAGACAGATGGTGACTCATACCCCACTTTAGATTGCCAGCACTACATTTCCCATGAGGCCACTCGTAACGCCTGCTGTCAGAGGCAATGTTCTTCCTGTTTTTCTGTGATTGGAGTGCAGCCTCATGGGAGAAGGTCAGATGTCAGAGCGAGAGAGGGTGACCAGAAGCAATACGTCACAGAGCGTAGCATCACTTAGTTATGTTTAATGAAGAAGTTATTTTCAAATGAAGCGATCTAATTTTTTTTTTCTTTGCTGCGCCTGCCTCTTGTGTTCCTCCTTCTGTACTTTCATTTGAATGAATGATTTTCAGTAACCTCTAAAGAGCATCAAGTGAGATTATCAGATACTTTTGTCTGATAATATATTGTCTATACAGCCGTGTACATCTATAACAATTTATGTTATTTGTTTATAAGGTATCCATTATTTCATCAAGTTTATGTGTGAGTGAGTGAATAATAATGCTGGTTGCTAGCTCAGACCAAGTGAAGGTTGCCACCCTTATTCAAAACACAGTATGTCTTGTTGACATGTCCTCTGAGGCAGCTGTCAGCAGAGACATTAGTATCACATCCTCTTTCATAATGGGTTTGTCCCTGTTGAGCCTTGATGCAGAATGGAGCCCTGTAAAAGGGAGGTGCAATTAATGATTATTTTCATTGTGAATTGTTCTGTCAATTGCGACCATTTTCCAGAGCCCACGGTGAAGGCTTCAAACAGACAAAGATAATTTGCAATGATGCAAAACAAAGAAAATATGTACAAATAATTATAAAGATTATATTTACTACACGTACTGTATATACTGTATATATAAATAGTTGACAATTAATTTCCACACTATCCACAAGTTGATTAATAAACTCATTGTTTCAGCACTATTATAATTAAGGCCAAAAACTGATTAACTTTTGATTAATCAGATTCTTCAAAGTGTTTGTTCTAATAAAATCCACTGTAAATTGGGGTTAAATTAAAGAATAAACAATAAACACTACAATTTCAACAGGGTCCTTGCACCAAATTAACCTTGCACAATTTTAGTTGTTCATTTCACTTCCAATTTTGATGACGTCTAGCTGTTCATTACTTTGAACAAAAGCATTACCAAGTATGAATGTAATGTAAATTACCATTATCCGGCTTGCTGTGGTACAGACTGCTACAGAGCAGACACATAGACCCAAACTGTCAGAGGCCATGGGCAACATGCCTGAAGTAAACAACATCTAACACGAGCTGATGCCATTCTTCCTAAAAACTGGCCACTTAAAAGACATGCTTATAAAACGCCAGAAATGACCCTTTCCCCTCTTTTGTCCAGTCACCAACTCACCAACCTGCCTTTCTGTCATGTCACAACATTGCTTTGTGCTTTTGTACAATACTGAGGGTGAATTAGTCCTAATGATTAAATCATTTATGTTCTCATATGTTAGCTGCTGGAGTCATACTAGCATGTTAGCTGTAGAGGAGCTGAAGGTCTTTCTAGCCACCTTGTAATGCCATCACTGAGGCCATCACTTCAAGCTCTTTTACATTTCCTGTGAAGGGAATGTAAAAGTGTGTTTGTGTGTGTGTGTGTGTGTGTGTGTGTGTGTAGTGTATATGTGTCAAATATGTCTGCAGGGACAGACAGATCCTCACCTTCACAACTACGACCTGACAGCTGCTGGTCAGATCCTGTGGGCTCTGAAGAGGAAGAAGACATCAAGTCTTTCTCCATGAGGGAAAGTAAGTCAGATAAAGCTCAGACAAATGATTTCAACAATAACACGGTCAATGAGTACAAATCATCCAAATTTACATGTGTATGCCCTCCACATTTGCAGGAGGAATAGCCAAACAAGCGTTCATACTGTCAATTTGTTGGTGTTTCACATTTCGTCCATGCTGCCGTATTTGCTTCAAATTTTCATATTTGGACTGTTTCCAAGCGATTCAGCTGAAATGTCCAATGGGACAGTAAACAGGAAGCAGTCGTACATCACCCGGCATTAATAGAGCGGTTTCCATGACAACTGCAGACCTACTTCCACCAACAGCACTTGTTAGGAAGTATGAGTGGTGAAAAGTGCAACCATGTTTTCCATGCTTTTACACTAAATTTATAATCTATTAGAGTGTATTACAGCAGGCTCCTGAAGCACAATGAAGGCTTTTTTAAGGAATGTCATTCGTTCAGTCATTCTTTCTGAAACATTCATTCACTCAGCCACAGGATAGTTAAATTCCAAATTGGTCTGGGGGTGTAACTTTTGAAGGCAGTGCTAAGTGACACTTTCAAATACGTGTTTCAAAGTTTAAAGTTTAGAAACATTCCTCCTGTTTTATCGTGATTCTTGTGACTCAGAAATTGCAGTGCTCAGACCTGTTTGGTATATCAACATATCCCAGCTAGCATATTCAGGTTTTTCATACATTCTCCCACATATTGTAAACAGAATATGGTGTTTACGTGTGCCAAGTTAAATATGGAACATTTGAACATCCAGAAAGTAAATGTGTGTGCAAACACGCAATGGAATTAGGGAAAGAAAGGTTGCCTCAATCCTAAAAACAAACAACTATATTACAACTGATGATTTCCTAACAGATTCACAGGATACAGAACTGATTCCCAATTATATTTCGTCTTTGTGCTGTAAATCAGACGAAGCCTGCAACACGCCATGGACAGCCCAGAGTCTGCAGGCTTTTATTCCACCTCGGCAGGTGATTTTACAGACAGGTTCTTTCCCTTGACTTGAAAAAGTGCAAACCAGTGGGTTGAATTTTTGGTTGGAATGAAAAACTGCAGACTCTGTGGAACATGGCTGACCACCCCTGCTTTACATTATTGAAAAGTTTAAAGGATGTGATTGTTAAAGAAATACAACATTTATAATTAAGCTCTGAAGCCCTGATTATACTCTGTTGCAGACATGTAGATGGACAGCTGTGGACTTGTTCTCAATTCTTCTACTTTCTATTCTGCCTTGAGAATACATGCGCGGTTTGTGCTCCTGTAGCGTAGTGGTCACAACAAATTGGAGGGCACACAGACGTCCACACGAGCCTTGTGTACGCCCCTTGCTGACGAAATTCACACCTAGTGGCCCTTGACGTACTTGTGGATGTGGAACCAATATATATATATATATATAAAACCTAAGCCTAAGTCAAGTTTTTGTTGTCAAGACACAAAAGGTCCAGATCATGGGATGTATAAAGGGCAGGATATAGTATCAGTGATGATGTCCAAAGATATATGTTTTTTTTGCTAGCCACTGTTTTAGCTGGCATTAAATCCATGTGGACCAAACAAGAGAAGCCTCAGGACTGAGGAGAGATGAGCAAGTGACAACACATCCAAACGCCTAACGTGATGTATAATCAAACTGGCATGTAACTCAAAACACTGGCCATGAGTATCATGGGGGAGCTATCTGATGTTGCTCACTTTCACGACAGTACAGCTAAAAAAGCGCAGCAGTGCACCAGCAAACTGCAGGGCAGATGGACACTGCTGGCTGATGTAAATGTGGATGTTCACAATGTCGATGTCAATATATTCAAAGATTGGTTTTGCAGAAGTTTTATGATGGATAAAATGTAGTAAGCACATTTGTAAGGCCTAAAAGATACACAGTCAGTTGTGATCTGAAACATCGAATACAAGCAAACTGTCTACAAGAAAACTCTACGGGGTCCCTTTCATGGGACAACTCTTAAAATCCCCACCAGAGCACAAATGAAAAGGTGATAATTAGGATTTTTTTGGACTTTTAAGTCAGGAGTATTTTGAGACAGAAATCGGTGGATTTTCAAAAATATAAACACTGCTCTACTTTATAGATGCTATACTATTTTTATTTGTTCATAACAGGCCAAAAGACACAGACACAGCATCCAAGATGCCTTCTTCAGAGTTAGTGACAGAACGATATGTATGTCTACAAGCAGGACTTTTGAGTGCTACCCAAATCTATTAAATGATTTGACACTTACACATATACACACATACTGTGTATATACATATATACATATATTCTTTTGCAACATGCCTTTTTTTCATGCATGTTACTCATTGGACAAACATTACAACCGTTGGGAGAATGATCCAGCTGGTGTACATGTGCCTGTAGCTCTCACTGATAAACGAGCTGAGGGATATTTATGAACATGTGATCAATCAGCTTATTAATTTTATCTGATAACATGGTTCCTCTGACACACAGACACAGACACATAATGCTGGTCGAGATGTTACCAGCAATCTCCTCTGAGATCAGTCTTGATTCTTGCACGGTACGCTCATTTATCAGTGAACAAACTGAACCCAAACAAATGTACTATACCATTACCTCATTTCCTCCTGTGCGTGTGTTTGTGTGTGACTTCAAGGGGAAGAAAGACAGAGATGGTGAGAGAAAGAAGGAACATACAACCATGTTTGTATGTTGGCACAAATCATTTTTTTCACACCATGTTTCTACGGCTGCAGATATGGAGAGAGGTGAGGGGTTTTTTTTGTAGTTGTCACATATCTACGTTTTTTTTTTTTTCTTTCAAGTTTCATGACAAAACATGGCTAATACCTCCAGTTGACTGATGCGCACTCATGACTTTATTCAAAATTTATGCAGTGACGATGTTGTAAAATTCATGCAAGGGTAAATTATTCATGTAAATACTTTGTTTTAGATTCACTTAATAGCATTTTCTGTATTGGAAAGTAGACCTTATGGAGAGAAAGAAAACAAGGGAGGAAAAGAGTGAGAGATAGGCAGGTGTAAAGACAAGGCCACATGATAGACAACCGCTCAGACACCAGGGCACCACATATAAATACTTTATGTGTATCTATTATATAAAGCTTACTTGCAAGAGCTGATCCCAGGAAAACATAATTGCAATCAGATTAGATTTTCTGTTAATGTAATGACAATGTGTTGTTAATTTACGTATATGGTAACTCGCAAATACGTTGATACTGAACGTATCAGTAAAATGTTCACAGACAGCATATTCGTTTTCAGTCAAAATATTCACTTGCAGTGACTACAGCATTATTAAACTTGTGTTGTTGTGTTTAGGCACTGGCAGCACTTGGTTAGGGTTAGAGAAAGATAGTGGTCTGGTTCAAACCAGGAAAAAGTTCACAGTGACTTCAGATCTAACATGTCACCAAAACCACAATCTTTCCTTAAACTTAAGCCATGTGCCTTTATTGTTGCCTAAACCTAACCTCAGGCAGGGCTGTGGATGTGAACCCCGGTCTCTGGTGTGACAGTTGTACTCTCTTTGTGCCTGCAATCCAGCCGAATCACCACCTACATTCATTCTCGCCTCTGAATGTAATCCAGACAGTGATTACGCTGCCACCTCAACCTATTTTTTTAAAACAGTTTAGTTGCATAAGAATGTTATTTATAAGAGACAGTAGAGTTGGCACAGACAACACTGATGAGCCTAGAAAACTTATAGTTATCATGGTCATTCATTTAAATGATGGCCATATTTAATTAACATACAGGACCTCAAACTTGATGGGAGACACCTGCTCAGAGGAGAGTAGTCAAAGCACCAAGCACTGAGTCATTACTGTAAGAGTAATATTTTTACAATAACGAATAGCTGATGTGTGATGGGAAAGGAGGGCGCTCGCAGTGACAAACCAGAGAATTATCACTTGGCTCCGTGGATCCCTTCCAAAATTTATAGCATCTTTCAACTCATTGTTTGCTTTATTGTCATGATTCACTCTCACCACTCTCATAGCATTGTTTTTGGCCCGCAGCTGGCAGACAGACATGCTTAGCAACTAGCTGCTAAACATAGTGGAGCACTTAGTATCTTAACAGTCAAATATATTTCTCAAGAGTCAGTGGAGACCAAATGCAGAGCTCACAGTAGAATGAATGCTGTAGTTACATTCGCCAGGTGGCCCAGAAACATGACTCCAAATCAGTGCTAATGTGGCTCAGGATCTGCTGGGCGAAAATAGGTAACAAGTTTGCGATGTCATCGTAATGTCAGTGTTGTGTTCACAGCTAGACTTTTGGCTAACACTCTAGCAAACGTGTAGCTACAATTATTAAGTCCATAGTTTTATCTGCTGCCCTCTCTCTCACACAAGACTGTGGTTGGTCGTATTGGGCAGCTGTGGCTGTGTGTGTGTGTGTGTGTGTGTGTGTGTGTGTGTGGGACTCTGAGTGGGACCACCAGTATGAGCAGCACTGTCGCACTGTCAGATTAACAGAAGCTAGTTAAATTCAATGCTTATATAAAATCAAAGTCTTAATTGAGCTTAAAAGAAAGTTCAATTATTTATGAAACAATTGTACTTATCTGTTGAAAGCGAGTAGCTAAAGCAGATCACAACAATGCTTGAAATGAAAACGTATCATCTCCTGCGAAATGCATATTTATTTAAAACTTTAAATATGACTGCTTTATTAAATTACCTCAGAAAACGATTACTTTGTTTAGCGCAACACACACATCAATAAACTACACACAGACAAACACATATTCACCCAAGTGCACACAGGTGCTCTAACGTGTAACTGATTGAATTTACGGCAGCCTAAGCCTGGTGAGCGGAGCCTAGAGATCATCCATGGCGTGTGTTTAGAGGTCCACCGGGACTATTAAATCAGCCCAGAGTGGATCACGAAGACATTGCCATAGCGACGGGGAAAAGAAGGGGTCTGATTTACAGTGGCCCCACCAAATGCTGTAAACACATCCCACTACCGCAATCAATCACGCGCACACAAAGACACACATCCTTCCTTCTTTTCCTGCCCTTAGCTATTTAATCTCGAAGTCGATGGTGTAAAGCTGGGTTCTGTTCTCCTACGCGGAGCTAGGAGTTATTCCCAAAATCATTCGAGGTCTCCAGTAGTGAGCTACTCTTTCCACTTACTGGGGTGGCAGCACAACCAAACACTCCAACTCTATATTTTATTTACTCATCATTAGGGCCGCACAGTAAATCAAAATATTATTGCAATATCCAAATCATAAAAGCTGCAGTTTGTTTGATGAAGGTAAGATGTGTCACAACAAACATAAATGAAGCATTGTGGCGCTACACAGATGGCCCCATCTACAAATGATATTCTCCACACATAAAGGAACATGGTACAAACCCCAACAAAAATCACATCATCAACATTTTTATATTATTTTCAGTAAAAATTAAATGCTGAGCATTCCAACTGAAATTGTGACTCATATCACAATATCATCCAAAATAATCACAATATGATTTTTTTGCATATCGTTCAGCCCTACTGGTAAAAAAAATAAAAATCTCCTACCGTAGGCCTTAAGACCTTTAGACCTTTGCCATAATTTGATATTTACTTTTGTCCTGGCGTGTAAGTGTGAAAGAAAACCAATATGACTCACAATTTCACTGACCCACCAAACAGCACATAAAAATGGCATTGTTTGCTCTGGTGTCACCTTTTTAAGGTTATAATCGTTAAGCCCTTTTTATAATGCTATTTATGGTCCACATTTTTTTCAGTCACAGCCATTCAATGTATGAACAATCTGTAATTACCTCTCAGTAGTTGTTATTGTTAGTGCCGAATTCTTCCATTCGGGTGCTGGATTCAAATTGCCCCAATTCATGAGGGACTCATGTAATCCAGTACTACTGTTTGTAATTTCATCTCACTGATAACAGCCTCACTGCTTACTGCTCACTCTCCTACAGTCATAGAGGAACTGTATTAAGTTACTGCTAATGCAAGCATAGGAGCTTTTATTGTGAAGCCTTTGCAGAAAACACAGTGTATTTGTCACTCTAATCAGGGCTGACTACGATTGTTCATTAAAATGTGTATAAAACAGGAGAACGATTCTGCATTCTTCTAATGGCTGATTAGTTTGAAATATTGCAGGGTGTAATGGAACAAGAAGGAACAGCCACAGTGAGCTCTTAAATGTAGATCTGCAGGAGACAGGCTGCATACCGTCGACTCTGACTTACTTCTTTATGAAAACAACATTAGTTTGTTTGGCTGCACTGTAAACAGATACACCAGTTGTTCTTCTGTTGTATTTCTGAGAAGTAGCTGCTGAATGGGTATTTGCAGTAGAATTCAACCTTACTGTTAAAAACCAGTAACCCCAGGTGTTGCCATATCAACCAGAACTGAATTTGTAGGGATTACAATTTTAATGGTCTAAAACATCCTGGTTTACCTAGAAGCAAAACCTTACAAGCTCTTAGTTCAGTTTTTTGGGAAGCTCCATACATGGTGTATGTCTGTATTGCAGAATGATTGCTAACAGGAAGATTATAAGCTTTCATTTGCTCTGAAGTCAGCCCACACCTGAACACATACGAATGAAACCCTGCAGTGTTCACCAGGAGAGAGGTAGAAGGACAGAGGGAGGGAGGCGGGAGGACTCCAGTGCACTGAATCCATAGGACAGGAGGAGATGTTAAGTTGGAGGTGAGAAATAACTGGTGCAATGCAGGTAAGAGAAGAAGAGGTTCAGAGGGGGGATAAACGTGAGCCAGCGTCAGGCCTCTGCAGTGCTTTGCTGTAGGAGAACATCAATCCAGAGCCCACTTAGCTGCCATCACTGCCTTCAGACTCCAACGGGACCCCGTATTCAGAGAACAGGAAGCCAGCCCTGCAGCACTGTACAACACTAACTACACAATGCAATGGCATTATTCACTCTTATTATTGACCCCATGTGTGCATTGCAGTAAATACAATTATCTTGCATTCAGTCCCTTAATCACGCTTCAGTTTTATGAAAGCACTATTAAATCTACTATGTTGTGATACAGGTAAAAAAACAGTAAAGTGGCTTTTCTGTCAGTTTGTTGCCATGCAGTTTTCAAATCATCGTACTAATTGGTTTTGTTCTTGAGGACATTTTGTTTATTCTCTGTTTTTAATGACCCTCTAAAGTCTGCCCTTCTCCTGTGACCCAGCTGCAGCATTTATAATCGCTTTACAACTGACACAGCGTCTTTTCACTGAAGCGAAAAATGCTGAAATGTGACACAAGGAAGAGTCCACTGCAGAACGTCTGAAACAGCATCCATTATCAGCACAGCTCACAGTGCTCCAATCTATAAAACACCAGCCCTGTATTTCATTTGTATCTGTGTGGTTTGTGCATATTCTAGTCCCCTTCCCTCTGTGTTGTTTGGTTTGCCTCCCATTAGAGTGTTGACAGACAGTGGATGCTCCATGCTGTGGAGATGCAGAGAGCGTGGGAGTTGATGGCCAGGATTATGCCACACAGCACAGTAGTTGCCTGCTTTATCACATTTAACCATTATCAGGAATCCATCTCCAAGAATCTGCGCAAGGCAAAAAGTACTTCCCATCAATATCGTGTCTTTGATTCAAGTTTGAGGCGGTTTCACAGCATTTAGCCTCTACATTCATCATGTTTTTATTCTGTAATTTTATTTGTATTTCCCATTAACTGAAGGCCACGGTGCACCCAGTGGAAAACAGATTTTACTATGTGAAGAAAGACTTCCTGATTTATTTTACCTAAAGTTTTTCATTTTGATAATGATGAACTTTATTTTAAATTCTGGACCAGTGTTGTCCTTGCATAGTCTGTTTTTTCATGATTCTGTCTTGAATTCAATTTCTCATTTTCATTTTCATTTTCATATTTGCAAACCTGCAATATGATATAATGCAAAAAAGTTTTGTTTCAGAAACATGTGTCTTAATGCCTTATTCAGTTTAGCCTTATACACCTACAGCACATCTCTCTGTTTCTCTTTATCTCCCACACTGCAGATTAACTTTTCCATAACCTAGCTTACCTTTTTTGTTTCTGTTCTCATTTTCTTCTCTCCTCTCTCTAAATCTATTTTCTGTTATGATCTGATTCAGAAAATTTACAGCATCAAAGTGTTGATAAATCATACATTTCTTTATCAGTGGCTGCATAACAAAAAACAGATTGCCTTCATTAACTCTCACAGAGAACATAACCCTTTTCAGACATCAAATCTTTACTGTAATACTGTCGTTTTGATGTATCTGTTAAAAGTTATTGCTTAAATGTTCTGTACCGGAGGTATTCATCTGTGGCTGGACCATAAAAGTTGGAGCTGGAATGCCCATGCAATACTTGGCATTTAGTGAGTAAGTAGTGAAACTGTGGCTGGAAAAGAGCAGTGAGGTGGAAATTATTGATAATCAACGGGGAAAATTTTATAGTTTTTAAAACTTATGTAGCAGCTGAATGATTGTTTATTTCCATGGCTTAAAGGTACCCTGCAGAGTTTTTGATCACTAGTGACATTAGCAGTAAAAGAGAACTATGTCTTTACGAGTGACTCTAATGGTTTCCTTGTCAATCGCTCTCGTAACTAACATTCTGCTGCACACTGAACAGTTAGTGGTAATGTACCAAGGAACATAGTAATGACCCAACAATGTAAAGAAGAAGACTGCAAGTATAGGATTCAAAACATTTCTTAAAACTATGCTTTAAAATGTTTTTGAGAAAGTAATTGCATTTAACACATTTCTTAGCCTACATGGATACACACAATGGCGTTTTGGTGAGAAACACTGAATGTCTTTGTTTACAGGAAAACTCCACAGGGGACCTTTAATTAGACTAAGCTGCTGCCAGCTGTGAGTGCAAATGGCGCTCATCATCTCTTCTCTCTGGTCCAACCAAAGCAGACCTAGACTGTCCTCCTGCAAGAAACAAGCCCACAGATCGTCTGCGCAGCAGATTGTTATGACGCATATTTACGTTTTGTTGTTAGGTTACTTTTAGCGGCCGCGGTCAGAATGAAAGGAGCAAAGGAAGAAGTCTAGTTACGTAGTTCGCGTAAAACCTGGAAACTTCACACACGAGACCGGTGATTTGATTCCTGTGTGAAACTAGCGGTTTAAGTGATTTCTTTTATCCATGACCACGATCCACAAACTTAACCAAGATTGTCTAATCTTACAGAAGTACTTATTTCAATCCAAACCAAAAGCTTTTACTAAACCAAAGTAGTTTTAGTGCCAAAACCTATCCAAGCCATGACTGTTCATAATTGTAACCATGGTGATGAGGGTCTAGTACACCGCTGTCGGTACACTCCACATGACCTGACAAGATATCAGGTTATGACTCTTACTTAGTTCCTATTTGTTCACATGGTGTACGTGGCACACTCACAAGCTATTGTAAGAAGCTCACCTGAATGAAAGATAAATTATAGTGGACTTCCAAAGAGGAAATTGAATGCAAACAATTTTTTATAAACTCATCTGACAGTCTATAAAAATGTGTTACAATCTATTTTGCATAATATATAATATCTAAACGACATTCGCAAAAAGAGGAACTTATTTGTATTACATTAAACCTTGACTGTAACACATTTGAGTCTTACCTCTGTAGGTCTGATCCAGTAAAACTGCCAATATGGCTCCTGTGGAAAAGTAACATAAAATTGCTGACAAATTTGAGGGAGCAGAGAGAGACTGAAAAGCAGCATTAAATTATAAATTGCTTTCTCTCCTTCGTACTTCAGCGCCACAGTAAGAGGTTGGCTCTTCTAACTGATGCCATCTTCTCCTCATTGCCAAAACTCAGGCAGTTTTCCTTCTCCTAACTGGATTATCAGTAATCAATAGTGATTATGGGGTGGAGCTGCCCTGGCCTATAGCTGGAGTATGTGTGCCAGGAGCCAGGAGTCGGTAATCACTACAGCGGAGGGTTGGAGAGGGCCCGAGTCTTTTCTCAGCCAAATAACACCACTGCCAGGTCATCACAGTTACACCAATTCACATACACACACAGGTACACAAAGTCATACGGGGAAACGCTAACCACATCTTTAGGAACATTTTACGAGTAGACATACTGTATGTTCTGTAGAGAAGTGTGCATCCAAAAACATTCACCAGCACCTACAGTATACACACACACACATACTGTAGATCACATGACATACCCAGAAGCAAAGGACTGATCTAAAAAAAAAAAAAATATGAACGTGAGTTATGACTCAGGGTTATTTTCTGATACCCCTGAGGGTTCCTTCATGCCATGAAGACAATTAGTAGTCCTGAATCATAGCTGGCTAGATCCAGGAGTGTAGGAGTGAAAGCTTCTAAAAACAGCAGCAACAACACCCTGATGTGCGAGTGAAAGCTACTGTTGAATGCTAATTTTCCAACGTGAAACAAATTCTGTTCAGCAAAACATTGCAAGTAGGGAGTGCAAACTTGCCAGCCTAGATCTGAGTGGTAATTCATTTGAAGTGCAAAAGGGGCTCAAGCTTATTCAGGTGCAGCGGTTTAAAAGGTTGAGGGTGTGATGCATAGGAAAGTGCTGCCTCTGATACTGTATCTGTATGGTGGCTCGGTTGCATAATGTCCTCAAAGTTCTCACAGGAACGGTTCCATGCATTTTCTTTGACTGCAGCTATGCTTTAGGCTTCACGCTTTCAGATCAAATGCATGTAAAGTCACATAACAAACTGGTTCAAGGCCGATCAAACGCTCACTCACACACAAATAAATGCAATGTAAGGTTATGTGAGGTCATTCTGTCAGTGGAAATTTGAACGCTCCTGAATTCTGTTAAACTGTAAAATACTTAAATCTGTATTATTATTTAGAAGAGATCATTTCTATCACATTTTCAGAATGTATAGTTCAAACTGGAGAGTAAAAAATACAAAATGTGTTTAACCCCCAATGGCATCAATGCCTTCGCCATCCAGGAACTCCCTACACACTCACATGGCCACATGAGGCCGGGCATTGTCCTGCACCAGGAGGAACCCAGGGCCCACTGCTCCAGCGTAAGGTCTGACAATGGCTGTCAGCAGTCAGGGTACCACTGCCTACCACGGAGAGGTCTGTGCGACCCTCCAAGGATATGCCTGCCCAGACCATCACTGAATCACCACCAAACTGGTGATGCTGGATGATGTTGCAGGCTGCATAACATTCACCACAGGGTCTCCAGACTCTTTCACGTCTGTCACATGTGCTCAGTGTGAACCTGCTGTCATCTGTGAAGAGAACAGAGAGCCAATGACAGAGCTGGCAATTTTGGTATTCTCTGGCAAATGCCAATCGAGCTGCACTCACCCACTAGACGCCTGGCCCTCATGGCACCCTCTTGGAGTCAGTTTGCTCAGAAACATGCACACCAGTAGCCAGCTGGAGGTCATTTTTTCGGGCTCTGGCAGTGCTCCTCCTGTTCCTCCATGACAAAGGAGCTGATACTGGTCATGCTGCTGGGTTGATGCCCTCCTGTGGCCCTGTCCAGCTTTCCTCATGTAATGGCCCATCTCCTGGTATCTCCTCCATGCTCCTGAGACTGTGCTGGGAGACACAGCAAACCTTCTTGCGACGGCACGTATGGATGTGCCATCCTGGAGGAGCTGGACTACCTGTGCAACCAGAACTGGCTGCAGGTACTGCCTCCAGCTACAAGTTCTGACAAGGACACTAGCAAAATGCAAAACTAGAGAGGAATCAGTCAGGAAGGATATGGAGAGAGCAACTCTCTGAGGCCACCACCTACAAAACCATTTCCTTTTTGGGGGGTTGTCTTGCTGTTGCCTCTCCAGTGCACCTGTTGTCGCGTTCATTTGGACCAAAGCAGGTGAAGTTGATTCACAATCACTTATGGGTCCCAACTGGACAGATTGATATCCCTGAAGTTTAACTGACTTGGTGACTGTTATGATTAAGTGTTCCCTTAACTGTTTTGAACGGTGTAGTTTGCTGATACATAAAAATCTCTGCCAGTTATCTCCTTATGAGCGAGCAGTCATAAATAAACATTTTAATGCCATATATTCAAGGTGAAAACAGTTCTTAAACTCTCATTTTTATGATGTCATAGTGACTGACTTTTTGGCAGTTGAAGACGATGTTGTATAATTTCCCTTTGTTGTCAATTGTCAATGTTGATGTTGTCAATGGAGAATGTTGCAATGCAAAGTTAAAAGGGAAGAAGACTGAAGAAAAGAGGAGCAGTGATGTGACAGTCCCAGCTCAGAAAACAAATGAACCAAGAAGTCTGTCAAAACACATTTTACATGCTATTTATGGGGATTGGTGAAAGAGTGCCCTGAAGTTGAACATTCATTTTCTATTAGGAACTATTATTATTCGGAATATAAATATTAGTATGAATAAAGAAAGAAAGAAAGAAAGAAAGAAAGAAAGAAAGAAAGATGTATTAACTTCTTTACACTGGTACAATGTAAAATCTGACACGTTACCTGCATTGACATGTGAGTCCTTTTATGATGATACGTTTCATGGTGAATGAATGCTTTCCTTTGGCTTCAAACCTCTAATTCTTGTAGTATTGGTGCTAGTTACTGAGGACACACACACACACACACACAGAATGCGCTTGGGTTCATCTTATACATTTGTAATTAACATGCAGACCTTGGTCCCTGTTCTCTTTGTTTTTTTCCTCTGGTCTTGCAGTGTGAAGACAAGAGTTGGAGAATTAGGTTTCCTGTTCCCCTCTGGGTTGATGAGCTCAATAAAGCATCAATCACAGCTCATGTGCATCAGTCTCTCTCTGCTCTGCTCTCTACGGAAAAGTTTATTCATGGATTGGCAAGACATTATCGCACAGGGGACTCGCAAAACAACATAAAGCTTTTCATGTGCGTTCCCGTGTGTGTGTGTGTGTGTGTAATTTTTCATTTCTATAATTTTTTTGCAGCCAAATCTACAGACCAAAACACATGTAAAGAGACCTGATCAGGACTTCCTGCCTTTGTCTACCTGCTGACATACACTAAGAGCTATTTATTCCAACCGCGCACACACACACACACACACACACACAAACACACACTACCTCTACTGTGACATCTATGACTCATCATTGAGACATCTGTATCTTTTTTGGACCCAGTGTGATATTCTCACATCACAACATGCTTGTTAAAAAAAGAGGACGCATTCTCACCTCTGTCTCAACATCTATTCCTGAAATCTAACTTTAAGAACTGGGAAATGCTCGGCGCAAAAGAGATGTTTAATTGTCATTTTTAGCAACAGCGTGTCAAAAACTGTCTGTCTCTCTCTCTCACACAAAATGAAAAACACACACACACACACGCACACACACACAAACAACACACATGCTCGCTGTCATCTCTCGCTCTCATTGCTCTTCCCCAGAAGCCTGAGGTAACTGGCATTTCTATGGTTTCTCTCTAAGGAAGCCAACAACTCCCACTGCTTTCCTCAATCCTTCCCCTCTGTCCTCGATTATTCTTACCTCATGTCCTTGCTGTTTCCCTCCTTGGATCTGTAGGCCCTATTTTTGCAGAAAAAAGTGGTGCTTACAGGCAAAGACATATATTGCTTTACCTTGTCTTTATTTTTAAAGCTTTGCTGTGCATCAAAGTGGAATAACAGCAGGGGTGCATCATTAGCAGTCCGCTGGGGCATTGCATTTCTAGTGTAGTATGTAGTCTAGTATGACTGCCCTTTGCATTGTGTGGACGCACCTGCTCAAACCAGACAGTGCACGGCACAGAGCACAGAGCAAGTGTCTGGTTACGTTAAATTGAGGAAATACCAATATTTATGACTCACTGAAATTACCCAGCCCCTGCATGTACAGTATGTCACGCATTTTATTTTTAGTTTGACTATAAATCAGCAAACACATTCAGATGTACCGCAGAAATGCAAAGCAAATCCAATTATGCCTGTATTGTAGACTTAAGATAAATGGAAGATGGGTGATTCAGTCTTGTGCTTCCAGCATCAGACTGCTATAAAGTTATCACACATAACTGAAACTTAGTTTACAGGCAGGCCAGGCTCTCTTACATAATTATGCGAATAAAAAGAGTCGTCAAGACGGTTAGTCAATTTAGGCTGCCCTGACCAAGAAGCACAAATCAGAGAGGATGGCTTCAGCCTGTTTTTGCATCTTGAAAAAGTTTCTTTTCATGCCTTTAAGGGTCAGTGTTTTTACTTTCACAAAGGTTGTGTTTCTCTCTGTATTCTCTTCCAAAAACAAGTGTTTACCTGCCTTTTTGTGCTCACCTTCTCTCCGGAAATGTATCGCCAGAGGTTCTAATAGAAAAGAACCTTGGCTGTGATACGTGATGTGCTAGAGAAAAATCATGGAGATATTTGCTTTGCTGAAATATGAAATTTCTTTTCAGAAGTCTGCAGTTCTTACTGACGAGTCATGCACAAAGGAAACTGTCAGTTTATGAAATAATATAAAGGCTAATGTGGGATGTGCATCACTGTGCGCTACAGTGTCTTTTGGGGCACTACCACAAGAGGCTTTAATTTATTACTACAATAATTATTATTAGAATTATATGTAGCCCCATATTGCCTATGATTGCTCTATGAATCACTGTGATACCAAATAGAATCACATATCATTCGGCACAATTAACATAAAATCTGCATTTGATTTAAAAGAAGGGGATGAATCAAACTTTTTGTTACCCAAAACCAATATGGACTCTAATAAACAGAGTATCTGCCAGTACCAATCCAATCACTGCTTTCTTTTTCCCAGCTGAAAATATCTGTATATATCAGCCTGGGATTGTTGTGCCACTAAGTCTGAGTCTGTAGCTTGACATGACTGAATCCTGTGAATCAAATGTGTGCATCTCCACTCACAAAAAGACACAACGTATTAATTTGTGGTGCAATACATCTATTGATGAACTGTTGTATATCCACATATGACTCAGAACATCTGTGGAGTAATACAGTTTTCTTATAGGAGAAGGTGTGCTGGACTTTCATTACAATTATCAAACTTTCGCTACATCATGTTGGGAAAACTGATGCAGTTTTTAAAGGAGTTGATATAAAACTGATATATTACTGATACCAGACTGTAGCTAACCTCTAGTAATGTTTAATAATGGACTACATCATATTTCACACTCTATCCAAGCTCACCTGGGTACACCACATACCACTCTCCACAAAGATAGCGAAACAGCACCTTAAACTACACCTTGTTTCACAATACGTGGGCTCTTTTTTACTTTCTGCATCCACTTGTGTGACTGCAAAAGGCCTGCTCTAGTCCTGGTACTGTATTTGTTGTGAAGTGGAGGCCATCGGAAATAGGCTGGTACAGTAAGTGATGACTGTGCCGGCCACAATGACACCCTTGAGCCTAGAGCTACAGCACACTCGCTCAGAACGCAGCACAGTCTCTAATTAACTAATGAAATATTAACCACCTCTTCATTCTCCTTCTATTCTGTCTGCCTCCTTCTCCACTTTTCTCTGTGTTTCCTATTACCCATCCTCTTTACCCCCATTTTTCATAAGTGTTTCATGTTCTTTTATGGTGTATAGATGAAGTCAAACCTCTGTAAAATGGGGTAGAGATACAGGATGTTCATGCGTATTCCCTGCTCTTATGTTCCATGATATTGATTTAACACCCGAACGTCATTGTTTAGATGGAATAAATCGTGACATTTAAAAATGAGAGGCAGCAGTATAAAGAAAATCAGAGGGAGACTGGGCAAAGCAAGTCTAATGACATACACTCTCTTTCATTGAAAACGCAGTCCCATGTTGGGCTCAAATTGCACAGGAAGGGGTGAATGTATGTGTTTGTGTGTGAATGCATGTGTATGCAGGCATGACTGTTTCTTCATGTTCACAAGCAATTTTTTTTTACATGCCCATAAAAGATGTTTTAGCAAAGAAGGAAAATAAAAACATTAAAAAAAAATAAAAAATCTTTAAGAGCCACAGTAGTACACAAAGGAGTCCCATACACACAAGTACACTAAAGGACAGCCACTAGGTCCATGTGCTGCTGTGATATTGGCAGCCCAGCTCAGTGCCTATCAATAAAGCTCTGGAACAGGCCAGGGGGCCAGGACCCCATGCTGTTCTCCCAGGTGCCTGATCTATATTAAGGTGGGTTTCCAGACCAGCTGAGCCAGCAGGGGGTGCAGAGCGAGGTGAGGTGGGGCGCCCGGAACAGTAGTTGGCTACCTCCCGCAACGACTCTCTCAAAGGAAAGCACTTATCAGCCACACAGACACAAAAGAGCGAGCAGGTTAACACATATAGTCAGAAAATGTCATTTCTTGTGGCAGCAGTTCAGCAAAGGAAGGTAGTGACAGCACCAAACAAGTTAGTGTTCATGACAGCAAGTGTAAAAATTATTCTAATTTCATTTCTCATGGTTTTGTTTTTGGATGATGTTCAACTTGAACACATCTTTTCGTATCAAATATTTTTTTCAGCTCATATCTTTTTGGCAATGGGATTAATTTAGCTATTTGAGTAGGGCCAGAAAACATTTTTGGGTTGATACCTATCACTGATTTAATGTTATTGTCATTGATCAGCTCCTGCTGTTAAATATGTTTACAAACACTGCCTGCAAAAGCTTCCCCTTGAGTTGATGTCTGTTATCCACACTATACAAAACGGACTCTAAAATATTCCTATGTACTTTCAATTCTCCAATAGTGTCAATGCCTCAATGCCTCTTCAGCATCTCCCTCCCTCTTTTATCGTCAGAAAACCTGTATGTTTGTGTGTTCCCTCAATAACCCTGCTGCATTGACATGTGATGCTGAGTACTAGTAGGGAACAACTAATGCTCAGGCTCCCTGCTTCCTTTCGGGACACTGAGTTTATATTAGGTGACAAAGCTCCTGGCTCTTTCCTTGAAGAACAAGGTCTTCATTTGAAACAGGTTTATATTAGAGACAGGCTTATTCCTAATACTTTTTATGCCTCCGTGCCAGAGACAGCTGTGGCTGGAGGCATTATTTTTTCTGTTTGTCCGTCCGTCCAAGCCATTCTTATGAACACCATATATCAGGAACGCCTGCAGGGAATTTTATTACATCTGGCACAAATGTCCACTTGGACTCAAATATGAACTGATTAGAATTTGGTCAAAGTTCAAAGGTCAAGGTAACTGTGACCTAACAAAACGCATTTTTGGCCATAACTTAAGAATTCACATTTAAATACACCCATCTGCCTGCAACTTGAGTCCCATCATGGATCATACAGACTAAATAGTAAAAAATTTTTTTTTTCTGATTAATGAATTTCATCACAGGCGTCTAAAAATAAAGTGAATATAAGATTGAAGCCAAACGTCATCATAAATTTGAAACATATCTTCCATGTAAGACTCAATATAAACAGTAATGTATCAACAATTCTACCCTGAAACATAACGTGTTGTGTTTATTCACAAACAGTACGTTCCGGTAACATACTACACATGACACATTCTCCTTTTCCTCTTTACAGTGTTCTCATTTCAAGAATTATTCTTCCAAGTAGCAAGGTAGCATCACTGAAATATTCAGCAGGGGCTTTGTCACCTAATATAAACTCTATGTCCTGAAAGGTGGCAGAGAGTGAGTACTGTGTTGTTCCCCTGGACTGCCTGGTTGTTCTCAGTGTCACACACAGATGCAGCATGCTGTAGAAGAAACACACAGACATGCAGGTTTTCTAAGGATAAGAAGAAGAGGAAACACTGGATGTTGGTGCTTTGCTCTGTTTGAAGTGATTGATTAACATTGCCAATGTAATTCAGTGTTTCTTTTCAAAAACGTACCTCATTGATAAGAGAGGCTCACTCTCTCCAGCCGTATCAGAACTGTATCTAGTATATCTGCTAATACAAACCAGTCAGTTCCTATTGTTGCTGTTTCACATTTAAAACAAAGCAAAGCACAGGGTGGTTTTTAGTGCGAGGCAGAAACAGGAAACACAATGTATTTGTCACTGAGATTAGCACTGACACTGGCTATGATCATTCCTCAGAAATGCACCTATGTAGGAAGCCACGGTCATTTTCTACATCGTTTATTGGTGGTTCATCTGAAAGTCTGAATACTGCAAATATTATATTATGCTCACATTGTGTTTTTTGTGTTTTTCTTATACTATGCTTTGTTTGGACTGTTAATTTTTTCCTGTTGTCTAAACAGTTCATTGCTCACTATAGTCCTGCCATTATTGAGTGCTCTTTCACATCACGTCCATGGACGTTGAATAATACTTTTCTGCCTGAGTCACTGTGAGCAGACCTTTGTCTTACTTGTCACTTTTTATGTTCTCATTACACTCAAAAAATAAGAATTAAGTTTCGGCTATTGCCTCACATAATTTAATAGCTCCAGCAGCGCTGCCAACTTAATGAATTTCTTGTTAGATTTTATTGCATCATAGGGAGAGGTGTTTCTAATATTTTGTCTAACCTATTTATATATCATTGAGGATAGACTTGTAAACCACCGAGAATATTCAAATATATTTAGGACCAGTGTTGATGAAAGAGAATGATTGACAGACATAATAAGTAGTAAGATGTGGCGCTTTAGCAGTCCTACTACACTGGTGTACTTGAGTGATGAGATTAAAGGAATGAAGGAATCTCCTTCACAGGGCAAAAGGTCATCTCCGTCCAACTCCTTGGGTTAAGGAGGAAATCAGGTTCAAGGGTGGATTGCCGTCTCCCAGGTCAGGGAGAATTCAAAATTCAAATCTGAGGGTATTTCCAGGTACTCTCAAAACCTAGCCTGTTTACAAGCTTATTACTAATATTGAGTCATGACATTCCAATCCTCTAGGGCCATAATAAATATCACAACAAAATTCACAAAATATTAATGTAACACAATATTAATTAAAGGAATTATTCAATGTTAATTGTACAGCATTTCCTCATGTGGAATATTTTATCCCTGTTTTCACCAGTTATTAATTATTTTTGGCTTTTAAACCATGAATTATGATTATTAAACTTTTTAACCATGTAAGTGGCATGTGTTTTCTCTTCAAATCATGAACTGAAAAACGGTACACCATCTTATATCTCACACACATCCTTATATTCAAAATTGTAATTTAAGTGTGCACACACTCAGCAGTCTTCTTAACCATATTACATACTATCATTAACACTGGCATTGCATAACAAAACAACCAAGCTGCGAGCATACATATTATAACATAAACAAAAGTACACAAGTAAACAAATCTTGCATGCAGTTTGCAGCAATTTGCTATTGACTAGAACTTGGACGCTCTTAATATCACAGCAGTAAATATGACGTCAAGTTATTGGCAAAATACAGCTTTACTGTAACGCCTCCCGTCGACAAACAACACCGCCTACTACTGTTAGCTACACTAACACAACTCAGTCAAACTCACCAGGATGCTGCCAAAAGTGATCACAGGTTCTCGGGTCACCTCTTTCACATCACATGAGTGTCTTCTGAGGCTATACTTAGCATTTATGGCAAAGTTATTCACTACTGCCAGCTTTAGTTGACCAGTTCCTAAAGGAGTTAATTGTAAGTTTTCCTATTGCTGCATAGCCAACGTTAGCATTATCAGCTGTTTACTCACCAGTCTAGAAGAAAAGTTCTGAGTTCAGCATCAAAGCAAGTCACTGAAGTGTCCAGTGTGCCCTGAAGAAGAAGCACGGCTCAGAGGGCTTATTATAACCTCTTGTCTTGTAAATACAATGATGGCTGAAGCTCCTGGCAAGACTGGTAATTAAACAGCTATAATTGCCAATGCTGGTTATGTAGCAATATTAAAACTCACAAATAGCTCCTTTAATGGAGGGTGACTTACTGCAGGGCTGTTGTATTAAACAGCATTAGTTTTAGCTTGGTGTACCAAATAAAGTGGGAACTGAGTGTATGGTCCACATGTTCCACTATAACTAAAATATATAGATGCTATGTGGCCAGTTAAGACTACATTACTCAGTCTTCCGTCACAAAGCGCTTCATTATCATGGTGAAAGTCTATGGCTCTTAGTCCTGTGTGAGATTATACAAAAAGCTGATAATAAATCCAAAGGGATTTAAGACCTACGACTAGACTTGAAACTATGATTGAAATAGTTTATGATAAGCCAGTCATAAATGTTGAGCAAGGTCCATGGAGAAACTCTCATATTCTCTTCTCCCTCCCCTCTCTACCAGGGACACCTGGAAAGGACAAAATCTACCTTTCATCACTGGAGGTTGATAACATCAGGCTTCAGAGAGGCCACGCTGACACAGGACAAAACATACACAGGTGTGCAGCTGACACTGACTCACTCTGCCTCTCTTTCTCTCTGTTTGTGAGTGTGCAAAGCAACAAACACAAGCACACACTGCACACTGCGCGCACACACACACACACACACACACACACACGCACACTTGCAGGCACTTACATGGGCAAACCTTTGACAGCCAAGGGGAAACCTTACAGAAGCTGCAGGTGTGATATGTACAGCTGCTCTTATATCATCTTTCACAGAAATCTCTGCACACCCTAGTACGACATTTAATGTATAATAATGGTTGGTAGTATTGGTATAGTTGCATTTAAGACTAATGTGAGCCACACAAAAGGCTTCATCAACTGGACCTCCGATATGTCCAAACAGACTATTGTTTAACACACAGAAAAGGGATGCATTTCACATGGACTGTGCATCTTGGCCATAAAATATTAATATGCACCATTCTCACAGCAGCTTTGCAACTCTCTCTCTCACTGAAATACTATCTGTCAGCTTGATCTCTTTTCATATCAAGAATCACAAGACTGAAGTTCCTGTGACTGTCTCAGTTAACTTGATTTTTTGTCAACAGTGTGGTCAAACCCTGGTGGTTTTCCAGTATAACCTTCTACAGTGCATTCACAAACTATTCACATTTTTTTTTACATTTCATTATGTTGCAACCTTATGCTAAAATCAATTAAATCAATTTCCCTCATAAAATAATCAATCAGCTGATCATTTCAGATCTTTCAGTCTTCCCTGGGGGCCCCTAAGAGACTTACTTTTTATTATTTCCACACCTATGAAGTGCTCAAAGGTAAGCTACTGCACACTGTGTGTTGTCTATGTCCCCTTGTCTTTCTGTCATGGGTTCAGATGTGATGATGGAAAATGATCAGATCAAAGCTCACAGCAACGGGCAGTCCCATTGTCTACCATTTTTACATTACTTATAGAGTGTTGAGGATATCAAACTATCTGTTAGGCTGTTTGAAATAAACTGATATAATGAACTTTTTTCAGTGCATACACTCACACATATTTGCCAAATTAAACTACAGTATCAAAAGGACAGCAGAGGAGGAACTGTCACTGTCGAAAATAAATTAAATGTGTTTCTTCTTTTTGATGATTTGATCTATTGCCAAACGGGTATTCAACACAAAACAAATTCCAAGTATTTAGCAAATCATATTTATATGTTTAATATATGATTTCACTTGGACTGGAAATTTCGGCTTGTTATTAGAATCACTTTACCACACTTGTGGACTGTGGCCCTTTTCAGAGGAAGCACAGATGGAGCTTTGACATTGGCGGCAGCGGGGAGCCAAAGTGTCATTCACTGCAGTTCCAATAAAAAGACGTGTACTGTATTTTGAATACCCTTCAGTTTCATTGGTTGGCTCATTGGTTGATTGGAATATGTAGTGAGTTCATTGGCTAGTTAATGACAAGCTGAGACCCAGTGTGATGAGGAAATCAGAATGATAATTATCTTCCTTCCTGAACTAAAAGCTCACACATTCATTGAGTGCGTTAATTAGGCACATAGGTAAGCTGTATAAGTCAGTCATGGAAGCAGTATTCCAGAAGTAATGTGATGCTGTTGCAGCTATTTTATTTTGTTTATGCACTACTGTGCTCATGTAAACCTGAAATTCTGGTACAGTTGCCAAACTGTGGTTCTGAGCTAAGTTTACAAATATAGTTAGTTTTCTTTGTGATGAGGTACGTTCACTTCCAACACAGGACCTGGACGGCATAGGTGCCAATTTACCTATTTCTGTTTCTACCGGTGGGTGCTCTAAATGTCTAAATGTCCCACCCCCATGTCCAATATTAACCTTCTGCGAAAACCACAGCCAACATGACTTGTTGCTATACAGATTTGGAAAAGTCAAAGGCACACATTTCAACACTGCAGGAAATGAACAGTGACGACTGACATATGTACACAGATTAAAAGTTTAACGATACACAACATGAAACACAGGTCAGGTCAGGTGAAGTGTGGTAGTTACTCTCTATGGCTTATCCACCCTAGCATCAACCTGGAGTTTGTCATCAAATCAATGTAAATTTGGCCCTGACTGCACGCTCCTGCACATGGGTGCTCGGCATTCGGCTTCGGTGCCTGTGCTTGATGGGGCTCCTCGCTGGTTTACGATGTTAATAATGCAATGTCCAATTTTTACTGGAATGTTGCCCAATCATAACCGGTAGAAACGTTGCTGTGGAGAAATACTGCACCTACTGAATCAAGGAGCAATTTGCCCACTTTCACCTTTTGTGTTTATTGTTAGGAAGCATTTATCACATGTGTACCTTGTGTATCACAAGTGCATGTTTGTATTACTAAAGAAGTAGAGCAGGATTGATTTGGTAAAGGCCCAAAAAGACCATTTAAATTTGAACTTAATTTTCCACATTAAATATTGACGAAACTGATATCAAACATGCTGAAAGTGAATGTTCAGTGAAATGCCCTTGTATTGCAGGATTAAGTGTTCCATCTTGAATGCATTAACCTTTATTAATTTAGAAAAAGTTTTCTGTGGTCCATTTATAGACCACTCTGACTGCATCAGCTTAAATATGGCTGGTTAAAATTTTAAAAAGGCAGAGAGAAAGCATACATTTAATGAACTCTGTGCACACTTTATATAAGACATCTTCCTTCCCGAGAAGGAAAGAAGGAAGACATCTACTTCACAAGAAGTCAATTAAATGTTTCTGTGCCTACCTATATACTCTAACACCTTCTTGCTCCTATTTGTCTCAAGTCTCACAACCTTTCCCCCTCAAACCTTTTTTCATTTCTTTTCTCCTCGTCTTATTACAGGAAACACGGGGGGCGGGGGGGGCCTTACTGAGGCGTGCCCCCAACCTGAGTCTCACTCTCTGCATGGATTCCTCACTATGACATCTGTCTGGCCAATCACCGATCACTATTAAATCCCTCCATTCCAAACCCTTATTACCCCATACCCACACACACCCCCACCTTACTTGTCACTATAACTTACTTGCATATGTACACGGACCATAGTTTCTGAAAGTAAAATAGAGACTGGTTACAAGTGACTGCTCGGATTTATACCAAAAAATAAGGATCCATCACGTCAGATCACATGAATGTTAATTAATAGAATAGTAAAAGGAAATGCCTCATGTTGGCAAATTAGTGGCAAATTGGTAAATCATGACACATTTCTCACCCTTACATGACAGCACACTAGCAGCTTTTATTAATAAAGATGATTGATATCAGTCTTGGCCCTGGTTATTACTTGGCATTAGATCTTACCAAACCAAATTTTGTAGTATCGCCTCTCAAACAGTTTCAAAATACATTAAATTATAGAGATTCTGTATATTCAGTATTTTTGCTAATCATTTCCTTTGTGCAGTAAAAGTAATGAGGCAAATTTACTAAGTTGAATTAGTTATAAATATTGCCTGAAATTACAAGTATGGGAAACTGTTGTCAGTAAAAGTGAAGTGTCTGCCTGTTTAAGTGAAACTGTAAAACTGAAGTGGTAAAATGATGCTGTAACAAGTGCACCACTTAACAGGTGAGCACAGTAGTAAAACACTGTGGTTGTCATCAAGCTAACTCTGCATGACTAAGTGAACCTGCTTGCGCCCTCATTTACCTCTACAAAAGGGGAATACTATTACCTCATATCATTACACTGACTGCTAGTAAAAGCTCTCTCCGTTTGATAACCGTACAGTGAGGCCAATTTAGTATTACACAGCCAATACACAAATAATAGATGATATGTGTTAATAAAGTCAAAGTAACCTAAGCTTTATCAGCTTGCTTTAGCTTTTCAGCCAAAACTCAATACTCAACTCCAAAACTACAGCCCTGGGCTTTTACTACCCCCACTTCCTCACACACACACACACACACACACACACACACACACACACACACACACAAATACACATCATCAACAACAAAAAAAGGACATGGTCCCAGCCCAAAGGCCAAATAAGAGATCTATTCGTTTCAACACAAAATCAAGTCAAGCCCAATACTGAATATAAAGCTGATTTGCAGCAGAGCTGGCAATGCATCCAGTATGCTGCTTAATGCAAATCATAGACCCCATTTCTTCCAGAAGAAAATGAACTAGGCCACTGAAGCAGCCAAGTTCCACTGCAGGTGCCGAATGTTCATTTCCTGAGCTTCACTGTTTGTGTCAGCCCCTGACCCTCAAAATGTATTCTATTCCTCTTTGTGTCTCTCCCTCTCTCCCTCTCTGTTGTTCCTACTGCAGAAAAACTGCAGATCTGCGTCACCAAGGACACAAGAGACAAGTCTGATGGATCTGCTATCACTGTCTTCACTCTTTTTCTCGCTCACACTTTTTGCTGCCTTTCTCACTAACCTGTCCTTTTTTAAAAAAAATAAATAAATAAATCACTCATTCAGGGAAAACCACACTGAACCACAAATCTAGTCTGCTTCAAATCTACATCCCACAGCTAACAACAGGGAAACCTGGTTGTGCACATTAGCATGCTAACGCTACATCCAGGTGGTACAGACCAGCTAGAGTTAGTGTGTCCCAGTGTGATACACTTACACAGGAGCAAGACCATGCTGGATTGGCTGGGTGGCCTTAAAGCACTTTAATATCTTCCACAGGGTATAATTCCTGTACATAAGAGGCGATTAGCTCTGTTAGCATGTTAGCATTACCCCATAACAGCCAGCACCCCTCAAGAGCAGCAAGCTTGTATGTTAGCATGCTCGAGAAAGCGAGGATGCGAAGTGTTAGAGGGCGATCAGCTGGGAGGTGTGAAATCAGAGAGAACCAGCCCCAGCCCAGATGCTCCTCCTGTCCACCTCACTCACTCACTCTGGTTCTTTTATTTAATATGCTTGCTGCAAACAACTCAGTCTAACTTGGGGGTGGGTCAAGGCATGGGGGACAGAAATAGGATGAAACAGGATGCCAACCAATATCCATCTTCTTTTCTCGTCGGAAGATGGAAACAGCAGCATAGGCAGCCTCTCTGATTACAATAGCAGTGGCAGACCTTGTGCTGTACAGTAACTCACTTACTGTGGTTTCCACTCAGTAAAACAGTCCACACCACATCTTTCACTCAAATCCAACCCGTTACCATAGCAACCCCTATCTTCCTTCTTCCCAACTATTCCCTCTTTCCACCTCTTTGTTCTCCTTCTTCCCGCCTTTCAGCAAAAGCTTCATCAAATTGTATGTCTATAAACAGAACTGTAAAGTTATTTAATGATGATGTGGTGCAGCACGACATCACTTATTATTCCTCAGCATTTTGATAGTGCATGCTACTAAACGAAGAACTCATGTACCATGTTATCTAATTTTGCCTACATGAGTAATGAAATCGAAAGCACATTAACAACTACTAAGAAAAAACGAGAATAGGCGCAAGAAATCTGTTAAGAAGTCTTATGCACACATATACACAGATATGGTGGGTAGATTTTGCTGCAGTGGATCTGTCGTTGGTGTCTTCACAGTGACATTGGTGCTGAGTTACAGTGCTAATGAGAACTTTAATGTCACCCACACACAGACTCCTAGCAGACAGATTAGAGCTGTGATTACACTGAGCCCCAAGAACACACAGGAACACAATGATACACACACAGAAACACACACAGACACACACACACACCTTAGACACCACATGCGTGACCACATCACATTCACACATGTTGAAGCATAAATGGATTTGAGGTGTCACAAGCAAAGACTTATAAAAGCACCTTGTGCTCCACCTGCAATCATCTTCCTCTGCTGCTGCTGCTGCTGCTGCTGCTGCTGCACTGTGCTACTGTTTATGCAGCTTCAAGAGCAAGACACACACAAAGAGAGAGAGAGGCTGAGCTAGAGAAATCCAGACAGGCAGTGGTAGTGCAAAGGGATGTACCAATTCAAACTTTTGGATCAGTTTTCAACACTGGTATTGACCAAATTAAGCAGATCCGGTAACAGCTACACGTCACGATCCACATGAAACATGCATACATAAGGCTACTGCTGATACTTTGCTACTTTCTACATGGGCTTCACTATAAATACATTTTAATGTGAAGGCAGTAGTAGACCTGGGACCAGAAGTGTTGACAATGGTGTTAGCAATGAACAACTATTAGCAAATTGACTCCATAGGCTATAGTTTTTTGTTGCTGTTGTTGTTGTTTTTTTAATAGAATTTCGATATTTTCAGATTTTTTGCCACAATGTAATTTTGAAAATTTACATGGATTTTGTACTTTTTATTACATGTTTAATAAAATCTGATAGAGAAGCACAACTCCAAAAATAAGGTTGCAGTCTATTAACAGCGACGTTATCGCAACTGAAGTTAAAAACACAACTGGAGGAGCTGAGTTGTTTAGTATGTCAGTTTTGTGTTGGGTGAAAAAAAAAAACGGAGCGATGTAGAAGCGTGAACTTGTGCTGAGGGACGCCTATTCCTGAGGTCTGTCACAACAGGAGTTGTTAGAAAGCATGAACTGTGTGAACCAGACAAGGACATGATGATGTCTCTGTTGTCAGGAGGCTGATGCACTGAATGACACGACTTCATAATGCTGCTAAAAGTATAAACATTTTCAAGGCCAGCAGTTATGGTACATAATCATTTGTTTAGAGTCACGTTTCTGGCCCCTTGGCAAATATATGAGTCCAATTCACTCTCTTTTTTGGCTCTAATTTTGGTCTCTACCAACCCCTGATGGAAATAAAACATTAGTTGTAGTAGCTGCTAAATGCTCCACTATGTTTACTAGCTAGTCACTAACTGTGTCTGCTTTTTTGTTTAGTGCAGAACAAGTTATGTACAGTGAGTTTTTAGAACTAACAACCCAAGGAAAGTGGTGAGTTGTACGTCAAACAGCTAAACAATGAGTTTATGAGTTCACTATAAAGCTCTGTAGAGACGAAGATAGCGGCTGATTTAGACAGAGCGCTGCTATTGGATTGGCTCTCAGATACTCTAAGGTTGGGTATCAGCATCATAGTGGGGGAGAAAAAGTCAGATCGAACCAACCCCAGACGAGAGAACCAGGCACAGAGAAAGAGGCTAAGATGATGGGCTGGGGAGGTGAATAGAGGACCGATAGAGGCAGAGGGAGAAATGATAGAGAGAAAATAAGACACAGAGTGTTTGAGTCCGGTTGTCCTCTGTGGAGCATATGACCCTCATATTCCTTTATCAATCAGTCACAATCATTTCCTATGCCAGAGATGCGCTACCAGCATTTTCAGTGCCTTGGCTCAAAGCATCAATCTAAGGTTACGCCCGCATACTTCCCACCACTATCCCTCCCCCTGCTTGTCCACATGTGTGTCCAGCTCACTGTTTCAAAGCATCATCAGTTTTATTCTGTTGTCAATCTCTGACCCAGCCCCCTTCTCTTTTTGTCTTTTCTTTCCACCTCATTTCTTCTTCTCTCTCGACGACTCCACCTCCCAATCTCTTCCGTCCGAAACCTCACCCCTGCTTTCAAATGGGAAATCAATAAGTCAGTTTGTGAAAGTCGCCCCTCGTTCTCTCGCTCTCTCTTTTCATTTACTCACTCACACAGTCACACACACACACATACAAACAACGTCACATATGCAGTGGTATGCTTTACCTCACAGCCCACCAACACTGCCATTAACTCAAAGCAAACACTACATGCTGGAAATTTCGAAAAATCTGTCTGACAAATTCACATCTCCTTTTCATCCCGTACTGCTCCAAGACACTGCACTGCAGGGATGAAATAACACACACAGTGGATTATACTGTAGGAATGATGCTCAAGTGCTGCAATGCATACCACAACTAACTGACATCAAGGACAAGAGGACACTGTGGAAAAATGAAGAGCCCAGACATTTATAAGTGAGGGCAATTGCATTTAAAAAAGTGGCTGATTAAAACAAATTTGGAAGCCCCCAGTCATGTTTGTTTTACATGAAGAAAGATTTCACTTCCCGCAGCTTTTTAATGGAAACTGCAGTGGGTGAAATAGTCCCAAACGGGGGTAAGGGAAGCCCCAAGCCCACAAATTCTGTCCAAACAAACTGTTCTTTAGACAAGTAGGATCTGTTCAAAAGGTGTTCTTCACTTGACGGCTTGTGAAAACATGAATGTTCATGTTAAGAATCAAAATGTCTCCATTTTCAAAATGTCCTTCCCTGACCTCTGTAGTTTTAATGTCTGCAAAATTTTCTTTCAAATTATTGCATGAA
Source organism: Trachinotus anak (assembly GCF_046630095.1). Taxonomy (NCBI): domain Eukaryota; kingdom Metazoa; phylum Chordata; class Actinopteri; order Carangiformes; family Carangidae; genus Trachinotus; species Trachinotus anak. Next base: position 11,594,845 of record NW_027273852.1, read on the forward strand.
ACATTATTGTCTTTATCACTGTATTTAACCCTTTCAATTTGTGGTTAGTTGGTTATAGAAACCTTCAGGGATTTCCTTCTGCTGTGCTACTGAATTTTATGCTCTCCAAAGAGCACGGCCCTGTAACAGTGGAAGTTACCATAAGAGTGCTAAAAGGGGGATATGAAGGGGGTACTGCTGTAAATCCTGTCATAAAGAGAAAGGGTGGGAGACAGCTTTATCCAGCTAAGAGCCTGCACAGGAGGATTAGGGCTACAGGGAGCAAGCCAGTGAGAGGAGGGAGGGGGGGTGACGAATGGGGGCAGCGATTGTGTGATGGGTAACTGCCTTGATAAAATGAAAAGAGGCGTGGAAGGGATGCAAAAAGGAAATGGGTAAGGGGGAAGACATGCCAATATGGAGGTTGGAGTCTAGAGGATTACAGTGGAGAGGATATCTACACCAAAACACATGCATACCCTCCAGTTCAAGGCAAACACACACATACTGTGCCTTTCTGGACACTGTAAAGATTGTCGCATTTCATCAGGTGCAAAAAGTAAAAACAACATAGTATCAGCATTACATATTGACCACCCTGGGACATTAACTGTGACTCGAGCACACATCAATGGGCCTCTTTGATCAAATGGTTCCTGAAATGAAGAAGTCTCTGGAGAAAACCTCAGGACATTTACCATTTACCGTGACATTTCTAGATCCGCAACGATTAGACAGGTTAAAAAGCATCAGACTAGCTTGAGATAAAATGTTTGCATTCTAAGAGACGTGGGTCATGGGTACTTTTTGTTTACTGTGCCTGTGATGTTTGTTGAAACAGACTGGAAAGAGGATGCGCAGAGATGGAGAAGGAGGTTTTAAAAACCAGAAAGGTAAAGATGCCTGTTTCCATAGATGATCTCCTAAGTGTTTTTTCTTGTATACTGTGTAAGAGCAAGTGTATATATACAGTATATATGAACACTAGATACCACCATCAAGGGACGGGAGCGTTCCAGTTCTACCTCTGTGCTTTTGAAAAGTCAATGACAGATGAATAATTTAGAGAGTCAGTCAGGGTAATTTTGACTGGAAAGCAAAACTACAACAAAAGAGACAAAGCAGGACAGGTCTAAAGCATCATCCAAGTTGTACAGGTAGCTTCCAAGTAGGGAAAACATGAAAGAAAGAGAATAAAAAGAAGAATAAGCATAACAGTAGCGAAGATGGAGTAAAGGATAAAGAAAGAATGGCACAGCTGCAGTTGACAAATGGCAGATGGGGCTGAGGACAAATGGACAAAGGGTTTTAGACAAAGAGGGAAACTTCAGCAGGTGAAAAACCCCACTAACCCTTCCACCATCCATCCACTTCACACACACATACACACAAACAGCAGGCAAAAAACCATTACGAAGAGGTGCCGATAAGACCCTCATCAGCAGGTCAAGCTCCCCTCCATTCCTCTTCTGTCTTGCTTTGTTCCTTTTCCACATTGTATCTGTACCCATCAATAACCTCTCTCTCTCTCTCTCTTTGTCTGTCTCTCTCTCCACCCCTCCCTGCTCCGTCCACAATCAAATTACTGTGTCAAACTGAAGGAGGTGTGGGGTTGAGGATACTGCTCACTTAGCTTTAGCCAACTCACAAAGTCCTCATCTGGACCAGCAAATGTATAGGCCTGACATACCCTACATGTGGGCCCACTGTATGTCACACACCAGAAAAGGATCCTCAGTGGTGAGGTGGTTGCTAGGTGCCACTGGAGTAATGATGTGAATAATCAGCCTCTTTGGCTTCATAATGAGGGATGTGAGGAGGACAACACAAACTAATTTGCATCAGTTTGAATGGAGGCATTTAGTGTAATATGCTCTAAATGCTATTTTGGAGGTTTTTCCACCCCACCTGGAAAAAGCTTTTTAGGAGAAACACAGGCAATCACACACAAACCTGCATTTGGAAATGACAAAAAAACAAAGAGTCTGTATCACACATGAGTGGTTGTTAGCCTGAGTGCAATCTTCCATCATGCAGCCCTGGAAACAGCTATGAAACAACACAATATTGTTGTCTTTATTTCTGTATTTAACTGACAAGGATGAAAAAAACGTCCATCATGACTGAACACATTTAGATCAAAGCGCAGTCACATTTTTCATATTTGTTGTACTCCAGAAAAACAGGAACAACTGCTCAACCACCTGTGCTTTTTTTGTCTAAATGTCACCACTGGTCAAATGATTTTGCAGCTAGAGCTAAAACAATTAGTTTTTTTTAAATGATCAGTCAGTTGTCATAAAGTGAATTGACAAGTATTTGGATAATCGATTTGTCATTTCATTTTGGAAATGATAATGGGCATTTTTCATTATTTTCTGACCTAAATAAGTAATTAATTAATCAAGCAAATAATTGGCTGATTAATCAAGAATGAAAATAATCTTTAGTCTCAAGTTTTCCGCTGATGGAAATGTATGTTTCAGCAAGCATAAAACTTTATATGCTATTTCCCAAAATGTCATACTATTCCTTTAAAGCTCCTTTCATTCTCCATATTAAATGTATGTCAAATGATGACGGAAACAATTAGAACGCAGCATCCCACTATGCCGCCATGCCAACATGCACTCATGCATGCACACATGCGCTCTCGCTCAACAAATACACACACACTCTCATCCATTGAAAGAAACACTAGCCTGATTAAAATAGAAAGGATTAGGTAGGACCAGGTGCTCAGATGAATTGTTTGTACGAAACCAAGGGAAAATACTGTATGTCAGGGGATCTGACACGCATCATGCTGCACACACCACTGAGTATTCCCTCTGATCTAAGCATTCATTTGTCATCACCTGATCGCTGTCAGGTTCTCTCCTGTGTGTGTGTGTGTGTCTGTGTGTCTGTGTGTTTGCTGCTTGAGCTATAGTATCTGCTCATGCGGTTTAAGGACAGTACAGCATGTGAGTTTATAGACATGGGACTGCATGTACATGTCTTCTCTCCCCATTCTGCTCTGCTCTCTCTGAATCAGGACATGCTGTGAGCGGCTGATGATGATGATGACTCAGTAATGTGAGAATGTCACCAGAGTCTGGGAACTGTGACTGGTTTCTGTCTCTCTGCCAGCGCTCACACTGTAGCTTTCTCGGCACACCTTCACTGTGGCTGCTGTTTCTTTTTGATCTTATCTTCTCTTCCCTTGTCTCAGACCCCATTTCAAGTGTCTCAAATGAAGATAAAATCCAGATGCAGTTTAATACACTTTTGGTTATAGCCAGATCCCAGATCTGATTGCAGTTTTTACCGGGCTATATGAAAATCAGAGTCGGCACTACTTCGGTCTGGAGGGTGGTGGTAAGAAGAATAACTTAAGCATTTCGGTAGTATACTCACAGCATTAGCACCTTAGCTAAGGCAAAAGCTTTGCACATGATTGCAGGGGTCTCATTCACGCTGCTCCCTCACTGATAACTGATCAGAGCTCTCTCATCCACATAGCTTATTCAGTGGTTGTACTGATCAGGGATCAGATAAGTGCCATAGCAGCACATTATGTCTTCTGTATGGCCTCATGTGTTAAAATCACTGTCCTACTTTCTTCCTGATGCTTTCGATTTGACAGCTACCCAGATGGTAATTTCAGTGTCAGCTTCCATTATCACACAGGATAGGCCCTGTAAGTCGCGACTTCTACACACCATTTAATTATGTACTTACACTTGGGTAGGGTTAGGGATTGAAACTCGGTTCTGAATTAGAACTACTTCCAAAATGCGACAAACCGAGTACCCGGGAAAAAAAAGAATTTTGGTTTATTCTGCACATCTACTACGACATACTGTTACAGCTACAGCCATGATCAGGACCTGTCTATGTCCTGCATCACACATCAACGCAACAGCAGCTTTGTCTCAATGGAGGAGCCGCATCCTTCGGAAAACATCTGTTTGTTTATATACGTGCATACACTGCGTCAGGTGAGGGAGAGCAGAGCCGGTGCACCCTGGAGGCTCCAACAGTTTAAAATTTACAAAATACAATTAACTAACTAAAAACTGAGCTAGCGTGCACAGCTAACGTCGCAAAAGTGTGAAAAAATGCACCGCGGTAAACGTGGGAAAGCTAATTATCTTAGTCAGGTAGCACATCAAATCTGAGAAAACATTTAAAGCAGCACAGCCTCGATCTGGAAGACTGTGCAGTGTTTAATGCTGCTGCTGCTGCTGCTGCTGTCATACAGTAACATAAAGCTCAGCTACAGAGCACCGGTCCAGCTCAGTCCACCCGGAGCAGGATTTACTTCTGATTTCAATTTAACCATGTGATTCTATGTATTTTGTGAATGTTCGATTAACGCTTCAAAGAATTTTTGTTCTTTTTCTTTTCTAAACATCTTTCCATTTTGGAACGGAAATAGGGAATCCATAAAAACCAGAATCGATAATCAGAATCAGAATCGGAATCAGAATCGATTAATTTCAAACCATACCCAACCCTACGCTTGGGAGGACAAAAGATTATATGCATCTTGGAAAGGTGGATACACATCTTTCTGGCTGGAATGCATCTCTTGTCATTTGTTGTTTCATTTGCAAACATTTGCATGTAGATTGAGCTTTTGTGATATTGTAGCTAAACAATCTGTCCGAGACACATGAAGTGGTCGAAAGCCCTTTTCCACTGCATGGTGACGGCTCAACTCGACTCTACTTTCCTTTTTTGGTTTTCCATCAGGCAACAGTTGTCGATAAAAGCTGGTACCTGGTTCCTTTTTTTGGTTTCACCTCGGCTAAGGTTCCAAGCAAGCAGACATGATTCCAAGATGTGATGTGAAAACACTGCAGACTACTGATGGGTCAGAGAGAATTGCCACCGATGCATCATCATTGTGCAAGATAGGACGTTCTGGGCAAACACGCCATTTGTACTATACTTTTAGTACAGGAACCCGGAAAACCATGTCATGGTCCACTGAGGAGGTGCAGACATTTCTCTGTTTGGTATCCATCCATTGTTCATGTGTGTATCATGTTGAAGATAATGTCAAAATAGCTTGGACGCCACATAGACAGGTTACTGTCTGCAGTGGAAAAACAAGTACCTGGTACCAAGAGTGAGTGGAGTCGAGTAGAGGTGGGTAGAGAGTGGAATCAGGTAGGGTGGAGTCAGGTTGAGTTGCAACCATATGGTGATTAAACACTATAAGTGATGAGTCAATGAGCCTTTTAGTCTCAGCTTGGTTAAAGTTATGGTTAATATGCTTTACATTTAGCTTAGATTTTCACAAGCCCAGGATTTGTAAACAGCTTGAAAGGATGTGCTGCCTCAGAAGTCAAGCTCAGGGGAACAAACCAACCACTCCTGTATGAAAACAGGAAGTGCTTGAAGATTTAATAAAACAGGCTAGTTTAAGATAAATCCCTTCTCACTTGGAAAGAAAAATGGATAAGAGCCAGCGGGGGTAGCCGGGGGAGGCGACAAAAAGCTGCAGTCAACTTGAATCATATACAGCAGCATCAGCAGTATATGCAGTAAGGCACATGTACATTGATCAGAACCAGTTATTAGTTATCAGCCTAATCTATCAGTCATAATTGAGATGCCTTTACCTGGAGGAGACATTGTAAATGAGGTGTGATGTGCTGCTCCATTCCATTTCTCATCCAATATTTACAACACCATTAAACAGCTTACTGACATCACTCTAAAAATAGTGTCTAAAGAGCACACACTTGCACTTCACGCCCTATAAATGGCTTCCACGGAGCTGCTTCAATGAAGTTCTGATTAAATGGATTCCATTTTTATCAATGACTCATCCCATTGAAAAGCCTGTCTCTCTTCCTTCCAAATAAATTCAGTCTACAGATCAATGTCATGCTTACAGAGAGAGCTGAATTCACACGTGCATTTCAAAACAAAGGAGAACTTCAGACCAGAAATGCGAAACACAGCGGGGCTGTCATGATGGTACTGGCGTACCTCAGACAGTTTGTTTTAAAATCGGTCTCCTAATACGATTGATTTTGTTATTCCAGTTGTCATCTTCCTTTTGTTCACCATCAAGTGCAAAATCTTCTGCACAGAAGCACTACTGCTCTAAAGCTATGAGGATGCAAACTACTTTATATAGATATGGTCTGTTAAACATTTGAAATGATCATTTTCCTGAATAAATAAATGCCTGATGTTTAACGATTTTATGTCCCCAGCTTTTAATGCATTTTGTATGGAGTCAGTTATCAATAGCAGCCATTTCCGCTCTCTCTAGCCCCTTCTCTCGCTCTTCACTCTGTCACAGAAAATCAAACATAACACATCACCCACTCAACAAATCATTCATGTAAGCACAACAGTGAGAAAGAGAGGAGGAGAGACCGACAGCAAAAAGTCATAATTTGTTCATGTCATAGATCTGACTGAACTGGATACATTTAAAGAACTAATTGCAACTTTTATCTCTTTGTGGCAATCAGTGAATTCCTGGATGCATGCAGCTTGTTCCTGCACACAGGCACAAAACACGATCACACACATGTACATCGGACAAGCACATACTGTAGTCTTGGACTTTTTTAGCAGACCCAACCAGTACCCACGCACCAGAGAAACAGGACATCACTTATTCATATATTAACTGTGTGAGGGACAGGATTTTTTTCAGAGTAGTGGCCTACAGAAAAAGGGGGGGTTGGGGGTGTGGAGAGAAAGAAATGGGTGTGTGTTGATAGGAGCTGAGGCCCATGGCAGAGAAGGTGGGAGCTGTACGGTCTCATTGTGCTGCGTAGATGGGGAATAGAGGACGACGAGGAGGCGTTTCCATGGGAGTGCTGCTGCGCTCTTCTCGAACAGACGCATTCCCTTATCTCCTGCCTGGGGAGAAACAAACACTGGCAGCTCATATGAAGGGGAGTTTCCCTGGATCTATTTGAGCTGCGTAGAGAAGCAATAGAGCCCTAATTGAATTTGAGAGAGAGAGCGAGAGAGAGAGAGAGAGAAGTGCAGAACTTGCAGTGGGGCCACGCTGTCTGTGCTGATAGCAGAACAATATGTACATTATGTACTGTGTTAAAGCCTCTTTAATCATTTCATTTATATAAAAACTGTCAGTTTCAACAAATGTGCAGAGTTGCACAATATGTACTAAAACAAAATGTATTTACAGAAATGTATGTTGTGTCCTCTTATAATATTACTACCTATGAATGTCTAGTCGTCCCAGATGTATTGTAGGATACAATATATTTATATGATAGTATAAATATATATATTTATATATGTCTATTTGGTCATTTTGAGCTGAAATATCATGGCATACATAAGACGTTGGTACATGAGGGTAATGCACAACATAGCTCTGGTTGTGATTTGCTATTTGTAGCTAAATATTTTCACAGCCACAAGCAGACCTCAGTTGGTCGACTGTTCGATTACCTTGACAAATTTTGGGAAGACATGCCATGAAATTTTGCACACACATTTGTGGTAACCTACTGACTCTGCAACTAGCGCCACCAGAAATATGACACTGTGGGTCACAGTGGAATATTTCAACAGTTCTTCATCAACTGAGGAAGATCATGTAATACAATCAAAGCTCCAGAACAGCTACTCATGGACATAGTGATGAGATTGTTTCCAAGCTCAAGAATAAACTTTCAATCTCAACTTTGCCATGAAATTTGGTTCAAGTATACAATAAACTGTAATCACTTTATGTTGCTCTGATTTTTCACATTCAAAATTTCTATTTGCTCAGTGCTTTGGATTATGACCCAATACCTGAAAAATGAACGTCTCAGCTGCATGGTGTGTTTAGTGCTACTGTAACACAGAAACCTAAACAGCTAAATTAAATGAGGGCTCAGCCAAATAGTCTTGTAGAAACAGAGAGTGATAGAGGAGAGGTGATTTAATAAGCAGAGGGCCAGAGAGGCTGGGTGAAAGAGCACACAGTGGGATCTGTGTGGACAGGACTGTAATTGAAGGGAAGGAAAGGACCTTAACCTAGATCAGTATCTATCACTCCAGCCAGAAAAGAGAGCTCAACACTCATATATTTCCAGAAGGGGAGAGGGACAGAGAAACCGAGGCCCCCAGTGGTAAGAGAGTCCATAAGGAGGAGGGAGTGACGAGTGGAAGTGATGTGGAGACAGATACCGGACACGTGTGTATGTGTGATGTTGGTTCCTCAGAGCTCTGACACTGATGGGAGAAAGACAAAGAGGGAGAGGATGTGAGGATGTGAAAGTAAGCGAGAAACAGTGACAGATGGAGGGAGAAAGGACATCAACATGTTGAGACAGAGCCCTGGAGACACAGCCACCAGAGAAGCAGAGAATTATGGGAGTGCAAATTAAATTACACCGGAAGGGACAGTCAGGTCTGGACCTGCAGGAAACACTGCATATGGGGCTCTTTGTGTGTGCGTGCGTGCGTGCATGTGTGTGTGTGTGTGTGTGTGTTACATATAGGTACATACAGAGATCAAAAGATGTAAAGAACACAAGAGGAAAAGGTGAAGGCAAGAGAGGGACAGGGAGCACCATATGAGTCTGCAAGATTTCTGCCAAGCACATGCACATAAAAACTTCAGAGCTTTTTTTTTTTTTTTAGCTTTTCCACATCCCTCCTGCATTATTTCGGATTGTTTCTGTTGGTGATCCTGTTTACTGCACAAGCCACACTGCAGCAAAAGTTCAAATTTCTTGAATACTGAAATCAAGATTCACTGATCTTTGTCAGTGCAGCTGATGACTGAAGCCAAAAAAAGCCTTGTTTTGTTCATAATAATGTGAACTTTCTTTAATGTTACCTGTCTGCATGCCTACAGCTTCTCTGATGCTGTCATTCTTCTAACTTGGAGGTTCTGAAAACATCCGATACTGAGAACCTTACAAGGCTACTATGAACATGGTTATTTTTTTATTGTCATGATGTTTTTAATGTCCTGACATGGGTTTCGAGGGGAGCACTATGTAGCACTAGGCTAGGTACTGCCGCCAACAGCGTGCAGCAATAGAGCTTTTTCACAGCAAACATTTTGACTCATGATAGCAGGAAGCACACAGGTGTTACTAATAACATTGAGCATGTCTCTGTTCTATTGGTGCGTCACAGTAGCAACAACTCCTGCAGCCTAATCGACCATATGGGTTGTTTGTACCTCCCCTCTGATACACCCCACAGGGCCAAATCCTAAATTAGTGCCCATATTGGCAGCAGGAGACATGCCACAGAGAAATTGCTAAAAATCACTGTTGAAAAATAAATAACTAACCATTTGTAATATTACAATGGTTTGGTTAAGTTAAGGCACAAAAACAACTTGGTTAGGTTCAGGGAAGGGTTCAGGACCCTGAAACTGCAGCAGCTAAATGGACTTCGGCCATCATTCATTTTATTATTCACACAAGTGTTTTTCCTGCTGCGACGCGTCAAAGTATCCTCAGTGAAAAAGGCCTATCAAATGATCTTGTTTGGGTTTAGAGTAATTTAATAGTAGATGTGGTGGCTATGGTCTGGGACTGTTAATTTAGCACAGGATTTGGGATTTGTACACTACTCTCGGGAAATGGAGCCTGGGAGCCACAAGTCCGAGTCAGAGCAAGAAACAGCCACAGCCACCAGAGCAACTTCCCTCCTCTGTCTGTGGCTCTCAGCACCAAGTTCATTTGTTTCCTCTGGGAATGTAAATTTCCAAGAAAATTTGCTTAGTAGTAGTACAATTATAGGAGACTGTTTTCAGCTGTGGATGGATACACAGTTGGAGCACTGATGGGTATTTACAGCAGCAGGACAGTGTATGTGGATTGACTCAAAATAAACTAGTGCCTGCATCCATGGAAAGGAAGGAATATGTCACCTAGTTCAACGATGTGGCTCGCTCATGTGTTTTAATAGTTTCTGAACAACAATGGGAGCTTGTGAAAACATGTCATCGATACTGATGGGTAAGAAAGGGCACCTCTGAGCATTTTGGCCACAGGCAATGTCAAGCTTCTTTGTATTTATACCACACATGAAGGAGGTCTGTCCAGTGAAGCAGATCCTGCATCGGCCTCCTCAGATCACACATATCTCAGCAAGAACAACCAGACTGCCTCAAATAATTTATCCTCTATACACCAATTTGCATCACATCAGGACTCCCCGCGGTCTTTTTTAATGTCTATATCGCTCACTTTACACAGTCTCATCGCTCTCACACACCTTTTTCAAATCCCATAACTTAGCTTACATGACAGGTTGTTCAGTGAAGTCTGGTCACATTTTGAAGTCAACTTTGCAAAACGTTATGTTTTATTCTCTGCAATGTCTCCTTCACTTGCACCAACCTAATATCCACGCATGTAAATTGTTTGCTTGTTTTGTATTGAATTTGGATTTTATTTTTCCAGTTTAGTTGACTGGCAAACTTAAGTAACACATCACTCTCAGACAGTAAACGAGGCAGGCTCAGTGCCATTCACCATCCAGGTGAAAACTACTGTTTTTAAAGACGATAACAACCCACGGTTTACATCTGCTCATAGTGAGTGGTGGGCTAGTTCTGTCTTTTGATGTGTGCAGTATGTGTCTGTATAACGTGTATATGCTTTGATAGTGTTGCCGATTTACCCGCCTTTACCATAGTTATTTTTTCTGTTACCTCCTTTAAATCCACCTGTTAATCTTACTTCACTTGGTCCATTATCTCTCCTCCTTTCTTTTCACCTTATTTCTAAGCTGTTCTTCAATCACCCAACCTTGCACAGCACTGACAACACACAGCCACATCCAACACAAACATCATGTTACAATTCCAATTCACTCAGACAGCTTGAAAGGAAACCTTGAGCGGTTGTTTTAAGTGGAGAGGCCTGAGATTAGAGAAACAAGAAAGCTAAGAGTTAATAGTGAATAATTATTGTTTCAAGCTGTCTACTATCTTTTTACTGTCCAACAGAGTGGTTCTTAAAAGAGCAGTGGTTTGTGATGCAGGCCTGGGGTGCTGTGCTTTCACAAAGGTCACACGAACACTGAAGCAGATTAGCAATTCAGATTGGGCTAAAGGGGCTAAGAGGCTGCTGTAGCCCTGACTGAGTCTTATTACATTAGCAAAGAGTAGCAGTGCAAATGCACACTACTGATTAGATTGCATAAGAAGGAAGCAGCTATAGGATGTTATAGGAAATAGATTCATGCACAAACATACAGCACATACTGTACATTCATGCATGCACACACTATCTGACAAACAAGCATAACAATAAGGTATGACTCATGGTTAACATTCATATGAACACCGTATGATTCCAGTGTGAAGGTGTATCCACAGTACATCCTCCCAGTAACTCTCCCTCTTCACACACATGGATTACCAGCACTCACAGCCCAGCTCCCTGACCATCTGCCACTGTGCAACATCCATCTTGCAGAAATGACTGTGGGTTGCAGGATCATTATCTGGGCAGTTTTGAGGGAAGATTTCCAGCTTTTGAAAGTTTATCCCCTGACCTGTGTTGTAATGTTGTCATGGTGATGATGCACCTCTCTTGGCCTTATACGCATTTGGTAACAACTGTTATACATTTTTTTTAAAAAGCTTAATGTCTAAGATGAGAAAACTTGTCATGGTGTGGTGCATCAATCGAAAATGTGGTGCAGCAAAGGTGAAAAGTTGAATCAGCCGAACACAAATATAGCTTTAGATATGGTTTATGCAGTATGATAATGCATGCACTACATGTATACCAGATACAGTATAAGCCAGGCTCATCATAAATCTCCGCTTCCCTTGTCAGGAATACTCCCGACTGTCATTAACAACATCCCTTGCTTTCAGTACTGCTGATTCTAAATCCTGTTCATCTCTCAGGAGTGTTCAGCCAAAGAAGAGCTCATGAACACATCTGATTTAGCTAATCAGGTGGAAGGAGACAGAGCCTTCGCAGCAGTCCAGCACACAACAAATGAAACAGATTGAAGTGTAATTTAACCACTGTGTCCCCACTGTTTCTGTTTGCAGGTAGGTTTTCATTGTTCAGCACAGCTGAGTGGGCCTTGTTGCCTAAAGTAACTCAAGACCAACGGTGTGTGCCTGTGTATAGATGATGTAGACCCAGCTATGCAACGCTGTTGACGAGCACAATATGTACTCCAGGGCCTGAGATATGTGCTCTAAGGCTGCCATGTTATTGGAACAACAAGCAAACCGGGGACAATACAAAGCCTGGATTAGGTGTAGAAATCGCCAGCGTGCTATTAACAATATTGAAATGAGCACCACTCAGCAGCCCTCTCTCCCCTCATCTCATAGAGCTGTGGTGCAAGCCACGGACCTCACTCCAAATGTTACCTCCACAGTCACAGCTCACAAAAGACTTAGAAAGCCTGAGAAGCAGAAGCAAAGATTGTGGACAGAGAAATTGATGAATGGCCCCGAGAACATCCGGTGACCTCTCCTCTGGTCCCTCCGTGAGGTGTAGCTGTGCACCTGTGCAAACCCTGACAGGCCAAATGATGCAGTGAAAGCACAGGCAGCCTACTGGCAGCCTGAACTAAAAAAAATAAATAAATAAATAAATAAATAAAAAATAAATACTGACAGATATGCCCAACGGTTGCCATGACGACTGTGAACCCACCCCCTTGAATACACTTGCGTGCATGCGTGTGCGCGACCCAGCCTCGTCAGTCCTACCTTGCATTCCTCCATGCACGTCCTCACCGAGTACACATCCGTCTCGTATTTCTGAACCAGCAGTTCAAACTCCCGGTAGTTCTCTTCCGCCTCCAGGTCAAGACGCTGATAAGCCCGGACGCACTCGCTGCATCCCGGCAGATCCACCCCCATGGCCATATCCAGGGTGCAATTCAAATCGACCGGACTTGTAAACCCGTAAAACAAATCCAAAAGTGAGTAGGAATTACAAAAAGAAAGGTACAAATCGCTCAGATTCACGTACGCCAACTGTGTCCCCTTATCCCCTCCACCGGAGAGGCCCAGGCACACGGTCTCCGCGTCCGTGAAAGTAAAGCAGTCTTTGGACAGGCTGTCAGGGTGACAGGCGTCCATCCGCCACAGAGATTTGGTAGAATTCCCTAGAAAAATAACATCTTGCTCTCTGGCGAGACGGTGGGGGTCAGGTGATGTTGGGGTATGGTGTCGGTGGAGGGAGTTTGGGTACTCGCCCATGTCCGTAATTGCAAGCCCCTCGTCCGACCGCTTGTCTCGGGTTCGCGTCAGTTTCGCCTCGGCGCAGAACCACAAGTGATCAGAGAGCAGGACGGTGATGAACAGCAGAGAGGCCAGCGACAGTCGCCATCTCTGGGCCCGCTCCGACTCGGTAAATGGCTTCTCGTTCTCTCGGGGTGCAAACCAGTATTTTAAGCCTTCATCATGCTGCCGACGCATCCAAGCACCCCTGGTCATATTTTAGAAAAGTGCTGCCCTGGCCGACTCCACCGCGGGGGCTGCTCTGCCACAATACTCATTGACTTGGGGGGGGGGGTGGGGGGGTGGGGGGGGGATGGAGTCCGGTCGGTTCTCCTCTGTAACGGTGGGGTGCCGTGCCTCCGCCGGTCCAGGGCGCTCCTCTATCGCGCCCGCAGCAATTGGTGCTATTCCGATCCAATTAGCGCGCCCGCACACATTAAGCTTCGCGCTGCCGCATCCCGGTTCTCCATGGCTCTCCGGGGGGAAACGGCGTCCTCTTTGACCGCATGCCCCCCTCTCCCTTACCGTCCCTCCCCGGGTTCGTTCTCTCGTCGGGGGGTGCAGGGAGACCAGCTGTTGCGAGCCTCTCGGTGCTGATGCTGCGCGTCTGCCGCCGCTTGGTTCGCAGATTCACTTAAAGGAGAGCGACGAGTCCTTTCGATGCACTGTCCCGTCCCTGGGCGGAAAGCCTAGAATCCTTTCTCCCGTTGGCCATTGTCATCTTGGACCGCGGTTAAGTTGCCGCCATGTTCGTCTTGAAACACTTTTTTGGAGAGCTGGGTCTGTTTGCGTCATCTCCATCGTTGCGATAGCTCCATCGTTGCGCAGTGGCGGAGCAGCTTATTGCCTATATGCACACACACACACACACACACACACACACAGAGGGAGGGAGAGAGAGCCCAGGCACACATAAAGGTGGTTAAGGGTGTTTTGGCTATCCTCTCGGCTCTGTATGAGTAATAGTCGCCAGATATTATCTTGGCAGGGCACACACACACACACACACACACACTTTTGGCGACATCTTGTTTTTGGTGCAGGAGAGATGTGAGTCCATTCACAAGAACAATAATGCAGTTAAGTCATCACGCTTCCATACAGCCATTAAGATTCACTGATCTGGTCCATTTCCTACACATAATGTAGGCTAAAGTAACTAAGTACACTTACTCCAAGTACAGTACTGGTGTACAATTTTGAGGTATTTGTATTTTACCTGAGTATTTTCTTTATTTACATTTCACAGGGAACTATTGTACTTTCCACTCCACTACATTTATTTGACTGCTTTAGCTACTAGTTTTAAGATTAACTTTACACAATGGATACTATAAAAACCTTTAAAAAAAAAAAACTACACTTTTAAAGATTAAACCATCTTATAAAAAAGCAGTGTGTAGATTTACATTTACATCTACATTTACTCATTTGGCAGATGCTTTTATCCAAAGTGACTCTGAAGTAGAGGATGGGGTCCCATTTCAGATATCTATCAAATGTTAACAGCAAAATAGTGATTTTTCCCTCTAAACTTCCCCTATAGTTTCATTTCAATGAATATTCAAATGATTCAATGTCTCACCAAAAATCAAAGTTTAGAGAAAAAGATCAAAGACTGAAAACAGATTTGTGTATCACAGCTTTGTTTTTTCTTCTTTCCTCCCTGTAAATAAAACTGTATATAGCGTAGTTGAGACTAGCTCCACTTCCAGCAGCTACGAAAATGCAGCTGTAAAACACTGATGCTTCAGTTTTAATAGTCTAATGATGTCATATGCAATAGTATATACTTCAAAAGGATCAAATCAGTACTTTTACTATCAAACTTTAGCAACATTTTCCTGCTAATACTTGTGTGATTTTCCTTGAATAGGATTTTTGTTGCAGGACTTTTACTTATAAATGAAAGCGTTGACATCACGAGTGAAATCTAGTCAGGCTTAAGCTTATGAACAAGTGGAAAGCAGCTGAGCAAGCATGGGGTTTGTGCTCGCAGGTTTAACAATATCATGTACCTGTTTCCTGTAAGTGGGTCCCATCTTATCAGTTGTGTTGTGTTTGGTCAGTGGGTCTAAAACAAACACGACTTATAGTATGGCCCTATATGCAATTTTCCTCTGTGTGTTCGTGTGTGTGACAGACAGACAGAGAGAGAGAGAGAGAGAGAGAGGGGAGGAAAGATAGCTTGTAGTTGCTCTTAGGGTGCTGAAAGTAAATTACAGTATTTATCCTCGTCCTTAAAGCTACTAATCATTGTCAGCGTGGATGGCATGGATCGCTACCGAAGAGACGAGAGAGTGTAGCTTAATTTTAATGGGCCGTATACTGGGGTAAGACAAGAGATGATTACCTGATTAATTTGTGCTTAAGGCTGGGTGGGAGGCAGCTTATTCTAGAATTTGTTGTTGAGAGGGAAAAGTGCTCAGCTAACACCAATCCAATTAGTTTTAGTGCAGCCAGTGTCCCTCTGCCAAAATATCATACAATAACATATTGAATATTTCAGGGAATTTAAAGTAAATGTTGCATATTCTTAGGAAACTGTCAGCACTGAATTTCAGCACCATGGACAACTCACCCCAACTTGCTGCTGTGTGTATGAAAGCTGCAGTTTAACCATTTTCCTGTGGCAGAGGTTAACCGTGCGAAACTGCTTTCCAAACACAAACACAACAAAGAGAGGTCTTTATTCCCTCTTGTTGTGATGTTAATGGTGTTGCATTTTTCAGAGTGTACTTGTTTAAGCTAAAAAAAAAAAAAAAAAAAAAAAAAAAAAGGCTGCCAACAAAAATTCAAAAGCTAACAAAATACATAGAGAAATCTTTTTGTATTAAACTGCTTTTCAAGGACGCAGTCAGTAACACAGGCCACCGCTGTCATGTTTTCCTGATGTGAGGGAATAGGTCTTGTCCCTAACAGAATTGCTGATTTATCGCCAAAATGTCAACAGGCGCTCACACAAGGAGATTCAATTTGCTTGATGTTTTTGAACTCCTTGTTCTGTGATTCACCTCTGATCATAATGGTAACTGTTCACCGCGCGAGGTCTGGATTTCGGTAGGAACATTAACTGAAATTGAAACTGCGGATGGTCTAATGGCAAACATCTGTTGTGTCGTTGCTAGGGGTGCTTGAACGCTCCTCATTCATCACTCATTGCTCTCACATATTATGTCAGGATGTCAGGATGCTGCGATCATACCGGGGGATAGATGTCCTGCTTCGGCGAGGATTGTTTAGTTTGCCTTTAACTGTAGCCTCTCAATTTGATGCTCAGTGTTTGACCCTACCTGTGGTGTATGTGTCTGCTTCCCCCTGCTCTGTTGGTTGCCATATGGATATAGGAACCTGGCCAAGAGTCTCATGTTACTATTTCCTGATCTGCAATTTGATTGGTTGGATCTGGATGCCTGATTTAGTTCAGCACCTGAGAGGTGGCCAGTCAACAACATACGGCGTGTGTGTTGGGCGCAACAGAGAGTTGTCAGTTTGACACTGCTCCCAACACTTTCCTACCTGTGTGTTTGTGTGTGCACGTGTGTGCGTATATGTGTGTGTGAGTGTGTGTGTGTGTGTGTGTGTGTGTGTGTGTGTGTGTGTGTGTGTGTGTGTGAAGGAGACAGAAGTACCGTGAGGGCAAGCGTGAGACAGAGTAGAGAGACAGAGACAGAGGGGGGAGTTAGAGAGAATGTCTGTGAGATGAATGCAGATTACTGGCCCTTAAATCTGGAGCCATCACAGTAACAGTAAGGTCTGGCAGACATGACTCATCCACTATCCACACTGGTGAACGTGTGTGTGTCCTCTCTGAAACCACTGTACATGCATGTGTAGAATTGATTGTATTATCCCACTGTACTGATAGCTCTTGCTACATCAGGGGTAATTTGCACAGCTGAGGCCCGTGCTTTTTTTCTGTTGAAGTTTCTAGGAATTCAGAAGCTAATAATATGTGAGTCATTCAGTATCAAAACCTTTTATATCTGTTTTTAAATCATTGTCCTGTCTGGCTTGTCAAAGACACTTGGAAGTACTTTAGAGTCATTCAGAATAAGCTAAAAAATGCATAAATGTCTCTTTAAGTATTTTATATAAAAAATAACCAGGTGGGAAGTTCAGTGCCAGGATTGTCTTTAATGCTTTTTAAGTCATTCTGATTCTGACTGACTTCAAACTATAAACAGTAACCACATTCTGTGTTGTTTCCATGAGTCATACAGGCAGCTTAAACTGATGCTGACAATGTTGGTTCTTTTAAATCTCATTCATAATGTGCATTTTAAGTTTTTGTTAAGACCTTTTAGCAGCCTGATGTTCACTGCCTCATCACTGCAATGTCTCTCTGCACCTGTCATCATTCCTGATGGAGGGAGACAGGGAAGAGGAGAGAGGTGGACTAGACCCTCTGAGGAGGGGGGAGGAGGAGGAATGGAGCGAGAGAAAAGAGACAGGTGACATCATCCAACTGTGCACATGCCCATTTGCCAACTCGTGTCAAATCCACAACCTTCCCACCTCCCACGCACTGTGTCAGCATGGAAAAGGACTTCTTTAAGTGATCCCGTCACCATATCTCTTTCATCTCCTGTTCGCTTTTTACAGGTGGCTTTAAGATGCACACTCTTCATTCGCATCTGATTCTCTTCAATATTCGCTTTTTCCTCTTTTATTTTCCTCTTTTCGCTGATTTTTCTGCATCTCTTCTCTTTCCTCATTTCCACTGCCACATCGCTCCGCTTCCCCCTCTCCCTTCCTCCTCCACTCAGCTGACCCTATGCAACTCCTCCGATATGACTCTTCCTTAAGCTCTCACTCACCATCAGCCTGTCTTTCTCTTTCTCTCAGTCTCCCCCTCTCTCTCTCTCTCTCTCTCGCTTTCATCTGCCTGACGTCAGAGAGGAAAAGAGATGGGTTCAGCCTCTCTGATTGGTCAGAGAAGACAACACCCTCAGCCTAGGCTTACTGTCCCGAGTGGATGTTAATGAATTGACAAGAGAAGTGTGTCTTAAGTTCCGCTCAAGAGCAAGTGCAGTGTTTGCACCTGCAAACATCATATGTGTGTGTGCATACAGGGTCGCATACACACTTGTGTTTGTATTAGTATGTATTTTGTATCAATTGAATGATCTGAGTTTGAGCTACCAAATATAATTATCATTTTAATGGGAAGAATCATTCTTAAAACCAGGAGTAGTAGTTTAACAGAATAACATTAACTCATTGTCAACTGCAGTAACTAGCTTTCAACCACATCTCACAGTCTTCATCAGTGAATAGAGTCAGCTCAGTTGTCATCACGTAACATATGTATGGAGCTTTGATTGTGTAATACCAGGTATTCATATATGTAAAATTAATTTAACAGTTGTTGTATTGTAGAAGACCATTGTTTTTAACCTGTTTTTACAACTGCTGAACGATTAGTTTCAGACTTTTTCATGCATCTTTCTTACTTTTCGGCAGCAACATAATCTCCATTTATCTCCTGGAGTGAAATAAAGAGACTGTCCACCTGTAAAAAAACGAGGTCATAGGTCGTATTTTCAGCAGGTTATTATGACCCATAGTTGTCTTTTGTATTTAGGCGACATCTAGCATCATAGTAATTATGACAGGAGAAAAGGGAAAGGTGCTGTGACGTAGTATTTAGAGTCCGCGTTAGGAAGAGGTTGAGATGGATGGATGGGTCAACAAAACACAGGAATATCTCACGGGAGAGTGATGTTTGATTCCCATGTTCTATTATCCATGACCGTTCGTTGTTATTATTGTAGCCATGACAACAAAGATCATGTAATGTTGAGGAAGAAGTTATTAAACCCAAACCAAGATCTTTTCCTAAAGTTAACCGAGTAGTTTTACTGCCTAAACCTAACCGAGCCATGACTGTTATTATAGTAACCATGGCGATTAAAGTAGGTACACGGCTCTCATTACAATCCACTTGTTTATTATTGTAACCATGACAACCAATGTCCTGTACATCTGCCACCAGAGGGGCGCTATTTGAGGACACAATCCTATGGGTCGCATCAGAGGGTTGAAAAAAATGACCTATATGGCTGTTCAGGTTGGAGGACTTGTTGGAAATAAAAAACACATATAAGGAATAAGTCAATGACTCTTTCAAAACGTTTGACTTAAATATGAAAAATCATTCTGCATCATTCTGCTGTACAGTTTTTCATTATCATCGCTGATTCATTTGTTTAGTCTGCATTGTGCCTAATGACAACTGTAACTTTGACAAAAATAAATGCATAGTTCATGTTTACTGTGATGGATGGGACAGCCAGCGAAAGTCTCAAGAGTCAGCCAATTGATTTTCAACCTCTCAGGAATGAATGGAAACTAATGGCGGCCTGGAAGGTGAAAAAAAATCAATTTAAAAAATCTGAAACATCTGAAACAATGGTCTGCAAAATAGTCAGCAATGGTGTAAAGTATCCATGATTTGCTGTCAGTGGGGTTGAGTATGCAGAATTCAGTGTGAGGGGTGACTGGTGAAACAAATGTTAATTTTCCAGAGTGTTCAATTGGTCTGTGGAATCAGGGGGATTAGAGCGATGATGGAGATACCATCATTCATTTGAACCTCCCACCCCACCCATCACCACCTCTGCTCCGCCTCAGGGTTTTACTCTCTCGATCGATGGGCTCACCCCATTTCCATTCCAGGAATCCCTCAGTGGCCTATCAACACAGCTCACTTTCCCAAGGACACGGCCTATTCCCATATCCATGATCCTGGATTGCTGGCCTATATTCCCAATGCAATCTGGATCTCCGTGTTCACCCAGCCTCCAGCTTCAAAGGAAATGTGCCTGTCAGGGAAGGCAGTTTTTACCCGGGCATGTAAACATCCAGAATACAAATTCATGATAGAGGAGACTTGTTTGTGTTGGGATAAAATCCACTGATGTCAGGGCCCTTCTATTAGCTTCTTTAAACCTTCGCTCTCTTCTGCCACATTGTGCAAATCTGAATTATTTAAAACATTCTTGTGGAGAACATCTTCCAGTGCTATCACAACAGTTAAGAAAACATTGTTGAATATGTGCATAACATAAATATATTTGTGTCTGTTAGGGTGGCTGTCTTCTCTTCTCTTACCCTGATGTTGCATCACTGATGCCTGATGCTCTCACAGTCTACAGAATCTCTTGCATGGGGAATGATTGCTCTCCCTGGGAAAGGACCAAAAGGCTGTAGAGATGATAATCACGCAGCGGGTTTAACTCTTCTTACTTTAGTTCTAAGAGCATAACAGATTTTAAAAGACTTTGCCTATTTAAGCAGTGTGATGTAAATTTGTATTTTGAAGTTCTCTTAGATATTAAACATATTTTTCACCATGCTAGCAGCATGACCCTAGGGATGACAGTGCTAGTCATCCCTAGGGTCTACCGCTTTGGTCCAGACTGAAATATCTCAACAACTTTTTGACTGACATGAAATTTTGTTCAGATATTCATGATCCTCAGAGAATGAATCCTACTGTCTTTGGTGATCCTCTGACTTTTCATCTGGTGCCACCATTAGGTAAGATTTCTGACTAACCACCCATATAGAAATGTATTATATATATAAATTGTTCCAATTTCTAGTAGGTTTCATATATATTTTTTACATATATGTTTTTATTTTTTATGTACATATATTTCACATATAGAAATTCAATATCTGTACATATATTACATTTATGTATGTGAATACTTTGGTCTATAACCAAATAGCTGCAAAACTAATGACATTTCCATCAGCTGTAGTTTGTCTTTATTGCTATAAGCAAATGTTAGCTAACACTATAAACTAAGATGATGAACATGGTGTAAACATTACAGTGCTATCATCAGCACGATAGCATTGTCACTATAAGCATGGCTGCAGGGCACCATAGTTAGAGATATCAAAAAACTATACATTGTTTTAAGAAAGGGGATTTAGCAGGGGTTTGATCAAACATGCTGTTGACATGTTTGATCAAATCAGAGTGTTAAATTCAAGCAGTATCTAGATCAGCACCAAACCCATGAGGCTGTTTCCTCCAGATGGAAGGAGTTGGCCCCTGTAACATAAGCGTCAGCCCTAGTGTAAACAGCAGAAGGCAGGATTTACAGGAACTCCAGGACAGAGACCGAGGCTCCACACTCCAGCAGAGAGGCCCAGCCCAAAGTGATTCTCTCACCAAGCATCCCTGCTGTCAACACCAGTCTGAGCTGGACATACGGTACCTTATCTTTCCTTGTCTCCCTATTTGTCCCCACCTCATTGTCCCCTAGCTTCTCATTAAATTCTATTGATTTAAAAGTAGAGATCAAACCGATCTAAAGTGGCTGTTCCTCTGCACCTGCATAAAGCTGTTGGTATCATTTGTACTTAGCACTCCTAATGTGAGTTTACATAAAATCACATATACTGAATTTAGTGGAACAACTTGTAGAAGACCTTGGATGAACCATTTATTAATGCAAACCATGGTAAAGGCTCAGTGTGTGAGCAAGGAAAATGAGTATGGCATTTCTAAATGCATTTGCTTCTCACTAATCTGTGCTGTCAGAGAAAAGCACCTCCTGATGAAAGGGATATGTCTGCCCCTGGATCCAACAGGACAGTGGGAAAAAAAAATGCCTCATACAGCCTTTGAAGAACTGGGATTGAAGTCAAATCCTGGCTAACATGGAATCTGAGCTGCATCCAGTGCCTAGATGCAGTCACCTCTCATCCTATAGGAGTGGTGTGTTCACATGAACCAATACACTGCCCAGACTGTGCCTGGGATGGGGCTGGAGGGAGGCCAGGGTAGCTCTGATTCAGTCCCCCACCTCTCCTTCCCTGTCCTCCTCTCTTCTGTATGCTTTGTTAGTGTGCTCAGCCATAGAACAGCACCAGCCGCTGCTTACAGGGCTAATCACACTGGTCCATACCAGTTTCTTCTCTTCAATTTCTCTCACTCATGTCATCACTGTCTTACTCTGTAATTGCAATAAAAAAAAAAAAGAGATCATCAGCAACAGTGACTTATTTTACAATAAATGTGTTATCACTGCTTTCTTGACAGCCTTATTGCCTCTCACTTGGTACCTGACCAGTTTAGTTAAAATTTAAAAGGCCCCATAGTGTCTAAAGTGAGATTTCCATGTCTTTTTTTTTTTCCTAAAAAGCAGGTCTAGGAATGTTTTGATGTGATAACTTTGTGATGTCACAACAAAGCAGTCACCGCCCAGCCAGCCCACCCAGAAGCACCATCCAATCTTACAGGACTTGGTTTCTCTGAGTGTTCACCTGAAATCTGCTATATTTTTAGTCGATCACTCAGAAAACAGTCAGCCAATCAGAGGAGAGGCTCTGACACTGAGATGGTTTTTGGTACTTAAAGCCACAAGTATATCGTCTTACGAATATCAAAACTTCAATGTAATACTCTAATGTAGATCCACCACTTTGGTCCAGACTGAAATATCTCTACAACTGCTCAGTGGGCTGCTCCGAAATCCCCAAAATTCTGCACAGACACATTCATGTTGTGGCAAATGTCAGCATGCTTACACCCTAAACTAACATGGTGAAGATAAACATTATGCTAACTTTAGCATTGTTGTTAGCATGTTAATATGTTGACATTTGAATTAAGATCAAAACACTATTACATGGCTGTAGACTCTAAATATTTTACCATGTAGCTTACCTCTCCATCTGGCACTCTCTGTATAGCTTTTTTTATTTGCAAATAAAGCCAAGGTTCAATCACTATCTAATCAAGTGTGCAAGGTGTTTCTGTGTGCGAGCCTGGCCCCGTGTGGCACTGTGCTGTACTCGGCCTAAGCCCTTACTCTGCATCATCTGCCTCATCACACACAGACTGGCCGACCTCAGATGACTTTGCAGACACACTCTGCAGTCTACCAGTCACGTGTGAATCTCTCCCTTTCTCCCTGTGGTGGCTTGCTCTACTTCTGATCACAGAACACATCTGTGCATCTCCTGGCAATCTGAAATCTATGCCTAAGTGAGACAATCAAAGAAGGAGTGCCATTCATTAGCAAGTGTTTGCAAGTTGCTATTTGAATGATCCATTGTAAATTCAGTTAACCTGGGGTCATAGAAAATGTACAGATTGTGTCGCTGTGAATTGTGTTATTCGCCCATTTGCAGCTCTGCTATCGGCTCCAAAAAAGCTGCTTTGATATGAAGGAGGCACCAAGTCACAGACATTCACACTCATGACCTCCTTCCTTCCTAAACAACCCTCCTCCTTTCTCTCTTGGACACTTATCCCTCTCTCTCCAGCAGTCATGCTCCTCTCTACAAGGCTCTGCAAATATCTGCCAGAGACAGAGTAAAGTTCAGGAAAAGGTCAAAAGTGATAAATTCTGCACTGGATCTGTCCACTGTGCCCCAGTGTAAAATCAAAGTTTGAGAAAGTGCCTATCATTCCACCTTCATGTATCATGTTTTCATCAACTGAGATTACAAGACTGCTGCAACATGAACTGCCTTCTTTTTCAACTTTCATTCATTCGTTCATTCATTTTTTCATACATGTCATTCAACACCTGTCTATCAAGTATGTAAAGTGTTACTGTAACCATTAAGCAGACCATCTCAGCAAAGATCCCTGGAAGAACATCAATCCTTCTCGCTGTGGTCTTCAAGGCTCACTGGAGCTGTGATACATTGTACCACTGAGATACTCAATCCGAAGGAAGGAGACGAGGGGAGAATAAATGATATGCTGAATTATGGCTGTAGTTAAATCAATCAGATCAAGAAGATCGGCATCATCTGATTTTGAGAGCTCCCATCATGCAGTGGGGTTAATTTATGGGGGTCACAGCAGGGTCAGTGCTGTATCGGTAGTGATGCACTGTAATCAAGCCGGGGTCCCAAGAGCCGAGACCTGGGGAGTGTAGGTCAAGCACATGAACTGTGGTGAACTGGCACACACATACACACACACACACACACACAGAGTAGGACAAATAAACTATAACTCATTTAACCCGGTATCATGCACAGTCATCAGGATGCTCACGTTCACACACAGATACAGAACACCCTGCCCCTCCGCTAATTCCTCCCATTAACAGTGACATTTAAAGATATCTCCCCAGTGCACAGCCGCCAGTGTAAAGTACCTTTTCATTAAGCTCTTATTGTGTGAGCCTCAGGGGTGAGGAGTGGAGGTGCCTGGGAGAGTGTGTCTGCCTATCCGTTTGTGTGTGTGTGTGTGTGTGTGTGTGTGAGAGAGAGAGAGAGAGAGAGAGAGAGAGAGAGAGAGAGAGAGAGAGAGAGAGAGAGGAATAACTTGAAACAGACAACAACAGAGAGCCAAGCGAGGAGATAAAGCAGGGAAAGAGAGGAGGGGAGGCAGTGATATATTGTCCAGATTCACAGGTTGAAACTCTTGTCTTTAAATCACATGGCTCCCTGAGCCATAGCTATTACACTGACTTACTACAGGGTCATATGACTGAAAAGGGATTGAAACAGGACGCTGGATACGTATATCACTGTATGGATTTGTATGTGGCCACATCCTCTCAATCATTCTTGTTCCCTTGTCTCTCCCCCTACTACTTTTTCTCACACTCCTCCCACTTTTCCCCCTTTCCCTGTGCAGCCATACCAGTAGGACTGACTGCGAATGGGTGTATGTTACCTTCTGAATATTGCATGTTGTGGTGTAATTACTCCCAGGTCATTTACTCTGATTTTATAGCAACCTTCATGTAAACTTGTTGGATGTATGAATTGAATCATTGGTCAAATTGGCAGTGTCCTCACTGCAAGCTCTTAAATGGATGGATGATTGTTCTGCCTGTAGGTCTTAAGAGGTAATATTTGGGGGTTGTTACTTATTTGCCCCCAAACTGAGGTATTAGTCTTTATTTGTAACACACTGCCAGAGGATCAGTTAAGAACATGACTTGCTCACACATATTGATTATAAACACCTTCCTCACCTACTTGCATCACATGAAGCATTACTTTCAAGACAATGGTACTGTACAGTAGTTTATGATAGTGAGGGCACTGGACATTTGCTACTATATTCTATTGCAGTGCATGTAAAGCAACATTCTTGGAGAACTTGTAAGTTTTTTCCTCTGGTGAGCATAAGTTTAGAAAGAGTCACTAATGCAATCTTTAACTCTCAAAGATAAAGATCCATTTTCTTAGTGGTATAAATTTGTGAACTTAAAAAAACCCCTCTGATCAGCCTTATTTGTCAGGTTTATGTAACAGTTTATCAAAGGTCAAAAACCTAAACTTGAGAAAAGATTATTTACTCTCATAAGTGACTATTTTTGCTCATTCACATACCCATAGCTGTATAAACCCACACTCACGTGCACAAACACACACACTTATTAAATGGGAAATGAAAGATGGCCTTTCCATCCCCACAGGATAAAACAGTAACCTTTAATCTGGACCACAACCCTGTCTTTTTCTTCTGGCAACCAGCGTGTACGTGTCCTCTGGTATCAGCTCAGTCAGGAGTGATCTCCCAAAACAACTCAAACAATCACTTATTACTGGTTTGACTGACCTTCACAAAGTGACTGAGCTTGCTCTAAATTGAGCGAATTTGCTCTTTAAGTGGACGTCAGTTACCAACACAATGGCGTATGCACTCACATTCCTGCAGTTTACCCCACCTTTAGAAACCTCTTTACTTCACTCAGACAATGTGGCTGCATTTCAAGGACAGTGGGTTCTAGTCCTCTGCAGACACTGAAGTCTCCACAGGCCAAATTGAACACATTGTAATTACAGCATGCCCTTGATATTGCACTTTTTCAAACAGGGCTTGCTGCTGACACTGTTTCATGGTTGCATTTCCTTCAAAAAGAAAATGTCCTTCACAATTGGTTTTTCCCATTGTGAAAGTTATTCCCTTTCTTGCTAAGAGTTAAATGGGGAGACCAATACCATTCTCCTGTCTGTGGCTGGAAACAGCAGGTGATTAGCTTAGCATAAATACTGGAAGGGGAGAAGAGCGAGTCTAAAAGTTCAAAAATATATCTTGCAGCACTTTCTGCAGCTCACTAATTTGCATGCGGTATCTGTTTTTTCTTTTACTATATAGCTATTTCTTGTCAACAGTGGCCAGACACCGTGACTTGCTGGAGTTTTGTTATCACTGTAAGGTTACCAGGCAACCAGGGGAGACTCCAGGAAGCCACAGTTCTCAACTAAGAAACTTGGATGATGTGCTATAATAAACCACTTAAAGACGGCCTGATTTAGAAGCTTTGGCAAATGATGTTTACCACTGTGGCGGTTGTTTAAGTGTCTGGAGAGCCAAAGAAAGCTTTTTCGAAAAGTCATCATTTCATCTTTATTTTTGGCACAATGGCCAAATGCGATAATTATCTGTCTCTACCATCACAGGAGGTTGGGCAAAGACCAGGAGATTAATGATGGTTTAGATAACATCATTGCCAATCTAAAGACGCTAAGGATAATGATAGCAGGATTATAGGGAAAGTGGTGACTATCCATCTTAATGTCCTTCATATCACGGTGAGTGTACTAGTGATACAGTGAGAAGTTTAAACATAAGGACCTCCAAAACCTGTTAAGGACAATTTATCATTACACAAAACCCAGCACTATGTCCTGTCAACATGTAACTACCCTGTGTATTGCTACTACTCCTTTATTACCTTACTGAATGGCTTAGATTTGGTACAGTTCTTTTTATCCAAATCCAAACCACTCCCCACTTGCAAGTTAAGGAGGATGTGTCCAAGCTTTCACACAGGAGCACACACACAAAGACACATGTACACACAAACCTATATCTGCAGGTTAATTAGAGTGATTGATATCATCATAGGTGTGGCAGAAGGTTTATTTGCAAGGGAAATGAGGGAAATGTAGCCTGTATTAAATGTCTGCCTTTTCACCACAGGAGGCCCCTAATTGCTGCCTGACACATACAGCAATTTCCAACCAATTTATTCCTGGCAGGCATATAGTGTATAGGGCAATCTTCCTGCAGGTATTTATTCCTTCAGAACTGCAGAGTCTGGATCTGTGACGGCGAGCCACCTACTGCCCCCATGATCCTCCTCAACACCCACTGCTACTGTTATTATTATTATATTATTATTATTATTATTATTGTACATCTCTACATGGGACTTGCATTGTGCTGTGTTCTCTTTTGTCCTGCTCTCTCCCCCTCTCTCTTTCTTTCTCACCAGGTGAGGTAAATGGCCGCCCACCCAGAGCTCTACTCTGATCGAGGTTCTTTTCAGTTTTTCCTTGCCACTGTCATCCAGCGCTTGCTCCTGAAGGAATGCTGGGTCTCTGTAAATAAAACTGAAAAGAGTATGGTCAAGACCTGCTCTATATGAAAAGTGCCCTGAGATCACTACTGTTATGATTTGGCACTATATAAATAAACTTTACTTGACTTGATGTAAATCTTCGCTACATGCCCACAGTGCCAGGGAGGCTTGTCTTCTCACTTACTGTAGCTGATAAGACAATCACTGTACAATATACAGCTTCATTACACCCTGTTGACTGACACTTGAACAGAGCCAATGGAGCAACAACGGCTCTTACTGTTGCTATTGTGTAGCTGTCCTCTCTCACTCTGCTCTGTCTCTGTGACAACACATTTACATTGTAGCCACCCTGTGCATGGCATTCAGTGACTTGCAAATCAAAGAAGAATCACGCGTGATGATTTCCGATGAGCTCAACTATGTCTTTCACAAACCCAGCAAAAATGCAATCATGGCAACTCTTACACATACAGAGACAAAGTCACAGCACCAGTCATAAAAGATGCTGACTGGCAGAAAAATCAATGGGTATCAATAGGTTGGCTTCCGCATAAAAGCCAAGTGCCATTTCTTGTTTCATCAGTGGGAACTATGGGTGCCTTGTAGATTTATACTCTGTTGCTCCAGTGTCCCTAGGAGGCCACTGGGTGCATGGCATGAGGTGAATGATAAGCATGTCCCTTGCCCGGATGATATGATATACCCAGCCAGGTCGTCAAAGTCACTCCTCATCCTATAGCAGCTCTGACTTTGTATTATTGAGCTTGGGCCCTCCAGCAGTTTGGAGTGCTATATTTCAAGTAATTGAGTCGTGGGATATGGGAGTGGAGCAACAGAGAGTGTGTGTGTATGTGTGTATAAGTGTGTATGAGAGGTTGTCTTTGTGCATATACCTGTCAGTGTGTGTGTGTGTGTGTGTTTGTGTAATAGATGTTTTGACTGACATGTCAAAGGTAATTGAGTGGTAGGTAAGAGAGAGTGGACTTGCCAGCTGTCAGTCTTATAAGCTGAATCCATCAGAATGCAGCAGTCCCTATAACCTAAAGAGACAGGTGTGTGTGTGTGTGTGTGTGTGTGTGGGTGTGTGTGGGTGTGTGTGTGTGTGGGTGGGTGGGAGGGTGTGGTAAGGGTTATGGTTAGGGTAAGGGCTGAGGTTAGGCATTCAGTTGTGATGGTTAAGGTTAGGGTAAGAGACTAGGGAATGTATTATGTCAATGAGGTATCCCTACAAAATTAGTAAAACAGGGATGTCTGTGTTCCTGTCCTGAGCTACTTGTGGGGACAAATTGGAGGATAATTAATGTTACCAGTGCCCATGTCACTGAGCCTGAGTCGCGTTCCAAGATGGATTTTAGTCATAGAGCTGACATACAAATAAAAAAGGTCTACATTAAACACAAATAACACAGCTGTCACCATTTATTTTCTGAAAGAGGAAGGGAGCTTATTTACTGTGTGTGAAACAATAGCCAAACAAATGCACTCACAAGCATGCACATGCACGCTCTAAAACTAAGATAAAAAGTCAAAGTCCTCATCTCCAACTTTCGATTCTGAAAGCAGTCAATGATCGAGTCTGAGTCCAAGTCAGCTGTGGTTCTGAAAAGACAAGGGCTCTGAAAAGGTTTTCATCAATGTCAAATATATACAAACAGATGCAACTGAATATCAAATCCTGTAATTTGCCTGGCAGATTGTCAGCAGGCCAACCACACTATACAGAATATCAACATCTTTTTATTGAGATGAGATATACAATAGTCATGAAATCATAGATCATAACCACCTCCTCCAAAGTAGCAGCATGCTCCATCTAGGGGTTTTTATGCTGACTTAGACACCACAGAAATCAAATCAACGAACCTCAAGGACAGAGCTGAATGGCCAACAGCTGTGCTAGTCTGCACATAATCTGTCTGTCTCCTCCAAGGTCAAGCTGAGTGTGAGCAAGATGTTAAATACAGAAATTCAAACGGGCAAGAAGAGTGGAAAACATGAACATACAATGTTTAAATGTGGATTTAACAAGCCGTTTGCTTCATATTTTCATGTCCTTACTTTGATCGATCATCATGACTGTAAAGTCATTGCCAGTTCTAGTACATACAGTCACAATCAGTCAACTCAAATCCATAGTAATCTCACCTTTGTTGATTTTGTTGACCTCACCCTGCACATGCAATTGTGGGAGCCTGGGTTGAGTCATTCGCCCAGGTAAGCAGTAACTGAGATGAATGGTCTGTGCAGGTTAACGCGCTTTCTGCCTTCACTGTTCTTTCATCAAGGGACATTTCATTCAAGGACATTTCTCTCAACACCCTACCTGCCAGCAGTCAAGAGTGTTACAGCTTCCTGTCACATCTACAATTTGACCCACTTTTGTATGCTGTGAGATGTGTCAACTGTGACTTCACCAAGGCAAAAAGAGAGAAAAAAAAATGTTTTTTATAGTCTGCTTTTGAGATCAAAGCAGCAGGCTAACAGGCTGTGGAGTTATGCTTTATATTAAGACCATGCATTAGGAATGAATGGATTACAACAAGTTTTTACCTTTGAGACCATCTTTCCCAGGAACATAGTTTTGTGGTGTTTGGTGCTGATTCTTGTAAACCTACATCAACATTAAAATACAACTAAAAAAAACAACCTCCTGTTTTTGCTTTGTATTAAGCATGCTGATAGCTGATAGCTACAGTACACTGCTTATTTGTGCACTATATACACGGCACTGTTCATTATTCATGAGGCATCCTTAAACCAGCTACTCAAATTTGTGAACTGTTAAATTAACAGTCACTGTTATCTTCTTTCTAAGAGCAGCACCTAGTGGACAACAGTCAAATAGCACACGCAATGGTGATGGCTCAAATTTAGACCACACCGATGTTATAAAAACACACACGCCCCACTTGTTGTATTATATATTTAATATAAATATTATAAGATTAACGTGAGGCATTGGTAGTGGTTGCTGCTCCGTCTCTGACAATATTTTAACACGCTGCAGCACTGCTTTAATAGACGTGTGTGACACCCATTTTCTCCGCGGAACCCTCGTCTTGTGCTGAGCTCAACACGGAACTCACGAAGGCTACACCAGTAATGCTAACCAGCTGTGTCGCTAGCATTGCCGGTTGCAGCTGTCAGTCACTCACCTTGCGTTTTCACCAGCCAACTCTCATTGTAATTTAGTTAACTGGTACAGAGCTGAATGACAGCGAGTGTGCTGTCTATGTGTCTCTGTTTTGTAAAAAAAAAAAAAAATTCATGCAGCTGAGGCGCTGAAAATGAGAGAAGGGTGAGTATGTGGCTGCTCTATGTGGCTAGTTTTAGCAGTGCCGATAGCAGTAGCCATAGACATAAGGGAGTAATTGATAGCTTAATAGTTAGCATGCTTTTTACCGAGCTAACCTGCTGCTAGCTAACGTTAATTTAAATAGGCTTTACTTCGGTTTTATGGCCATTAACTGTAAAGTTTAGTGTGTCGCCGTGGCTGATTTCACAACTTGTTTTGACAGCCCATAAACAGATTTCTGAGTGATCACTGACATTAATGTTGAAACGTTGGTTAACGTTAGGTGGCTAACGCTAGCTGTCAAAGCTCTGCTCGCGTTAATCGTATGGGATTCTCAGGCGGGCAGCAGCTGTTACCAGCTCTTGCTTCTGGGTGGGGTCAAAACACTTCACAGTCTTGTAAAATTAAGTATACTACCTTTAAGATGAATGTTAATGTAACGTATTTCCTTAAGTGGAGCTCCGTCTTGTCGCTGGGGAGTACCGCCACAGCGAGTGCTTGCTACATCTGCTTCTGCATCTGTCCACACCTAATTAACTAAAGTTGGGGTTTACACTTCATCAAGACTTCGTGCCCACTTGGTCTTGACTGGCTGAACCGCGGTGATCCATCTAATGAGGTGTTAGGTGCAGCAGAGAGAGGTAGAAGAAGTGTTGGGGCTCTCCAGGATCAACAGTGAGCTCTGCTAATTGTTTCCTATCTGCATCTGCATGTGACAGACTGAAAGGCCAGTGATGCTTTGGATCCCCGCAATTGAAACTATGCCAGTCGCGTAATTACACGAAATTGTGTGGGGTATTTGAGGGCTGAACAATTTTTCGAAATAGTACAGAAATTGCATCATCACCAAATGCAATGTCCAAATCGCAGAGGGTGCGATTTTTTGATTAATCACATTCACCAGAAGTAAAGGAACATGCTTGTTTGTTGCAAGACCCAACAAAAATCACATCATAATTTTTATATATTTGTTTCACTGAAATGCAAAAATAACAATTCCAACTGAAATCGTGATTCATATCTCAATTGCAATATATGCCAATAATAGGATTTTTTTTCCTTGCATATTGTTCAGCCCTGGTGTATTGTTGTGCTGGGCGGTGCTGTTCCAGTAGCTTAATGTACTGAGTGACAGAATCAGTCCACAAACTCTTGTTATTATGTGTGTGTTCAGTTCATGGCTGTAGGGGTCCAACCTTCCAGGTTTTTAATGGCCATGGGTTTGTTTCTCCTCCGTTTCATGCAATTAGACATTGATTTTGGCTTATAAGTAATTTTCTGGGTATCTTTAAATGTATATATAATAAGTAGTCTGCTAATAAATACACTAACTCATAATGAACATGATGTGCATTGCTATGTTCCAATGCTGGAAAGATTGTCTTTAACTATTTTATATTTTTTTAATAGCTATTTGTGTTCTTTGTCAAAAAAATTCTTTACAGACTCACTAAAGCACCCCCTTTCTCTCCCCTTTGTCTTTGGTTCTTTCTGTATTTGCAGAGTGTGTGTTGTGTGACTCAGCTCGTATCTAACCATGGAGAAGCCGTGGAGGCTGTGGGGGGCAATGGAGCGTTGTACCCTGGCTCTGGCCTCCTGGTCCTGGGGTGCCTGTCGAGTCTCCCTTTTGGCCCTCATTCTCACCTTCCACCTGTATGGTGGATTTTTTCTCCTGGCTCTCATCCTAGCCTCTGTTGCAGGCATCCTCTACAAATTTCAGGATGTGCTCCTCTACTTCCCTGACCAGCCCTCCTCCTCTCGCCTTTATGTTCCCATGCCTACAGGAATCCCTCATGAGAATGTGTACATCCGCACCAAGGACGGTGTGAAGCTCAACCTCATCCTGCTTCGCTACACAGGAGGGGACATGCCCCCTGGTGTCACCCCTGGCAATCAAAGCAGCCCTACATCTTCTGCTCCACCTACCATCCTTTACTTCCATGGTAATGCAGGTAATATTGGCCACAGGGTGCCAAACGCCCTGCTCATGCTGGTCAATCTGAAAGCGAATGTAGTGCTGGTGGACTATCGTGGCTATGGAAAGAGTGAAGGTGAGCCCAGTGAGGATGGGCTGTACCTGGATGCGGAGGCCACACTGGACTACGTCATGACCCGTCCTGATCTGGACAAGACAAAGGTGGTACTCTTTGGCCGTTCACTGGGAGGAGCTGTGGCTGTGCGCTTAGCGTCAGTCAACCCTCACCGTGTAGCAGCCATTATTGTTGAAAACACCTTCCTCAGCATTCCTCACATGGCAGCGACGCTCTTCTCCTTCTTGCCCATGCGCTTGCTGCCCTTGTTGTGCTACAGGAATCAGTTCCTGTCCTATCGGCAGGTGGCGCTGTGCCGCATGCCCTCACTCTTCGTGTCTGGTCTGTCAGACCAGCTCATCCCACCAGTTATGATGAAACAACTGTATGAGCTGTCTCCTGCACGGACTAAACGCTTGGCTATCTTTCCAGAGGGAACACACAATGACACATGGCAGTGTCAAGGCTACTTTGCCGCTTTGGAGCAGTTCATGAAAGACCTGCTGAAGAGCCATGCCCATGAAGAGAGTGCTCAGCCCTCAGCTAGTGTCACCATTATCTGAAAAAAAGAAAAAAAAAAACAGTCAGGGAGTGACTGTTGACTACAGGTTATGGGCAGGATAAAGTGACGGCTGTCAGCGAAACTAACTTGAGGGACTTCAATGATTTTTGGAAAGAATGTACATTTTCTATGCTTTTTTTTTTTCTGGGTTTTTATTTTATTTTATTTTATTCTTTCTGTAAATGTAACATATTTGTCTAAATGATTTGACTATTTCAAGGTTTTATGAGAGGGTAACAATCCCTCATGGGATCTTTTGTGTTTCAGCTATGAATGCATGTATTTATGACCTTTTATGAATGAAGCAACAGCATACATGCCCACACAACACAAGACATTTCACAACCACAGAAGAATTTGGCGGAACCAGTCTTCTGAACTCAATTAAAATGAAACAGTTGCACAGAGAACAATGACCATGTTTCAATCCAAATTGATTACTACTAGAATTAAAGTGACATGTACACAATATACAAAATGAGATACTGATAATATGTAGGCCTATACTGATATAAATATTTTTTTGTTAATATGTTGCACTTTTGTGTTCAGATTTAAGTGTTGACTTGTGTAGGCTAACATCTTATGAG
Organism: Trachinotus anak; assembly: GCF_046630095.1. NCBI lineage: Eukaryota > Metazoa > Chordata > Actinopteri > Carangiformes > Carangidae > Trachinotus > Trachinotus anak. The sequence continues at coordinate 11,628,820 of NW_027273852.1, forward strand.
CAATACTTGGAGGAACATAAGGATATTTGTTTTTCTGCCCTTTTGACAAGGAACATTAATATTGAGTACTTGCAGCTTGGCATGTCATGACATTGTAGTGGTTAATAATTATATATTCCCTTGGAAATTTTGTCTGGTATATAGCCCGCATAAAAAAGCTTTGGGCTGTTGATTAACTGTCACAAAAAGCGTTGACTGAGATGAAGTGGTAAGTAAGATAAGGCGACACATTTGATACTTCTGCCGTTAAAAATAAGTTCTTGAGATCTTATTTCCTGTCAAACTGCCTCTGGTTCAGTGCGATTGGGATAAAGTGCAAGATAGTCTCTCTTTTACTGTGTCTTGTTAAAACACATCTATCACACAGGATAGTGTTTACTCTCAAATGGGCTCAAGTTACAATTGAGCAACTATGGCTCTTGTAGTTTGGTGATGAGCATTTGATCTGTGTGTAGTTTGCTCCTTAAGGATGGGTTCAGATTTCTTCAAGTCTATCTTAATACAGCACTATAACACGTGTCTTTATGTACTGACAGAGTTGATGGTTAGAGTTGATACTGACATGAAGAGGTCATTTTATGCACAAAAACATGCCAACACAATACTAACACAATGGCTCAGACAGTCTGAAAAAGACAAACCAATCAGGGGTTTTCCAAGATAAAGTCTGAGTAGAAAATTCCATCACGTTACTTTTCCTCCAGTGCAGATCAACCTGGAATCAGCCCGGCAAATTCCAAAAGAGAAATTGAATTTTGAAAGATACATAGTTTATTTATCTAACTCAGACTGCTGAAGCCTCGTATAAACGTAAGCTGAACTTTGGAGTACATTTTTACACTGAAGGAGCACTGTGGATTTTGTCTCCTGTCTCTTACATTCTAGTTGCACTAGGAGGGGATTTCTAATCAGCCAGCACCGGCGGGAAGAACGATCACAGTGACCCGTTGCTCTTTCAACATGCATACGTATGGGCATTTGTATGAAGATAGTCTTAAAAAGCCTGAACCTGTCTTACGAACTAAAAATAAAATGTAAACTTTTTTTAATCAAATGTTGTAATTATTTGTTAGCTACTTTCATCTCACCCCATGCTCATGTGGCACATGGCTTTACTCTCTTGGAGGGCTTTTAATTAGTTCATTAACCTTTCCTGCATGTCTTCCAGGGGGTGGAGCAGAGCTTGATGATTAAAACACTGTTTCTGCTCCTGCTTTCCAAATGCAGCATGCTGCACTGCAGTGGTAACAAAGCCATTTGAATACATTCAACAAGTCTCCTTAGCCATATTTAATACTGTTTGTAAACAGTATGCTAAACAAAATTTAACAACACCAAAAGACCAAAATTTGTGTCAGTGGGACAACTTGAAAACTGGTCTAAAGGCTACTATGAATGTAAAATGTGGTCTGAAATTAACAAGTGTGCTTTATAAGAAATGATTTATAGTCTTTTTTCCCCTGTGTGTGATATTTTTCCACCGGTGGCACTGAACAGTTGGAGATATTTTTGTATTATATCAAATCCATGAGCTGTGTTGATGCATTCAGTTTAAAGATTTTTAGCCCATCACACGTTGGGAGAGCCCATTGTGCAATCATGTGAATATACACTCATTTTGTTTGACACATTTCCCTGTACGCACTTCTGCTCTGACTTTGGTTTGTGCCATTTCTTCATTCAACAATAGAAGGAGGAACTTGTCATCATTTATTGGATTTATTGGTTCGGTGGCTGGCCTAAGGCAAATTAATAATTAATAGAATATTAGAGTTTTTATCCTAGCCGAGTGTATTGTCCAACACTCTGTTGATGAAAAAAACGGATTCAAACTGAATGTCTTTTCATTTTTTTAATAAAGAAAATCACTTGCCAGGTACTGTGTGAACGCATTATGGAACATATTTTTGTATGTTCATATGAATATAGTGAAATCAGTGCTGTTGAGAGTGCTGGCATAATTTCAAGTTGCGTTTGCAAGCTGGCATGTGATTATGTCAAGTCTTGGGAAATTCTGTAATGAACCTGCACAGTGTTGATATGACTTTGTGTACATCTACCATGATTTCAAGTAACTCCACACTGAAGACACGTCGATGGGATAAGTGAACAGTTAGACATCCGAATGATTTATCTTTACCTTCAGTATGAAGCAGTCAGTTTGAGTGATTTTCCATTTTAGAGCTGTGTTTCTTTTCTATCTCAAAAACAATGTTGACAACTTCTTTTGTAAGCACACATTTTCACTTTCTATTTTCTGTACTGTAACATGCAATAAATTGATACAATAAAATCGTTTGTCTTGTTTGGTTTTTGTTACCTCTTCAGTCTAACAGTGCAAAATGGACTCATTTAACTTGCCATCAGTTCAATTTTTATATTCTGAGAATTGTGGTTTGATTTGTTTTTCTATGTTATGTTTCCATTCACAGTTGAAGTAATATTTGCACTTCCTTGTTTCACTAAGTGTTGGCCCCTCTGTCTGCTAAATTGTCTTTTTCTCCTTTTTTAGTATGAAATCACTCCCTCTCTTTCCTACAAAGCTGTCACTCATCTTATCTGCCAAGGCTATCTGTCTGCCTGTGCCCACTCTGTGACGAACACACTTTATTACAACGTGGAGAAGCTGAGATGAGTTTTATCATTATTAAAGAGCAGGATGAAGAGAAAAGGGAAAGAGACTCGTCAGGGCTGCTGGTCAGGCAGGAAGTTGAGTGTGGTTAGCTGAGCGGAACGATAGAGGGGAAGCTGTTTTTTTTTTTTCCCTACTGTATTTGTTCTGCGTAGTCCCTTTGACTAAACTGGACCTGCCCACAGGAGGATAAAAGTGAGAGTTAGGAGAGTCAGTGGAGCCTACAGGGAGTGATTAAGGTAAAACTGGAAGCTCTAGAGAAAACTTGATGACAGGCACAAACATCCACCATTCCTAGGTCAAATCTGTCAGAAGAGAGGCCTTGTCGTTCAGGTGTGAGACGAGTCATGCTGCCAGTGTGAGCTCTCGGGAGATCATATGGCCCCTGCGATGGCAGTTTTGGCAGGTGTGAAGCCTGGGACTGGGCAACGTGCAGGTGAAGGGAGGCTGTCCTGGCCAGTTTTCCTGCTGACACTAGCTGCTGTCACCTGCTCCTCTCTTTCAGCTTTGTCCCTTTACCAACTGGTGGCTCTCAGAGCTGAGGTTGAGGGGCTCAAATCAGAGGTCTGTCGCAGGAGAGAAGAGGGACAAGAGGCCAAACATGGAGGCCAGGTGAGAGACATCTATCCTCAGAGGCATAACAACAGAAACTCCATCTGCACAGGGCTGTGAAGATATGCAAGACATTATTTTTCATTTGCATTTATTATGTTTTTAAGGATTGTATTTTGTCTATACAGACTGATAATATGAATAGCAGGAGAAACAGCCAAGAGCCCCTCCACCAACCTGAGTCTCAACATGCTTTCACCCTGACAAGGAAGAGGAGACAGGTGTCTGGAGCAGAGATGTTAGGTATGACGCACATGGTTTACTGCTAAAGAGATGCAGTTATTGGTGGCAAAATTTGTGATACAAATGTTTTGGTTCACTTGCAAAAATATATATCATACACAGTATGTGACCAAAGTCATTTCTCATGTTTAAGATGGTGATTAAGGACATTAATCATGGTCATGAGTATCATGTCAGTCAAGTCTATTTATATAGCTCAAAATCACAAATCTGCCTGAGAGAGCTTTACAGTCTGCAACTGTCAAAAGTTTGCAAAAGTTGCATTGCACAAGTTTCCCAAGAACAGTTAAACAGACAAACACCCGTGTGTGAATGACTCATCAGCTTTGGAGATAAGTAAGTCTATTGTGCTCGTGCTTAACTGAGAGCGTGAATGTGCTCATTGTCTGCTTGAGCATTTTAACACTTCCTGGGGTGCACAGGGCACCAGTGTTTATATTGCTGCTGAGTGCTGTCGGTGGAATTTCACCCTAAAAGGAAAATCGGAAGAGGCAGAAGGAAAAAGAGAGCCATCCGTGGAGTAAGCGACAATTAGACTGCAACAGCTGACTAGTTTTAACATCTCTAAATTTCTCCCATGTTTCGTCACAGTTTCTCAGCCTTGCCTGCAGCTGTTGGCAAACAAGAGAAGGACAACCTTCAGCAAAGGTACAGTATGTCTCATCTGTGACAGTTTTACAGATTTTATTTGCAACATGTAGTATTTGTTTACATTTTACTATTTGATATTGGATTTTGTTTGGACTTTGCAAGTTAATGTTGAATACACCCATAATGAGAGAGTCCAAATATATTTCACACCGAAAATTATTTAAACATGTATGCATCAACCCCTAGCAGCAACTAACTCACAAGTCAGTAGACTGGGACAGATGTTTAACTTTAGGTGCTTTGACATGTTTTCTAATATATTCTTATTTGTTTTGATCAGAACTGGACTCGACTCTCCACACAGGTATCCCTTGGCAGACGGGACTAAGGAGGGGCTCTGCCCTGGAGGCAGATGGAGATACTATATTAGTCAGACAGGAGGGCTTCTTCTTTGTGTACAGTCAGGTATGTCCATTTGTTGTCATTGCATATATTTTCCACAGGGAGGTGCTGCTGCTCCGTCTGTCAATCACCAGATTTTACATAGGAGGGGTCACATGTCTCCATACAGTGCATAAAAAAGGGTGTGCTTGATGTAAGCATGCAGTTGGTTAACAGACCTAGAAGAGAGAACGCAAATGATGCATGGATAGTAAATGACATAGCAAATGCTATCCCACCCACCTGACTGTTAATGCATGTTAAAACCCGTGCCAGTACCATACCTCCTTGATTTAACCTACTATATCTGATTTACACAGGTCTTCTACATGGACAGTACCTTTGCAATGGGTCACGTGGTGGTCCGGTGGAAGCGTAATGTGGTGGGAAACGATGATCCTTATGCAATCCTCTTCCGTTGCATCCAGAGCATGAACCCTGTCTTCCCTTTCAACACCTGCTACACAGGAGGTGAACCTATGATCACCCTCTTTACAGCAGCTGTTAGGCGAAGGTCGAACAGTTTGCTTTCATCTTTGGTCAAGCTCAAGCATTGGTGTATGTTTTTGTGTGCCTATGAAATGGCTGCTTATGTGTGTCAGTAGTTGGGTACATGTGATAGATGTGTGCGGAAGGGAAAAAAATAGAAAGTTCCTGCTCAAGGTCTGAACAGTACAATTGCCTCCTTCAGGTATTGTGAAGCTGGAGGTTGGGGACCACTTGGAGCTTCTGATCCCCCGTTCCACAGCCAATGTGTCCCTGGACGGAGATGTCACCTTCCTGGGCGCTGTCAAACTGGCTTAAAGTGTGTCACCTCGCTTTGGACCTCAGGGACGCTGTTGTCATGGGAACCAGGTGCCATATTAAGAAGATAGGGAGCAACGAGGCACAATTCTGATGACCTTGGCTGACCTTGGGTGTTTGGGAGAGAAATACAAGAATCAGCCATTTCTGCTTTGGCTGGAAGATAGACTGTGACTCCTTGCTAGTGAGCAGACATGAAGGGGACACTGATCTGATGGCCTAGTCTTTACTCTTTACATACACTTTATATGCACTGTATAGCTACAGCTTTATTATCTTCATTTCTACCACACACCAAGACCAAATATTGCAAAAACTGCGAGGATCAAGTACTTTTTCTTCAAATAATCAAACACATGGCATGGTCTGACTTGCAGGAGGTATGTTATTTTTGTGAAATCACACATTTACTCTTAAATGCACATATCAATAATCTTTCCTAGTGTAGCAGCAGCAGCAGCATAACTATACCGCTGAGATACTTCTTCTCACATGCTTCACTTGTTTTTGTGTGTGTGGGGGGGGGGTGGGGGGTGGGGGAGTTTGTTGTTGTTGTTGATATTTTAACACAAAGAAGAGTCTGGTTATCATCCAAATGCCACAATTTGATTTGTGTTTACCTGTGTATGTCTAAATGGTATGAAAATTCAGATACAATAAAGTGACAGTTCTTGCTCAAGAGATGACATCATCCAGAGTCAAGGTGGAGGTTGTTGTTCCAATGTTGGCCACTAGAAGGAAAACGACATCCTGGCACGCAGCAGAGACACAAATCTGAGGCTGAGCGGGAGCAGTGAAAACTAAGTACAAAAAAGCAGACTGTTAGTTTGAGGCTAAACTGTAGGCATTTGATGTCTGCATACTCAGAGGAGCTGTTCGATGAATTTGTAGTGCCTGAGGAGCATGGAGGTAAGTAAAATATCGTAAATGGATAATTCCTCAGTTCTTCAGTTTATATTATGTTAAGTTATTAATCTACATGATACTTGGAGCGCATTATACAGCTGGGCTGGGCAATAAGTCATTATCATCTCTTAGAGTCTCTTACTCATTGCAGAAAGGTATTGCGATGATACCACATGATATCAACATGAAGTCTTATCATATTTCATAACCGTCTGCTCCACAAATGAATGAATCAAAGCAAATTGTAATTAAAAACTGAACAACAACATGATTTTGGTTTATCTTACATTACACGATCACAGCAGTGAAAAATCTCGTGTATTGATTACAGAGAACTATAAATATTGTGATATTAATCTCAACTATATCACCTATTGCTAAAATACAATACACTTTACATAAACATATGGTTTGATTGAAACAACTGGCTGCTATCTGGCTATCAGGGAACAACTGAAAGAACTAACGCACACTAACACTAAGTGCCTAATTTCTTGGGTTTGGTCTGGTGATCATTCCCCATCGAGAATTCTGCATAGTCTGAGATAACTTAATCAAATTTTTCCTCTATGATTTTTTTTTTAAGCAGCCATGTGTTTTGACAAAGGCAGACCCTTGGTAATGCAGTTGTTTGAGAAACAATTCATCACTTTGGATTTTAAATTGATTTTACTGATTATAAAAATGTGAAAAATATGCGTTGGGGCAAAATGCCCCAGGGAAATCATCCCCCACAACCCCATTTTTGTTGATGTGTAAAAATGAATAAAAGACACAAATACCATTCTCTCTGAATAAAACAATGACAGGACATCAGATCAGCTCATGTTCACAGCAAAAACAAACTCCTAACTACAATTAATATCCACATAAAAATGATTGGTAAAGAGTAAACCATAATTCAGCCATAGACCTCTTTAAAATGTAGAATGTAAGAAAGCATTGTAAGATGTCATATCAAGAAAATCTCCAGATATAATCCAGATATGATCCAGATTCTTACAAGAACCTGAAAAGGATATCTCCAGATTCCTGGAGTTTTGGAGAAAAAAAAATAGATTTTTTTTCGGGAACCTTATTAAGTTAACCAAGACATTAATTTACCCAATATTCTAATTTAACCTATGAATTTTGAAGAAATTGCATATTAAATATTTTAGCATTGGTGCTCTCCACTACCTGCCGCACTTTGTCCAGTCTCTTTCTCCCTCTCTCTGGAACTGTCTCACACACACAGGCCTTCTGTCTGCTGGGGCAAAGAGTTAGACAAAGCCCAGTGGGTGGTCACTTCTTCACTAGGCATTTTGCCCTCGGAGTCATGGCTCCATTTGACAAGAAGAGAGACCAGAAGAGGGGGAGGGAGGAAGAAAGTCTGAAATAGAAGTCTTGGAAAGAAAGATTTCAAATGGACTTAATGGGTAGCAGTAGCTATTAGTGGAAGAGCGAGCGGAAGAGAAGAGAGAGGCTATGAAGCTAAAAACACATAAGGAGAGGAGGCCAGAACCAGGGTACAACAGCCATAGAAGTCAGAGACGCTCTTTGATGATCTGGTAAACAGAGCAGGCGGCTGTACAAACACAAATCGAGCAAAAGGAGGAGGAGGAGGAGGAGGAGGAGGAGGGTGAGTAGAGCACAGACCTCTCCTATAAATGTGTCAAGCATGATGCTCCCCCTCCCTCTGGGCCAGAAATGTCTTTGTGTGGTGCCATAGTGACGGCTGGTGTGTCGGCGGAAGCTGATGTCACTGTGGGCTCGTCTCTCAAAAGAGAGACCAGCATCTGACTGGAGAATCAGGAAATGAGACCTGCTGTGTACACATGCTGGCACGCTGTGTATAGTTCACACACTCGCACACACGTTGCTATCACGCATCAACATTTTAGTACATAACATATTAGTAGCCTAATATTTTTCAGCACATGATAAGGAACCAATCTGAAACGTGTGTGAGTGGTTGTCACACTTATATAACACACTTACTTTTCTTATTTTCAGAATCAGTCCAATCTTTAAAATCAACACAGGAAATGTGTGCTGAAATGTTTTTTTTTAATCGTTGTTCTTTATTTTTTATTAGCCAGTTAAGGTGCAGTCTTCACCGCAAAAACTGTGTATCTGCAAGAAATAAACAGAATGACCTTAGATGCAGATTGTTTTTCTTTAATATCAGTACATCTCTCATCTTATGTTGATTTTTCTTCTTGCAGCGTAAAGGCGTCTAATCAGTTCCAGTCCAGATGCAAACCCACGACCACATCAAATGACCTCAAGTACCCCTTCCCTGAAACCATGAACCCTGTTCTAAATGTTTTCATTAATTCTATAAAAAGTGGATATATATAATTATAAGAATGTTTTCATACAGCTGAACTGTAAATGTTTGTGGTGTGTCCAAGTTTGCATTTGAGGTGTGGCTGACTCCATATGTGGATATATATATTTTAATCAAATCATAATTGAGTTGAACTGATCTACAATCATTCAATCTCCATCGTAACTGCAGAAATTCACCCCAGGGTACGGGTACCCCTGGTTTGGAAACGCTATCCAAGAGTCTGTCTCCATCTTTCTCTCATTTTTCCAGGCTGCATCACTTGTCCCCATCTGTCCTTTCATTTCCTCCCTCCTTCCCTGTTTGTGAGCTTTAGGACAGGTCTGACTGATGACAGGGGCTAAAGGTCAACCCTGAATCCTGATTATAAAACCCAGCATGCTCTGTTTCTGTTGCAAACCATCACAAACACAGTCCCTGCGCGTGCTGCTGCTTACAGGCATACATTTGCACCTAGACACACACATGCACATTTATGTACATTAAACACTAACAAAATGTACAGCACCCACATGGTCTCCCTGGGCTTCAGTGTACTACACAGTTGCTCCATGTACTTCTCTAGTGTTTGGGGATTACTTTGATCTGCTGCAGTCAGCCCAAAGTAATCAGGCTGATCCAGAGCCCTCAAGCTGAACTGGCAGCGGCACTGCGTGGATTTCTCATTTAAGTGAGGATTTGGTTTATCAACAAACTGGATTGTGGCATCCGTTACTCTAAATTCTAAACATCATGTTCTGTGCTTGCCATGCTGTAGATTTTTAATCGATTCAGCTTGGGGAGACACTAATTGTTTCTGATCTCAAAAACGTGACTGACCCAGCAGAATGAGAGGTTTGTTTGTTTTTTAACAGCATTACATTTGAACGGGTTTAGTTTTCCTCCCCCGACAACATGGGATCTGTTGAAATGCAAGCTGATCTATAATTCATATGGTCCTGCCTCCGCCTGGAATCAAACCACAACGAAGCACCAGCCGTGCAATCTGCATGTGCGCAAGAAAAGTAAGAGCAGATTTAAAAGCTGAGTCTGATAAATCTTGCTTTATTCTTGGTCTTTTTTCTCAAGGACATCAGCCTATTACAGTGGAAAGGAAAAACATCAAATGGATGAGAGGAGACAACAACTCTGCCCATCCCCACCTCCCTTATCTCTCCATCTCCAGACTCCCACTGTCTACTCTGCTTAATGGCTCTTTTTGGCATGCACATTCACAGAAGCAGCAATATTTGTCTGGGTTGCGCATATTTATTTGTTTATTATGTACATTTGAATGAAATTGCTATTATTCTGTGAAGAGGAAACAAGTTTACTGCTAGCACTAGCACGAGCAGCTCTGTGAGGCTGCGCTGAAGCACAGCTGCATTTTGAGCTTAATGCTAAAATGCTGAAATCAGAATGCTGACAAGTTTACAATGACAGTGCAAACAAGGTGGATCTGCTAACCAAATATAACTTTTAACAAATTCACCTTCTTAGTTTAGCATGTTAGCATGCTAACATTTGCTGATTAGCACTAAACAAACCACACAGCTGAGGTCGATGGGAATATTTCAGCAGGTATCTTTTCATAAACCAAAGTATTGGATAAATAGAAATTCTTATGATGGTCCTGGAGGAAATGTCCAGATGAACTTGGATATCGCTACCAAATTTTAATTGCAAATGACAACATGGCATCATCTGGGAACCATCAGTGCCTGTGCAAAATGTTGCACCGATCCATCAAGTAGATGTAGAGAAATTTCACTGGATCAGTGATCACGTTGGCCTGCTGGTGGATATGGATGAGAGGTCAAGGGAACCAAGAATGTCCGTACAAATTTTCATGGCAATCCATCCAACAGCTCTTCAATTTGTAAAAACCAAGCATGTAAACCTCATGGTGGCACAAAAGGAGAAGTAAGGGGGTCAACAAGTCAGTAGTCAGTTCATCATTTGGTGACCATGATTGTCTGCACAACTTTTCACAACGATCCATTCAAGCTATTTCATTCTGAACTGAAGTGGTGGAGCCCTCATCACTGCCACAAGCACGACGAAAGAAATTGACATTTGGTCATGAAAAAGACGTGAACTTTTATATATAACTATATATCACGCATCTCCATCTGTCTGTCAGTATGTATCTCTCTCTGTTCATACAGTCTTTGTCATGCCGAGGAAGAATAGAGTTAAAGAGCACCAACAGAGGAGGATAAACAGACAGGTAGGAGGTAAAGGAAGGAGTTAAGGAGGTGAGAGGAAAGGAGGGAGGAGGGATGAAGTAGGCAGGAGCGACTCGGCACATCTGCTGGGTATTGCTTTTTTTGTCCTTCTGTTTTCCCTCTCTGGTTTCGCTTTTAGTGCATTGTTTGAGTGTTTGGTTCTCCTCCCCCTAACACTAATGCACAGCATACACACATACAGGCGCAACAGAGTGTGTGTATGGACTCCTGTGTCAATCATTCCCACCAGCTGCTTATGGGCTTGTGATAAGCAGTTGTAATTAGAGATTTAAACTCCCATCTCACTCTCTTCCTATTTCTTTCTCACACAAACACGCACCCTTACTCACTGACAAACTCCTAAATCTCTCTCTCTCTCTCCTTTCTCTCTCACTGACTCATGCTCGCTCTCCCTCTCAACTGCTCCCCCTTCATTGAGCCAAATTGGCACACTCCCCTCTCTCTCTTTTTCTCCCTCTCTCTCTGATGGGATGTCTGGTGGATTTTAGCCTATGGGTGTAGATGTAGTGGGAGCTGGGAGCTGATTCTTTTGCTCTCTGTAAGTGTTTCAAACCTTTGCAGCTGTGACCAGATTGTCTCTGGATTTTATTTCTTAGCCGAAAAGAAAGCAGCGAGAACTACGGGGAAATGTTACAGTGAGGTACCGTGCCACTTGTTTCGTGTATGTCTCTGTGTTTTCTCTGTTGTTCACTGTGGCTATGTGCAAGTTACTCTGTGAGGTCTGGCCACAGAAGGCCTGATGGCACACTGCTGGGCCACTGTCAGTTTGTTCTCACTGTGATTCTGAATGCTTTATCCTTTGCATGAATTTATTTCTATAACTGAACAAACAGTAACAAAAACTAAAAAGTCTCTCTGTCTGCATTCACTCATGTTTATATATTTCCCAGGGACGATTTCTTTTTCTTAAATGGAATTATCTTTATTCACTGCCTGTGGACTGCCCTTTGTTTCTTTCCCTTTTTTTCCTCCTTGCATGCTGTTGTTTGCCCTGAGATGTTGCATGTGTGCCGGCTGGCAGCACAGAAAAAGGGAAACAGGTTTGTTGGCTTGTTCACTGCACACACAAACATGCACCCATCCAAAAAGCCCCTGGGCTACTGGATGTCAGCTGGGAATAGTCCCAGTTTCAAAGGCAACTTTCACCAAAACGCTGGTGGTGTGGTTATGTGATGTGTGCAGTGCCTGTGCCTGTGTCTCATTGTTTAAAGAAAGTGAGACAGAGGGAGAGTCAAAAAGCAAGAGAGGTAGAAACAGAAGAAGTAAGGGAGGAAAATTAGAGACACAAAACACGGCATAGTAGTGGGCAGACAGAGCAGAGCAGAGAAGAGACAGATTTTACAGTCTGTAAGGCTAATGTGACAGAATGTAGAACATAGCTCTGGATGTGTCACCCCACAAAACTCTGCTTTTGTCTCATAGGGGCTCACAGATGGGCTCATTCAGGCGGCTGAGAGTCTACACACCCTAGTGTGTGTGTGTGTGTGTGTGTGTGTTTGTGTGTGAGTGAGTGAGTTCATGTGGGTTGAAGTTGTTAGTGTTAAACCCTTGGGATGATATGAGTGGTGAGCGTTGAACACTGTGTAAAAAATCAATCATGGTGGTAAACTGATGTACAAGGAGGACCTGCCATTTCAGTTACCCACACCCACCACCACCACCACTACCACCATCACCACATACATCCTTTCAGTAAGATGTGTGTGTGTGTGTGTGTGTGTGTGTGTGTGTGTGTGTGTGTGCTACATCCATCTGTCCTCTTGCTCAGCCAGATTGTGGGCCTCTGTCTGGCAGCGTGGAGGTATCACTCTCTTTATCACCACCACACACTTCCACAATGCCATTGTCCAGCAGTGGCATTCCCCTCTCTTTTGTTTCTTCTTCTATACTTTATACTTTATGACTATGACTGCTGCTCTGGTCTCTGGGTGTAGCTGCCAAGAAACAAATGTCTGAAAACTGTCGTCCGTCTGCCTGTGTCAGGACACAGCCCAGTCCCCTGTGCTGTGGTCAGCTGTTGAGCCACATGGTCTCAAGACTTAGTCACCACCCAGCCTGATAATTATGGGTTGATTTATGACCAAGAGAGGATGATGACAAAGAGCGGGATGAGGAGGGAGAATGGGATGGCTGTGCAAACACTTTTCCCTGCAAGAAAAGGTTTTGATAGATCTGCTGCTGTCAGAACTCCAGAGGTGTTCAAGGAATATACAGCCCCCCCCCCCCCCCCCCCCCTTGAACTCCAGAGGTGTTCAAGGAATATACAGCCCCCCCCCCGCCCCCACTGTTTCACTCATGTAAAGCAGCCTACCGGCTGTGTTGCGATGCTGAGACCCTGTGGCTTTGGCAAGATTTAAATGACACCTTTTATGAATGATTAAAGAGAGCAGTACTTGTTCACAGAGGTCTGTGAGGACATGCTCAGTGGTTGTGAAAGTCATGGCTGCATAAAATTTAGAAATGTAAAACAAGAATATATTGCCGCCACCTGTTCACTTCAATATTTCTGTCTGCTTTCTGATCAGTCAAATCAAGCTGGAGATAAATTCCTGTTTGCTAACACCTCTGACTCTGGGCCTCCTATTGGTCAAAAGCCTTTGTCTACATTTTTTCATGTCTGACCCTTGGTCTGTCTACCAGTTGATCTATTCTTAGACGGGACTAGCTGGTCACCATGCTTACTGGATTTCCAGCTCCTCAGACAGACACACCCACCCACCAGTATACCCCTCAGAAAAAAGCCCATGTATACACAGACACTGAGTAGATAGATGCATTTCATGTGCCTGACTTCAGAGGGCGGACAGCTGACTGGGCAGACATAAGTGGGGGTAGGATGGGATTAAGGGGAAGCCATAGATTTATTGCACCCTTAAATCTGATCAGTGCAAACTGCAGTCCATCCCAATATCTGCTGTATTGGTAAACTACATGTATGACTTGAGACAGGTCTCTGTCATTTTTTAATTACAATGTTCAATATCTACAATAATTTGAATTTTACAAGAAGCCAATGACACTGTGTTTAATTGAATAAAATATTGTTTGATCCCATTGTTTGTTGTTGTTGTTAAATGAATTGTTCAGTCTGCAATGTCAAAAATAAATTCCCAAAGAGTCTAGAGCCAAAGAAATATCTGACTTTACTCTTCACTGTTTATTTTGTTCAATCAACACGCTTTTCCATTTCCAGCAAATCCCCATATTATATATTCTATTCTATTCTATTTTATTCTTTTGTATTTTATTTCTGTATCATTTTAATTGTATGTAAAGCATTTTGTAAACTTTGTTTTTAGAAAAGTGTAATGTAAATAAAGTTATTATTATTATTATTATTATTATTATTATTATTATTATTATTATTATTATTATTATTATTATATTTGAACAAGAACTCCACTGATTTAGTATTGCACTGTTTTACGATTGTGTCACATGATGGACAGTCAAAAAAGAAAGAAAATATATGTGTCAGAAACAGAGACATCATCTTTTTTAATTCATATATTCTATTTCCTTGTCAAAACCTGGAACCTACATTACCCACAATGCAAGCCAACTGCCAAAAGTTTGGTTGGCGATTTGTGGAGGAGGACTGGTAAGCCCACTCTAACTCCACACCCCAAAATTTTTTTCATTTTCAAACTTGAAGTCTTCAACCTCGACCATGATTGACTCAAGTGACATCCCTTGAGGCAGTTTATCAAGTTTCGCGCAGATCCCTCTGGACCAACAAAAAGCTTTATACAGTCTTTTCAACAAAAAAAGGAGAGAGCTTTTTGACTATTTGGGAGGACTCAAATTCCTGAAAATGTAATAAATATAAGTAAAATAAACAGGAGGCATAATCCATAACCTTTCTTATCAGCATCTTTCTTCATCCTATCTCAGGTGTCGACATGAGTCGAAGAGTGATTTTGAGATGAGGATGAAATCCCAGACTATTCTTATAAGTGAGGCCCATGGGACTGGACAGTTGGTCGACTCAAACAGCAGCTAAAGCTAATGACAGGTGGTGGGAAGCACTGCTGGCAGCAGCAGCAACAACATGTTATTTGGGAGTGGAACACTTCCAGCAGGCTAAGATTAAACCCAAAACCTTTGGTCTGAGATTTTCTCCATCTGATGAAACAATATTATCAAAGCAGAGCTGTCCGCACGGGTTCAGTACTAAACATGTCAACACAAAGGTTGACCCTGCCTATATGATAGTCTTTGTCAGAGGTGGATGAGGCTGTTCCCCATGTGACTTCATCTTTCTATAGAAGACTTCCTCATACTAATGCAGGCTTGCTGCCACTGGCATGTGACTGGTGGCCTTGCAGACTTTGTTTCCCTTCCAGGGCTATCATTGGACACCGTGTCAGTGAGGGACATTGATGTCAGGGTCAGCGTCTGGGCTTGCCAGGACTTGATTCTGCTACATTTGTGTGTGTGTGTGAACATGTATTGCCCCTCACCTGTTTGGACCCTGAACTGATTCGGGAGAGCTGTGTTTTCTTTGTACAATGAAAAAAAAAAAAAAGTTGAAATGGGCAGCGCTGAAATTTACACTTGTGAAGAGGAAAAAAAACTGTCCATATTTACCAGTACTTGAATGTTATGAGGGTAATTAAGTGCATTGCAGTGGGAGCTCAAATTACTAGATTGCATGCCATGGCAAGGATGGTCAGACAGGAAGATGGTAAAGGTCCTTCTAAGCAAAAAGAAAAAGGCGGGAGAAACAAAAAGATAGAAAAGAGGGGCTGAGAGAGTGGCTCAGGAAGCAGCTGGTGCTCTCCTCTTTCTGGAATGTGTATGAGGGCAGGTGCATGAAATGTAGCCGCTTCACTGCCCCCATCTCTATCACATGTGCACACACACACACACACACACACACACACACACGCACACACACACACACACATGGACCCTCCCCCTTGCACACAAACACTTGTCCACCTACCAGGTTGTCTTGCTTGCAGCTACACAATGTAGCGTATATTAGAGTGCTGGGTAGGAGCCCAGCTGCAGAGCCGTGTTAATGATTTGAACAGGATTGGTTAACTATTCCCTTTAAAAGCACTGCTTTGATCTAACCCAGAAGCCGTGGGGGGAATTTACATTGAGATGAAAGATGATGTCTGGCTGTGATGTTTGTGTGCCTGATTTCAAACATGTCATCTCTCACATTCAACCCATAATCAAATTAGGTCAATACTTAATGGGGCATGATGCTCCCCTGTGAAAAGGCTATGATACACTCCCGCTCCATGCTTATATTCTGTGGATCCATGTCAAACTGTTATTTATAACAGTGGACGTGAGAGGATATACTGATGGTGGAAGATAGTGAAGAGAGAGAGAGGATGCGAAGTGAAGGGTAATGCTAGTGGTGATGAGAAAGGGAACACATGGAGGAAGGGGCAATAAAGGACTTTGTTAGTCTTGTTGTATTATCTGTTCATTTCTCTAAGTGCAGATAAGAGTTCTGAAGAGAAGGATAATGTCTAGTTAAAGCAAAATTTCTGACCATACAAGGGAATTGCTTTGGCTTTGGATTACAGGTTTCCCCATCAGGTGTGTGTGTGTGTGTGTAATCTATGTATGTGCGAATATTTCATTCCCCTGATGGACCTGAATTCCAAGATTTAATAGTCGCTCACCCCTGAACCTCTCCAAGCTCTTTTTCTCTGTACTTACCTCCACGTCTACTCCTCCTTCTTACATTTGCCAATTGACCTTATACCAGAGTGGCGGAGGCTTAGCTCAGCTGGAGACATGGCCGCACGCTTACCTGTGTGACTGGGGGATGAGAAGTAGATGAGTGCAATGAAGAGTTGTCAAAGTAAAGTGTGATAACTTCAAGGTACTTTACCAGAGCAGGGCTTAGAGATTAGAGAACACCATGACAGATTGCTGTATGCATGAGTATTAGCTGTCCCACATGGTGACAGACAGAGTGACGAGAGGCACATCTTGCTGCTAATTGTGTGGATGTCTAATCTGGTCAGTTATGTAACCCATTTGAACTAATAATTAAGTAGATTAGTTAAAGAAGTCTACTCTGGTTCAAGAAGAGAAATATGTGCAATCAAATCCCTGCAAGGAAAACAGAAACTAACACAGAGGGTGCATGTATTCAAATGTGTTTACTGACAAAAATGGCCATAAAAGCTTCCAACATGACAGAACACAAAGAAATCTGTAACTGTAACTTTATACAAAACCCCAAACACTTAAGCTGAAAGCAAAACAAAAAAAAATAAAAATCATGCACAGCAACAATTTTTTTTTCTATGTCCAAACACACTTCTTTGTTCATTTTCTTTCTGTGCATGCTATTACTGATGAGCAAGTGTACAGAGCTGCAGGCGGTATAATTCAATTTAGACATAAAATCAGTTAAACTAATAAAGATATTGATTAACATCTACGAAAAATGAATGGCACATGGTCAAAATCTGATCTTAAGACATTTTACTTTTCAGGATCTACAGACTGTATTATAAATTGTTAATGAAAGAATTATGGGTGTAACAAAGGCAAAAATATATAAGTTACAAAAGGAAAACAAAAAATACTGTCCAGTATCTTAGGTTAGTTAATGGCCTAAAATTTATAACTGTGCAACTTTAAGAGAAACGTCGACTAACCCCACCAAGCCAAGTAGAACATCATTGCTAACAACTGACCAATTAGTTACAGTAGGCTGCTGACAAAGGTGGTTTATAGCACCACCAGCTAGCACCAGGGAAACAATACTGATAAGGCAGATATAGCATCAGATTCACAGTTGAGGGGAAAATCAAGGGAAACATGATTTACAATATTATCAATTATCTGTCTTTTGCACCTCTTAGTGTTGTGAAACAACCTAAATATCAAATCTATGAAGACTTTATTTCAGTTATGAAAACAGGACAGGGAGCTTTGCCAGTTTTTTCACATGTGGACTGCATTGGACAAGGTCAAGATCAACAACCACATTTAAGGTCTCACTGGGTTGAAGTTAAAGATGCTTCAAAACACAATTTTAGCTTGACCTTTATTATATTTGTGAAAAACACGAAAAAGGAGGTTTCACCTACAGCAAGACAGGTTGTACTGCAGGTAATTAACTTTGACAAGTCACCTGTCCTCTCCTTTATTAGCCCACATTAGTTCATGTGCCCACACCTTCAACCTGTTCACATATCAACAGAGGAGTTCCAGGGAACGGCACTTAAACAAGACAGACACGCAACAGTGGTCAAGAGGAGGTAAAATTAGACATGATCATTTTCATAAAGTTCATGTGTATGGATGGGAGTCATACTGGCAACAAGAAATGCAGCCTAGAGCACCGAAGAAAGTTGTGACTGTCGCACAGGTAAAGCAACTTTTATCACAACTGCACTAATACTGACGGCGCCATGAAGAGGCTAGTTACAGTTGATGCTAGTTACAGTAGATGCTAGTTACAGTTGATGCTAGTTACAGTAGATGCTAGTTACAGTTGATGCTAGTTACAGTAGATGCTAGTTACAGTAGATGCTAGTTACAGTAGAGGCTAGTTACAGTAGATGCTAGTTACAGTAGATGCTAGTTACAGTTGATGCTAGTTACAGTAGATACTAGTTACAGTTGATGCTAGTTACAGTAGATGCTAGTTACAGTAGATACTAGTTACAGTTGATGCTAGTTACAGTAGAGGCTAGTTACAGTTGATGCTAGTTACAGTTGATGCTAGTTACAGTTGATGCTAGTTACAGTAGATACTAGTTACAGTTGATGCTAGTTACAGTAGATGCTAGTTACAGTTGATGCTAGTTACAGTAGATGCTAGTTACAGTAGATACTAGTTACAGTTGATGCTAGTTACAGTAGAGGCTAGTTACAGTTGATGCTAGTTACAGTTGATGCTAGTTACAGTAGATACTAGTTACAGTTGATGCTAGTTACAGTAGATGCTAGTTACAGTTGATGCTAGTTACAGTAGATGCTAGTTACAGTAGATGCTAGTTACAGTAGATGCTAGTTGGTGCTAGTTAGCCAAACTACTCTGTTATAGGAAGTAAGGGGGACATAACCGCTGTGGGTTGAAATTATTGCATTGGCTTGTTTTGTGGTTTAAACTGAGGGAGAGCATCTTTTTCGCTGGAATATCATGTGCTTTTTACTCACTTAACGTTGGCATCAGTCTTATTCTGATATCAATAATGTAACGTTGGGCTGTTTTTATTTCTTTACTAGAAAAAAGATACAAGGGGTTAAGTCCTTGGCAGAATCATTATTAATGTCAGCATCAGCAACAACACTAAATGGAGCCTCTGCCTCTCTCTGCCATCAGTGACTGACTTAAACCAGCTTGGACGCAAACAGTATAGGCTATAATCCCTAATGTACAGTACATGTACAGTATTTGTGACTAAGCTGCTTGGCTGTCCAAAATGTAGTTTTCACCTCTAATAATGATGCTTCTGATAGAGATACATTTTATTTTATTTTTTTTAAAGTTACTGTATTTAATGATGTCAGGATACATCAGTTGACAGTTGAAGTAAACCATGGATTACTTGAAAAATGCAGAGAAGAGAAAACTTGTACTTTATTGGTGGTAGGGTAAGACTAGTATAGCCAAACCCATCTCAGGGAAAGACTAACCATTAATTATGTGAGAAGCAACTGAGAGATTAACAATGTCGAGCGAGGGATTGATGCAGACAGATGGGGAGATTTTCCAGGAGGAAAGCAGGGGAAGCTAATTAAAAACCAGATGATGCGGGAAGCGATAGGACAGAAAGGAGATCCCTCTTTTTTCAGAGATCCCCTCCTCTCTTTCTGTCCTCCTTTAGGGCTTCTTTATTTACTTGGTCACTGCTTAATTACTTTTTGTACCTCTGCCTCTGTGTCTTTTGTTTCACTTCAGACCACAGTGTCCTCAGAGACTGTCTGACAAGTAGATGTTTTTTTTTTTTGTTTTTTTTAATCCCATGTGTTCTTTCTGTCTCCATTTTCGATCTGTTCCTCTTTGTGTGTGTGGTTGAAATACAGAATGGAGAATTGAAATATGAAGGCAGCAGGGTGGTGAGTGTGCAGGGTGAAATGCTTGAAGTGAGGCCGTTATGAACATTTCCAGCCTGTGGAGGTTGTGGGGGGTTGCTTGGAGAAGAAATTTGGGCTGAGGGAGAAGGCGCTCAAACTAGAATAAAGGAGGCGGCTTCAGACAGGATGATGGTGTGTGTAAGTGTGTGTCTTTGTTTGATTTGTCTCCCAATGACCAGGTTTTCCTCCTCCCTTTCCAAGGTCAACATGGGGATTATTACCAGAGGGGCACCTTAATAATGATGCCGGTGGTCATTAACTATTCATCACCTCACACTGCACTGCAGGGCCGAGTGTTTGGGTTTACGTGTGTTTGAGTGCATTAGGGAGTTACAAACACATCTGTGCATTAGCGTTTAGTCTCTATTACACGTTATGTTTTTCTGTATGTCTGTGGGCAAATGTGACAGCTGGCTCATGTCTAAACAAGAGATTTCCAGGCGAGACTGTTCCTATTCAGGCTCTGTTGTGTCTCCCTTGTCTGGCACTTCTCTTTGCCATTTCTGTCTTTATGGGTTGCTTTGAAAAAAGTCTGTCTGTTTGACCACAAGCTCTTCAGGGCGTGTATGCTGCATGAGGTGAATCCAGGGTGCCTCCCCTTTTTGTGTTTTGTACCCTCCTACTCGTTTTTTACACCAGCCCCGCAATGTGCTACTGGAGAAGAAAGGGGGTGGATGCAAGTGAGGCTCGGGGTGTAGCTGTACCCCTCAGATGGAGTAAGTGGGCTGGCTTCACCGGGGTCTGGAGAGGGGGAGGGACATAGAAAGAGAGAGAGAAAGGCAGACGTAGAAGAATGAACAGGTCCAAGCGGCAGAGTTGCCATGGCTACGGAGAAACGGATGAATGAGTGACATCACAGTGGCGGGGAGGTGAGGGAGTGTGAAATTGATTTGGTGGCGGAGCATGGGGAGGCGGCTCTTGTTGGGATTTTTGTCGGGCAGACACATTTCTCCCTCCTCCGTACTCTGGTGTCTCCTGTGGTCGGGCTCTCACCGGTAAGGCTTCGCTTTTCCTCTGTTCCCTCCCTTCTCATTAGAGTGACGGCTGATTTGGAGGACGATGGCGAGTGTAGGTGTGATTTTCGCTCTGGTAACTCTCTTCAGGTTCGATAACATGTGAGACGAACACAGAGAGAGGACGTGTGTGATAATGTTCATAGATGTCATGTGCTGCTCCCGGCGTGCCACAGGCAATGAAAGGAAAGGCAGATGTGCTGTGCAGTTGTCATTGGTCTAAATATATCATGAGATGGTTAGTGTGGAAGAATGTGTGTGTTTCTGACTGGGAATGAACAGCTGATTGTGCAAGAATGATTTCAGTGGGCTGTGAGAAATCTGGGGTACACGTATGGGCTGTCACACTCTAGTGCTGCACTTGAGTGTGAACCTGTTGTGATCATGTTTATGTGTGTAAGAGAGAAACATGCTGCCTTGTTGTGGTGTTGTTGTCAAGCAAGTCAGCGTGCTGATACCTTCAGTTATCATGCCATAATGTTCTGGTCCATTTGGGAAATTGGCTTATCACTTGTACCTCTCCACAGCGAGATCAAAGCACAGGGTCAGCAACTGAGCAGCACCGTTGGAGCATGTGAAGTCTTGCTAAAAACACTTCTGCAGAGAAGCCGCTTCTCCAGCAGTTCAGTGTGAACCTGACTCCTCCGATTTAAGGGTGGTCTTCTTCCTTTGAGGTGCACCACCCTGCTGTGAGTTCATTGGCAAAGCCCATGCCATTCATCTGGATGTATGATTAATGATGAAGCTGACCTGCATTGACCCCTGAGGGACAAACCAGCCAGAGCTGAAGAGCAGGGGCTAGAGATCACAGCAAAGCCAGTTAGCTCAGTGTCTCTTCTCTTTGGCAAGCAACCTGAATGGAGAAACAGATTACTTCAGGGATCAAAGGATCAACATTTAGTCTAGATTTGGAAAGTATAATCTATTACTATCTATCAGTTGGCCCACAGATCTGTTGGAATGCATCATGTCTCACGTTGTTGAGGTAAATTGGGGGTGGTGGTTTGTTTCACATTTTTCTGGTGGCCACCATCAAGGCCACATTGTTGCTGAGCAGAGCATCCAAGCTCCAAGGCCACTGTACTGAAGGCAGTCTTGTGTTTTGGCCTCCTGTGACAGTCTTGTGTGCGCCATGCTGTCTGCTTGTATCCAGGGAGAATATGCAAAGAGATACATTTACATTTTCAATTTGCATTTAGTCATTAAGCTGTCACTCCTAACCAAGTTATCCTGTTTTATTTAGAAATCACAGGATGTTATGTAAGGGTTAAGGGTTTGTGTCCTGGCATATGTAACACATTTACCTGCACTCTTACAACACAGTGTTCAGGAGCAAAGGCAGAATGATTAGTTGCAAACAGAGCTGAACAAAAATGATTGTTGTTTTGTTAAAGAGGGAATCGGAGTCAATTTAGAGTGGATCATTTAAGATAGAGTTTATTGTAGCAGTGTTGATGCTGTGACGGTGTCTTTGAGAAGTAGTGCTAGAAATGAATCTGCTCAGCCTCAGTACTGTTGGTAGGCTCAGGGCATTAATTATGAATAGGAGGAGGATGAATACACATTAGGCTATTTCAGACAGTTTAGTGGGGTGGCATAAAGTTGTACTATGTGTGTTGAGATTGTGGTGCAATTTGGAGTTTTATATTATGGCTCCACTTCCATCATGAGATCCCAAAACCCCTCTCCCGAAACAATACCAATGGCCAGCATATCCCTTGCATATAAACCTTGCTATCCTATTGCTGATAGCATTTTTATGAGCTTCTGGCAAGGGGCCTGTTGAAAGTGAGTGTGTCAGATAGTAGGCAGTGAGATGAGTTTGTACACTTGACGTTGCTCTGCTGGTCTAGAGGGCTGCTGCTGCCTTACTGGGGTGACGAGCAGATGAGTCTGCAGATTTGTTGTCGCTGTATTGTAAGACAGCTACTTTTTTACAAAGTTGCCAAACAGCCATCTATGGTCTAAGTCCCAAAATATTTCCACTCACTGCTTCTTAGATGCAGAGTGGTGAAGATGAAGATTATCTTGCATTTTTGTGGCAAACAGCATGACAGTCCTGGCTCAGTTTACTGATAGGTCAATAGGGTATACCATAGGTCAAACTAATAGTGAAGTTTTAGAGCACCCTCTGCTGGATCACAAGGCAAACTTATTCAAACAGTCTGTGGTGTGTACAGACTGTGAGCTCTGAATTCAAACAGGTCATTACAGTTCAAACTTGAACTTCTTGACCCACGTTCAAACCAATGTACAAATTTCAAATAAGAAGTGACAACCCTAGTGGGTGTGGATGACTGTGTTTTTGCAAATACATAGGCATATGTATTGAGAAGACATCAGGGTGGATGTTAAGGGGCTCCAGCAGAGACAATATAAGTCATTTGAAGAGCTCTGCTGAGTGAATGACTGTGAGTCTGCCAGCATTTTGAATTGCATGGTTGGGGGCACAAGTGGGTCAGTAGTGGAGATATCTTTCTCTCTCTCCACTCTGAGAACAGAGCTGCCGTGTGGCGAAACATTTTTTTTTCAATGTTGTAGGTAATGGTTGTAAGTAAATCATCTAAATTTGGCTCTAAACCATTCCACTCTGGGCCTCTGCTACTGCATCATCTCAGTGAGTTCAGTTTTATTTTTGATCTCTTAGTTCACTCCGTGACTCTCTTCTTCACTGTTCCTGACTACTGGAGAATAGGATGCATTTCAAGGAGGTTGCTTAGCGACATGATGATGTGTTTACACCATGCTGAAGTCAGCTTGTGCGCGTGTGTGGTTTGTGAGTACGTGTTTGTGTGTGTATAGTCAGTCTTTCCTTCTTGTGGTGTCAGCTGTTTGGTAAGGCTGTGGTCAGATATGGTGACTGGTCCTGTAAACAAACACCATCATGTTTAAACATACTTACGAGTTTAGGTATGTAGGTCTACCTCATGGGTTATGCAGAGATTTATTTTATGTTAAAACTGTTTTCATCAGTAGCTACTTTTTTTCATATGGCCCTTTTCATTGCAGAAAGTCTTTTTGAAGACTGTAAGCCTTAAAAGGCATTTTGATTACTGAAGCGATACTGTTGTACTTTTGTCTAGTCTTCCAAAAAAATTGCAAAAGTTAGTTCCTGCTACTGTTTGGTTGAAAAGGGTCATTACAGTTTTTCCCATTGTCACTCCTCTCCTTTAACCCTTTACTTCCCTGTTTTTTTGCAGTGGTTTATCAAGACTAAAGCTGAACTTGAACTATTGCTGATAGCACTGTGACCAAATGTCTGTATACTTTCCGCGTTTGCTTTGAAATCTGATTGTTAAATGAGACTTGATGGGAGAACTAATATAGCCTGATCCCACTTGTAGATCCACAGTCTCAACATCTCAACACTTAATTCTATGTAGACTGTGCTCGGTATTTCAAAACTGTCACAATTTGCATATGATACAAATAGTGCTATAAAACAGTTTACTTCAAACCGTTAATATCAAACTTAAGTTTCGTTAAGTCTTTTCTTCCTACTCCTGATGTTTTTTTTTATCTCCCACCATTTGGCATCACTCTTTATTGTGTCTGCAGTATTTTGGCTTTGCCAAGGGAAGGCGAAACAGGTGGATGAGTATATTTTAAATGTTTAGGAATGTGTGCACAGTACAGTGTGTATGTGTATTTGGTATATTAGGGAAC
This sequence comes from Trachinotus anak, assembly GCF_046630095.1. Classification (NCBI taxonomy): domain Eukaryota; kingdom Metazoa; phylum Chordata; class Actinopteri; order Carangiformes; family Carangidae; genus Trachinotus; species Trachinotus anak. Next base: position 11,653,357 of record NW_027273852.1, read on the forward strand.
ATTGGCTCTTGAATTTGAGCAGCTGTGAGCTTAGCATGAGAACATAAGCAGAACGGTTATGTGCATTAGTAGTTAGTTCCAACTGTGCATGAGTCCGTTAGCTCACTGTGAGTCACTAATACAGTATGAGTCAGGCGGTGGTCATGGTTTTCACTCTCAGTCAGCTGGGAGCAGATTAAGGTAAGAGCAGGACGCTGTTTATGTAGTGCTGCTTTAGTTTGGAGCTGCTCACATGCAGGGTTGAGCTTTCCTTTGTTTGTCTGGTTACTGATTGTCTCTTATTGAATGTTGCAGGCATCCTCTCCGTTCCCATATTGTCCATTGTATCAGCTGCCTGGAGCTGGCAGTGAGGGGTAAGGGTAGGGAAGGGATAGACAAAGACAGAGAGATGGACTTGCTTCCAGTTTAAGGGATTTTGGAGTAGACAGGAGGAGGGGAGGAGAGGTGTTTTAGAGAGAGAAAATGAAAAGTAATTATAGGCGGAAAGGGAGTTATTCAGTTTAAGAACATGTAAGAGGACAGAAACTGGCTGATAATTGTTATAGCTCTCCTCTGTCTCTCACTGCCTTTGTCATACACTAATTTACTTTATTGGTCTGTCAAGTTTACCTGACTGACAGATTTTTGTTGTACTCTCCCTCTGTTCTGATTCCATTTTGTGCTGTTTTTTTCTCCCCCTGGCCTGCAGTGATAATTAGCTGAATCAGCCTGCCAGTCTTTAGCAATCTAGCAACTGGATGATGGTACAGATGTTATCTCTCTGTCCTTCACTCAGACTCCTCTCAAGTTCAGCTCTTGACTCTTGAACTGTGTAATTACAGAAATTAAGGTTTACCTAGCTGCTGGAGAATCCAGCCAATCTAGTGTAGGAATAATTAATAAATAATTGTGTAATAACATACTATACCCATCAGTTTGCCTGTTTTATTTGCTAATAGGGGATAGATAATATTGATCAACCATTTAGTGGGAGTTAATCCATTTTTGTCTTAACTGTCAGTTTGTATGAAGATCTTCTAAGGTGAAAGAATTATAGTTGAATATCAAGGAGCGTTTTACCATGTTTACTGTGTGTATTGAGCTGACTAATGTATCTAACAGTGAGCATTTGTTGGAGTTATTTTTTTGAAATTTATCAAATGAAGCTAAACTTCTTAAACATTAAATACTGTCCAAACACAAGCAGCCATACAATAGCTTGTCCGTAATATGATACAAACATGGGCAAAATTATCGAAAAGGAATTACCCAATCCAAGAATAATGAAACTTGTGGTAAACAAAAGTTTTAATACTCAGTGCCACAGGCGGAAGTATTGAAGGTTTGAAACTCAGCCCCAGGGACTGTTTTAACATTGACATTTCATTTGTGTTTAGTTTTTATGTGAACTGGCAAAGGCTCAGCAGTGAGCTCTTATGCCAGTTAACAATCTGTTGATTAGGAAGGTTGCAGTCATTCAGAAGGTTATTGCCTGCTCAGTTGTTTTACATTGAATGTGTACCCGCACAAAATTTCAACATGGTGTGTGCCCATGTGCAGCAATTGGCCTCACAAGTATTGCTTGTTTGTGCTTGTTTAGTTTGGTACAAATGGGGCAAAGGGGACATTGCCTGCCTTATGTCAAGCCCATCAAACAGATTTCTGAGGGGGAAATTTTGCCATGTCTGTTGATCAGTGCCTGTGAGCTGTTGAAAGCAACACTTGTCTTGTGAACAACTGTCTGCGATTGAGTCACAGTGTGATAGCCCCTTTGTACAGATGGACAGTGTGACTGGTTTTTACATGGATGCCATTCTTACTTTAAATGCCATCATGTATTTAATGTGTTCTCTACTAATGGCGCTGATCCAGTGTTGTGACAGGCTTTGCTATTTATCTGAAACTATACATACATGTCCCTCAAAACTAATGAGAATTACATTAAATGATGCCTCCAGACTGACCTTTGATAAAAAAAAAAAATTTAGATCACTTAAAAACTGTCTCAATAAATATTGTATTTTTTTGTTTGAGGCAGTTGTAGGCAGTTGTATCTCATCCATAAGCACTTCTAAAACTATTATTGTGTCAAGGCCTGGTGCTATAAGTTGAATGAATCTGTCTAACGCAGAATGCTCATAAATTTATGCAACATTAATTACCTTCTATTTGGATTGTAGTGAGGCATATAAACTATTTGAGTCAGTGGTGTTTCTCTGTGCCCTATAGCATCATGTAGAGAAGTATTTAAATCCTCTTGTAGGCAGCGATCCACCTTGGAATTGACCAATATTGCTGCTAGGCTACAACCTAGTATTATGAATATTAGATAGTAATACCTGCTGTTGAGTTTAAACCTGAACTGAGCTGCTGATTTGGAGGAAAAAATGGTTGGATTACAATATAATCCAGCCCACAGGGTGATACTCAGATTAAGACAGATTTCATATGTGCAAACAGAGGTCCGTGGACAGAAAACTGTTTCTGTTTCTGATGTTTTTTGAGTAATTCATCAATTATTAATTAACTTCATCAAAAAAAACCCTTGACACACATCCAAGAGAATTTCAGCATTGCAAATTCCCTCATGCTGTTTGCAGCCTTTGCACAGAAAAACGCAAGAATAAGAGAACAAAGCTAGAAAAGTATCATTTTCTTGCACTTCTTACTACAGTAATGCTTTGTATTGCACTCAACATACACTTAAGTCTTGTTTGTGAGTAATGCTGTTAATTCTGTTTTTGCCATTGTGTACGCTAGAAGCTTCTATTTGTGCATTTTACCTTGTATGATCTTAAATCCTGCCCCAGCCAATGAAGGTGCTACTTTCCGCTCCATTATATAGATTTTTATTTTGCCATGCTAAGAATCATATTATCCTTTGATATGATAACACACCGTCTAAGAACAGGAGGGGAAGCGACACTAAATCTTGTGTAAAAATCAGGTGTGACAACAGCTGGTGCAAAACACTACATCATTCCATCTTTGCGTAGCCAAAGGATATCTGTTCAGCCTTTTAGACTACCACTTCTCAGTTGCATTTGGTCATAAATATTTCATTCTTACATTTAGGTCTTCCACATTTTCATCTCCCTCGCCTAAGCAGCTAACAAATATCCACCAGGGTGGAACTGTCAGCACCCTTGTTGATGCATGGCTGCTCACTGCAAAACCTAGTTATTACATATTCTAACATATGTTTTAACCAGTCATTCAAAACAACAATCACAATCTCACACTTCCATTTCTAGTTAAAAGTGTCACACACAGAAATACTGAAAAAATAAACAGCGGACCTCTTCCAAGTGTTTTGTCGGTAGCATGATTAATAAAAACAACAGCAGTGCTTGGAAATGTAACACTAAAACTTCATGTAGTGACAAAAACACAAGATGTCACCTCAGCATGAAAACCGCAGCATGCACATAGTATATTATAAAATTCACTGCATATTTAATGGAGCACCTTGTGTGGAACAATATTATATATGCACAGTATTGTTTTGTGCTCAAGGACAACCAAATTACTTTGACCATGCTGGTATAGAGGAGAGGGGTTAATATAAAGACTGAGGGAGGTGAGGGAGATAACGTAATCCAGTGAATAGAAAGGCACTGGATTAACCTCAGTGGTGTGTGTGTGTGTGTGTGTGTGTGTGTGTGTGTGTGTGTGTGTGTGTGTGTGTGTGTGTGTGTGTGTGTGAGAGAGAGAGAGAGAGAGAGAGAGAGAGAGAGAGAGAAAAAGTGTGTGTGTTTTTCATTAAGTATAGATTGTGATCACATACATTCTGTATTAGTCAAGTGGTCCTTTGAGACTTGAGGGATTCTCGTTTCTGGTAAATAATTGCTACGCTCCCTTTCTCAAAAAGCTTTGTTGTGTGTGGATGCAGGTGCACGTGTGCCAGCTAGTACACAAGGTACACAACACAGAAATGTTTAGCAACCCATAACACATGCAAATAGTATTCAAAATTTAAAATTTGGCTTGTAAAATAAATAAATATTTATTTGTGTAAATCACATATGATGAATAATTAATCCAAGGAGATCTCTTTTCATATATAATGCATCTCCCCCAAACTTATCAGTGCCTTTGGCTTTGCTGTAATTGGGAACGTTTCCTGCATCAGACATCCCATATTATTAGTGTCATTTAAACAGACTGCATGCAAGCATGGATATGCAGACACTGTAGGGTGGTAGCCATACAAATTAACACAGTCACAGTATTGATTGACACCTGAGGGTGATGATGGCAGAATGACAGCTGTGTCAAAGAGAATGAAATCTGTCATCTCCTGTGGGACAAAAGCTGCTACAATGAGAGTTTGTCACTGCTATGTGGAAGCAGAGAGACACAGTCTCCACACAGCCAAATACTTCATGTGCTACAGAATGAGCCACCATTGGTTCTGATTCTGTACAAATATACACAGGTGTATAACATACATATTGTTTCACACATCTAGATAACGTGTGAGTGAGCACGGTGAGAAATTGAGTTGTCAGAGATTTTTTTCTCCACCAGTATTTTTTAAAAAAAAGCCTCTTTCACCAGTAATTGCTACGTGTTTGTCTTTTAACAGAGAGATTTAAATATCTGTCCCTTGATCTCTATTTTCTCCACTTTATTTGTGCTCACTGTGTACCTCACTGCTTAGGTGCTTGACCTAATTGTAGCTGTAGAGAGGTAGAAATGATCAGGACATGGCTCCAACCCGTTGTCCTGTCACTGTAACACCAGAGATTAGTTGTCTTGCCCTCTAGCAGGATGTCTCACATTGAGACCTTGTGTTACCTTTTGTCCCAATGTTCCAGCACATCACTGCTCCCTGATGCAGCTTGTACATGTATAGCGCTACAGGCACAGATAGGAAGATTTGGCACGAGCCACTAATGTCTCATGACATTTAAATGGAAAAACATGACATTCTCTTGTCAGATCTACTGTAAGGTCTGTATTGTCACGGGTGAAGTGTTAGTGTAGTGTAGTAGTCATTGTGATATCCTTGACCAAAAATACGACACTTTCGTGTGTGTGTGTGTGTGTGTGTGTGTGTGTGTTTGTGCGTGTATGTATGCTGTGGGTGGTGTTAAGCAATGTGACTCATTTTGTATTCACTGTAGTGTAATCTTTGCAAGCACCTGGACCTGGATGTACACACAGCGCACAAACCTGCCGTATTATTTCACTCAGGTAGATGTTAAAGTAGTTGCGCTTGCAGTTTATTGCGGGAGATGCAGCGAGTTGCTTCTGTGACCTGATTTCCTGTGACAGGAGTTACTCGAGCATCCAGTCTGGCACACATACACGCACATCTGTCTCCCAGCCTCTGTCTTCCTCCCCTTCTCTTTCAAGCTCGCTCTGCTCCTCCTCTACGTTCACTGCCATCCCAAAATGAACCTCACCTGCTTCTCATGCTCTTTTATCCCATCTCCACATGCCCATTCATTGTCACACATCGGCATGTGGAGTGGGACGTAACAGCTCAAAATCTCCCTCAGAAAATGCAGCGTATAACCTGCAGATGTGCAAGAACCGTGGCACAGATTTTCAGAATGCGTCTCACAATCCTGCTTTAGGCACACACTGCGCATCCCAGTAAATTGTTTTATTCTCAATCATACTGTACGTGTGTATCTGCAGTCCTTCTGTCTCTCCCGTTTCTTTCTTTCTCACTCTCATCCTCACATTCTCACCCTCCTCATGCAAATCCTGATTCTAATGTAAGCTTAGGTATTCATATATGCAAATCAGTCGTAAAGCACAAAGTCATAGAGATTGCCTTCAGACACACTCACACTGCAAACACAGTGCATGGTTTGTCACTTAACACTGTGTGTGTGTTAGAGCGTAATAAATGCATGATAGTGTGTGCGTTATTGTACTGGTCTCAAGCCCCACCGTTTTAGTAAACTATACTTATCTGTAGTTAATCTGTGGCCAGTTTAAAACCATTGATGAGCATTTAACCTGTCACCGCACCAAAAGCCGCACTGCAGCAGCTTCTCTCTCTCTCTTTAGCTGCCCTTCTATCCAATTTAACGCCCCCCCTCGTCTCTTGCCATCTCTTGCTTATTTTTCTTTCTCTTGCTCCCCCTGCTGTATCTACATTTCCTCCATTTTTCATTCCTATCTCTATCCTTCTGTTTTTTCCACTGACCTCCCTTGCTCTCTGCTCGTTATCTGCCCTCCCTCCCCTTTTTTTATGCTTTTTTTTTTTTTTTGGATTTTTTAATGTCTTTGCCTGAAAAGGTAGAGCGTAGTCCAAAGAGAAGTGTGCATCTGTATGAGTCACTGCCTATGTGTGTGTATGTGTGGCAGGAGGAGACTGGGAGGGGGGGTGTGTAAGGAGGTGAAGAGCATTGCGTCATTGGGGGTGTGTTGAGCAGTAGGTGGGCTAAGCCGGCTGTCAGTCAGTGACGCGAGTGGAGCACGTGCGTTGGTCGTGGCTGAGAAGACGCTGTGCGGCGGTTATCTGGCTGTAGGCGAGGAGTGCTAGAAACAGCCGCAGCTCCCCTTACTGACGGGTGGATCGAGGGAGTGTATGTCTGTGTGTGCGTGTGCATGCGTGTGCGGGTGTGCGTGTGTGAGTCTGGGCCCGTGTAAATGCTGGATGGGCTGCAACTGGAGCTGCTGCTGATGCTGGTGAATAATGCAGACAGAGGCACAGAGTTTGGATAGCATACAGGGAGCCAGATTAATAATGCATCCTGCTGGGTTACAGGCTCTGCATTAGTTAGTTCTGCTGGAACCTGTAGCTGCCTACTGTCTGCCTGCCTGCTTGACTTACTGACTCCTTGCCTACCTTTCTTCCTGACTGCTGGACTGTCTGACTTACTCAGAAAATGTCTCACTACCATTTCATCAAATGCTGTAAGTACTCACTCAGCATCTCTTTATCTGTGCATGCAAGTGTGTGTGCAAGTGTACTTGTGTATGCCTCAGACATGGGTGTGTGCCTGGGTATTAGCACTTACTATATATGCAAGGGGTCATAAACTGTATGAGTTTACATGCTGCAGGATTCTGGTCACCTGCTGTCGACACGGCAGCACAAACTAAACTTCAAATGGGTATTTGTGACCCTGTGTTTGTGTGTGTGTGTGCGTGCGTGCAGTAAGTGGGTGTGTGAGCTTGCTGCAGAGAGCTGCTGCAGATGTGTGAAGTTGACCGGTGAATGCGGCAGGTAGCGGCAGAGGGAGAGAAAGAAGAAATGGAGCCACAAAGATGCAGATCCCATGAGCGTCTGGTGTATTCATAACACACTGACAGACTGACAGAGAGAGACAGTCATTTCAGAGAGAGAAGGACAGATGGAGAAACACTGAGGGTGATTTAGAGAAGTGATGGAGAGAGGGAGGGAATGGCGGGATTGGGAAATGGAAAAGAGGTGAGGATAGTATGAGTGACTTATGAAGAATGCGGCCAAGTAATGCAAAGAGTGATGAGCAGACTCAGGGAGGGATAAGGGAGAGTGATGCTGCCATTTGATAGATAATGGCGATAAAGGAAGTAAAGAGGATAAATAAGTAAATTCTATGATAGAGTTGATGCAGGCTGCCATAAAGTCTCTCCTTGAATCTGAGAGTCAACCTGTCTTACCCCAAATGTCTACCTGCTACCTGCTACATAGATCTATCTGCGTCCTGCATATTCATGGTGTCTGCAGTTTGCAGCCTGTGTGTGTGTGTTTATGCATGTGTGTTTGTGTGCTATTTTCTAATTTAGAAGCCCCTGCTATGCTGTCAGGGTTATTAGCTGGAGCCTGCATAGGATGTTCCACATTCAATCAATAACTGATAGCCTGGAGATGGAATGGCAGGAAACGAAAGCAACTGCTTTCTATCTCTATCTCTCTCTGTCTGTCTCTGCACTTACTCCATCTCTCCTCAGATTCATTCAGCTCTATTTCCGATTAGACTCAGTCCTACTGTCCTCTCCCATTCTCATTCAGATTGCATCTATCCATTCAGAGCTGTCCATCCCACACAGCAGCTAATGCCACTGTCATTTTGTTTGACATTATGTCACTATGTCCTACTGTCATTTTTCCATCCAACCCTGAAGTAAATTTTGTGGAAACATTTAACAATATTTAGTAAAATTAAGTATGAATTAGTTGCAGATGGTACATACAGCAGCACAGAAGGTTATGACAAATCATTAGGGACAAATTATGTTAGTTACAACATATCACAACATCTAAAGCCACATGTGAACTGAGGTGCAGTTAAAGTGAACCCTTTCGCACACTGAGAATACATCATCATTTGTTTGGACAGGCACATTTGTATCACTTTATGTAAACATCTTACTAACGTATTGTTATTTTACTTTAATGTGTTCAGCTGTTCTTGATAAACTATTTTGTAATCTAATTTACTATACACTGCATATACCTTATTGTCTTGTGTGTGAGTCATGTTTGCATAAGTATAACATTTCATGTGACATCTCTGATGTGCTGGGAGTTATGGGTTGAGGAGCCTGTAGCCTTGAATGTATGCTTCATAGATGTTGTATGAGGATGACAGAGAGTGTGAAGGATAAAAGTGACCACCAAGTACTGCACCAGCCAGTGCAGAACCCGCAGCGCAGGACCCTTGTTTTTCTGTTGTGATGGGAATACGGCTTTAGTCAGACAAGACTAGCAATATGAAGATATGATGATGATACTGATGATAGGCTTCATGTAATTTCGATCAGAATTTGTCACAATTTACCGACATTTTTCAGATTGAATGATTTGTGGATTAATCCAGAAAATAATGATAATAATAATGAATTTATAATGAAAATAATCTGTTTCAGCCCTTCAGCCACTTCTTCTCACTGACTGAGCTTTGCACTCTAAGTATATCCTCCCCGGCCATTGACACGCTGGCTGAGGTTAATCATCTGGGGTGTGATGTGTGTATGTGTGATGAATTTAATGCACCGCAAGTGATGATGAGTTCTGCTCTTCATCCTCTGTTTTTTTTTTTGCCCTGCAGTGAACTATGTGTCAGTATACTGTAGATCAGGGTATCTTACATCAGTGCACCATAGGTGCCTACTATGGACAGACTGACCACACACCTCAACTGCTACTGCATGTCACATATCAGAAAGGACTGAGGAGGCGAAAAGGTGGAGGGAAGAAATGAGAGTGGAGGAAAAAAGGAGGCAATAACAGGGGATTGTGGAAGCTGGACTGTGGAGAGATGGAGTGGCACGATATTGTTTAAGGCAGTAGCTTGAGTATCTTTTTGTTTATGTATGTGTGTGTCTGCTCAAACTGCAGCCAAGTTCCTAAAATAAAATACAGTTGAAGCAGACACCTGGCATGAACAGTATAATAATGACCCCCCTTGTCTGGAACCTGAACACAAAAGAACCTTCTTTACATGTCTAACCAGAGCAGATGGCACTGGTGTATTGTGCAGGAGGTGTGTTAGTGTGTGTATGTGTGACAAAGAAGGGTGGAGGGGGCAGGTGTTTGAATGAATGTGTAAATATATATCAAACAGAAAAAAGCACATACAGACACAGCAGCTCCATTTGTCTGCCAAGACGACTTTGTTTCTGTTAGATAAAGATCTTGTCCAAACACACCTCAGCCCCTACTGTATAACGTAGACACAAATTAGCAACAGTCCATTCATGTCCGTTGGAGGACTGCTGAGGACATCTTTTATTGTTACGTTATTTTTCACTCCTTGATGTTAGCACTGTTCAAAGACTTTTGCACGTCACTCTGTGGATATATAAAGAGATCAAGAGAGATGATAAATTGGCGAGAAAGAGACAGAGGGGGATGGGGAACCATGGGGACAACATGTAGTACTTAAAGTGTGTCCTACTAACAATACTTTCCACCTGGCGAACAGACTGATGTGTGCTCAGTCATCCTGACAGAGAAAGAGTGAAATGAAACACAGAGACAGGGAGCCAAATTCAAGCAGGTCACTGGAGAGACATACATGCTCAGAGGATGGAAGAATTAAAACAAACTGGGCACAAAAGAAGGAGAGCAACAGAGAAACAGTAAAGTTGAGTTTGATAAAAGAAGGTATGAGATATATAGACAGCAGGGCCAAAGAGGGATGAGCTGGTGAGTCAGAAAGAAAAACAACATTTCTGCAAAGACATCATTTTGCTTGTCTTCTGGGATGTCAGTGACCTGAATTTGTCAAATTGCCAGTATGTTCAACGCCAGATTACATGAAGACTAAATTCCTCTGTTGATGTACGTATGTCTACTTTAAACCTACCTTATATAATTTTTTTTGTGGAGTGTGTGGTACTAAATACTCTAAATGAATCAAACTCTGAACTCACCTACTGCATGCACAATAGGTTTAGCAGTTTCCTTGTGATGAGATCTGTTTAGCTAAGTTCCACCGAGAGGCAGAGAGATTCTGCAGAGTCAGGAGAATCACTAGACTCTTGTGGGACAGGACAGACAGCACACAAAACACTGCGAAGCTTCTTTCAAATCACCCCAGGGCTAAACAGACACAGAACATTTCCTTTACGGTAAATATGCTAAGTAATTGCCCACACACAACTTGGCAGACTGCAGACATGCAAACATACATGTATTCACACAAAACAATAAGAGAGATGTTTAAACACAGTTCTGCCAGGAGGTGAAGCAGACAGCGTTTGTGTTTTATCATCTGAGCCTTGTCTCATTAGCTCAGCATCAAACTGTGTTAATAAGTAAACACTATGGTCTGCAGTGTTATCACTGATTCACCAGATTGTCTTCCTCACTCATTGCATGGAGAGCTTACAGTATGTCCATGCAATGCAATAGTGCACAAATAAATTGCATTTGCGTTTATTTTTATGCAGCTGTATAATTTTGTGACTCTAAACATCATTATTGTTGTCTTTCTCTCTCTCTGTCATGATCTGTCTCTTTCTCACCAGGTTGTTTCCAGCTATGTAATGTCTTTCGTCAGAACATGGAGATAGACCAGTGTCTGCTGGAGTCTCTCCCCATCGGCCAGCGCCAGCGCCTGGTCAGGAGGATGCGCTGTGACCAAATAAGGGCATACTATGAGAGGGAAAAGAACCTTCAGCGCCAGCAAGGTGGAGTCAAGGTTCGAGCCCCACCCACCCACCGCAAGAAGCACCAGGTCCGCTTCAGCCTCGCCAATATCCTACAGGATGCCATCATTCGCCATGACGACAAAGAAGGTGTGTATGTGGGTGCAAGATAGAGTGTGTACGTCTGTGGTTGAGTGAAAAGGTTGAAGTGTGTGTGGGTGTGTACACAGTAAACATTTGAAAAAGAGCACTGGTTACTAGATTTGAAGTGGTGGCTAGTTTCACACACACACACACACACACACACACACATTCAGAGAAGTGGGCCAAAACAGTGCTGCTGACTACAGGTAACACGATTTGTTCTGCTGGAAGCTGTCCAGTCAGCTGAGGAGAACAGAGTGGAGCTTTTATCCTGGCGCAAACTAAAAATAAGCAGTAATGATAATGTCTGCTGTTGAGAGCAAACAGTAATTCCTCAGAATGGCAGTCACTTTTTGTAGGACTCTGGGTAGAAGAAGCCCATTCACTTTCGTTTTCTGACATAATTCAGTGGCAGTGACAACAGGGCTATGAGGTATTTTGCAAAGCAACAAAAAAAATGTAAAAGTAACAAGAGGATATGACACAGCTGCTTGCTTGGTTGCTGGACCTGGCTGACACAGCTCTGAGCAGGGAGTAGGAAGTTTCACTGTTTATGGATTCATGTGTGTTTTCACATTGGTAATGCAAACACAAAGTAATGCATCCAAACAAACACTAGCAAGTTAAAATATTAGCTCAGGAACAATGAATAGTGGGCACTGCTTCAACCATTCAAACATTTCAAACAAATGATAGCTTGCCAATACTGGGTGTACATGAGTGATTTTTGTTTTTCTATAAATACAGATGACACTGAAGATAAAAATAGTCAAAATACATCCAATGGAGCATTTTTAAAAAAAATAAAAAGAGGTTTTGATGAACTTTATTCATGACTTCAGAGCAGTGTTACTTTAGTGAGCAGCTAAAAATGTCATTGTGTGCCTTTCTGTTCGTGTATTTGTGTCTCAGAATGTTTGTTTGTTTTTGTCTGTGGGTCCGTTTGCAGTGCACATTTGTGCATTTATCCATTCTTAATCAGGCAAAAGGACTGTGAGAGCTTTTCTTAGAAAAACAATAAATCATACCTGCCCTCAGGCCTCGGGTTTAAGTAGGACTGTAGCCTGGCTGCCAGTTAGAAAAACAATCAAATTCTCAGGCTGTTTTCATGGATTTTAGACTTTCAATGAATGCATAAGATTCATGAGGTCTTCACACTTTTCTCTAAAGGGAATTGATGTTCGTCCAACATTACTGTCTTTCTCTTTGTCTATGCCAGTCATTTGCCAGTCATTTACCCAGCTGTCCGGGTGTATCTGTGTCAGTCCTACCAGCAGTCTTTGCAGGTCACTGTGCTAATCTCTGCTCCCTGGCTGCCAAGGAGGTTCAGCTGGGGTCTGGGGGAGCAGCTGGTGTGCCATTGCCACAGCCAGACTAAAACCAGGGTTTCTTGGCTTGCCATAAATCAGATCTGGTACCCCTCTGCCTAATGCCCAACTACCACACAAGCTCCACCGTGGCCCCAAAACTGGTACCAGTCCACTGTTTGCTTTGCTATGGGAAAGTCATTTTGGTGATGTTCAGGTCAAGAATTGGATCCAGACCAAACAAAATAATAGACTCACGCACAGAAACCCCTGCATGAGGGACAGATTCTACCAGACGCCTTGAGTCAAGGCACTGCTTGAAAGCTTCGTGGTCTGTTCATTTCATGTTGGCCTTTCTTGTTCTGCATGTGTCTTTGTTACAGCCGATGGGTCTGTCCAAACCACTCTGATCACTTTTGATGATGGTTCTTGAGCATTGCTCAGTGGTGCTGGTTCACTGAGTGATACCAATTTTTCTCACCACTGCTGCTTCAGTTACCTCTTGTCTTTCTTTGTACAGAGTGATAAGATTTGCCTCAGGCTAGGACCCTCCCCAGAGTAATGTGGGAACAGTTTTGGATAGTTTCCCCTTACTACAGAAGTATTTTGAGAGAAGAGGGAATGTGTATCCACATGTGTTACAACGAGAGCCTAGGGGTTAATCTGGCAGATGGGACTAAAAGAATAAGAAATATGCAGTTGTAACTCACTGACAATGCCAGGATAGCCCAGTCTTTTGCCTAGAAAGCAGACTGCAACACAAATATTAAACAGAATATGTGACTGTTGATTTACTTTTCATTATGCAAGTGGTTTTCTATTTCAAACATTACTACCAGAAAAATATGATGAGTTCTTGATTATTTTATGCTCTCACTATTATTGTTAAACCTTACCTGTTAAGTGTAAAGTGCAAAATGAGACTGCTAAAATGTCGTAAGATAATTACATCTGTAACATTGCCGTTATCTTGAATGAACTGTGCATGTTTCAACTTAATTAGTTTCCAGCTTTCAGCAGCGCGTCCCCCAGATGGTGATGATTACTAAAAAAATGATGGAAAGATGTTTCCGTGACTCATCATTGTTTTTGAGAACACCTGAGTGTGCAAGAGAGAGAGACAGAGAGATTAGCCAATCAAGAATCACTGAGGAAACAGCAAAAGAAACAGAGACATTGAGAAGGAAATAGAATGAGAGAGATAGCAAGATTGAGGGGGACATGTGTTATGTCCTAATTGAAGCTTGGTTTTTAGTGAGCTGGCTTGGGGATTAGAGTCATAGATAATGCAGAAACTCAGTCTGCTGACACGGCAGCCAGGTAATCAGTGATATCAGTCACACACACAAAATCACAAAGGATTTATTTTCTTATCAGTTGTCTTGTACAGGAAATAAGATGAAGGAGAACGAGATAAGGAGAAGCAGGGTGGAGAAAAAAGGAAAGGATGAACACAGTCTGTGAGTGAAAAATGGGATAGCACAAGAAATTGAAAGGCAGCAGGAAAGAAGCATCAGGTTAGGGAGGATATTGTAGGGTTAAGGTGAAAAAATACTAGAAGTACAGCAGTTTGATAGCGAAACACCATACCTCATTTTGCTTCTTTATCCCTATCTGTCATATGCAAACATCTGGCTCACTTGCATTTTGACATTTGGTGAAATTGCTTTTCCCAAACCAATATCTTACCTTCATTAAAGCGAGACGCCAGCGGTAAGGCAACAGCTGTTGTCCTTGCAGCCATGGAACCTACAGTCAATTTTTAGTTTGTCTTCCCCTTTTAACAGAATAATGATATTGAAAATGACATTTTGGTGTCTGTTGTTCTTGTTGAGATGATGATTCCTGGCATAAACACAATGTGAGAAACATGACTTGATGTAAACTATTAAGTCTTAAAAAAGGTGAACAACAATTCAGGTAAATTTAAGATGACTAATCTTTTCAGGAGATGAGTTTTCCTAAATTGTTTTTAGATTTAGGCACATGTGACCTGGCTGTAGAAAGTAAAAATATCATTGCAACAATTAGATGGATGGCCATGAAAGACATTCATGGTCACCAGGGAATGAATCTTACAGTCTTGTTGCTGTGACTTTTTATCTAGCATAGTCCTTATGTCAAAATATCAGCCATATTACCCACCCACAACCACTTCAAATTCTCTTCAATGGGGATGCCAAGACAAGCCAGAATCATTGCTGGTGGAGATTATTCCCAGATTGCATTAATGGCCACATGGCTCATGTTGTATGAGTGTGTGTGTTTTTGTTCTTTGTGTGTGAGGTTGAGATATTCTGGCCCTTGATGAAAGTGTAATTACTGTACATGTCCTGCATGCGTATACACAAAGAGTTGTCTGAATACCCATCTTCCATCATTGACCAATGTACATAGATCCATCCCACAGGCACAGCACAGTGACTCACAGACTCCAATCAGAGGAAGTGAAACAAGCAGAGGCAACAGTAATAGCTTTCAGTCCTGTGTGGTGTTTGGTAACCTGCTATAGACACAATGCTTAAAATTGAATCATACCATTGCTAAAATAAGAATGCTGTGTGCGCCACAGCCAGTGTTATACAATGTTCAGCCATTTGTGTTGATGCAGCCCCCGCCTGCAGATTAGTGCAGCGAAGCTTCTTAACAAATGGAGCTGCCAGTTTTCTGGAAGTGTAAACAGGCCTTTGTCCAGTTGACTCCAGCCCCTAAATACCTCTTAAACCACTACAACAAGATGGCACTGCTGCTCTTAGTCCCTCTTAGTCCTCAATATTGAACACAGATCAATATTTATTATCATACAGTAGATTCATTTATCTCAATCTAAAGAGATATTCATGCAGTTTAAGTTTAAACTGTATCTTTCTCTGTTCTCTTTCTTAAATAGGTTGTGTCTTTTCAAAGGGAATCTTCTCTAGACACCTGTTTTAATTGCAGTACCTGTGCTGGACAGCACTGCAGCTGCAGTTGAAAATCAATGTACCACTCAGAGTAGCAGTGATGTAGTGGGAACCTCCAGACATTTAGCTGTCTTTTATTAATCAGTCAGCTTGTCATCATCACCACCACCACAGTGATCTAACACTCAGGTTTCCTGTTGAGTGGAGAGAACATGTCACACTCTTAGTACTAGCCACTTTATATATATATATATATATATATATATATATATATATATATATGTATATATATATATATATGTATATAAACACAAACCAGAACACAAACCAGAACATGCTGGGATTAAAGGGATCTCAAACACCTGTCATGATTTTGACAGAACAGGGCCTAAGCCCACAGAGGTGGGAGAGAAAGACGTCATTATATATTTTATTGGAATCCAAATTAAAAGCCTTACAGCTGATACAGCAGGGATCCCTTTAATGTCAACTGCATCATCAGGCAGCATATTGAAAATGTTCTGTGTGACTGTGATGTTTGTCTAAGCATCTGATATTAAACCTTTGGTTCACTTGATGACTCATCATTGATGCTTCAGGGGTTCAGCAGTACAGGTTAATATGAGAGGGAACAAAGCCTGTGAGAGCATGAGAAATACAAGTACCTTCTGAACTTATTTCCTCATAGACATCTGAAGTGCACAGTTTGAAGATCACCTCAGTTCAATTTAGATGTTTCCCTTCTATGTATTTAATGTATGAGTATTTAAATGTACAACCAAGAGAGAAGATAAGTATGTTAAATGACACTTATTTCCCAAATATGGCCAGCCTGAAAACTGATTGAAACACATTCACTTACTTGAAGTGCCTGGAATGTTTCCCTCTACTGCCCACAAACAAGCAATTGCATTTGTTGAAGTGTGTGCTGGATTTCCTGAGGAGACTTTACAAGTACTAAATTGCAAAAAAAGGAAGCATAGAGAGTACCTGATTATTGTATTATTATAATTATTTGTCTCTATCATGGAGGTTATTTAGACAATGTTGAGAGTAAACACTATTCTGACCACTGCATATTAGTCATTTGAATACACCCTGTTATTAATATTTATTAAAACCAAGAAATCATCTTGTCTCAAGTGGGCAGGAGAAGCCTGATCCGTCTTAGAGAACCCACCATAAGATAATTTGCATTTAGATTTAAGCATTATTGGAAAACTGTTCAGTACTTTTTTCTTTCATTGGAATTGAAACGCAGGAAAAATGTCTGAGCTCATGTCAGAAACATGGAGCAGTGAGGTGAGACGGTCCCTCTTGTGGCTATGACTGTGTGATAAGGACAAAAGAGACAGAAGCATTTATAAAGGTGAGGGATTTGAACAGAATCTCATATGGGGCTGCCCAGAAATACACTGTACATGGGGAGAATATGTGTGGTTGCTAGATGAAGAAAATTGGCAATACTGCTGTAAGTGGCATATTATAGAGGTTGCATTACAGGGATTTTATCAAATGCATGGAATATCACGGCCCAGTGAGATAAGGGCGAGCCAAAGAATCAAAAAAAGAGGCTGAAGAAAAGTACATTTAATCTTGTACTGTATCTATAAAACATGCTCATTCAGCATGTACCTGTCTACTTCAAGTAGTTCAAGTTCAAGAAAGAATCATATTGTTATCTCTTAGGTTAGTGGTATTGTTTCTTAACATAGGTATATCGAGAAAGTATATTTTCTGGACTGGAGAGGTAATGTTTTATTTTTTCTGTGAAGTGTAATTTTCTGTGTGGGTAAGAGATCCAGAGGAGCTGTATGCAGGTCAACACAAAAACAGGTTAAAGACATAATCTCTGTGCGTCTGAATGACAGCGTGGTGGGTTTTAGTTTCAGTTTGACCGTAGGTATAGGCTGTATGTCATATTATATTGTAGCATCCCTCAGTAATGAAGCTATGAGGTGTTAGCTTGTTTCACCAGCTCTATTCATCAACAGAACACAGGCTGGTGTCGGCTGTGGCCAACGATAAAGCAACAAACTTGTCTTATGTGCTTGCATCTCACTTCAACTGACTAATATTCACTCCTCAAACTAACGGGGGCTCTCACCGTCCTCCTCCACTCTCTGCCAATCACAGGTATGCTATCTCACACAAATCACTGTCATGTGTAGCTAAGATGACTGACAGTCTTAACGCCTCTAAATGTGTCAGGCATTCACTTACATCCTCAGAGACTCGGTAACGGCAATAAACAAGCAAAACATAACACAATCGTAACATAGTGACACTATAACGTAACAGTTGACCCAGTCATTACAATATTATTTTGTTGTAGTTCTGAAGTAGTTCTCTTATTTCATGGGCTAATGTGACCTTAAAGGGTTGGGGTTTCTCGAGAATCTGGATATGTATTTAGTCCAGGACATCCAGTTAAAAATTCCTGATGCATATCAAATGTGTCAGTCTGTACATTATTTAGGTTTCCCTCTCATCCTCTTTGGTTCTCTCTCTTTACTACTCTTTCTGCCAGTACCTATCTGGTTGCCATGGAAACTCCACATATATCTCGAACAGCTGTTTTGCAATTTTCCACAAAATGACAGCCAACTTTACCTCATGCCCACTCTCCATTTCCCAATCATACACACATACACACACATGCATGCACGTCTGTGTAAATCATTTAGGGGATATAAAACTCCATGAAGACCAGGGCTCCTTTTCCCATTCAGCTACATTACAACAGAGATAAACATGGTCATTCTTTACTTTAAACCTTCAACACCACTTAAATATTTTCAAAATGATTTTCCTATGGGCCGTTCATCTATGTTCCTGGGTAATACTGTATAACTTTTGCGAGTTCAACACTGATTAAAATGAAACTTTACAGCTGGAATTCACTCTTTAACCAACTGGATGACTAAAAGTCAAGATAGCCATTTGTATCTCTTCTGGCACTGACTTTATGGCTTTCTGTCTCTGTGGTTAAACCCCCTTTAACTAATACACAAGTTGGAATCATTGAAAACAAATTTACGCTGTAAAGCTATGAAACAACTTACACTAATCAAAAAATAAAGTGGTTTGAGGTCCATACCTGATAATCCTGGTACACTTACTTCTAATGCACATACCAGTTGGACCCAGTGGCAACCGGTAGTTGATCACGATGAATCTGCCAGTGGTACAACAGTACTATTGATTCTTGTTGTCCATACTGCCAGACAATCGCTGTGCCTTGTTTTTTACTACCTAAGTGTCAATATGTAGCTCTTGACCTTTGACCCCTCTTTAGACACATTCATTAAAATAAAACTCAGCTAAGACTAACACGCTCTCTAATAGGTAGGCAGTTTTAGAGGGAAGAGACTGTCTTGACCACTGGCAATCACCAAATCATTTATTAGTTTTTTTTTCTATTAAGAAGAAAATCATTTTATACCTTGCATCCTTAAAAATCTCTGCTCTGTCTTCACTTATAAGCAGCCTGGTGAGATACTGTTGGAAAGCCAAGAGGGCAAGAGCATTCTCTATTCCCCAGTAACTACTTTATCCTTATATGAGCCTTAATTGGTGGTTTACAGTCCTGAGCGTCTACTGTGTGTTGAGAAGTCGGGAGATAATTGTGCTGATTGACTCTAATGTTGGCCAGTTTGTTTCTCATCAACATTTAAAGGCCATTAAGCACTGAAGGCCATTAGAGGACTGGGAAAACATGTGTGTACAGTATATGTTTGGCCTGTTTGGTATGTGTGCATGTGCATAACTTCTAAAATGATTAAATGATGAGTCCACTGACAGAAAATAAACCAATAAATGTATGTAAGTAATTTCTCAAATAGAAATACTAAGCATTTGTTGGTCAGTCGCTTTCTTTTATTTATGTCTTTGTTCATTGAACACCTCTCAGACTGTTCCTTAAGCTGTTGGCCACACATACAGTTTAGGTCAGATTTAATTAATTGCATTTAATTGTTGTTTATTCAGTACATGTCATAAAATAGTGAAAAACTGCCATCATAGATTTCCACAGCTGATGTGGCTGTAAATCTGCTTATTTTGTTCACCTAACAGTTCAGAGCTCAAACCCAGAACGTAATGTCTTGATAAAAGATGAAATACATCTATAATGTGGGGTGGGGTGGGGGTTGAGGTGGGGGCTCAAATGCATGTGTGACTATTTGCACATTGGCCATGGTTATATGTGTTTGTGAAACATAAATATACTATAACACATACACATGCATTTTGGAGACAGGCTTTGAATTGCATATTATTGTAATGTGGTCCGGATATGTCCATTTCACCATACAGTATAATAACACTCAAGAAAAAAGGATTGATCTTCCAATATACTGTACATGTTTTTATAAACGGTAGTAGTATGTTCACACAAGCACAGGATTACTGACCTGCATTTACTGTTTTAAGACATGTTTGCTGTGTGTGTGTGTGTGTGTCACTGTCTGCATGTATGTGTGGCCTGGATGAGTTATTTAAGCATGTCTGTCTAGATAATGACCCTTTTAGTGAAATGACCTCATGGGGGTCATCAGTGGGGTTCATTAGCTGGAATTATCACTATGGCAATTACCATGGTTACTGTCTTCAGAGTCATTGGCTTTGGTTAAAGACTCCAGTGTCTGTGTGCGTGCGTGTGTGTGTGTGTGAAGGGATTGCGTGACAGGGGTGGTTGTTTTGCTGGTACAAAGTCTTCCAGGGTTTAGTCAGTACCCATCTAGTGCTGTCAGTGTCACGGAAATCACATATGTCCAAACCATAGACCCCCACCTCCCTCTTTCCTCACCCTCCCCTGTTTGTCCATCCCACTCTATTTATCTGTCACAGACTCCAGTATGCCCCCCCTTTTCTTCGTATCTCCTGCTGTGTTCGCTTTCATGCTTTCATGCCACTGACAAAAATGTCAGTGGCATGGTACAATCAATGTGATCCTGTATAACCTGCCACTCTCAGCACATCTGCTTATGGAAGTTGTGAGTAATGGGTTGTGTTTTCTTCAGTAGACCTGTGTCAGTGTGTGAGTGGGTTGTGTGGCTCACTGGAGCTCACAATGTGTGATGTTACTGTGTGTAACCCAGAGGCTTTGTGACCAGCTGCTGGAACAAGGAGCTACCAAACACAGATGCACACACACACACACACACACACACACACACACACACACACACACACATACACACACACACACACACACACACACACACACACAGCCTTAACACTGATCCACAGTGACATGGCAAGGACAGTCAGAGGACACTCAGCATATATTGGTTTTGAAAGTGAGTGGCATTGATCAGTATGGGTGCTGTGTCTATGTGCATGTGTCTGCTTTATATACTGTAAGGAGCACGTCTGTCTTCACATACAGCAGGTGTTAACATATAGTTCTCTGTCATCTTGCAGTGTTGCGTCTCCTGAAGGAGGGAGCAGACCCCAACAGCCCCATTCCTTCTGGCGGATCCTTGCTACACCTGGTAAGATGAGACTGATCAGATGATGATCACTGAATTTAAGAAATCAGCTCTGGTGTATGTATGCACCAAACAATCATTCACATTCTTCCCCTATAGCAATGCACATTACATTTCCACATAAATTAGTTGTTATGCATTGATTATGCAATGTATCAGGTAATGTACGTTTGTGCAACCTAATGATGAATCTACTGTCCTTGCTCTCTGCAGTGTGCTCGCCACGACAATGTGTTTGCGGCAGAGATTCTGATTGAGCGAGGCCTGAATGTCAACCTGCAGGATGAAGACCTGTGGACAGCCCTGCATGTTGCATGTGTGTGTGACCATGCAGATGTGGTGCTGCTGCTGCTGCTGGTGAGAAATACAAATGCTCACAGGTTGTGGGGGCGTTTCTTTTTTTTTTTTTTTTTACAGTATCACAAATACATGTAGTTAGGAGTTAAATTTTCTTGTTGATCCTTGTGTAGGTCCAAGTGTGTCAGCTACAAATTTGATAATGTTTGGGAAAAGCTTGGCATAAAAGCTTCATGTTTTGAATTAGCTTTGAACCAGGGGCTCTATTCACATTAGTCAACCATAATTTTCTGTCCAAGTGGAGGATCTTACAGTGATGAGGGGTTTTGGATTACTGGGGGTCTAAAATGCGACTTTGCTTTCTCTAACAAACCCAGCTGAATCACTGAAAATTTGAATATTCAGAAATTCGGCATTAGCATGATATCAAAGAGAGAGCCTGTTCTGTGGAGGATGTCTTGACAAGAGCTGGGGTTGTACTGATTAGGTCCATAACGGAAGCAGGCCCAGCTGCAGGGGAGGGTATGCACATCCAGCCCAGTCACTCAGTGGGCTGGGTCTGCTCTGCTGGTGTTGATTAGACCTAGAGAGGGTTGATTGCAACATGCAGCTTGGTAGAATCCTGTGCAGCCTGGTTCTGCTGATTGGGTCCTGAGTGATTGCTGGCTCCCTGTCTGTGGGGCAGGAAATAGACGTTCCTGGGGGGAATGGATATGTTTGAAGAGCTGCCAGGCAAAGGGTGTGCAGAGTGAATCTGTCAGCCTGCACTGACTGCATGACTGTTGGGTCCATGTATGTGTTGGGTGTTTTGTATTTGCATGCATTTAATTTTCCTCCAAGCAAAGATTCATGCAGGCTGTTTTAGTAGAGCAGGGTGTGATATAGATATGCCAAATTCAATTTATGCAGCGAGTTATGCTTTCATGAAAGGCAATACTATGAGAGAGAGAGAGAGAGAGAACGAGAGAAAGAGGGAGAGAGAGAGAGAGAGAGAGAGAGAGAGAGAGAGAGATTTAATACTGCTCCCAGGGAGGCAGTAACTAAATGTCTCCCATTCACCACCAAGACAGAACTAGTTCCTAGTAAATGAGGTCATATTTACACCGAACTGAGCTCTGTTGGAAGAGAGCAGGGGGTTAGGAAAGAAGAGACCATTTCTAAGAAATTCAAAGAATCAGATTCAACTCTGTAAAAAGTTAAACCATTTCTTCCAGCTTCATCCAGCAACACCAAAACACTTCTTTCATCTTCCCCAGCTTGAATTCCCTTTGACACAAAGTGCTTATTTATTTGACAGCATCTACATCTGCTTGCATGTGAGTGTGGCCTTGTGCTTGCTTGTGTGATTGAAAGAGTATTTGGTTCTGAGGAGTAAGACAGATGACTTGAAATGTCTCTATTTCCAAAATAGTGGATTTTTTTTTCTTTAGGGTAACATTAACAGTTGCATTTCTTTTCCTTGTATAATCAGCAGGGAAGTTGGTTTCTGAAAGGGGAGCCCTAGGCCCTTCCTGTCTACCAGGCTAAAAATAGCTTCAGTCAAGCCATATTTCCGATAGAGTTGCAATATTCATTTTCTTCTATTCATCCATTTTGACACCCATCTCCTCCACCACATCCCTGCCAATGGCCAGACATTCTGCTGAGTTCTCAGGCTGCTCCCTTATCAGAGCAGTAAATGAGAGATCTTCCCTCTAAATATACAGTAGCGGGTTTAAACTTTAATGAGAAATTGACTCGCTAAGGGAGCTTGAGTGGCAGCCTTATCTTTGATTGACACAGGAAGGAATAATGCTGCTAATATGTACTAATCTATTATGTCCTACTCCACCATCTCTTTCACCATTCCCCCTCCCCTTGTCCTCTGCTTTTCTGTCCTTGATTTCCTTTCTCTAGTTCTTATACAGAGCAGTGGAGTGGTTTTTGCTGACAGAGATGTTACCAAGCTTGTCATGTGGGTAAATGGGGGGGTTGATGAGAAGTCTGGTTGTATTGTTGCTCTGTGTCCGGATTGGCAGTAATGTTAATTCTCTTATCTCCTGCCTCCAAACAGCAGGAGAGGGAGTAAGCCATTTCTAAACTCTCTCATTCCAAACCCATTCCAAAAGCCATTCCTAAACCTATTCCTAGCTCTAGCTCTGGTTAATGTTCATCACTGAGACCCTGGCAGGATTAACTGGAGGTGGACTGTCACTTAGCAAATAAGTACATGCCAGGGTGTGTAGTCTTCCTGAATAATTCCACAAAAATATTACACTTGTGGTGTAATATTAATCGTGAAAACAGGCAGTGTTCATCAAGCAAAACCAGACTGAGCCCTCTACCTTTTCATATTTATTTCCACGTCCAGCACTTAACTAGACTTGGCTCATGTACATGCATCACGATGGCTCAACGGAGGTTCTTGATCTCCATCTGTTACATCTTAGCCGGCTCTCTGTTTGTACCACAGCCCACAAGATACTTATCAAATCATATTTTTTCTAGTGGCTCAATTATGTCTTCCTAATTTCATTTCTTATGAAACCCAGAAAAAGATGTGGTGATTAGGGTTGCCCTAATTCTGCATTGGTATCTGTCTGAGTAAAAGTTTCTACTTTTTGACACAGTGTTGAATATATGAACTCATGAAGAACAAACACATGTCTTCAACTGTTGTCCATTTCACCTAATTAAAAAGTACTTGACTTTCCTTTTCCTCTCTGTCATATCGTATTTCTCGGTGAGATAAGAGCTTTTAGTCTCTACAATTGTGCAGGGGAATGTGTAGCTATGCAGCCATGTGATTAACAGGAGAGAGGTTCTGTTCCAAAGTGTTATTTCTCATCTTACAATTCAAAACCCAGCGGGGTTACAGTTACAGAAGTGACCCACTTTCCGTGCTTGTAAATGATGAGTTTAAAACTTCTGAACTGTGAGTCCTTTGAAGTCAAACGATTAACTTCAAGCCCCTGGCTGCACTGAACTCCACTTCACACCAGTTGAATTTGGCTTTTTTTTTTGGGGGGGGGGGGGTCTGGTGATAATTTTGCTCTCCTCCCTCCTCTAAACATAACAGTGGAATAAAGAAACTTTCAGATGCCTGTAGTGTATAATCTACTTTAATTTAATTCACAAACCTGCAAGTTCTAACAATATAAAGAAAGATTTGTTTAAATATTTTCAGGAAATGCAACATTTGTCAACAGACTCCTGATTAAGTACAACAAGATCACTGCGTGTTTGTTGTTGATGCATATGTGAGTAAATATTTTATGCTGTGAGGAATTGTACTCATTTATAGATATGAATATATTTCCCTATGTCAGTATCTGCAGTATCAGGTCAATGTGCAACAACAACAGGAAGTACATGATGCAGACAAAAAAGTTTTATGTTGATTTGAAAATAGTGTGACCATGACATACTTTATCCAACAGACTGTTGTTTACAACACTGCAGATGGATACATCAAAGCTGAGCAGACGCTGTGTGCAATCAGTTGAGAATAATAAGTTAATGTCTAAGTTATAAAACACCTTAACTCTGGTACATTTCTTTGTCACAGTTAAGAAATTCTAACTCTTAGAATATACATGAGTATGAATTTTATGAGAATGCTTTGGGATTATTTTGAACCATCATACACATATGATTGCATGATTGTGAGTTTAATAGAGATTGATGAAACACAAATGTGTTGATCTTTAAAAAAGTGGATAGGAACTCTCTGTATTGTTAGATTTCCACTGTGCCATGACGGTGTCCAGCTCCGCAGTAGCTACCCCAGGGGCTGCTCTCAGCACATGTCTTGTAGTTGCTATTGATTCTGTGGCAGTCACTGCATGTAACAATTGCCATTATGAACCATGGGCAGGTCGGTATTAACAGATTTCCATCTCTGAGGTGGATCCATCATATTGTGGCAGGGAGCGTGTTGGGGTCAGAAGTCAACTTGTTAACCCCTCGTTGCCTGCGTGGCTTCCAGCCAGCACCGACTTGTTTATATATGTCAGCACTTATCATGTGAGCTCAGACACGTGATTTATGTCTCTCGATCAATGGCCTACACATCATGCTTGCTTCACCATAATACATATGCATTTGTTGATCTTGGAGCTTTGTGTGGCATAAAAGGAGCTCTACAGAATTTATTTCTATAGTGACAGTCTTCTGTTATCAGATTGTATTTAACTCAGCTCAGGAGGGCAAGCATACCATTTCGATGTTTTTTTTATGAATTTTTCACATTGTTATGTTAAACACTTTTACTCTAGGATAATAACACCACCACATCAGTCTGTCACAGGATTACAAACCGGTGTAGAATGTAAAATTTGACTATATTTACAGTTCACTTTTTCACAAAACAATTCTCAAAGCTGTTTTTTACAGCTGTGAGTGAGAGTGGTCAGTGGTTGAGAGCAGCCTCCTGACAGACAGAGCAAGATATAACTGTCAGTCAGCTGATAACATCATCCAGCCAGACTCTTATTGACTTTTACTGGACCTTGAAGTGAATTGTCTGGGTTAGCACATCTTTTTATTACTCCGCTATACTGTGCACACACACGCACACACAAAAAAAACACACACAGGCACCCTGAGAGGAGCCGTCAGGTTTATGAGGAAGTTGATTACTGTTTGGGGGTAAAGCACAAATCAAAAGTATACAGATGGAGCAGTCCAAATTTAACATAAGAAGGTAAGGGAGCACTGAGGGGTGGAGTGTGTGTGCGTGTGTTGGTGTGTGTGTGTGTGTGCGTGCGTGTGATTGCTTGTATTTGTGGTCATGGAGGTCGGCAGAGGGGGCATAACATTATGCTCTCTCTCTGACTCTCTCACCACCTCATGTCGTGCTCCTCAAGCTGTGCTTCACATTGTGATAAGGTTTCTTGTTTTCTCATGAATATTCACAAAGCAGAAGCTGATAGTTGTTAATGTTAATTAATTCTTGTTGTTAACCCCTAATAAACCCTCATAAGTGAGCGAAAGCAGCTCCCACTAGACAACACAGATGGATGCACAATGAAACCGCAAACCTCACCAGAACAGATTCTCTGATAACTGAAATCGACAGCATTATGCTGCCTTTATCAAACTGTAATTGCGATGGTGTCTCTTGGATGAAAAACGTTTCCTCTGAATATCTGCGAAGCATACACCAGAATTGAAAAACAAATTCCAGTTGTCTCATTTTTAAATCAATTAAGCAGTTCAAGGATGCGTTGAGGTTTTGAGGCTCAGTATCCTTGTGGTCTTGCTTTTTAGCAGCTTAGAGCTTTTTAGAGAACGAAGGTTAACAGCTCTCATGTTGCTCTGTCAGCTGGCTCCCTCCTCGCATTTTCAGTCCTCTTCCACCCATTTTTCGCTCTCCCTACCCTTTCCCTCTCTGTCGGCATAAGGACCAGACCATAAATCTCTTTGCCGCACTGCAACTAGGTCGTTAGAATTCTATTAGCTGTAAATATTCAATAAGGATCCTCACTTAGAGTCCTCTGTCCCTGTTATCAGACTTGGTCCAGCTACGATCGTTACACTGGCTTGTCTTTTATAGTTTAGTCAAACAACAAGAAGCAATTTATGGCTAGATGCTGACAATTGCCACTTGAAAGGATGTAGGCTACTTTTAGTACCTAACCCCAAAGAGGGGACAATAAAAATGAGCAGGACAGCACAAAGGTCCACATAAGTAACTGAAATACATTTTGCATGGCTTCTACACAGTTCTGCTTTATTGGTAAAGGGGTGCAACATTTTTACAAACAATGCAGTGCAGTTGAGTTCCCCCAAAGAGAAGCAATCAATCATAACCACACTGTGACAGACGACTGTGCCGTCGTCGGAGTAACAGTCATTAAAGGAGCCCGAGGGAAGGTCTACCATGTTATCTCATGTTATAACAGAACACTGCTTTGGCAGGGTCCCTGTTGAGTAAACACACATTAATCTTGTCACATGCGCACACGCTCACCCCGATGATCCAAGGTAACAGTAACCAACACCCTCACTCTTCACTGCCCCACCCCCTAGGCAGTTTTTTAATGAGTTCTTTAATTCAATGTATTGTCTGTGAATGTCTCCATGGTTCTGCTCAGCTGTACGCCTCTGGGAAGCCAAGATAATTGGGCCCACTTTATCATCAATTCAAGTCTGATGAATGGACCCGGCTAAAACTCAGTGTGTTTGTGTCTTCTCTGCTTTATTTCCTGCCCTGCTTCCGGAAGGCCGGAGTGAACGTTATGCTGCAGGACGTTAACGGAAACATTCCTCTGGACTACGCCTCTGAGGGAACTGAGAGCAACTATATCCTCCGAAAACACCTGGAGGAAAATGGTAAAGTTCCTCACACATTTTATTCACCAAGTTTACATGTCAGAGTCTGTTCACAGGTCTTGGGGAGCGCTACTGCTTATGTGAAAAAACTTTGACGAATGCAGATGTCACTTGAGTCAGTGTCAGTTGGGTCTGAAGACTGAAGGTTTGAACGTGAAAAAAATTTGAGAGGGCAGAGTAAGAAAAAAAAAAACTTAACCAGTGCTTCTTGTTGTCACCTGGTCATCATCTTTGTTTGAGGCTAGCAGCCTAAGGCTACATTAGCCACTACTGGCATACTGGCATAGCACTGGCAAATCTATGAAAGAAGATCAGTGGTTTAGTATTGTGGAAAATGTAGAAACCAGGTTTTGACAAGGGAGAAGAAGGAATGGAATAAAAAAACTGGTTCTGCTGCATTGATGCTGATCTTCCTCAGTTTTGAGACAATGCTGCAGGAGTGCAGTGCTAAATTAGTGGAATACTCTTTCATCAGTGTGCTTCATTGAAATGTGGTGGCTCATTTCCATGTTATCACACTCCTTCCAGAAAGAGAAAAATTAAGTGTAATGAGGAAAAACTAAATATTTCATTGCCTTCATTTAAGAAGTACTAAAAATGGTTAATATTTCATACCTGCAGTTAAAAGGGAGATGTTCTGTGTGTATGTGTTAAGGTGAAGTACACCCACAGGCCTAATGATGGTGGATGGTGAACGAGGCGAACTTGTCTCCCACAGAGAAAGGAGAAGGTCAACACAGCAGCTGTGAATAACGAGATAAAGGCACAGGATAGTTGGAGGCATACAGAGACGAAAGTGGTAGAGGCACGTAGATAGAATGACAGAGGAAGAGCAGTGAACAGTGCCAGCGAAATATAGAGAGACACGCAGAGAAAGAGTTACAGGAATCATGCTGACAAAGCTAGACAGAAACAGATACAGACAATGATGGAGGGTCTTCCCTCATCCATCTGTCATTGGCCACACAAGAGCCTGCACAGGCATCACATGACAAATGCAAGCTTCTGACTGCAGACAGCTAACTCATCAAAGCTCAGACCACCCTACACACACACACACACACACACACACACACACACACACACAGACCTACTCTCTGACTCCCCAGCCACAGAATTTTTTGAGACTTCTCTCTGCCTCTGTCTGCCAGCCCCTGTGGTGATCTCTCTCCTCCTGCCTACCTTCAGCTCCCCTGATACCACCCCCCATTGTGCTGGGCTTTGCCACCATGAAACACACTCTTACTCACACAGGCTCACTCAGCCTCTGTTGCTATAGCAACTTGGTTGCATGCTCTCTATCCCCATCAAGTTTGTGTGGTTGTGGGAAAGACAGTCTGTCCATGTGTTTCTGCATCAGGGATAAAGGAGGAGAGGTTTTTTATGCTTTAATAGATATTCTGTTTTTAGTTTTCAGTGTCGTAGCCGAGTTGCTTGTGCTTCATGTAATACTGGATTATCACAAGTATTGGCACTTTAGAGAACAAGTATTCTCCTCTGTTGTGGTAATGTTGCTATGAGCATGTCTCAAATACCTACAAACCTCGGGGCTGTTGTGTGTTTGCAAAGACAAACTTATTGATTAGCTGATACAACCAGTCTATTTGGAAAAGTCTCATTAGTTAGTGCCCTAGAGCTTATCCGAGTGAAATATAGATTGATTGATAATCCATGCTATTAATGCAACTGAAGTCAGGTCCACTGCATGAATGTGATTATGAAGCAGTGCATTGATCTTCATAGCTTGCAATGCCCTTGTAGACCCCTGTATGTCTGTGACGGCCCAGGAGACAAACTACAGTGGCCTTGAATCGTTCAGGTCCGGGACCGGGCCTGTACAGGATGACCTTCTGATTTTCATTTCAAGTGTCATCAGCTTCAGGATCACTTCACCATGCACTTGATGTGAGAGGGTTTCCTGTTTGACATCAGTTTGTGCTTGTTCTCACTGTCAGTGCACACAGCCAGCATCCTCTTAAAGTCACATACTCAGTACTGGCACTGCACAGCCACTATCATAAAACATGGCGCTACATTCAAACTGAATCCACAAAAACTGGGGAATCTATAAATGCAAAACATGCC
The DNA here is from genome assembly GCF_046630095.1 of Trachinotus anak. Classification (NCBI taxonomy): domain Eukaryota; kingdom Metazoa; phylum Chordata; class Actinopteri; order Carangiformes; family Carangidae; genus Trachinotus; species Trachinotus anak. The sequence continues at coordinate 11,682,925 of NW_027273852.1, forward strand.
TAATTCCTATATTTTGCAAAGTCATTATACTAACTAGTTTGTTCTAAACAGCTAAAGCTTAGGTATGAGGTTTAAAGGGATAGTTTGACATTTTCGGAATGTTTTTGTGTTCATGCTGCAGTTTAATAAGAAGACCAGGAAGTCACTGCTCCCAGTCAAGAAACAGTCTTTCCCATAAAAAAAAGAAACAACTTGCCATTTTTACTCTTTTGTTTTTGTACAGATAAAATGTTATGCTAAGCCACACGAAACATCTCCTGGTTCCAGCTTTATATTTAATACACTTATGTTAGTGATATTAATATTCTCATTCAAGTCTTTGCAAGAAAGTGAATTAGAGTATTTCACAAAATGTTAAACCAGCATGACAACTAAAGAATATTGTAGTGTTAGTGTCCCAATCGTGTTTGTGTTTTCTAGGTGTGGATGTGTCATCTATGCATGCCATGAAGACACAGAGACCCTGCACCATGTTGTCTGATGTTAGACAGCTTGTAGCCACAGGCGGAAGCCTCAGCCAGCCCAATGATTACGGGGTCACTCTGGTAAGTAAGCTCTCATGTGTGACCTTTTTTGTCTTTCTCCCTTTCTATCAACGGTTTGTTCTGTTTCTTCAACTCAGTCTTTACCAGATGCTGTAGCTTTTTGTTTGCCTCAATTTTCTCTTTGGTCCTCTCTCTCTGAAGCTCCACATAGCATGTGTCAGTGGTTACAGAGAGGTGGTGTCCGTGTTGCTGGAGAGTGGAGCGGACCCCCATCCTGCGGACGACAACTTTTGGACCCCTCTCCACCTGGCTGCTAAATACGGACAGGTAATTCACAGCTGCTCAACAAAATGTCAGAATGTTTTTGACATTAATGAAGTCGTCCCCTACTTTCAGCTCATCTAACTGTATTGATCTCATGTGATTGCAGTCATTAATGAAATAATGAGGAAATTATTGATGGATTGTTCCTCAGAGCAACTTGCCTCCAGTTACCCTGCGCACCCTCTGATAAACTGCTCTTTTTGGGCCTATTGATCAGAAAGAGTCAAACTGCCGGCATGGAGCAGCGGTGCATATGCATTTGTTAACAGCATTTTATATGAGCAGTTTAATGGTCTTAGAGGAAAGGAGATTGATTTCCAGATGGGCTGGAGGTCAGCTGTTGGAATGATGGGGTCTGGTGGTTTGGGAGCGGTCCAAGTATGAAGGAAGGGAAATGATCACATTCAGATCTTGCTGACCCAACTGGATATTTAATTACATTTCTGAGCTGTGTGCGGGGCTGCTGAAAAAGTAAATTTATTCATTTGGTATTTAGAATCACACTCTACTTCTTTGGTTCATATATACTCAAGTCATGATTTTTTTCCGCATTCACTAGAGTGTCTTTTATAATCTATTCTTCCTTTCAGTTACCACACAGCTTTTTTCTGTGTCATTCATACAGATCTGTTGCCTTTGTTTTCTTTCTTTTTCCACGATCCCCTCATCCACTTGTTAGTTGATCAGATGATAGTGAATGAGATGAACTAAATGTACAAATCCTCCAGACAGCACTCCTCTAATAACTTCTTGTGTGTCCTTGCTTTTCAGACTTTGTGCAAATGCAGTTACTCTGTGTGTGTGTGTGTGTGTGTGTGTGTTTGGATAATATGTAAGTGCATCTGACTTAAGAGTGGCAGTCTAGAGGATTGGAGAATCGATTAGGTTTCCCTTGCTGTGCTAAATCACCACAACCATCAACTCTTTACTGGTGCTTTGCCTCCTGCATACCAACTACTCCCTGACCCTTCATAACACTCACTTCCTGCCACCTTTCCCTTATAGAAAGTGACATGTCCAGTAACACAGGACATTATGGGTTCAAGATGTCTGCATGTATTCAGCCAAGTAAATCACTGCTCCCACTAATTAAAATGCTTTGCTGACATGAGGCAGAAGCAAACCGATGCCTGAAAACATTGACTGGCAACTGTAACACTAGCTGGTATGTTAAACCCAAAGACCCCTTCTGTAGCGTACGTACTGGACTGACCCTTTAAGAAGACGTATGAACCTATTACTGCCGCTAATTAAGCTTCCCTCTCTTGGCCTTGAGATAAGTTAGACCCTGGCTCTTGGCTCCCCTTGTTTGAGTCAGAGGTTTTCAAGTTGTGTTCTCTTGAGGAACACATTTTAAATAGTCCTATGTTGGATTTTCAAAAAAAAAAAAAAAAAAAAGATAGGGTGTTAGAATAAAACACTGCTGGGATTGGATTAATTCTGTCTGTTTTAAAGTTAAGATACACATGAAAGCTGTGGTAATATACCAACCAGATGAAAGAAGATTTATATACCAGTAAACCTTTCAAAGCACTTTAATGTTCGTCTCAAGATTAATTTTCACATCTGACAAATATTGCTAAATATTGTTTCTCACCCAAAAAATATCTGAATGAAGATCAGTATAGATTACTGGTTAGGTGAGGTTACTTTGACCCTGCTGACCCTCATGTACTGATGACCTTTTCCTGCGCCTCCTGTAAACTTTGACTCATTGAAGAGTTCAGATCTTGTGGTGCCACTGACGTGTTGTCAGTATTTATAGGGTGTGAGTGCAGCTGACAGGGTTTGTGGGCAGTAGAGATGCTGTAGACTCATAAGTGAACAGCTGTTGGCATTGGTCAGAGCCAATCTGCTGAATGTGCTAAGTCACTCTCCTCCATCAGGCAGATTATGTCTTATTACATTGCTGTAGTACAAAGAAGCGCTGCTGCTTCCACTGCAGTTTGAACTGTGACTTATAGAAAAGTATGTTTAGTTTTGGATTTTGAAGACTTACAAAAGCTGTATTAAAACAAATGGTTGAAATCAATGCAGCAGAGGGTATCATGAGTTGTAGCTCTCTTTGAAGAATGTGAAGTCTCCAAGATGAAGCTGGAATTACTTGATTCAGACTCATTCAGGGCTAAAGAAGACATAACTGTTTTCAAAGGCTAAGTAGTACTCTCTATGACACACAAAATAAAACTGGTGGAGTACCCCTTTATTTTTTTGTAATATAGGTTTGATTTTTTTGCTGAAGTGTAGGGGAAACCTTTTTGATGCAATAAACTGAGAATCAGTAATAAGGAAAATTATTTTCCTCTAATTCAAGGACACTTCAGGGCCCAACTAGTAATTTACAAAATATAAATAATTGGTGGAAATCACCTGACAGTCACTAGCAAGTATTTCCATGTTAGTGATTGACAGTTTAAACGCTGTTTAAACAGCACAAACAGTCTGAAAACTGAACTGTAGGAGAGGATGTTTTGGGTTTATTATTTTCCTAGAGTTAACTCTGGTTGTATAGGTTCTTGTGTATTATTATCAGCTATAGTCACTTCATTTACAATTTGAAATGATGTCTTAATATTTATTGATGTACTGAGGCAGCCTCAGGGTCATGTTACCTTTCCTACATTGCCAAGAAAAAAATAGAGAAGATGCTTCTTGTCTATTATCCATAAATTGAGTTGCACTTCAGATATATCAACATACAATAATCACAAATCAGTATTCACAGAACACATAGTGCAATACACTTGGATTTGAAACAGCTGTTCATCCACAGAGGCAAAGTGAGGTGGAGAAAGAGAGAAGTGCAAAAAAGGCCAGAAAATGGAGGAGCAATGAGAGGGAAAGGAGAACGAGTCAGAATGTAGCCTGTGTGAGCAGAGCTGAAAGGGAAAACAGAGACAGAACAATAGAAGACAGAGGTGACAGCCATCACATGTCACGCTGTGTAGAAATGAGGGTAGATGACTACAGGGTTCTTCCACTGTGACATGTGACAGAAGATTGGCTCATTATTAAAGGATCTCCTCATTCTGGGACAACACTTGTATAGACCTGTCATGTGTGACATACACTGTATATATTATCTGCTTAGTGTTTCAATTCTACGCCTGTGTCACAGTATCTCCTGCATTTACTTATCTACATGTGAGTGTAACCACCTTATGATCAATGACCTTTAACAGGAGGATCAAAAAATGTAATAAATCTGCTATGAAATGCTTTTTAGGTCATGTATTGGTGGTTTGAGAGAAGATGTTGTTAATAGTGTCCTAGAAATGTTAGAATTTTTTCTAGGATGTTATAAAAATGGATGTGGATGTTTCTCCTATCTCTTACAGACAAGCATCGTTAGCCTGCTCCTGAGACGCGGGGCAAACCCGACTCTGTTGAACTGCAACCACGACAAGCCCTCAGGTAACACACTTACACGTTCACACTAATATACACGTGTGCATGCACACACACAAATACTGCAGTCAGAATGAGAGTTTCAACAAGCAGGAGGTAATGAAGCAAAGAAGCAGAGAAATGGATTTTGACTTATTCAGCTGAGGTTTTTCAAAGGCATTAATAATCACTATGACGATAGAAAGCATAAGCTCATACACACACATTGTACACAGTGAGTAAGACTCCCTCATAATGAGTCGCTGGTGAACTTATCTGTGCACATCTGAGTATATCTGCAAGAGAGAAATCATTTTAAGACATTAACGCCTGTACAAACGTGCACTGATTAAATTTGGATATTAACACTAATCATAAGCGGCTGGTATTTGCTAGCAGGCATTGAGGTAGCATATCAGCCAAGAGTGTGTGTTGTAATTCTTTAATATGTGTTATTTTTCTAAAAAGAACAATACATCCTCAGTTTCTCAGTGAAATGTCTCTCGATGGGCGTGACAGTGTCGATTAACATATTTCTATTAAATTCAGTTGTATTAATGTTCGAGTGAAAGCCGTTATTGGCTGATGATCTTGATCAATCTTCCAGATTTCCTTCCCACACACGGGGGGATCCAGCAGGGGTAAAATTCCCTGCATCTCCAACCTGAACAGATCTATTCTACAGTTACCCTTTGAACCAGGCTGCTGCTGTAGTGTAGTCAGTGTAAATGTTAGCAGAGTCTCTTGTGTGATCGTGATGAAATGTGTCATAGAGAGGGATCTACCTCGCACATCATAGCTGCCTCGAACCATTTACCCCCATGTTGTCATCACATCACTGACTGCTTCGCTCCGGCCTCAATCAATAGCTCTTTCTAGCATGTAGGCTTAGAAAAGACGTGAGACACCCTTAGAGACTGAAACAACCCCCTTCTTTTTCACTTGGAACCGTGCACCCCTCCCTCTGCAGCCACATGACGAAACAAAGACAGAGCAAGAGGTGGGAGTCTAGGGGGTTGTTAGGCACATGGAAAATAAAAAGACAGGATGAAGCCATTCCCCTCTCTTGTGACCTATTAGACCTCATTACAGACAGGGGGGATCTTAACTCCCTTCTTTTGAAGCACAGTTGGACTGATCCTCAGTGGGGCTCACATTCTGCCCCAGTGCAGGTTCATCGACACTGATTTTGAAGAAGAGTTGTCAGGGAAAAGGCAGGAGAACAGAAAAGTGTGTCTGGTTGTTTCACAGCAGAGGTTGTAAAGCTCTTGAGCTTACAATATTACCAAATTCTCAGTGTCTTTTCACCACTGTCATTGAGTTTTGGTCTGTATCGAATTAAACTTGTCTCAGTGAAGTTCAAATAGTCATCTGATTAGTCGACTCAGTGGCTTGTGTCTTGTGTGTCTGTCACCAGACATTGCTGCATCAGAGCCCATAGCTGATATGCTTCTGAGCGCAGAGGAGAGCTGGCTGCAGAGACTGAAGGACCCCTCCGCTCCGCTGCCCTCCACAGACCAACGCTATGATGGTGGATCACATGACGTCACCACTCCTGTCAAGAACTTGTGGGTTAATAGTCTCATAAGAACAAATGTTATTCAACGGTTACCACAGATTATAAATAATGTTTTTTTCCCCTCTTTCTCTCATTCACCACTTTTCCTTCAACATGTTTCCTTTCCCTCCATCTGCTGTGTTTTTGCCAACTCCTTTACTATCCACATAATATACAGGAACCCCTTGTGTCTCCCTATCTCCAAGCGAGACAGTCTGTTGGAGAAATGTGCCATGTTCAGAGAGGCAGGTGGAGCTCTGAGTGGACAGCCCTCCCAGGACAATTGTTTAGATGGCCCCTTTAGCTCTGGAGCCAGCAAACTGGAGCAGGTAGCTCATCTTGTTACAGTTCCTGCCACACAGTTAGATAGTAACACAGATTCAAAAAAACACAAATTTTACATTTGACATTTGCAACATAATTACATTACAGCTTACTACAACATGTTCAATTTAATTGTTAACCTGCATTTTCTTCAGGTCAAGCTGATGCCCCCGGCACCTAATGACGACTTGGCGTCCCTCAGTGAGCTGACTGACAGCAGCCTGCTCTATGAGATGCAGAAGCGCTTTGGCAATGACCAGATCTATGTAAGACTCCACTGTCTTTGTGCCACTGAACAAGGAATCCCAGTCAACATTAAACATGCATTAGAACGCTGAGCACACACAGAAGACAGAGAGATGCAAACACACGCTCTCTCTCTTGGGCATAACTGGGCCTCTCTCGTTTATTTGTAGTGGAATGTTGTGTTGTTTGTGGTTTGGGAATTTCGGGACATGATGTTTAGATCACATCTCACAGACTCATGTACTCTATACCCAGCAGCTCTGCTGTGGGTTTACCTCTGTCATATGTACATTTTTATATACCTCTCACGCAGTGTATCACGCACAGTGTACGTCCTTAAGCTTTAAGACCCGTTGTGCAAATAATATTCATATTTGTGACCTGTGACTACTGTTGCAGTCAGTCAGTGGAAACAAACAGTTATTTTTCTGAATGCAGTTAAGGCTTGAGTCTGCGCACCAGGTTGTGTTCATGAGCTGACTCCCTTGCCCCCTCTGTTCTGGTCCACTGACTGGGGTAAGAGTGGTGCCTAATCTTAATGTACATGCACATATACAGGTGCACACATACACACACACACACACACACACACACACACACACACACACACACACACTTTGACTGGTGACAATTGCAAAATCAATAAAGATCAATTTGAAAGATAAATCCATAACTATATACAGGAGTAAAATACCTTCATCTCCAACAATTGGTCCATTTTATATTCCTGTCATTTTCTCCTTCCCTTGAAGACTGTGGCCTGGCCCATAATTCTCCACTGGGACTGAGCTCTATAAAGACTGGAACCAAATCAATGTAGAGCTGTCCGGTGTGCTCTCCACTCTGTGAAGAGGCAGTAATAGTCTGTTATTACAGAAACCCAGATGGGCGACAGACAGTAGGGTTAGCCACAGCAGGGGACACAGATAAGGGGATGACAATAAAAGGAAGTAGAGTGGTGGATGAAGAAAAGAGAAACGATTAGAATTCAGCATAATGAGGGCTGGATACTGAGTTAAAGTCCATTTGGAAGAAGAAGCGATGAAAAGAAAAGAGTAGGTTGACAAAGTGCAGCTACAATAAGTATATTGGAACAAGCCTGATCTGATTGTGTATAAATCTTCTGTCATGGTGGTGCACAGGATGCAGTAACGCATTGTTGTCCAGACATAAATGTGTTGGCTTCAAGTCTGAGTTTTTGAAGTACACAGCTTTCACTTTTCATTTGGCCAAATAATTCCATTTCTCTGCAATTCTGTCCTTCTTATCGTTCCTTTTTCTATATCTAATGTGTTTGACCTTACGTACATACAGTAACAGAACATTTCAAGAAAGAGGTGAACAAAGCGAAGATATGGTGAAGGACAGAAACAGCAAGTGGACAAAGGCAGTGAACACTCCATATGTTCCCAGCAGGGTGGTCAGAGATGGGGCTTTGATGAGTGATCTGCTGCCTTCTGCCAGGATAGAAGAACCAGTGCAACACTAAATCCCAGAGGAAAGCAGCAAGGGACTGGGGAAGGATATGAGAGAAGACATTGATGAAGGCTGGATTTTTGACAAGCATGTCATGAGATTAAATGGAAGAGTGAGAGTGAGGGAAGGTGGCTGAATATTTTTTATACCCAGTTAAAAACACAAAACTGCAGGAAAGTTAGGAGAATTTCCCTCTGTCTGCAAGCAGTGGGAATTTGTTCAAGTCATTAACCTTGAACCAGGGCCTAAGGACAGAGCAGAATGTTACAGAATGTTAGCAAAACCTGTGCTTTCCCAGGAGACAGTGTTAGCTTTCAAACAGCCTCCAGGGCTCTTTGTGAGAAACAGACTGTTAGCAGTTTAGTGGAAAGGGTCAGAAATTGAGAGTTGGTTATTTTTATCTAAATGGCCTTTGGGTTTGTGTGTAAACTGTGTGGGAGGGGTGTTTTTTTATTGGAGAAAGGTCATTACTGAGGTTATCACTGAAGGTCCCTTCCTGGCCTTTTTCTGTTGTGAAATTATCATATCTTTATGTTAATAGAGGTGGTCACCAACATGAATATTGATGTTAAAGAAAGAGCGGGACAGCACTTCTATTTTAAGGTCAGCGTTAGCTTTAGGTTGTAGTTACAGCACTGTCCATCGAAGCAGAGCTGTGCCTCCTCACACCCAAAAGATAAAGGTTTCATGATATTGGATGATCTTCTTGTTTTCTGTGAGTTACTGAGTTGAAGATGACTCAGGTGTGTTTTTGTGCTCTGTTGCAGACTTACATCGGACACATCCTTCTGCTGGTCAATCCAAACAAAGAGCTGCCGATCTATTCCACTTTGGTAAGCAGGCATGTGAATAAGCTCTATTTCAGGTAATCGTACAAGATATACCACGCTTAGGTCTCCTAATGTTGAATTTGCATGTCTGGAAGTGCTTTGCATTTTACATGAAAAATCACATCATAAGGGAGGGATGTTTGCAGTATAGTAAGCAGAGCATGAACAGATGAAATGGACCTTGTGGTTGATAAATAATGCACTCTTCCTGTCAGTGATACACAGCATAAGGCTGACTCTGCATCAGCCAGGAAATAGAGGGATCCAGTTTAGCAAGACACACACACACTCTCAGGTTTATTACACTGAATTATGGTGAAAAACAGCATATTTAACATTTCTAACAACTAGAGGACACTGTCAGTGAATGACTATCAGGCTGTCGTTCTTCATTTGTTCAATGTTGTGATATTAATCATAACATTTAACCATATTTTAAATAGCGGATGACACATTTTGAAATAGCTGAATTAACGCCAGTTTAGTGCGTGCCCATGTGGGCCCAGGAGGGGTTGAATGGAGGAGGAGACATCTTCTACTGTCATGACAGAATGGAGCCAGGCCCCCTCTGGCTGTCCCATTCCTGCCTGTGTCTGGATCCACTCCAGGCATCTATACCCAACTGAGAGAAATGTGTGGAGGATCAGGGAGGAGCCAGGGTGAGAAGGACATATGTCACAACATGTGTGAACTGCTGGTCGTCTGTCACCCCCTCTGGTCTGGTGGTGGTCCACAGCCCATCCTCTCTCACTTGTCTGTGGCCACAGACACAGTGCTGGCACACATCTGCTGGTCTGGCTACAGATAGGTTACTTTGTTACAGTAAAGTACAGTTAAGTATGATAGATAATGAGGGCTCACTGTCTGATACACTTATGTTTTAAACAAAGTTAAATGATGACAAAATTGTGCAACTTTTTCAGGTTTTCATCAGGTTTTAGATCATTCCTAATTTAAAATAAAGCAGTGTTGTTAGAAGCAGATCCTTTTTTAGATAAAACTAAGCAGAAGAATAAAATACTGTGGTTTACGATCAGTTCCATAATGCTTATTTTTGTACTGCAACATATTATTCAGTGATATGTTGTTAAATCCCTAAAAAGACAGAAGCAAAGGAAGTGTTTTTACTTTTTTTTGTCACACTAGCATGGCATAGAAATAAGTTGTTTGTGCATCTGCTGGCTTTTAGGTTGTGGTTTTAAAGTAAACCAGCAAAGTGTCTAACACCTTGTTAGTGAGATGGACACACAGGTATGTATAAGTGTAAGTTACACGCAGTATGGTATCACAGTTTTGCAATGTTTTAATGGACTGTGTCTACCTCTGTTTCTCTCTCTCAGGTGAGTCAGTTGTACCTGAGCTCCACAGGTCGTCTATGCTCGTCTCTGCCACCTCACATCTTCTCTTCAGCAGAGAGAGCTTACCACATGATGCTACAGGAGAGACGCCCGCAGTGTTTCATCTTAAGGTACAACCCCGTCCTTCACCACACAGACACTGAACTCTCTGCCGTGGCAAAAATGTCAGCAAGTTCAGCTGGCCACCTGGTTTGTCCACATCCCTCTGCCATACACCTGTTAAACACTCCCTGAGAGATTAATAGATCTCACCCTGAGCTGAGCTGCAGACCTGTTCAGCGTTCACACGGAGATGAATGTTTGCTGGGAGCACTACAGCGTCTTGCTCTTTGTCCTTGGCTGGACGGAGGCAGCTCCCTGATTGCAATTAAATCCCGTTCCGGCTCTCCAGTGACATTCCCACTGAGTTGTAACCAATCTGGCAGAGAGTTAATGCGCCCTGGCCACAGGCTATCCATCTCACTCACACACAGAAACACACACACAGAAAACACACACACACACACACACACACACACACACACACACACACACACATACACATACAGGCATTCAGGGACATTGTACTGAGCATCCGCATGTACACTCACTTTCTCATTCTTTTCCTACTGCACTTTATCACTCCTTTTCTTATTTCTCATTCATTGAGCCTTTCCGTTTAAGTCTGTGTCTCTTGACATATACACCAAAGAACACACACACTCACATGCTCCTACAAGTTTACAGGCATCAGCGGCTATGATCCCCAGAGGCTTGTGCTCTAACAAAATGCCCTTGAAATCTAATAAAAAGTGGTAAATGAAAAGACAGTGAAAAGGCCCCTAGACCTCACACTCAGCAGGGCCATTAGTAGGAAATATAGCAACACACATACTCACAGACAAACAGCACTACAACACAATGCGGCCATTAGTTAGGGCCTCTGACCTTCTGAAGCCATCTGCTTGGTGTTACTACGTCAGTCTCAACTCTCTGCATGTCGGTGAGTGTCAGAGCATGTACTGTAGAGGTACCTTATGTCAGCTTTAATATCTACTCAGTGCCAAATTAAAAACGGGCCTCCAGTGACAGAAGTTGTGGCAGTAACAGTGTGTGAAAACAGGGGTCAACAGAGCGACGTTAGTGGTGTGAGAAAGAGAAATAGACTGGAATTTTAATGGAAAGGGGGTCCCTGAAGGGGTGATGTCAGCTGGGTGGAGACATGTCACTGAGGTGATGTGAACACCCTGATGACTAAAGCATCACACCTATTCTTCTGAGACATACAGAGCAGTGCAACACACAAAGAAACAAACAGATTTTTATCCTATTAAGTTTTGCTTTTTATGTCTGATTTCTAGCTTTCTTTAATGGTCATTTCATTTCATTATTTTTACTTGCCCATGTTTGTATTTATTGAAAATGTAAATATACTGTATAGTAGAGCAAAAACTCCCTTTACTATATTATACAGTACAGCACAACTTAATTGTTCATAGTGGAAAATGTGTACACATCTCAGCAGTATTAAACACAGCAACATAAAGACAGGAAACAATAACAAAAGTGACAACATGTAAAACAATAACAACATTACCTAAAAAATGTATGACAAAGAATTTACATTTTTCTGTCTTCATCTGTGTAGTGGGGAAAGTGGCTCTGGGAAATCAGAGGCATGTAAGCACATAGTGAGACACCTGACAGCCCGCTCCAGCCCCAAAGGCTTCGCACTGGATCCCAGAATGAAACATGTAAGTCTGGGCTGATTTGTCTGAAAGATACTCCTCTTTTTTTGTGCTTAAAGCAGACTTCAGGTGGGTTGGCTAAAACTGTATGTCTAAGGTGCATGTGATGTAACTGCAGTATCCTGAGCATGAGTCTTGAATCTTTTGTTGCTCTCCTGCACTTGTTTCATTGCTTTGACTTTGCAAAATAGAAAATAATCTCAAAGTAGACATCCGTGGTTTTTTTATTTCCGTGCTCAACACAATGAGTCCTCATTAAGAAACTCATGAATATTTTGTGCTCTTCAAAGCGAGGCACTGACTGAATCTTACATCCTGTCTTATTGTGCTTATTGTTCCACCCCCCATGTCATCTCTGTTATAAAAAAATCCGATAGCACTCAGTGAAGTAGTGTTCGTAGGTGTGTGCATGCATCCTGCTGTTCCTTGTTGCTGTAGTGGGGGAGAGAATAGATCTATAGATTACCACACCACAGTATGAAGCCAGTGCTGGTCGTCTTTTCCTCTCAGCTCGATAGCTGTTCATTTGTCAGAGACACCATTTGAGCATTCAAATCCCACGTTTGATTGCATCATTAAGATTTCTGCTACGCTGACTTTGTCTCCGTGATGCTCGTTCTTTAGAACAGAACCATTTGTAGCCGAGAAAATTGTTGGTGTGTTATTCTTAGATGGGAGTTCATTCTCCTTCTCCTCCTTTTCTGGCTATAGAGGGAGGATTGGGTAAAAGAAAAAAGATAGTACAGTACAAAAGATCAACAAGTACCTGTAATGGAATATTTTCCAGTGAATCAGGAGATGTTACAATTAAAAAGATTTTGTAGGCAAAAACATATCAGGATATTTTCATGAAAGAAAAAAATGTTTCAGCGGGGTCAGAATTTAGTATCCTCCCCACCTTCTGTGTATGAAAAACCGACAGAAAGAACAGAAAAATCTGTCATTTAAGTCTGCACATATCACTGCCACTGCTTGTATTTGTTGGTGATGCTTAAAACACAATTCACCCGCTCTGCTCCCAACCTGTCTGTTGGTAACAAAGCCGTGTGTAGCCGGGAAGTGTGAGTGCTGTGTTCTGATGAAGTCATCCTTATGTCGTCGATATCTGGGTCAGCCCACTCTCTGATCATCCTGGGACCAAAAAAAAAATTTAAAAAAAATACTGAGTACCCAGTTAATGGATGCATATTGACATCTAGTGGTAGAAAGTGGAATGGGAGTACAACTTATTTTGTCTCAGCTGTAGAGATACTAAAGGTAAATTGATTTCATTATTGGAAAAGAGGATGGAAACAGAACATTTACTCCACAGTAAAAGTCAGTCCAAAAGATGTTGTAAAGCACTGTTAAGTTTTCTTTTGGTTTGTTATAATATACAGGTGTACTGTATTCTGGAGGCTTTTGGTCATGCAAAGACCCAGAGGAACAACAGTTCAAGCCGCTTTATCAAGCTTTTGACCATTCAATACTGTGACAAGAGGAGGACACTGCTCAGAGGTAACCCACGTTTCTGTCACTATGCATGTGAACGAGTTACTTTCATTTCCATGTGCAGTGGCTTCAGAAAGTATCCAGACTTCTTCACTTTTTGCACACTGTATTGTGAAGTAGATTTAATTTTCAGTAGATAAAGCTGCCCATCAGTCCACACTCAGAATTCCATAGTGACAAAGTGAAAACATGTTTTTTGAAGGTTTAGAAACAAGTTATTAAAAGTCAAGAACTGAAATCTCTCATTTACAAAAGCATTCAGACTCTTTGCTGTGACTCCACTCCAAGCTGTGATCAGATTCATTGTGCTGATGTTTTCTCAATTGTCCTTGAGATCTATTTACAACTTTACTGATTGATCAAAATTGAATTTTTCAGAACAGTACAGAATTTATAGATTGAGTTGATCAGACATAATTTAGTAAGTCACACACCTGTGTATATAAGGTCCCACAATTCATTCTCCATGTCAGGAGAAAACAAAGTCATGAAGTCTAAACTCTCTGTAAACCACCATGATATAATTGTGGTGAGGCATAGATGAGGGTTAGGGTATAAAAGGCTCTCAGACCATGAGGAAAAAGATTCTCTTGAGCAGAGCAAGAAACACTACATCTGGTGAACTCACAACTCCACACTGTTCAACCCCTGGCTTATACCATCCCTACGGTGAAGCATGATGGTGATGGTGGCAACATCTTGCTTCTCAGCAGTAGCTATAGGGAGACTGGTCAGAATTGTAGGAGAGATGGATGCAGCCAAATACAGAGGCCCTCGAAGAAAAACCTACTCCAGAGTGCAGACGACCTGAGAGTGGGGCTGCAGGTCACTTTTCAGCACGACAATGACCCGAGGCAAGAATTGCTGGAGTGGCTTCAGAACAAGTCTCTGACTGTGCTTGTTGAGAGGCCCAGGCAAAACCCAGATGGCTGGATATGGCAGTTCAGACACTTCTCATCCATTCTCATGGGGCTTTAGAGGATCTGCCAGGAAGAGTGGGATAAACTGCCTCAAATTGAGGTTTGCAAAGCTAAATGAGAGATTCAAGTTTTTGATTTTTATCATTGAAATTAAATGTACATCACAATAAAGTGTGCAAAAAGTGAAAGGGTCAGAACACTTTATGAAAACACTGTAGTATGTTTTTTTATTCCACATGACACAGGAGTAGACAGGAGTAGAAAGGTGATAAGTGTCATAGTGTTGCTATACCTGAAATAAAATGTTTCTTAGATCTTTTTATCCCATTTATTTGTGATAATCTAAATACATAGAATATTTCTTGCAAAGATAACAAAATGTCATTGTTTTCACTGTCTGGATCAAAGTTAATGATGAAAGTACAGTAGACATAAATATAAAAGATTCACTGTGTGATTAAATGACAGAACTGTAAAGATGTAATTTTCTTGTGTGCAAAGTGGAGAAACACCAGCAGGGGGCAGTGAAAGCTCATCGGTCTGCTGCTATGGTGTTTTCTATTTGTGCTCCATTTTTCCAACCATGCTGACCTTATTTTACCCCGGTTAATTTGATCAGAGAGCACTGGCCATTGAACAGTGGAGACAGATTTAATGTTCAGGACTGACAACTATATTCAACACTGCTGAAATTGTATTTACTCACTCCTGTTGTTAAAGTATTCACATTTGGTGTTTAAGCCCGTGTGTACACCTACATGCTGGAGAAGTCTCGTCTGGTCCACCTGCCTCCTCACCAACACAACTTCGGCATCTTCTATCTGATGGCTGAAGGCCTGTCGCCTGAGGAGAAGAGCGCACTTTACCTCAACAATGTCCTGGCTCATAGGTACGTGGCTGTCAGATGCCATGCACATATTACTAGTTCCTAGTTCACTGGTGAAAGGAGATTGTTGGTTGTAGCTGGTGATTAGGCCCAACAGAGCACTTCAGGTTAATGATCTTTTAAGAGTTCAGACACTTAAAGGATCAGTTTTAAAGACCTTACTAATCACATGAACTACATGCTGCTAAAAAGCTGCATAGATAACAATTTGTGGCTCAGCCCAAACCCTATAATTATAATACATTTATATTTGATATCCTCAGGGAGAGTGTGTTGGTACATGTATGCATACATGAACGTATCAATTTTCCACATCCATGTGTCTGTGTATATGCACCCTTATGTGGGTTTGCCCCATTCATAGACATTAATTACTACTGAGCACATGGGTACTATTTAGAAGTGGTTCACCTGTCATTCTTTTCTCACCCAAAGGCCAGACCTCACCCTATCCTCTATGCTTGATTTGTTTTTGCATTGGTCCAAAGTATTGGTCCATGTTAATTCAGTGTTCTGTCTTTACTTCAGGTATCTCAGTGGAGGATTTCCAGGGGAGAACCCTCCAGTAGCCACAGCCTCTGCCCAGAGCAGGGAACGGCTTGCAGCAGTCAAACAAGCCCTGCGAGCCCTGGGCTTCAACAAGCAGGTATCGATTGGCACTGCATACACCTTCTGCTGAACTAGTTTATTCCAAGGTTGTTGAGAACAGGAATAATTCAAAGCATTGATATCACAGACTCTGAAATGGCCCCTGAAGATGTCATTGATGAAATTTAACCCCAGCTTTTTGCGGGCACAAACTGATTCCAATAAGTGTGTCTGAGTCCATAAAAATGGGTCCTTCAAAGGGCGACAAACTGAACCCTAAACGTGTTCACATTCTAGCTGGGCTACAATGTGACAATGTGATAAATCAAACATTTCGAATTTCATGACCAGAATAGTCACATCCCAGTTCATACCTAAATAACTGACCATTGCAGAATGGATTCTGAGATACTGAGAGCTGCAAAGGCCTCAGTGGAACAGTGTATCCTGCCAATTCAGGCACAAGAAGCATTTGAAATGAGACAAGCATCATCTATTCAGACTAATTTGGCACAGATATGTGGATTTCTTGGGATCCAGATCCTGAGTTGGGACTCAGCATGTGTTTCAGTTATCTATCTAAAGACCATATGAAATTTGTGACCAATGCATAAAGCAAGCATGCAGTTAGCCATGGTACAGTCCATCCTGTACTCAACCAGCTGTGTTCTCAGGCCATTATCAGGTTCTATTCTTATATTCCCAGACAGCATCTGTCAGCAGTGAGTGACCACTATCTCACCTTTTAATCCAGCAGCAGTCGATACACGCAGGCAAGCACAGGACAGAGGAGCAGAGCAATAGATAGTGTTGTTATCAGAGGGCAGTAGTGTTCACTGGATAAGAGAGAGAGACCGAGGGACAGAAGAAGGAGTGGGGGAGTAGGAGTGGAAGTGGTGGAACACCCATTGGTCTCTGTCTAAGCTCTCATCAGGGGACGACTCCCAGTCCAGACCCAAAGGTCAGTCGTCATTAACGCTCCCTATCGCTCCTTTTCTCTCCCTCGTTCCCTTTCTTCTCCTCCCTAAGTGGGGGGGTTTCTCTGTGTATAGAGTATCAGACAGAGACTAATGCTTAGTGTTTATCTCCCAGATATCAGCTCCAATATCCTGCCTTGAGAGAGAGTGCACACGTAGACATATTCACACACACGCACACACCCCCTCAAACTCAAACACCTCCCTCTCAGAGCTGTGGGTAATGGGGTATTCCATTAAGTGTCCTCTACTCAAGGGCAGAGAGGAAGGGAGAGTGGGAAGTGTGTGAATGGAAGGAGGAGGGTTTACGTGTTCGCGTTGGATTTTTAGTGGCTTTTTTTTATTTTGCATTTTGTATTTTGTATTTTGCATTTTTGGTAAAGAGAAGGATCATGCTGGTTATTCTATATTTCTGTTATTATTTCTGTTTTGAAAATCCCATGAAAATTCAAAACCAATAATGTTATTTCAGTCTCTCAGTTCAGTCTGACATCCTCTCTGTCTGTCACCCTCATCTCCAAGCCCATGTGTTGCTACTGAAAACATGAATGTTTGAAAATAAATTGTAAATTTATAGTTTCATTGTTAAAAAAAGATCAAGTAAATTCTTAAAACAGTTGGACAGTGAAGTTGTTAGCAAACATCATAAAAAGAGGAGTTAATCAGTGCATTTTCTGGCGACTATTTTGAGTTAGGGATTAATACAATCTCTTGCTCTCTCTTTTTCTTTTTTCAACTGCCTCTCTCTCTCGCTCTCTCTCCTTGCTAGGAGGTTGACTCAGTGTTTACACTGCTATCTGCTGTGCTCCATATTGGGGACCTACGTTTTACTGCGTTGACAGATGCCAATACAGCCTTCCCCTCTGACCTGCAGCTGCTGGAGAGAGGTCAGTGCCCCCATCACAACTGGGGCCACATTTTCACCCAGTGTGGAGGTGGTGAGGAGGAAGGGTGCATTACACTGTCTCTTCTTGTTTACATGGTCATCATAGCTCCTCCCCCTCTTTCTGTCTCCCTTCCTTGGCATTCTGCTTGGCAGCTTACCAGCATTAGCTAAAGACCAGACAATCACCTGTTTGGTGAGCTGTATTTCCTGCCAAAATGTAACTATGGTGAGGAGAGAGCACTTTTATACACACACTTTCCCACTATTTGGGCAGTGTGTTCTCTCTGTCTGGCTCTTTCATTATGCAGCCGTTACATGTGCTCCGGTGATCCCTGACCTTTTTTGAGATGGTAAACAAATGACATCAGTGCCTGAATGGGAAAGAGACAATCGTTGTCAGGGAGATGTGATGTTATGGCTAGTGATATCAGCAAAGGGTTTCTGGGTTGCTGTCACCTTCTCCTGTTGGTATATGGGCTCTGCTCAGAAGTCCTCTGATGACTAATTGCTGCCTGATCCACTGATCGATTAAGCAGGAGTGAGCAATAGCAGAGCTCAGCTTGTCTGCATGATATCATCGTCAGAGCTGCGAAGAGCCATTTGAGTTCTGGGATGTTATCAGCGCTGCCTCTCTGATGCTCAGTTAATGTTTAATGCTGTTATTTTGATGTTTTTCATCCTGTCATCATGTCAGTGTCATTTACTCTGCCTCTACCACTCTTTGTCCTCCTCGCCACAGTTGCTGGAATGTTGCAGGTGTCCTCCAGTGACTTGAGCACAGCCCTCACCTCTGACGTTCAATACTTCAAAGGTACCGACTCACTAGCCTTCGCCATCACTTGGCCCGTCCTGTTCCTCCACTGCAAAAACATGTTGAGGAAAAACCTCAAAAATTTCAAAAAGCAGCAGTGATGACTCTTAAGTGTGTGTCTTGGGCGACAACTGACCACAGTTTATACGGATTACAGTTCCGATTGGCAAAAAAAGGGAAAAATCACACCAGGAATCTTTTTTTTCCTGTAAGATCAAATAGCTCCGGATGGTCAGCAGAAAGAACTAGAGTCAGACCTATAGTTCATTTTTGATGCTGATGCAAGTCCTATGTAAACAGGTAATACTTAAGAGTTTAAAAATCTTTTAACAGTATATTGCCCCGTATGTAGGTTTTAACATAAACACATAACATAAAAATGTGTTGAAAGGTTCCCTTATTGTGACCAAGATATGCAAAGAGAGAGACACTTTGTGGTTGAGAAATAAACTTGTCAGTGCTCTCTGGTCGACAAATGATGAACACTAATACATTTATTTCTAAATTAACCTCAAAGATATATTTGGATATTTTGTACTGCAAGTTGTCAGCCAGCATAGATGCAGATAACAAGATGTTTGTGATAAGATCAAATCAGCCAGTACTTTTGGGTCTTTCTTTAGCAAGAATTAGTTCTATTCACAGAAGGACTTTGTTAAAATGAACATCAAAACTACTGCACTGTCACTTTGCTGCCATTCCAGTTGTCAGGTGCTAATTGTGTTACCATGTCCTCTTTGTGTCAGGTGATGTGATCACTCGCCGCCACACATTAGAAATGTCAGAGCAGTACAGAGACCAGCTTGCCAAGGCCATCTATGGACGCCTCTTCAGCTATCTGGTCAACAGTATCAACGACTACCTTCAGGGACAGGATGACAGCATTGGGTACAGCTCTGAGTGTGTGTGTGTGTGTGTGTGTGTGTGTGTGTGTGTGTGTGTGTGTGTGTGTGTGCGCGCACGTGCGTGCATGTGTTTGTTTATGCATGCCTTTGGGTGTTTTCACTGTAAACCACCAGAACATTTCTTTGGAAGCCCAGGCTGTTGATATCTATTATCACACACAACACTAATGAAGTGTATCTGCCATTACACACAGGCAGTAGCTCAGTCATGGCCTGTGGAGTGACAAAACTGATAATGAAACTTGACACAAGGTTTGGAGTGGAGGTTTGTAATAGTTTGCATTGCATGACATGCACGAATTGGCGTCTACACTAAAATAAAAAGTACTGAAGAACAGTGTAGAGATGTGGAGGACGCACCTAAGGTTTATGTGGAGGTGTCAGACACATACAGAAACTTAAATACACACATACACATATAATACACACACACTCCCAGGTGGAGACCATAGGATTCTTGGTGTTGTTGATGCTGGGAAGTCTTATCTCACATAACCCAGGCTACAACTTTTGGAATGTGTTTGTGCTTTGACTTGTTTACGCACAAACCACAGAATGTAATAAATTTGTCAACCACACAACTCATGGCACATCCCCTTCAGAAGTGTTATTACACATGCACTCTTACACTGCAGACAACCATGATAATTCTTGTCGCCAGAGTGATGCAAGCAAACAGATAAGTTATCACTTTTATCCTGGTTTTTATTTATCTTTTTCAGTGATCCTGCCCTGGAAATTGGTATCTTGGACATATTTGGGTTTGAAGAATTTCAAAGGAATGGATTTGAGCAGGTGGGACAGTCCTTACTATTTTTAGATTTCAGTCCGCCTCCAGCCCCCAAAACAACCCATCAATGTTGTGTCCCTGTTCTCTTTAAGCTGACAATTTTTCCTAATTAAGCCAAATGCATTTATGACATTCCTTGAATTATATCATTGGTTTGGAAGGCCATCCTGAGCTATAAAAATCTCCCAGAATAGTATGGGGTATTGTAATTTCAAACAGATCTTAATCAGATTGTTAAAATATTTGGGGCGGTTATCTATTTTAGCCTGGACATTTTAGTCTGTAATTGTAATGAATGAGGTGAGGTCTGTGGCTGACTGTGGCGTGATTTTCAGCTGTCCTCAGATGAACTGTCGGCTGATACAATGGCTGCCTGTGTGTGAGATGTTATACATAGTACGCAGCTTCAAATGAGTGTGTGTGTGTGTGTGTGTGTGTGTGTGTGTGTGTGTGTGTGTGTGTGTGTGTGTATGTATGTGTGTGCATGTTTTGTATTAGGAATTTAGTTTTTACAATATTCAACAGTTTTCTTTGTTATTGTTGTGGTCATACAGTAAGTTTGAGCAACATGAGTTAGCTTAACTGCTAATAGTTATGTTTAATATTCAACGGTCTGGCTGAAAACATAAACAAATCCATCCTGTACTAGCCACTGAGAGCTCCTCTTGGACACATTATTATATTTTGCAACAACGATTGTACTAGTTGATGTGGTTTTTCTGTCTCCATACCATCATACATCAGCTATATGCAACTGCACTATGCACTAACTCAGCGTATTAGGTGAAGAGAAGCAATAACACTTTTTAATGAACAGGAACTGCTTTTTATGATTTGGGAATTAAATTTGATTCATAAAGAATATGAATCTTCATCTTTTTTAAAAAGAATGTTTTATGTTTTTTATTGTGTTTTTCTCTACTGCAAGCGTGTTTGTGTACCTGTATATTTTCATATACTACACGAGTACACGCATGGCGCAGCATGTCAACACTGCTTGTTTTCGGTCTGGCAGTGTGTGTGTGATTATATTGCGTAGTGTAGAGAGCACAACATGTGCAGCTCTACAACAGCTCACCTGTTCTGGGCTGTAAATCTGCCGTGTGCTCATCAAGCATGCACTGTTATTATAAACGACTCTATTGTAAGACCAGCAGGGATCAGGCAGACAAGTCTGTGTGTCACTGTGTGTGTGTGTGTGTGTGTGTGTGTGTGTGTGTGTGTGTGTGCGTGTGTGTGTGTGTGTGTGTGTGTGTGTGTGTGTGTGTGTGTGTGTGTCTGTCTATGTGTGGGGTGTCTTGTGGTGTAATTCTTGTTGTCCCCTTGTTCCTGCTACTCTACAGTTTACGTGTCTGCCCTTTGGAACTACCTGCTGTCTCCCAGCTTTTATTAAGGCCACTGTTTGTCTTTGCTTTTGTGCATGTGCATGTGATCATGATGTTCGTGTGTGTGAGGCACTAAGATGTCAGTGGCCTTACTCTACCTCTGGATGTTCTCTAATCTAAGTGGAAGTGAGGGATTGCATAACCTTATCTCTTCAGGTCACGGAGAGTGTAAGAGTGAGCACCAGAAAGGAAGAGAGGGGAAGAGGCAAACAAAATGAGCAAAAAAGGAGAAACTATCTCTGGCAGGTGGTGGCAGTGCCGCCTCTTTCCTACATACATCCCCTCTATTGTTGCTGCTGAGCTGCCTGTTAATATCAGCCTGGTCAAAACACACAAATTATCCACCACCCACAGAGAGGAGAAAAGTAGGCGCAAGTTCTGGATAAACAAACATGATGATCGCTTACAGTAGAAGTGGCACATCAGTGACAAACAAGTCCTGACATGTTTGTACACACATGTATCCACACTCGTACAGACACATAGGTAGACAGGCATGCTCCACATGCGCAGCATGATCAGGGTCATTAGTTCTTGTTAATTAGAGCTGTGTTAGTCAGGGGTGTGTTGTACCTGCTCAGCACTTTGCTAATGAGCTAACTCAATCAACCACCTGCTGGGACTGAGCCTTTAATAGACTAGACTAGGCTGAAGACGACATCGATGAAAGAGAAACAGAACTATAGCCGTCTGCAGCAGAGAATTACACAACTCTAAATCAGCGCTTCTCAATCCAGCAGGCCATTAGACAACATGTAGGTCAGGGCATCGCTCTGATGCTCAACTCAGCCATGTTTATTTATGATTTTCACACATCCATCGAATGAGCATTCAGTCTTTTCAGTGAATGGATAAATATTGCAAACATAAAATTAAGGGCCACAGGGCACTAAATTCAGCATTAGTATTTTCATTTTGCCTTTATTTTTTAGCAAGTTATCATAAGATGCTTTTATCCCCCGGCTTGTATGTCTTGCTTGGTCTAGCAATTTTTTTCATGTTAGATGCAAAACATGTCAGAGTACAAAGGATCCTGGGTTGAAAAGATGGACATCTAACTGAAGCAGAAATGTGATAAACAAGCACGCATGCCAGACAAACCCATTTGATTGACTCCTCCCTCTGTTGTGATTGGTTGACTGCTGGGTTAGGAAGAGTTCATGTGCCTCAGCAGGTCCATATTGGTCCATATTATAGTGGAGTAGCAGAGAGGCCGTGGAGAGGGACGCCCATTTCTGTGTGCACCATGCAGGAGGCGCCCCTGTAAGCAGTTCTCATAATTTCAGGGTCAGGTGTGTTGTATGAGTTGTCAGGCAGTTCATTTATGCCCCATTGCCTTCCCTGTTGGTGCCACAGCAGTTTATGTTTGAGATTGTATTCATGCATTTGTTTGCTCTAAAAACAAACATTCAGCAGCGTGTCTCTGAGGAACTTCACCGTGTGCATTGAAGTGTGTGCTTACAGGCTGATGTGTGTGTCTAAGTGTGTGTGTTTGGTACATTCCAGCTGTGTGTGAACATGACCAATGAGCGGCTGAGGCAGTATGTCTCTGAGGTGCTATTCCAGCAGGAGCAGGCTGAGTGTCTGCAGGAGGGCATTGCCATGGAGACCCCACGCTCCCCCTGCACCCAGCCTGCCGTTCTGGACTTCTTTCTTCAGGTACTGTACGTTTCTGGTTAGGACCGGTCCAGTCCAGTTTGGTCTCTCATGATCTAACTCAACATTGTAAGCCCACCCAGAGCTTTGATAAAAGATTAAAAAATCACACGGCTAAGTTAAAGTCACAGACTATTTCATCACTCAAGAAAGCTGTTTTTTTGTGTCAGGCTTTTTTCTTTTTATGTCTTTTATTTCAGAATTGGGGATGGTTTTAGCAAATTGCTGTTTCACTTTTTTTCCCTAATTGAAATTTCATTTGAAAGTGAGACATCCAGCAAAAATGAAGCATGTAGTGTAAGACACAAAAATAAAAATTAAACTGACATATGACTGGTCGTCCTGATGTCCTTTTGGTTAAGATGCTTACAACACAATTGCAACATGGTCCCTGGTTTAATTTGCAGCCACCAATATGTTATCACTAATGGCTGAAATGCCTAAAAAATTTAAACACAAAATATAAATGAAGCTTTTTGATATCATAGGGCAACTCTGCCCTAGGGGGGTCAATAAAAGAGCTACAAAAAGATGTTCTGATCATGACTGACATAAATAACATATGAACATTTGTTTGTTCCTCCTCCAGAAGCCTCAGGGACTGCTGTGCGTGTTAGATGAGGAGAGCCAGAGCCTGCGGCCAGCAGAGCAGACACTGTACAAGAGGTTGTCGGCCCAGCTGGACTCCAGTCCAACTCACGGCCTCTCTCTCACTACTAAGGATGGCAATGGAAACCCCCCACCTAAAGACCAGGGCCCAGCTTTTACTGTCAGCCACTATGCTGGACAGGTCTGCCTGTGTTACATTATTATATGTAGAGGTGGTAGGGCTGGGCAGTGTAACAATGCAGTGTATATCAGGATTAGCTGTTTTTGCAGTAGAAGATTTGAGTCTTAGTTCTGAACAATAAACAGAAAAATGCTATATATCTGTTTTAAATATTCCCCTTCAAGATAGTGTTTGCTAAAACAGAAAATCAATCAGAAAATCAAGTAAAAACAATTCCTAAAACTATTAAAATAATGTAATAGGTAGATTTTAATACTAGATTTATGCCTTACAGTTTCTTATTCTATCTGTAGGATGTTTAAGAGTGGCTTCAGCAAACACCCGTCAAGTGTGTGATTTTCTATTGTTACTTTTCTCATGGTCATGCACTTCACTTGTGCACTCTATTTTATGAGCGTGAGTCAGTCTTATTGTAGTACCATTATATTTACTGGAGCTAAAGCTCAAGCATCTTTTCTTACCCATACCAACTCAAGTTCTCCAACATTTCATCTATCTGAATTAGAGTCAGCACCTCAGCTTATTGACACTTCTTAAAACTACTTTCTCTGTTTTGAATGCACACGCTCAAAAACCAGGAGCACATGCTTGACAATGATTGTTTGTTTGATTGTGCTTCGTACTCTGCATTATGAACACCACACTTGTCACAACAGATTTTACAGACACAGAGATTTTGTGTCTGTAAAATTTAAATAAATAAATCCTACTAAAAAATATTATATAGGTTTTCCACAAAGACAAATCACTATGACATCTTGTAGCTTTTACAAAGATATAGATAAATGTAAATTGGTATATTGATGACTATTTTATGTTGCATGTAAGAGTAAATGCACTGTACAAGTATTTAAATTAATTTATATGAACAATTTGTTTTTCCCCCAGGTTTCATATGATCTCACAGGATCACTTACCAGAAACAAAGACTTCCTTCCTCAGAATCTCTTGTTTACAATGAAATGTAAGTACCCAATCAATAACACACATATAAGCACATTGTGGCGTCAGTGCACACTCGATCACAAAGATGCACTCTTGTCAAACTAACAACGCACAAAACCACTCTTTGTTTAAGTGTGGTTGTGTTTGTATGTGTGTGCGTTTCATCCCATATCCAGCAGACAGCACCGTCTGTGTGTATATTGTCTATAGAAGGTGCCAGATGTGGGGTGTTGCGGTTAGCACGACACAGGCAGTCGTTGTGTGACTGCCAGACTACCCTCGCGTCCAGCAGCCTAATTGCTACAATTTCCATGATGAGGCTAATCTTCTCAAAGCTAGCCCTTCACTCACACTTGGCTGTTATCCCTCCGTCTGACTGAGGAGATGCCTCGCTGCGTTTCATCCACACACATTGACACACATACAGTGGGGTTTCTTCTTTACGTTTAAACCGAAAGCTAATAGGAGGCCGAAGGAATCTATCGGGCAAGGTCGTGGC
Source organism: Trachinotus anak (assembly GCF_046630095.1). Classification (NCBI taxonomy): domain Eukaryota; kingdom Metazoa; phylum Chordata; class Actinopteri; order Carangiformes; family Carangidae; genus Trachinotus; species Trachinotus anak. Next base: position 11,708,169 of record NW_027273852.1, read on the forward strand.
AAAGATTTCTTTAAAAGAACAGCCAATTACCTCTGGAGCTGTGTGTAATTAAGTCCTTAAATGAGTGTGACTTATGTTTGTTTGTCTTTGCTTAGTACGCCTACCTGTCATCCTTTCCTCTCACCTCTCTCTCTCTCTCTCTCTCTCTCTCTATCAGCCTTTCAGAAAGAAGTTGCACGCCCACGTTCACACACATGTTGTTTGGCTTTCTGAATGAGCTCATTGTTGTTGTGGACCGCTCCACGTGTTGTCGAGTGGCATAGTCCACCCCCTCTTGTTGTCTGACTGATTGTTTACATGGAGCCTAACTTTATGCGTCCTCCCCACCCTCCTCCTCTGTTCCTTCTTCCCCTCCTTGTTTACATCCTCTTCACTGTTCCTCCTTTCTTTCTTTATATCTCTTCATCCCACCTCTACTTATTCTCCTCCACCCCCTTATTTCCACCAATGCTGTTGCTTCTTTTCACTCTTGTTTTCCTCCCTCTCTGTGTGTTTGTGCTTTGTGCCCGGCAGCTAGTGAGAGTGTGCTACTGCAGCAGCTCTTCCAGTCCAAGCTGACTCAGACTGGTTCTCTGGTGCCAGCAGCTCATGGCCGCATAGGGCTGAGGGGGCCTAAAGCTGCCTTGTTGCTCCACAGGATGCCATCAGCCTCTCTGTTCACTGCCAACTCTGTCCCCCAACAGCCTCGGCGGTACCATGACCTTACCAAGGTACAGTACACTGTTAACAGTGTAGAGAGTCCAGTGCTACAGTGTTTTGTTGTTCCGTACCTGTAGCTTCATCTGACGGCAACACATACTTAAACCTTAAGACCTGAATTTTCTGTCCATTAAATATCATTTTTCCAGTAGATGTGAGTCGCACATGTGTTCAACAGAATATTGATCCCACTACCATCTGAAACTAGATAAATGAAATATAGGAACTGATGACCTCAAACAACACAGTCAGTTAGAAGCTTTTTGTTCTAACTGGCAACTGACTGCTGTTCTGATCAATGGGAAACACAGGGATAGTATTTTTGGAAAAAACAACAGTCTAATTTAAGAAACTTCCCATCACTGTGCTATATATAAACTTCTGGGAATTGGATTTGTTTGTATAGCCCTGTGAAAAGACAGAAAATCCACAACCATGCATACACATGAGCACAGTCTGTGTGTGTATACACTTTTCTCATGACACACAAACAGAAAAACTCAAATCACACACCTGATAACAATATTATTTATATACCAAGTATTCAGTCTAAACCCCTACCCCATCTACCCCCATCTCTGTGTCTCTCTCTCCATTTTATCTGCCCTAATGTTTTGGAAAGCACGTTGTAGTGGTGCACATCTGTGAGTGAAAAGGCTTGCTGGTTGTGTAACCTCCTGAGGAGGGTCCTGCCTGCAGTTTCTGTGGCTCATTAGCCATCTAGAGCAAAGGCTTACATCAGACCCCTTTCACCTTTCAGATCTGTCCCAGCAACCTTATAAGGTAACATTAGGCAATATTGCAATACTGCACTGAGTGTAAGACTGTAAATAAGTCAAGCCAGTTTTATTTATATAGTCCAATATCACAATTTTGTCTCAAGAGGCTTTACGATCTGTGCAGTATGCAACACCCTCTGTCCTTAGACCCCTTGAATGAGACAGGGAAAAGGACAGACATGCAATAGGTGTTACGTGTACAGAAACATAGTAGATTTACAGTATGGACAGTCAGGATCTATAAATAAACTAACCTGACTAAACCTTACGAAAAATCACAATTGAATGACAGAGACATAGTTTAGTGGAATTGTTTAGTTTGATTGCAAAAATCTTATAAAGCATCAATGAACTGTAATATTCTGATCTCATATCTTGTCAGAGCACACGGCTGGATTTGGTCTGTGTAATATGTTTTTCCCCTATTATCTCTTTCCATTGCCAGATCTTGAAGAAGAAAGGCTCGAGCTCCTTCCTCCAAAGATTAGAGAGGTGTGGGCCCATCACAGTGGCCGTCCAGCTGAGGGTAAGAATCACTCCAGTCTGCATGGGCTTTTCTCTTCTACGAGTTAAGAATTGTTACAACTTAACATTGAACAACTTGTCTGGAAAACCAATTTTTCTTTCATATGTTTACCTGATTATTTCCTGGTAAGAGCAACAGATTCCAGCAGTGTTTGCTTTTGTCGAAGCATCTGTTTAATGGAACTGTGCCACAAATACAAGAGCCCTCTACTGTTGGGGAATCTCAGCAGACAACTAAAATTTACTGTTTTGATGACAACCAAACAAAAACATTCTGTTTGTTTTACCTTTGTCTTTGTCTTTTACTGAATATCCACTTATTGTCTGCTGGTGACATAAAGAGGCTGAAATGTGCTCACAGAAGCAGTACCTTTGGTCTGAATGAAGCCAGTGTGTTGTACAATCAGAGTTGTGGGCTTGTGGCTGATGAGTCCCTCAGGGAATGGCAGAGAAGGAGAGAGTGGGCAGAAAAATGATGCTGTACCAAGCCAAACGTGAAGCCCTCCACATGAATGAATGAACAATGAACAACAACCACTGTGTGCCATGCACACGCATTTGTGTGTGTGTATATGCATGTTTGGAGGAATGTGAATGCTGGTGGTGACGTTCAAAGAAGAGGGGTGAGGTGTTTAGCTTTGTACCTAAGGGTTCGCGGAGCATATACTGACGTCAGTTTGAGGCGTGGAAAAAACAAAGATGTAAGTGTTTACTTGTACGTGGATGTGTGTGTGCATGCGTGTGTCTTTTTGACCTTGGATGTGGCATCTGTGAATTCAGAGCTTGAAGAAAAGCTTCCTCACTAATAGACAGAGCAAAGAGCTCTTTGTGTTTTTTTTTTCCACTAGAAGAGAAACACTCCCCCAAAAATCAGACCACTTTGTTACAAACACAGTGTGATCTCACTCCAGTCACTGTGGCTCGCACTTCAAGTTACGACATAAAAAAAAAAAAAAAAAAAAGCCAGAGGGCCTACCCTTTCCTTCTATAGTGCTTACTGTACAAGAACAGTCAAAGTGCTCTTCCAACCCAAAGACTAAATGTTGTTAATCAGGGCATGTTATTCATTCTGTCATTAACATCTGCTATTCTGATTATAAAATTACCAGTGAGTGCCTTCAAGTGTATCTTCTCCCTTTTTCCCTTTTTCAGAACTCACTGTCGGACGTGATCAGCAAACTGCAGGCTTGCACTCCCCACTTTGTGGAGTGTGTGCGTCCCAACTCCAGTGGTCAGCCAGACAGTTTTGACAGCTTCCATGTGTCTACCCAGCTGCAGTACATTGGGGTGCTTGAGATGGTGCGCATGATCCGTTATGGATACCCTGTGCGCCTGTCCTTCCCAGGCTTCCTCAGCCGGTCAGTGCCAGATAATGTTGTATAATTAAGAGTGTTGCAACTGTCATAAGTCATCCTCTGAAGTTATTGCTCTATTTCTGCTGATCCAGTCACTTCACATGCTCTTCTCTTCTATCTCAGCTTGTTCTTTACGGGAAATGTCTTACAGATGTTGGGTTGCTCTGCATCCTGTCTTAGTCTGTCTCACTGACCTCAGTTGTTCAGATACGTTACACTTCCAGCAGGTCACTGTGATCTCTGTCAGGTTAGGTATGACAGAGCAAGCAGGTCAACGTACACTCAAAGCTTGACAGCAAACTCCTTCTCTGTATCTGCAAACACATGAAAGGGCATATACTATGCATGATAACACACTCACGTGCAGGCTGACACATTAGCATCGACAAGTCATTGCAACCTGCAATGTTAGAAGTACACTTTAACCTTGAATGGCGTTTTTGAAGTATTAGAGTACATTGCAGCTGATGAATGTCACTATCACATTTCCCATGTCAGCCTGACACACATTTACCAGTGAGTTGTGTGTAAGGTCACTATGTTCCACACTTAAATGTTAGTCATTATAACCACCATCACCCCCTTATTTAACCTCTTTATTTAATGTTCCTGGCTTTCCCCGTCCTCTGACTTTACCTGACTGGCTGTTTTTTCTCTATCACTTATGTTTTTTTTCCCTTGTTTTTGTTCAGAAGCAGAGAGAAAGATATTTTTCTGTCTCACCACCACTCCTCCAAGTTTCACTTGCTGCTCCACACAGTTTGTGTCACAGTTCTTCTGATTCTCAGAACCAGTGGAATACTGAGAGGATTTAGCTCTAAGTCTCTCTTTCTCTTTCTTTCTCTCTTTCTCTCTTTCTCTCTTTCTCTCTTTCTCTCTTTCTCTCTTTCTCTCTTTCTTTCTCTCTCTCTCTCTCTCTCTCTCTCTCTCTCTCTCTCTCTCTCTCTCTCTCTCTCTCTCTCTCTCTCTCTCTCTCTCTCTCTCTCTCTCTCTCTCTCTCTCTCTCTCTCTCTTTCTCTTTTTCTCTCCCCCATCCTCAGTCTGTATCTCAGCTCTCTCTCTCTCTCTCTCTCTTTTTGAGGATAAAGGGATTAACACAAACATTCCTACCAGATAATAAGAGAGGACAAAGCTGGTCACATGACCCCCCCCCAAAAGTTTCCACTACTCTGCTGTAAACATCATCACACACAAAAGCTCCAGCGACCCAACATCTTATGTCCAAATTTTTAATTAAAGGAGAATACAATGAATCAGGATCCCATTTATTATCATTAATACTGTGCCTTAAGAAACCAGGCTTGTTTACATTGTCTTTCAAATTCAATTAAAAAGCATTTTAATGCTAAATAAACGCAAATGCTATGGCTCACACTTTTTAGATTTAGATTTTTGGTCCCAAGGTAGCTAAAACTCAACTAGCAAAAGGATTCATAATAAAGAAACGAGAAAGCTTCGACCCAAGCACTGCATATTGTACAAATGGTTGAAGTGTGTAGAATCTATTGTAGGTACAATCCGCGTGTTCTATTTTTTTGCTCAAACATACACAAAGTGAAAGAGACTCTCATATAATAGGTTTTCATGGGGGGAAACCAGAGCAGGAAATTGAATCTGGAGAACAGGCCCATGTCAAATGGTGAAGTGAATCCAATGTAGATTGTAGAGCCAACACTCATTGTTCATTCAGTAATTGAAAGATTCCTGGTGAGGGGTTTGTGAATGCTGTTTGTTAAGCCACATGTGTGTCTGAGCATGTGTATGTGTGAGCATGTGAGCCTGTGAGTGACTGTCATATATGTTTTTTTTAGGAGGCCATGTGTTGTGTGCTAATCTCTGTGTTAGCAATGGCTGTGGGCAGCAGATAACTGAGCATCACAAGGGCCAGCTGGCTGCCAAAAAAAGCAGACTTAACCGTTGCTGAGCTGGGGCATAAACCAGAGCATGTGAGGTCAATAGTGTATGTTTGTTTTCAGTGAACTGCTCAGACATACAGTAGGTTAAGGTGATTTTGATTGTAATATCACTCTTGTCTGAGGTTACAGTGTGGTTTCCAGGGCTTCTGTTGAACATTTCCAGAGATAAAGTTTTTTGTCTATAATATGCATGGATGGAGATTACTGTCAGTGGAAGAGCATGATGACAGGACGGCTCCAATATCTACGTCTATCCACCTCAATGATAACTGATTGAGAAGCTTCCAGATGAGTTTAAACCCAAGCAAAAGTGAAGCATCGTGTCTGGTTCTTAAAAGCTGTTTTTGACTTGACAGACACCTAACAAAGGTCACTGACTTTTGGAACTGTGGAGGCTGCAGATATGTGGTATGCACCTTAACAGTTCATCATCATGAAGAACATCATTCACCAAAGCTTGAAATACTGTTGCAGCTTTTGTCAGTCAGAGGTGTTAGATATTGTCTTCCCTCATCTCCCTCCTGATATTGCAGAGGTTGATTTAAATAAAACATGATACAACTCCAGAGTTGTTTGAATGTGAAGCCAACACAGGCTGACTGAACAGTTCAGTTATATCATACAGAGGACAATATTCAATGTATGGGCGGAGAGAACCATAATTTTTACAAACAAAGAAGAAACCTGCTCCAGCCGGTGAAGTGGGTGGATGCATAAACCTCTCCGTGAGTGCCTCTTTGATGTATTCCTCCATGCCAGCTGTGTCTGGAGAGGAGAGGGAGCTGAGATAATGCAGAGGTGGACAAACAGGAAATGTGAAGGTAGGGTGGGTGCTCATTTATTGCTGAACACTTTTCTGCAGGTTGGAAAACTAGAATAGCCTAAATCACCCTCTTGGTAATCTGGCAGTTGATATATATGAGAGCTGGCAGACAAGATTTGGGACTCAGTATACACAGTATAACATTATGAAGAGATGCTAGTAATGGTCTAGTGGATCAAAGCAAACTACTGGCCACCAGTCCCATCCAGCATGAGTCCAACCCAAGGACAAAAGACCCAGCATCAGGATCAGATCTCTGGATCACAGTGAGGGAGAGGGTTGTGTTTAAGGTTTCTACTATAAGGTGTCCAGTAATGTCATGTTGTGGCACTCAAGATGAACAAAAAATGAAAATGTGCTTTGAGCTTTGTGTGTCTTTAATCATGGCTGCTTTCACAACACAAGGCAATACAATAAAAAAAACTATCAGTGTTGGGTATGTTAGTTGAAAAATAATTTACTCTTTATGCTAATTATTCAGTGGAGAACTTAATACTTTAAAAAAACCCATTACATTACTTTCTGTCACTCTGTAGCTCCATCATAGGTCCCTTACAGTCACCACACCCTCCTGTCACATCTGTTAACTGTAACGTATAGAAATAGAGATAGTCTTGATTAACAAGCAGCCAGCCTATGTTTTTCAAATGTAATAACCATCAACAGCTAGCTTAGCCCCATTCTGAGTTCCATTCTCACTATAAAGCTGCAGGGTTTTTACTCTGAACAGAACCTGACACAACATATAAATCAGACCACTTCTGAGTCAGTGGAAGTCTTTCTTCCAGTCCCTGCACAGAGCTAACATGACCCAAACCAGTCTCTTGAAACTGATAACACTCCCATCTACCTCCTCCCGGAACAGCAAATAAGCAGAGTCGTCAAAATCTTGAAGTAACACAGTGTTACTGTGTCTGGTAACTGTAATTTAATCACAGAAAAAGTCATCAAATTACTGTCATGCTTTAATCTGTAATGTGTTACTGCCCAGCACTGGTTTGCATGCAGTGTATGTATGTTTGTTGCATTTTGTCTTCATGCAAATGGACCTTTTGTATGTGCTTTTGTGCGACGTGTGTCCCTGTTCCGCTGTTTACACATTAAGGCCATGCTTCATTTAAGTGGCTGTCACTCACAAAGACGCCAGTCAGCCCAGCCCAACTGCCATTCATATCTTCCTCTCTCTCCTCCACTGGCTTCAGCACAGACAGGGCCAATGAATGAACACAGCCTGGCCTGATAGAGGAAGGAGCTGCTGCAGAGCGGGGGTGGACTACAGTGCTGTCCTCACAGAGCTCCGTCTCTTTTGATTTCTCATTCTTCCCTCACATGCTCTCTCCACTGAGCCGCCATTTCCTTTTTTTCTTTCATCTTCCTCTTTATTCTTTTTTTCCTGATCCCAACATTTTCAGTTTTGTTCTTCCTCTCAGTGTTTTCATTTAAGTCTTTATCATTCCTTTTTTCCTGTGCCCGTTTCTCTCACGCTCACACGCAGTATCTCAATATTGTTCTGTTTCTTAGCCCTTTTTCTCTTTCCATTTGTCACTCTTTCAAAACAGGCCCTGTCCCTTGACTAACAAAAAATGACAGGCCAATAAATCAGCCATTAATCTTGAGGCCGCTGTATTCTCGTGAACACAAACACACAGTGTGTACACAACAAATACACACTTGCACACTGGAACCATGCAGGCCACTTCACTAAGTCATAGTGGCCGCCTGAAGGGAATTACATTAGTGTCCTGGTAACCACAGTGATTTATGAGGAAATCTATTTTACTGTTGCTTTTATTTGTCTTTTATGATACACTATGTGTTTTGTGGCAGGGGTTTATTTTCTGCCAATGTGTAAGGTCAAATACTACCACTTGAACCTTCAGCCCTCCATGTATGTTGCTTTGCTCGGTTCTATGTACATTGTTAAAAAGTGAATGAGAAAGAGGCATCAGTATTCATAAAACATGTCACAAATGCAGCTCACAAGCATATAGGTCATATTTCCTATATGGTTAGATCAAAGTGGGTCCTCATCATCACCTTCCGCTGATGGATAAACACACACATTTGTAGGCTATAAAGTCGCCTACAGGAGAATATCCATCATTTCTGTCGGATCCCTGAAGTGAATATTCACAACTGAACAAAGCCAATAGGCTTTGAAGATGAGGCAGTTAAAAGTTTGTCAGTTGCGTAAGAGCAGCTTCACAGAGGAAGTAAGTGGTTCAATTTCCATCTGCCTTCCATCTCGCCTTTACCATCTTAGTGACGTTCAATAACAGTGGTCACCAATGGCCCTTTGGTCACAGAGATCTCTGTTAGTGCCCTGTAGCCCTCCATTTAAACTCTTATCAAAGGGGTTATTTCACTTCTTTGACTCCACATGAAGCCCCCTTGGGTCTTGTAAAAGCAGGGACCATCGATGGTTTTCATATCCTCATAGGGAAGGTCATGGGTTTACAGAGTTCCTTTGTGTTTTATGGGCCCAGGGGGACGGTGTGTGTTGTCTGCAGGACTGGTATTATCATACAGAGAGAGGGTGAGAGAGAGTTCAGACAGACCCCACTCCTGCAAATCAAACACATCCCATATTCACGTGCTCCCTCTTACTCACTGTTGACAATACAGGTGGTTTATGCTTCCAGCCATCTGCTTGTTAAACGAGTTTCATCAGATGTGTGACATCATCAGCCGGCTCTGCCTCTCATTGATAACAGAGGAGACAGAGCACCGACTGACAAAATGTACTGAGCAAATGATGATACATTTAGAGGAGTCGTGTATTTGGTTGATTCCTCTTTCTTTCAGAAAATGTCTGACTGCACATACAGTACATACTCTTAGACACTCTACACTTTACATATCCCTAAATACATTTCAAAACCAATGTCTAAATATACAAAATGGGCTCCTGTTACAATGCAGTGTGGCTAAGTCAAAGATAGGCCTGTGAAAGTGGACCCATCTAAAAATATTGATCTGCATGTGTTGCCCCTGTAGCAGCCATGTCAGCTACTGGTATCATGAACCCCATCACAGTTTAACATGGTTTTATTTGAGATTTGTAAAATTAACAATGAGATCCACTGGATTCCTACAAAACACAATATTTTTCTGCAGCTCCATGACAGAAGGTTAAACTGTCACTTGTCTTAAAAATAAGGAACTGTGTCTCAACATTCATATCTAAATGTACTTACTGTATTTAACCTGTTACTTGTTATTGTGCATATAAAATAACAACTACATGTAAAATCTGTTATTTATTGTGATTATTATTACAATTCTATGTCATGAAAGCAGCAGCAGATCCATAATAGTATATAGCAGAGCAATTGTTCCTTGTATGATATGATAATTTATAATAATCTACAGTAACCTGCTGTATTTCTGGATTTAATCCAACATGCTTTAGAGCTTGCCTCTCATTCACACACAATGATTGCAGCAAGCTGTTTAATTTATTAGTGACAATTTTATTTTTTATCATCTTTAAGTTTTAAACCAAGAGGTTTAATGTTGATTCTTTTTCTTTAAATTTTATCTGCAAACAGTTGTTTATGTTCACTTCTTCTTCTTCAGTCCAGTTATTTAACAAGCTGTGTTGCTGCTGAGTCTTCTCGGAGCAGGAGGAAAGGGGCTCATAGTGGTCCTTTGGAAGTAACTGCTTATGAAGGGGAGAAAGTTTGTTTTCATTCCAGCCACATGTTCTTATCTGTTCCAGGTATTCAAATCAACACGTTTATCTTCATGAGCTAGCGTCTGTCACCCTGACACTAATCATCCACTCTACACATTCAGAGTTCACACAATATAAAAACATCTAGAGTTGGATATTTTCTGTCTGTGAATTCTATATCAACCTAGCTCACTTTCCCTTTCACCCCCACCATTCCAGGCACAAACAAACCACTGTCTCCATCCAGCTGACCATTCATAGCAACGGTTGCCAAGGGCAACACCAATAGGAACAGATGCTGTTTGGCTAGTCTGCCGTATGACCCCACTGACCTTTGAACCAATTGTTTCTTAAAAGAGGCGGTGTCACTTTGTCTTGTCTAAATTTTGTAATTCGGCATTTTGAGATACTTTTGTCTCTGCGGCTCTAACGTTCTCTGTTTTTTTTTGTGTGTCTCAGATATAAAGACCTCGCAGTCCCAACTTTGGGAGACAAGAAGAAATTGTCACCAGAGGAGAAATGTCGCTCAGTTCTGCAACAGTCTAAACTGCAGGGATGGCAGGTGTGTGTGTCTGTCTGTGTGTGTGTGTGTCTGTGTCTGTGTCTTTTTTGCCTCCATCAATAACAAAAGATTTGCCAAATTACTTAATCCCTGGCCCTGAATTTGAAAGATCCCATGGAATCTTTGACAACTCGTTCCAGCTGTCCCACCTCATCATGATTCTTCTCACACACACACGGAGCACCATGGATCCCTCCGCCCCCCTCTCTGTCCTGTCTGCCAGACTGCTGTTGTGTCTGAGTGTGTGACCCTACAGGTCACATCAGCTCCTGCCTCACACATGCATACACGCTCCTCAACAATGGCCCACAGACACCTTTTTCACAGAGCCCTGCTTTACACACAGACACACACACTACTTCGTGTAGCGTGTGTTGGATTGAATAGTGTCTGTCTGTGGAAGTATGTCACCCCCACAGCTCTGTGCACCTGTTGTAGAGTGACCTCTCTCGACCCGCAAATGCCCTGTGAGTTCAGGAAGTGAATGCAATGTCAACATGCAAACCCACTCCCACACTGCCCACACTCCACACCCACCTATTATCATACATCACTGCTCTCCCATCTCTCAACTAGCAAGTCACACTCTTCTGAGGTTTCCAACAGAAAACAGCCCCACAGGGTCTGCTGGCTACTCCCGGAAGCTGATGATGAAGCCAGTGTAGTGTATGTGTGATCAGATCGTTTGTTTTGTTGTGTGTGTAGATGGGCAGCAGTAAAGTATTTCTAAGATACTGGCAAGCAGACCAGCTCAACGACCGCTGCTACCAGCTTCATAAAAAGATCATCACCTGTCAGAGAGGTAACTATCCCAAATAACAAACCAACGACCAAGATGTTCTTTTAGATGTTCTTCTCTCTAATTCCGCTGATGTTTATCATCATCTCCTCCTCATGTCTCAGTGATGCGTGGCTGGCTGGCCAGACAGCAGGTTCATCGTAGACTGTCACTACAGCAGAAAGAGGAGTGCAGTGTGCAGCGTTTCCTGCAGGGGGCAGAGGACATGGGGCTACGAACCTATGACCAGCTGGTCATTCAAAATGCATCCGATATCGCGCGAGAAAGTGACCGCCTGCGCTGCCATGGCAACAGCCTTCTCAACACCCTCGGCAACAGCCCACCACTTGGTGAGAGGCCTGAGCCGGTGGGTAAGGAGGAGGATCAGCCTGTCAGGAGGTAAATTAACGAAGCACCATCACAATTCACATGATCAGAACATTCAAGACATGTGGATGAACAGCTCTTAATTTTTGTTACCATTTGTCATGTGTATTTTTTATGTTATTTTGTCCACGTTCTTGCCAAATATTCATTTGATCAAAAAATTTAAGTGTCGTTTGCATGACTTTCACCCTGCTACTGATTACTTCACACTCATGCAGTCAAATAAGACTTTAGTCCCTCTGAAATAGAGCTTTTATCCCTCATACACTATAATTCATAATACTAAACAAGATGGCCTCATAGTTTACTGTGGCATTATTAAGCCTGCAAAATAACAAACAATCTGCCGTCAGTGTCATTCACAGGATTTATGACTGTGTGAAGGAATCATTTGCCTTTCTAAATGTGCGTGTGTGTCTTAATTCATGTGTTTTTGTATGTGTGTGCCTATGACTGTGTGGCATGTGTTTGGTGATTAATGATGTCATTGTATCTTTGTGCGCTGTAGGCTTTTAATTGTAAGCTTCATGATGGATAGTCAGATAATGAGCTGTGTTATCAGATTGTATTAGTATTGTGTTGCTCCTATGGAATGCTATTCTTATCTCTGCTTCATCTCATTCAAATATAACATATCAAGCCTGGAGAAAATGGAGGAACCCTGGAGGGCAGAATTAGAAGGGGCACAAAAAAGCTAATAAGCTCTTTCGAGGCGGTGCTAAATGAACAACCTTCATTTTGAAAAGTCACTTTCCTACTTTTTGAAAAACGATGGCCTTTGCGGTAATACCTGAAATGTGAACTTATGCATTTCAGCTCCAGTAAACCTGTAAATGTGAACATATGATATATGTTAAGGCTCTATATGGTATGCTGCATAATAACTGCAATTATTATTTCAATATCACCTTTCCATATCTGCAGAGGTAGTGTCATTTGTGTTGCTTATTGCCACCGTTTCATAATACGGACTTTCATTCCAGGTTGACATTGAGTGGTGACTGAAATGTTAACATCTCAAGGTTTTGTGACAAAATGACAAAGTAAATGTGTGTTCAGTTACATTTTTTAAGATTTGTTGTCACAAATCTTTAAAAAGATATGCTTAATCTTTTCACTTGAAAGCAACCCCTTGAACAGATTTCAGCTTTAAATGGCCTGAAATTAAGTTAAGAAAAAATGTGCATATTACTAATTCATTTTAATGAGCAATGGCCACCACTGAAACAAGAAAATGTGAAAAGTCGCCATATTGCAGTGACTGCAACAGCGATTTTGAATATTTTTTTGATTTGCTTTAATTAAATGCAGTGTTAACATTAGGATAAAGCAATATACATCCTGAAAGGTGAAAAGAAGCATACACACCCATGATTTCTGTATCCTCCATGTGTCCTTGTATATGTAATATCTGCCGCTGGGACAGAAGAGAGGAGTGCGAGGAGGCTTCTAATAGGAGGAGGGGTGTCAGTAGGCACAGGGAGAGGAGTCAGAGTTGCTGTATTGAAGAGGGGATTAATAGGCAAATACACACTTCTGCACACTTACATACAAATGAACTGGCCAGCACACATTCACCCAAACTCACCTAATTTCTCAGCAGGTTTTTAAAATGCCTTCCCCCATCACTTACACACATGCTCACCCCACCCTCCCTTTCAACCCCCACACATAATCATTGAACCAACAGATGGCACACCCAGATTAGCAGAGGAAATATCAAACTGGATGTTATCAAATTACTGCAAAGAGATTAGATTTAAAGCATAATATATTTGATCTTTATCCTCCAATTGGCTTCCTTTGCTCATATATGTGGAATGACAGTTGAATCAGGCATGTATTAAGTTTAATGACTATGTAAATGATGTAATTAATCAGAAAAAAAATAATTGTATGGGAAGATGTTGTGTCTGTGGCTAAAGCTTTTGTACTGCTTTTGTGGAAAGTACCATCTGAGCACAAATGATATAGATGACAATTATACAAATGTTCAAAAACAATAAAATCTGAATGTTTGTGTCATTTATAGGGCTGTGGAGAAAAGTGGGAAAGTCCACGAGGGCCCTGTCAATGGGGGCAGTCGAGTTTTTCGCCACTTTCGGTCCAGCTCAGTACCCATCCCCCTCGCCATGGAGAACATGGTCCATTCCTCTGCTAGTCCACCCATCAAACCAGCCCTGCAGCAGGTAGCTCATTCCTGTGAGGACGGGGCAGGCGGGGGAGGTCTTTCATCTCCTCGGAAGCAACCTCCTCCAAAACCAAAGAGGGACCCCAACACCCGTCTGAGTGCATCCTATGAAGCAGTTAGTGCCGGGTTGACGATGGCAGCCAAAGAGAGCCCCACTCCAGAGGGCTACTGTTCGCCAGCTGGAAGCCCCCCTAAATCCCAGCTGTCCCCCACAGACCCTGCAGGTATATCACCTCCACTGGTCTTAAGAAGACGTAACAGATGGTCTTTTGTGCTTCTGCACTGTTGCCGAATACTTTCTTTCTGTACTTAATTGCTTTATTTGTAATTTCCTCAGCCTTGTCCAAGCCCCGCCCCCACAGTGATGACTACACAACCACGAGGAAGGTGCCACCCCCCAAACCTAAGCGCAGTCCCAACACTAAGCTCACGGGCTCGTACGAGGAGATCAACGCCATAGCACCCCACCTCCACCAGCTTCGCCCTGCTGATGTAAAGCTGGCCTTGCTGTCCCGTAATGGGGGATTCGGAGGGTTAGGTGGTTTAATGCAGAAAGCAGCCTCCATTGATGCCCCACAAGGGGTAGCACTGAGCCTGTACCGGGGTCATGATGAAGAGGATGTTTACATAGAGATGCTGGGCTCTCAGCCGCGCACTCGGAGCCTCCAGGAGCCCCCTGATAGCCCAGAACAGGCTGACTCAGAAGCCGTCTATGAGGAGATGAAATATTTCCCACCTGAAGATGGTGGACCTTCTGCCACTGTGGTTACCAAGGCAGCACAATTGGAGGCTTTAGGACTGGGCTTGGTAGGATTAGGGACATCTCCTCCTCAGAGCGGGGAGACCAAACGGATGACAGCAGGGGTGGCCGCTGGCTTGGACATTGGTCACTCGCAGTGCTCGTCCAACAGCGGAGCTCCCAAAGCTCAGCATGGGAAAGATGGCAGCTGTGAAATCCCTGCTCCCTTCCCCAACTTGCTGCCCCACCGTCCACCTCTCCTGGTGTTTCCCCCCTCCCCTGTCACCTGTTCTCCTGCTTCAGATGAGTCACCCCTCACTCCCCTAGAGGTAAAGAAGCTGCCAGTGTTTGAAACAAACCTGAACTATGCCACTGGCCCAGACAGCCCCCTGTCTCCACAGTATGCCCGCCAGAGAGCTGACTCCTCCCCTAGTCTCACTGTCCTCATGCCAGAGAAGAAGTCTACACCTCCACTCACCCCTCCGCCTCCACCTCCTCCCCCCAGTGCCCCCCCCCCTCCCTACAGACCTCCTTCACACTTCCCCTTCCCACCTGAGGCCAGCTTCCTGGCTCTGACACGAGCAGCATCTGTCACAGGGAGCTCGGACTCCCCCAAAACCTCCTCACAAAGGGCAGGGGTTGAACCACTGGGGAAGCCACCTCCCTACTCCCCAGTGAAGATGTCTCGTCCTGAGCCCCGGAGAGCGCACTCATGCTCCTCCTCTCCTCTGCTGTTCAACCCAGCCAATGGCAGACCCCTGACCAGCCCCCTTGATGAACTCAATACTCTGTTCAGCTCTGGACGCAGCCTGCTGAGGAAGTCCACGCCTGGCCGGAAGACAAGAGATGGAGGTCTGTTAACTAATGTTCATACACACACACGCATACACTCACAGTTACACACACCTAAAAACTAGCAGAGAGAAGGTTACAGCAGAAAAAGCATTTTGAACACTTCCAGAGTCTAAAGGAACCGTTTCTCCTTTGTTTTTTCCCCTTTTTTCCCTTCATTGTTTTCAATTGCTTCTGCAGTCATGGGTTAATGATCTGCTTACAGTTGCTTTAACCTGAGTCAGACCAAGACAAACCACCAACATGTTAACCTGTTGGTGGGTTTGTATGTACGGAAGGGGTGGAGACTTCGCCTTTGTTTTTTGTCATTTTGTAAACAATGTCCCATTTGACTCAGCTGAATGTGTGGGTATTTGTGTGTGTGAGTGTGTGTGTGCACTCGCATTTTTGAAGGAGTTCATGTGTCCATTATATGTTCTATCTACTGTGATGACCTCATGATCGTAGTCTCAGCCTGGTCTGTGCCAGAAGATTTATTGGGTACTGGGTGATTACCTCCTGTACAAGTAGTGTATTGCGGTTCTGTAGGTAAGTAATAATCCCTTGTTTTGTGTGTCTCTGTGACACACATGCCCTGTGTTTGAGTGGTAGGGGAGAGAGATGCACCAGCATTCAAAAGCATTCCTCATAAATCCTCCCTTTCTACACTGGAAACACCTTACATTAATTCAGCCACCCTCTTTGGCCCACTTGAGGCAGCCCATTTGTTGGGCTAGCTGGTGTAGCCCACTTAGCATCTCACTGCACTTTAAGTATGATCCTGCTGTGCTGTAGTTCAGTGCACTACATGCAGAGCACATACAGACTCTGTGACACTGATGCAAAGGTTGACCTTTGCAAAAGGAGGACAAACATATTTGTCTCACCTAGTAAATGAAATGGGTGGGTCCTTAGGTCAGAGCTTATACACCCACAAGAGATTACTTTGTGTTGTTTTTATGAAAGTAAATTTCCCATTGATAACTTTATATTGAGAAAGCATTGGCTCATCAGAGAAGGTAGAAACTGTGTTGTCCCACTGTGTTTTTAACAGAGTCTCTGTTTCCTCCAAGTGTATTAGTTGTGGCTGGGTTAATAATACATGAGCAGTAGCATGATGAGGATGGGCATTAAATATTTAGCAGCTCACTCATGTTCTGCTGAAGGGAGTGTGACTGACCAGCAGCACAAACAGGCCACCCTGGACAATTATCTAGGAGACTAGTTAGAAAAACAAGTGAAAGTACTAGCTCGATAATCAGTATTCTTCCCAGAGTGTTGTTGTTGTGGACTTGTGTGATTTGTATGAGACAGAGTTGTGTCATACTTCTAAAATTGCAACAAGTTCAAAGGGCAGGTAGCTGAACTCCTTATAAGAGACGGTATGAGAGCAAGTGCACATGCTGACACATATGCCTCAGATGACGTCTTGCACTCAACTCCTCATCGGCACCTGGACCTGCGCAGGAAAAGCGCTGGCGTCATGGAAACTGTGTATGTGACAGGGGAACCTGGCACTGGGGTATTTTGAGTGGGCAAAGCAGGGCGGTCCGCTTAGATCAGAAAGCAGAGGGATGCCGATGGGCTTAACAGGATGGCCTACTTCCGTTCCCCCTCGGCTGTTAAATGACTGAGTGTGATACCTGACGCTGTGGGAGTGGCCAGGGGTTACAGTTGCTATCCCAGACATCTCTGTGAAGAGCAGCTGTCTTTCACTCCTCCTCCTCCCCTTCCTCATCCACAGGGAATGAGAAAACCACAGGAATGCCAGGGGAAGAGGGCAGGTGGTCTTGGCAGGCTTCAGGAAATCACTGTCATAAGACATCTCATGCTTCAGCAGCAACGCACAAAATTTACAAAATTGGATAAAAGTCCAATTTTCTCTCATTATGGTCTTCATTGTACAAATCCAAATACTCACTGTGACTCATCCTTTCATAAGCATGCAACCCTCACATGGACTCTCTCTGTCTCTCTCTCTCTACCTAGCATTTTGCCCCGCACAAACACACACCTACCCCACTGGACCTATAGTAGAGTTTGCTAAGTTTATATTTAGATATCTTGTGACCGTGGGGGGACCAGAAGGCACGCATTCTCAGTGTGGGACAGCAGCTGACGAATTCCCATTCACAGTCCCACACGCATATGTACCCACAGTCTCCTACTCATTCAGTGTGTGAGAGCATGTGAGGCCTGAGGAACAGCAGCAGGGGCAGAGGCAGGTCATGTGGAGTCACCTTCCCACCAGAGAGAGCTGAATTAAAACTTTGTAAAAGGCTTGGATAGATGTACGAGGAGGGCTTGGGACTAAGTGAAATAAGACTCGGTCAGAATCTCGTATATGGCTAGACTGCATCATAGGCTATTTGCATTCTGCCTGATGTCAGCCGGTTTCAGCTCTTTATCTGCTTGCTTCTCTCCTACTCTGTGTGCTCACTTATACAGTAACACAGCCAAATCAAGTTGTCAGACAACAGAATAAGTATGAAACAGTGACTGAAACGCAGCCCATTAAGACTATGTATTAACTTCCAAGCCATTAACAATCTGCTGCTCTGCACTGCAAAATCCTGATTTTATTTATTAAACCACAACCTCTTCTGACAAAGTCACGATAAACAGAAGTTAAAGACAACAGCTGTTTTGTAATTTCAGCTGGATTTACTGTATTTACTTGTAAAATGATCACTCAGAGCTGTTGTTAGCTGTTGTGCGGTCAGCATAGAGAGGTATGTCTGCAGAGGCCCAACCTTGCACTCACAGGGTAGTACTGGTGACTCTCTTAACGGAAAGTAGCTAATGTTTGTCTAAAAAGTTGCTACATTTCTCACTAGGTATTTCTTTGGAAAAAAGTAGCTGAAAAGTCTGAAAAGTCATAAATCCAGCGACAAGGTGCTAAGTTGGCAACGAGGAACAACCATTAAGGATATTCCAGCGCTCACTCAGACACTCAGCAACATTTGCATTTATAGGGCAGGCCCCATGCCAAATAAGAGACTGGGAATTAACTTATAATTAGCAATGTCATAAAATTGTAGTATTTTAGCTTAATTAGAATATTTCGCTGTATTATCATTTAAAGAAAAAGTTTGCTGTAGCCCACAAGCACTTTGATGATACTATGCATGAAGGAATCTAATGTCTGATGTCTACTCTGTATGACATGTACTGACGTGCAGAGTGTTTTCTTCTGGCTATATTCCTCCCAGGATTCAACTCTAATATCAATCTGCCAGGGAGGGAAGAATGTGGCTCTGCCCCCACCTCACCATCTCTGCAGCTACAGGACAAGAACGCCAACAACCACTCCCCCCACTCCCCAAGCCCCGGCCCCATAGAGAATGGCAACCAGATCTCCAATGGTAACAGCCCATGTATTGTACATTTACATTCAGATTTCAAATCACATAGTTTTTTTTGCACATGTATACATTTGAACAAGGAATATCAAGTCCAGGCTGAATACATTTTAAGTTACTTTGCAAATCATATGTACTTTAGCACAATCTGTGATAATAAGTGTGAAGAAGTAACCTTGTTTTGACAAAATGTAAAATGCCACAGTGGATACACTTGGCAGGTTCACTTCATGAACTGAGATGACGGCTCAGTTTCAACTTCATAAAATATGTGGTTATCCCAAGTTGTATGATCCAGATCAAGAAACAGGAGCAGACAGAGAGGTTCTGGATAGAAATCGGAGTTTCTGCTAAGTTTCCTGGTTGACCTGTCTTATTTTGGTCTGTGTTTTTTACTTGATTGTGCTTATTTTGTTAAAAAATACACAATGTTCTGAAGGAAATTGTTATGGTTGATGTAAAGTCAACTTTTCAGGGGCTTTAAAAAAATTCTTCTCTACAGCACTCTAAGTTGTCCACACTATTAAAGAGCCACTGTTTCACATCTCAAAATATTGTGCTTCAACATACCAGCCCTTACCTTACACAGAGCTGACATTGTGAGTGTCATGTTGGTGTGTAGCATCTAGATGTGCAGAGTGTAGAGTTGATGCCCCCTGTTATGACAGTAATAGTTATGCAGTATAGTTTACAGTTATACTTAAAGCAGCTAAAAGGCCATGTGGTTCTAAATAAAGACCAGACTTCTGCTGTAATAAGTGTCCTAACAGCCCTATGAAGAGACTAACACCACTGTGGACTGAGGACTGTCAGACTAGACTAGGCTTCTAACTCTATTTTCACCCTTTAAGTCACATAATGACTTAAATTCATCTTGGAATAAAAGCACTACACAGACGGGGTGATAGACAGAACAGGGGAGGAGGAGTTATGAAGAATGAGAGAAAAGTTATGTGAGAAATAAGGAAGGGAGGCCTCAGATATGAAAGAAAACCATTAATTGTTCAGCTGCAACCATAACACTCTAGTGGAGACTATCTATCAGTGTCTTCCCTTTACTTCTCCCTCTGCATTAGAGAAGGTTGATTCCTTCCATGTGCCTGTGATTTAAACGTGATGTCCTTCAGTCTCTACCTGTCTGTGTGTGGGAGGACCTCCAATCAGATGTCTGTTTCATAACATGTTTTTGATATTGTGTGCTCAGGGTCGCTGGAAGATGAGAGTCACAGCAAGTCAAACTCCTCCAGCTCCACCTCTCTGCACAGGCACATGGACAGCCATCACACTCAGGTAAACACACACAGACAGGCACTCAAGAGCACAGTGACATTATGAGTGCATTATATTATCACAAGTATCATTTCAACTAAATATGCAGTATAAGTGTCAGATACTTTATACTGATGGCAACAGGCACATTTTCTTTTTGTTCTAACTTTACTTTCTAACACCTTGTGTAACACACACAGTGTCTCTTTAAAATTTAAAATGTGAGTGACATATACGTACGCATGCTTACACCCACACTAGCACACACACAGTGACAGCACAATCATAGCAGGCCTGTATTTTGTTTTGGGGTTGTTGACATTTTGAGTGGACCGGAAAGTGGCCCCCCTTTGAACAACATGTATCACTCATGACATGCGAGCTTTCTCTGGCTCTGTAGACAGGTGTATGGTTACAGGATTGAATTTAATGTCCTGCATGTATGCATACAAGCGTACACACACATGCTCTCATGCAGGAATGCACGCACACAGACATAGACACACAGAGGCTCATAAAATGGGACTGATAAAGGTTGAAACCATCTTGAACAGGAGAGCCAGAAGAACAAAATGAGACATACCACAAGACATAATTTAAACCCAATTTAAAGATATAAAGTTATAGAGCTTCATTAGTTTGATCACACTCACATGGTCAATGTATCAAACAAGACGTCCACAGGGAGAGTATGTCGCACACAACTGGGAGAAAGCTCTTATGACGATCATCATGTGCTGAACCTTCACCTCAGGGAAAAACAGAGACAGAGTAGAATCCACAAACCAGGGTCAGATTCTGTGATTAATAGAAAGATTTAACTCTATTATAACTAAAGAACCACGATGTTCTGAGAACATTCTTCATCCTTTTGGTATCCCTTCGTTCACTCTGTAAATGTTCCCACGAACTATTGAGATAGTTCATGTGTAACTGCATTATTTATTCCAGGATGCAGCTGCTTCGTCCTAACGCTCAAAAGAAACTTTCATTACATGGAAACTTGATTTTGGATTCATCACAGACTGCATCAGTCGGTGATTGAGTGTCACAGTCAGCGCACACAAAGGAGTAAAGTACATAGTGTCCCACTTTGGGAGCAGCTCAGAACACATGATTCAGAGGCACTGCCACTAGAGATGTGAGGGCACACTGTGTACCCACTTCACAATCCCCAGGTTGACTAAACGTGGTGCTCCTGCTTCCACAGCTGGGGTGAGCTCACTGAAGTCATCTTTGAAGCTTGTCTATGTGTGTGAGATGTAGTAATGATGTTCACACGCTTTTAAGGCCGCTTCTTCAACTCTAAAAAAGAATGACACACATTCCAACTGGTAATGCAATAGTGAAATTTTTTTGAAGGTGAAGGTTTTTCTCAGAATATGTGAACTATTGGACCATTCTCTTGTACCCATATAACTCTAATTTTTTTCTACTCCTTTGATTCTGATGAGCTTGGCTGTTACTCTCACTCCCTCCTTTATCTTCCAGAGGGGACATCTCAACTTTTCTCCATTTGGTGCGGGGGCCGCCCTCTAAAACAGTGAGGGGGGGACAGGGGGGCTCACTGGAGGCCCTGTTCACATGTAGGGATGTGGTGAGTGTATGTCATGCCTCAAGACTCTCCACCCTTAATGGCAGTGTTTTTCATAGACCCAGTGTGGGATCATGACAGTAATGACCTTCATTATGTAAAAAAACTGCCTCAAAAGTTTTATCTAAGTCCAAAGTAATGTTCCACCCAAAGTCTATTTTTGGAGTATGACAGACTTATTGTACGTCCTGCAGACTTGAAAGGTGGCTGTAAAGAATTTCTAGTCTGCTCCTTCATGGAGAACAGAGGCTGTGGTCATCTTGAATTCATCACAGTGGATTGGATAATGGATTTTCAATAGTAGTAAAGTATTCATGGTTGAAAAAAGTATACAAATATTTTGAGAAAATCCACTATAGCTGTGATGCAAAGATTCAAATCTTCTGAAACCATGAGTCCTTGGGGAAAAAAAACCAACTTGAAAACCACTGCTTTTGTAGGACAGCATCTCAGCCTCACCTGCTCCCATTGTTTACTGTGCTCATTTTGCTTTAGACACTGGTCTGGGATCAGATGACCAATCTACCCTGTCTCCTGTTATGTCAGAGTCACAGGCAAAAAGTCTGATCCCAGAATCAGTGGCACTGCTGCTGCCCACCAACCCCTTCATTTTTTTTTATCACTTATTTCTGGAAGGAAACTGTAGCACATGGGTTTAGCATGACTCTCTGCATCAGCACACAGTCGCTGTCAAAGCTGAAGACACTGTAACCTCGCTCTATGTAGTGCTATAGGTTCTTTTAGAAAAGAATATCAGGTACATCAGCTATATGATATGATATGATATGTGTGGATGATTCATTTGGGAATTGTAAGTGTGTAAGTGTTATTTATTGTATTTTAATTTTAATCTGCCATAAAGGTAGAAATTATCTAGGATTAAAGGGAGCCAAATTTTCCCACTTTGTATTAAATATTTTTTCATTTCAAGCAACAGTGAGCATCTTACATGGAAGGTTTCATGGTTGCACGTGTTGTAGAAAATATTACATCAAGTAAGAGAGAAGTGATGATTGTTAAGTGCATGCATCTTGTAATGGACAATAGGTATTCCGTTTTCCTTCGAAACAGTTTTAAGTAGCATATGCTAATGTTCATGCAAATGAGCGTGCATACAAACAATTGGAGTAAGTCTGTTCAGCCAAGAGAAGCTTCAGTTTTTATTGTTGCTTATTCATCTGCTTGGATTTTATTTTGCTGAATTCATCACATGAAGCCCTTTTTAAACCTTTGCATTGCTGGTGCCACTGTTATCACTAGTCCTAACCAAGAGCTGTTCAGCTGTTCCTTAGCAGTGATTCCATCTTCATCCTGATGTATCAGACACGATCTCAGTGAATTAGGCAGAGGAACTGTTGCCTTCTTTATATGTTCACTGCTACATTTGAAACATGGAAAGACAGACTTTTACCTTGGTTCCTTTCTTCGTTAACTTGGAGTTTTCTAGAGCAGGTTTATTATCATAAGTTCATTCAAGAGATGGGAACAACTGTATGAACCAGAATACCTTTCAATTAGCTGCATTCCAGGCTGTGTTTATGCAGGATTAGCAGATCTAATGGGATAAATAAAAAGGAAAGGATGAAGGAAGCAGAAGGGGTGGATAACTCAGTTAGGAGTGAATGGACTGACTTGTTTTGGCTCTGTGGTCAGTAGTCAACAGCAGTCTAGACTGTTTTGTTTGCTACTCAGAATAACACTTAAAGGATGAGGAGGACAGACTGAGAGCCTTAGTTTCTCTGCATGAGTCCCCTGCCAGGGTTAAATATGTGAGGTACCATGCCAGTTTCTCTGAAATCCTGATGTAACTGAACCTATCCTGTGAAATTTCCAGGAAAGAGCTCACAAATAGTTCACCAGTGACCTCCAACATCTCTTCTTCTCAGTAGTTTCTCTCTTTTTCTGTCCATTGCATCCGCATCTCCTTTCTAACAACACTTGCAAACTGTCTCTAGAAATACAAGCTATTTAGTGTTTGCTTTAGCAGATTCAGAAAAGTAAAGGAACAGGTATACCAGCCCTATGTTAATAAAATGCAGGGGAGTGTATTGGTGAAGGAGTATTGTTTCAGGTACCAGTGAGACATAATGATATCCAGAAAGTCCAGTTTAAGTTAGTCACACAACAAAACACTGTAAATAACTTGCCAGGAAAGTGCACTTGCACACGTGTAACTAGACAACACAACACCTTGCCCAATGACATTGCATTGCATTGCATTGCATAATAAAGTTGAGCCAGGTTCAGCTTTTTTGCCAAAAAACCCTGTATTGTTTTTGCCAGACTCCTCTGCATTGGCACTCCCCACACTGTCAACTGAGTGGTCCCATTCAAATGAATGACAAAGCTCTTGACTGTCTATCAACTCAGCCCAAACTGTTTGAAAACTATAATAATATTAAAAAGTATGCTATATGATCAAAGGTATATGGACATCCCTGTTCAGTGTGTGTGTGTGTCTGTTCTTATATCCATGAAATGTCACACATAGCAGAAGGACACAGTGTTCCTACTTGTCTACTGTTCCAGTAGCTGGTGTTCCTGGCTGGCGCCAGTGCAGAGAATAGCCTGGCAGGGAGGTGTAAATTATGGATTAGGTCGTTGAGTATTGTGCTTGTGCAGGCAGTCACACAGTGTGTGTGTATACACATATGAACACACACAGCTGTGTGTACCTCCAGATATGTACATGTATGTCAAAGCTTATAGCGGGTGCATTTTGTGTGTGTGTGTGTGTGTGTGTATAAAAATTAAAATTACAGAATAAAGTGAATTTTAAGTCTGTGTTTATGTGAGTGTTACAGGATAAGGCCGGCATTATAGTAACAAGCTATGCTGTGACTCTGGATGACATGATCCCTGATCAACATGTGCACGATAGTTTATTTTGAATCTGTCCTGCTGGCACAAATTCTCAATATGCACCACGCATGTATTAATCAGCAGCTGAAAATATTTTAGGAAATCACTGAGCCCTTTGAAAGAGTGAAACAATATTTGTGAGCCATTTTTAAGGCTTACATCTTCAGTAGGCACAAGTGGGTTCATTAGGGCTGAGTGTGACAGGACAGGGTAGGGTAGGTAAGTCAGAATGCACTGAGACAGAGTAACAAATCCTTCTTTTGGTGTTTTCATGGGATTTCTTGGTAGTGGGAAAAATGAACAATAGAGTAATGGCAGCATTATCCTTAAATCTCATCTCTTAGCATGAAGGAACAGTTTCTTGCCCTTTAACAAGGCATCAACTGCCACCATTATACCCTTCAGTCCCTAATCCGATCTGGATCATCAGGGCTCGATCCTGCTGCTGGTTTCCCTGACTGAGGGAGATTGGAATTCCTCTCTGATTGATTTACCTGGGTATTGACTGGAAGATGATTGATGATGTGCTGAAAAGAGCCCATTGTGCATGTGTGTCTGTATGTCCGTGTGTGTGTGTGCGCGCACTTTTGTGTGTTTGGCCCTGAGTGTCTGTGAGAAAGTAGAAGGGCCACTTTGAGAAGCTACACACTGTAATTCAAAAGATCATCTCTGAGGTGATGTACAGCATGTGGGCTCCAGAGACAGAATATGGAAATGAGTTGCTGTTAAAGCTGTCAGTCAAAGGAGGGATTCCCCCACTGCTTCCTGCTGTATCAACTGCCTCATGAAATGGCTCTGCGCCCGCCCCAGATTCATCCCTGTGTTGTTCATTAGAATGATTCATGAGAAAAACTGTCCCTCTTTAAGAGGAGAAAATCAGCCCACTGATCACACTGGCTCTTTCAAGATGATGGATCAGACATGTTGCTCTGTAGGTGGTAATCTCTAATGGAGACAAGATTAGAAAATGGTATTTTAAATGTCTTTCATCTGTTTTAGGGCAATTTTGTAGTGACGAGATAAGAATGATGATTTTTTTTTATTTTGTGCTTGTCACTCATCCTCTCCTCTCACTGCTATCTCCAATCACAGCCTGGTCATTTTAGTTTTCTGTTATCTGCTTGTGGGTCTGTTCAGGAGAAAGTCTTTATTCAGTGCATTATTTGGATGTAAACATGCGCCTTTCCTGTCTTCTCTTCCTCCATCTTCCTTCCAGGTGTTCCAGCGGTTACGTCTGTCCACCGGGGATGAGAGCGCCGCCCTGGGGGAGCTTCTGCGGTGGCGGCGAGCGCAGTGTGAGGGGCGGGGGGACTGGAAGCACCGCCCACCTCAGTCACCACCCCTGCCCCCCACGCTGCTCTGGACCAACAGGAAGGCCTCTCCATGACAGAGGCTGTGTGATGCAGTCACATGTATTGGCTATGAAGTTCCTCCCTCTCTTTCTCTTCAACCGCACTCGTGCATAATCTTTACATTTTTTTTTTTTTTTTTTTTTTTTTTATGTGGACCAAGTAACCTCAACACCCAGGGGCTAGGCTGAAGCTCCAAGCCCCAAAGCATGAGCCGAGTCCCTGGGCTGAAGGTCCTCCTTCTCCGCCTTTGACCTTGACTGTGGAGGATGCCCCAACCTACATAACAGAAGCTCAGCACTGACGAGTTTTAGCCATGAAAAATGAGTGGAAAAAAGAAACAGTAGAGGTTTGTAGGGAGCTGGGGGTTATGATCAATTATTTTACTAACAAACAGTCAGAAAAATAATAAAGATGACATTATTATTCATCTCAGGTCTTCTGAGATAAAATGTATGATGTCCCTCAGTGGGTTAAAGAGCAAAGAGGCAGTGTTTTCGTGGTAGTTGTATATTAAATGGCCCCTTAGTCTGTATCCTAGCCTATCATGATGCACTGCTGCCCACGAAGGAGTTCCGCCCCAAAACATGGTGCTGATTATACTTGACATGCTGTCCTGTGATGTTCCCATGAGCGCTTGTGTGTGCACCCCCCCAAGTCTCGGACCTCTCTAAAGTTTACAAGTCGACCGACGCCTTCGGACACCTCCGGTTTTTAGCATCAGAGTACTGGCTTAGACATTGGACCTTTTTCAGGTACACACTTAGCCTATCACGGTTGGGCTCTAAGTGCAACTGCAGCCCTGGCAACATGTGTGACCAGGGGTCGGAGTAACCTCAGAAATATCCCAAGGTGCACTTCTCTTACCCAATTTTACCACCAGCCTTTGAGGAACAAAAACCTCTGGCCAAAATGCAATCTACTGCACTTACCTTTACAATATAAAGGGGATCTAACAAAAAAAACCTGCTTTGGTTTAAGGGATGAAGGTAAAGCTAAAATAACAAAGCTTTAGCCGCAAGGTATATGGTTCATGTTGTGAACATGAAACTCTGTGCCAAAGTGACACAACTTGTGAAAGATATGTCTAAACTAACAAGTACAGGTATAAAAACTATACAGTCGTCGCCATTTACTCAAATATGTACAGACTGACATAAATGACCAAATCAAAGCTGTTACTGTGGTTCAGTGATGACCGTCTCTAAACAGATCAACAGAACTTGTTGACAAGAGGGGACAAATAAAAAACAACAGTCTACACTTGAAAAGTAGCAACTTAATTCTCATTGTGTCTCATCTGAACCGTCTGATGTGTTCGGTGTATTTCAGGAGACTGTGCGGAGCTCAGGAACTCGCGCACAGATGAACTCGATTATTGTACAGATTCCTCTATTGAGGGTGAGTCCTCGCAGATGCCCACTACCTGCCGTGTCCTCTCTTCATCTCCTTTCCACACTTGACCCTCACAAACTGATCCCCTTCCCAACTTGGTCTTTGACCCCCCACCGCCAACTTCCTAATGGATCAAACCGGCTCTACGGGTGTTTCCATGGTAACCGCTATGTAAATTGTGACTAGTGGCGTATGTTGTAGATTTTATTATGGGAGAAAAGCACAGAGATTTAATCGAAAGACAAGGAAGAGATGAGCTAATACTGTCTATGATGGTGAAACTGAGATTTAAGAATGTCTTGGGTTAGATGCAATGACTAAGGTAAAGAGAAGAGGTTTATTTTAAAATGTGAATATCTTTTTTTCAGAATGATTGTCTATGGCTATGAAATTCTTTATACTCTATTTAATATTATTTGTTTCCCCCCTCTTGATCCTATTGTTCTGTTCCTTTAATGCAAGGCAGATGTCTTCATTGTATATGGATGTTTTATTGCACAGTGTTTATGTGGTGTCGTGTTGACTTCTGTAATGGGCTGGGTGTGTCTTGACAAGGTGTTTGATCTTTGAAGATCAGTCTGAATTGTTAGAGCCACAAAGTATCAATAGCTCTAATTGATTTCTCATTCCCACTGATCACCCACAATGTGTCTGATTGATTCAGCCTTACGAATTAGCAGCACCATCACAGGATCGATCTCAGCTGCTGTCGATGCGTGAAGGTGCACAAATATTCAAGAGGAATTAGAGGAGACCACTGATATTCACAACAGAGATGGCAAATCAGCTGAGCTGCATTTTCGACTGACTGGCTGAATGTATAAATGCAGATTTTTTATTTCACTGCCTGTGCACATCAATAAACCTGTGTATTATTATTACTGGAACATGCGCCTGTATCTAAAGAGTGTACCTGACTGCTTAATGTGATTATTGTCTTCAAAAGTTATGTATGCAGTTCATTTTTTGAGCAAGTTAATAACAATAAGGTATTGATTTGCTACATAATTCACACCTTGTTTGCTGTGATTGGGGTTGCATGAGTAGTACGGCATTGCAACACTACTGTCACCGTCTGACATTTTCATCATAGTGCGATCTTTCACTCCACCTGTGGTCAAACAAAACAGACGGAAACCAAGATCAAGCTAGTCGACTTTGCCAATGATGGTGAAAGAGAATTTATAGCTTCTGTGTTTGTCCTTCATTATGATCAGGGTTCTGGTGAGTCATACACATCATGGTTTTATGTATAAACATGTTTACTGACATCATGAAATGAGAAGATGATATGTTTGATATCATAGCTTTTTACGTTGCATGACCGCGTGTTGGACCTGGCCCCCCATAACGTGCTCATGCTGTAAAGATCTTTTTAAAAAGGATGTCTAATATGAAGAACTGCTTCCCACTGCACTGTGAATCATTGCACTGTCCCCGTGTCTCATCTAGACACTCGTCATCTACCCACATCCACCTTCACATATCAGTTCCATAGTATGCAATCCCTTATGACCTAGCTCCGTCTGTCATGAGCACACCAAACTCTGGCAGCCAGATTACTGCCAGTCATCTTTGTTAGTCAGGAAACCTCTGCTCTGAGATCAGCTCTCTGGTGCTACAGCCAGTGCAGGATGGCCATTCTATTGTCCCCAGTCGATGTATAGTTGTCCAGAGAGACACAATATTTTAGCACCTAAACAGAGGTATCTCACTGCCTTTCATAGTGTTTTTTTTTTTTATTGTAATTTTTTTTTTTTTTGTACATGACATACAGTATGTTTTAACCTGCATACATATGTGTTTGTGGAAAGAAAAAGATTGTATGTGATATTTCATAATTATTATGTTCCCAATGTTTTATAAGTACTGTACCTGTACAGCAATAAAGCACAACTGTGTCAATGCCAGTCTTTCTGTGTGTGTGTGTGTGTGTGTGTGTGTGTGTGTGTGTGTGTGTGTGTAAAATATTTGCACAGTACAGTACATGTACAGTAAATACACTTGATAATATTCCTGTCATGGGCTTGTTATGTTTGTGAGTTTCCAAGGAAAGAGCAACAGTTTATCACAGACTTTGATGTTTAACAGCAGCAGAGTGAGACACATGAACATGATGGGACACAGCAGTTCTCACAGCATTGGAAAGAGAACTGAACTCAACCACCATGTATCTGTCTTCAAATTCATCCCTGTTACTTGGTTGATCAGACAGTTCATTGTACTGTAATTTTGTTTTATAGAAAGTAGCTCCACTGAAAACCACTGAGGTGATGTCTTTGGATCAAACAAAGTATTCTTAAAAGACATGTTGCTGTTGAATTTTAAATACACAAAATAGCTTTTAGCTCCAATGTATTTGGGTGGTCAAAGAAATCTCAGAGACAACCAGCTCAAAAATATCTGCATAGGTAGATGCCACAGGTAGGTGACAAAATATGATTTTATGTATTTCAGGCCAACTTATCCTGTAAGAGGTTTTCTACCTTTTCATGGCCCAATATCATGCCTGAGTGGTGACATTTACCAGGGTGAGAGGCGGCCCATCCAGATATTTACTAACCTGCAGTAGTTTCTGTCATTCAGGTCAAGACATGTACAAGTTACTGTATGTCAGCTGGAACAAATTGACTCCACCTTAACACAAATGATCCACTATAGTGACTTAGAAGAATGTTTCTCCAAAGCAGTGGTGACTGAGAGGCCTCACCTCAGTGTGGGAGCCTGCATTTTAAGTTTATGTGTCAGTGTGTGTCACTGTAAACAGTTTCTACCAGAGGGTGCTGACTCATGCACTGCCAGGTGTGCATAGTAAATGCTCCAGGGTCAAAAACAGAGGAGGAGGAAAACTAGTTACAGTAAGTCTTAAGGTCACTGTAACAGCACTGACTGCACTGTGCTGCACATTGGCTGCTAAATGTACTGCTTCAGAGTCCTCAGTTGCTTTCCCTAAACTTTCTATGTTAATCTCAAGTGACACAAACAAGATGATTTTAAAAAACATGCAAATTGCTGGATGGTTTCATTTAAGATCATGTTAAGAAGTAATAAGCACAAACAATGGAAAATATAGTAGTGATAAATCAAGGGCAGTCAACAGAAATTAAGAGCACCATATTAAACAAATGAAAGGTTTGTATAATTCCTTTGGCAGTTCTCTGTTTTTATTCACTTTGCTGCCCTCAGTGCAGATCTACATCTTCAGGACAGACAGGAGGCTAAGACACGAGGCTAAGGTGACACCTATCAAGGTGAGGCCCTATCATGACGTGATGACACGAAAGAAGAAAAAAAACGTGATTTAAAAAAAAAAACACTGGTGTTGTTTTCCACCACTAGAGACAGCTCTTAGTGAGTAAAGGAATGAAGTTTGATGCTGAAGTCTTAATGTTTCTTCCAGACTGGTAAGTAAACAGCTGTTGATGCTAACGCTGGCTATGAGGCAGTAGCAAAACTTTCAGACAGCAACACTTATACAACCTGCAGCTCACTACACCACGTATGTGTAAACTTTCAATCTTCCAATATCTTCTCATCTTTAACTTCCAAACATTATGAACAACAGATGCTTGTTTCAAATCATCTTTGCTGTATGAGGTGAAATAACTGTTGAACAAATTTTGTAATTGTAACCAAAAAAATTTGCATGCACATAAAAACTTGTACGATATTCTACTTGTATTTGGTGTTGGAGGTGAATTTAATGACCAACATTTTGCCCCCTCTATTTAGAGGTTCCTGCTGATTTTCTCATTGAGAGGTCTGCAGTCAGAACTGGTAGGGCTGTGATGTGCTTGGTGTTTCAGGCCCTGTCCACACGTACACTGGTATTTTTTGAAACATACAGTCAAGCCCGAAATTATTCATACCCCTGGCAAATTTTGACTTAAAGTTACTTTTATTCAACCAGCAAGTTTTTTCTTGATTGGAAATGACACAGGCGTCTCCCAGAAGATAATAAGACAAAGAGGCAACATTGTGGAAAAAAAAAAATATTTCTCAGCTTTTAATTAACATTTGAACAAAAAGTGGCATGTCCAAAATTATTCATACCCTTCTCAATAATCAATAGAAAAGCCTTTATTGGCTATTACAGCAATCAAACACTTCCTATAATTGCTGACCAGCTTTTTGCATGTCTCCACTGGTATTTTTGCCCATTCATCTTTAGCGATGAGCTCCAACTCTTTCAGGTTGGAGGTTCTCCTTGCCATCACCCTAATCTTTAGCTCCCTCCATAGATTCAAAATTGGATTCAAGTCAGGACTCTGGCTGGGCCACTGCAAAACGTTAATGTTTTTATCCGCTAACCATTTCTTCACCACTCTTGCTGTGTGTTTTGGGTTGTTGTAGTGCTTAAATGTCCACTGGTGCCCAAGGCCAAGTTTCTCTGCAGACTGCTTGATGTTGTTGTTGAGAATCTTGATGTATTGCTCTTTTTTCATGGTGCCATTTACTGTGATTAGGTTCCCTGGTCCATTGGCTGAAAAACACCCCCAAAGCATTAGGTTCCCACCACCATGTTTGACAGTGGGGATGGTGTTCTGCCAGGGCTGCAGTTCCACATCATTGTGGCCAAACAATTCAATTTTTGTTTCATCTGACCATAAAACAGAAGACCAGAAGTCTTTTTCTTTGTCCAGATGAGCATTTGCAAAGGCCAAGCAGGCTTTTGTGTGCCTTATCCGGAGAAGTGGCATCCTCCTTGGTCGGCGTCCGTGGAACCCAGCAGTGTGCAGTGTCCATTGGACTGTCTGCCTTGAGACGTTGCCACCAGCAGAGCCCAGATTCATCAGGATGGCCTTGGTGGTGATCCTTGGATTCTTTTTCACCTCTCTCACTATCCTCCTGGCCAGCACAGGTGTCACTTTTGGCTTCCGACCACGTCCTCTGAGATTTTCTACAGTGTGGAACATCTTGTATTTTTGAATAATACTTTGCACTGTAGCCACTGGAACTTGAAAACATTTAGCTATGGCCTTATAGCACTTTCCTGACTTGTGAGCAGCCACAATGCGCAGCCGCAGGTCCTCATTGAATTCCTTTGTCTTAGCCATGACTGCCCACAAACCAACTGCAGAGAGCTGCTGTTTTTCACCTGTTGAGTTGATTAAAACAGCTGCTCCCAATGAATCAGGGTAATTAGGATGCTTTAGAGCAGCTTGGACTATTTGGAATGGTATAGAACTTTAAATTTTCCCATAGACTGTGACAGTTGGCAAAGAGTATGAATAATGTTGGACATGCCACTTTTTGTTCAAATGCAAATAAAAGCTGAGAAATAATTTTTTCCACAATGATGCCTTTTGTACATTGTCTTATTATCTTCTGGGAGATACCTGTGTCATTTCCAATCAAGAAGAAACTTGCTGGTTGAATAAAAGTAACTTTAAGTCAAAATTTGCCAGGGGTATGAATAATTTCGGGCTTGACTGTAGCTTCTTCTCTGTTTTTTAGCCATTAAGTCTACTTTAGGTCACTAAAAATGGACCTTTTGCAAAACTCTATCCAGGGTGAAGGTCTGGTGTTGTGTAGACAGGGACTTTTTGGCATGTAACGTCATTGTTTGTCTACCAGAACTGGTGGTACCTTTTTTCCCAGTCATCTGATTGGCCAACATGGTTTTACAGTTATATTGCCCCCTTTTAATTTGGCATTCTCTTGACAGTGCTTGATAGCATGTTTTGTTTTTACATGTGGATGGGGATTTTTATTTTTCTTAAGACTGGAGGAGGAAAACCCCAGTTTTATTGAATATCCCTCTACGTGTGGCCTCAGTGTGTACAAAGTAAATAGAGCTTCTCAAAAATGATGACAAAACCAGCTCAGTGAGGGTCAGGGCTGAGTGCCAGTAAAGTGAAGAAGACAACCTTTAGTTCCCTTTAACTTTTTCTGCCATTGGTCATTTTAAAAGCCAATACAGCTGAATCCACAGCTGACCTGTTGTTATTGACCTGGATGTGTGTTTACTTTGTCAGATGACGTACATGATGATTTTATCAAGGCAGCGATTAAATAAATATTTCATATTTGTTCAGTTGTCTGAAAACAGAAAGGGCAAAATATGTAAATTATATTCTGAATTCAGCTGCATTAAAAGACGGAAAAGGTGATCATTGAGTTGATATTTTTTGTTGTTTAGATATTTCACTGGGGACATGGGTCTCCACAGAGACAACCTGAAATGAAAATGTTATCATTTACAGCATTTTTAAAACCCACCCAGACACCCATAGGAGGGCCCTTTCTCATTTTTTTAATCCCCACAAGAAGTGGCTGCAGGGCCATTTTGTCATTTATTCCAGGTTGAAAAGGTCCACCATTACACGGCAAGAGGGGGTAAATAGCCAAGAGGTAATTTTGACCAAACTGCCCCCTGATGCTCCACCAATAAGCCCTTAATCAAACACACAGCCCCTTCCTCTCAGTCTTCCATTGAGGGCACTAAATGTGGTCACCTTTGCCATACAACCTCTGTTTCTCCTGATTTTCTTTGGTCTCCATCACTCCCTCAGGGCTACTTTAGGGAGCAGTTTGTACCCAGGTGTGACTGTGGCTATAAATAGTAGTAGGCCTATGTGTTTTAAGGGTGGATGGTCGAGAAGAAAGCTATAAAAGAAGCTGGAGAAAATGATAGAGATGATGGCTGGGCTGACACCCTTCAGTATAACCGCTGCAGATAACAGCTATTGTCGGCACATGAGCAAACGTGTTAGAAATGGATAAAAAAAGAACATTTATTTCTGCTAACATAACCCGTAAACATTAGCATGCAAAGCTAACATTAAGGCTAAGAGTTAGCATAACATTTTGTGAGCTTACAGGTTGCGTTACACAAAGGACATGTTCAGAAATTAAAGAGCAGTTAGGTGAGGTATAGAGGCTGCTGCCATTTTTCAAAAAAAATCTAGTTGAAACAAATATGAACTAGTGTGCATTTTGCTACTTGAAAGAAACGTGCACAGCCTTATTGTGAACATTGCAGAATAATGTTCGGCTCATCTCTGCTTTACCCCTTAAATAACAACCAAACTTTACCAGTTTAAAGTTGTTGCCTTTTATAAAGTCAGTCTACAGCCTTACCTTTAACCATGATTTTCTCACATGCGATGTTAAATTCACAGTGCTTCCACACGGTAGGTAGATGTCAAGATTATCCCTTCAGCACAGCATGGGAGCTTTTCTTTAATACTGTATTAGCAAAGAGAAGCGGAATATGCATTTTAGTGGCTTCTCAGGTGAGCGTCAGGTGAGCCGATTGGCACAGGTGGTGCTCGTTGACTAATCACATCCTCCCTTTAAATGCAGTTGCGTGCTGTGCCTCGGATGACTGCCCCCACACACACACACACACACACACACACACACACATACTGTATGATGATACAAAAGCTAACTGGCTATGCTGCATTAGATCTTTTTCGCTACAGACATTTTGTCATGGAAGAAGAAGATGTAAATAAAATGAATGATAATTGAATTACAATTTGATGCTTTGGTTTAATTCAAGATTCAAGATTCAAGATTCTTTATTGTCATATACTGAGTAACATGCACAACATTACCAGTAATGAAATTCTTTGTGCATGGTGTCTATTCAACTTGTGTAGCAGCGTAAGAACAAAAGAATAGTAATGATATGTACAGTAAATGAAATATAGTAATATAAGTAAGTAACATAAGATAAAGTAGGACTCTGGATAAAATAGAATAAAACTCTAGAAAAGATAAATAGACCTTAGTGACTTGTACTTGTTTGGGAGGGGGGATCAGCAGTTCAGGAGCCTGATGGCTTGTGGGTGAAAGTAATTGAGCATGCCAGCTCACTTCACTCCTCAGACAACTTCACCTCAGGCTAAATAGCAACTCTCAATCAACTCTGTCCCAGAAACTACTGTCCAAGAAACATTTAGTGGGCAAGTGTCCAATACCTTTTTAACGTCTGCGATTTGGACCCTGTGTGTTAAAAGGGTTGTATCTCGCACACAGTTCTTTCTATATTGATGTAAACCTACTCAAATCAAAGCTGAGACTTGTCACTTTAATGTGCTGTTTTTTGCTCATGAGGAGCAACAATGTCTTAACAAGTGAGTTAGCAATCAGTATTTGCATAACATGTTTGCATCATCTCATGCTGGATCAAACCAGATTGTTATTGTTCCAAGGAAGCACTGAACGGTTGCTCAACAGACTGGGAGTGGAGGGGTGTTTGGAAAGAGGAGACACGTGGTTTGGACAATGAGATGGATGAGACAAGGTATTGATCATATGTCCTTGTTTTGGTCTACAAACCACCTCTACGCATTCACCAGAGACATACTAACATACAGTACTGTTTGTCTTTGTGTCTATATGTTAGAGAGAGAAGCAAGAGAGAGAAAGCAAATGAAAGCTGTAAGAGCTCCTCTATCTGAGACATTTCAAAGGCCATGAAACACAGGAGTAAACATGATTCCCACCTTTATTGATTGCTTGAGCACTGGTGGAGGGTTTGTAGTTTTATGTTGACTTATAAACAGCCTGGGGACTGACATGCTCCAGTCTGATCGATGTTGTGAGGAAAAGGCACAGGTTAGAAAGGCTGTTCCTTGAGCTGTGAGCCCTCACCAGCTTTATAGTAGCCATAGGTTTAGGCTTATGCTTGTAACATACATAAAGGATGGGAGCTCTTTTCCAAGCATTTAAAGGCCCCATAATATCCATCTTTCAACCCCACTTTACTACCTACCCTAACCTCATGATCCCCTTAGCTCCTCCTCTTGCCCTCTCTGCTCTTCCTCCTCCCCCATCTGGTTTTTGCAGTCCTGCTATGACCCCACTGTTATTTCCTTTTCACCTCTTCACCCATTTCTCACAATGGCGCAGGCTTCTGAATACTGCTCGCCAAGAGTGTGAAAATCAATAACATCATCTCAACACTGTCTCAATTTTCAATTAACGGGTTTGAGGTCTGTCTCTCCAGACACATCCATCACATCAGATCAGCCTTTGAAACATCAGATAAGACACAAACACAATGCAACACCACTCACAGCAATCAAAACTTGAAATATTTTTCTTAAAGCTACACTTATTAATATTTTTATAGAAACACTGGATCAAGACTACATGTACATGTAATGCTTAAAGGGGTTGCTTGTAGTGACAAACCTATAGCAAATTATAACCAACTCAGCAGGTCCTCTGGGCTTTTAAAGGATATATTGATATAGTTTTAAGAACCACAGCTCTGCTCATATAAAATCGGATACTTCAGTCAATCTACTCGCATGTAGTGCGTTGTGTGCAAAGTATACTCAGTGGCCTAGTGCATGAACTCCAGCACGGTAGTGTTGTCTCAAATCAAACTCTGCTGTTGTATGAAATGACAAGCACAACATGTGCTTTGCTCACTTGACTTGAAAATGAACATTTTTCTTTCCTGTGTGTGTCCCCTGTGTTGTGTGACATGGAAATTATGCCCTCAGCACTCATGATGTCTCCTCCTCCTTTGAAAAGTTTGAAAATGCATTGCTAGTCCCTCTCCTTCTACTACGTAACCAAGATGGCAAACGTTGAGAATGAGAAGTGTCGGTCCATCCGTTTTATACTCGTTTACACTCTTTATCAGTATGAACGCATTTATGAGCTATAAGAGTAATATTGTCATTTGTCAGGAGGCCAAAGATATGAGTCCAAAAGTTGCTTTGTGTCTGCTGGGTATGTAGGTAAGGTGAGGTTTATAAGTTTATAAGTCGTGTTGGGTTTTCAGCTTGCTCCGCTGGCTTCAGGTTGCCAGAAAACAAAACAAACAAAAAAATCAATGAATGCAGCTTTAAGTAAAAAGTAGAAATTGCTCAGTGAAAAGTCTCACATAAAAGTGTACTCAAAGAAAAAAAAAAGTTTTCGCTAAGTCACAAAAGATAAAGGACTCATTCTGAGCAATGATCCCTTTTCACAATAGAATTGCTCATCTTTTAGGTGCTTCAGGTAAACCTACTGTGACTTCTATATACTGTTGGCTAATTTAAAATACACTATTTTTAGTTTCTGCTTTGACCGCTGCCAAAACTACACACTTCTCATTAGCCCCCATGGTGAGGTAAGTATTGTGTCAATAGTTCAACAAAAACACTCCCAACATACCTACCATCTAAATTCTTTCTCCAGCCTGAACTTGATCCAATACACTCTCTTGCTATCTGTGTCTCGATGCAGAATCCCAATGATCCTATATGCTTTTAAAGAAGCAAAACAAAGCGATAAATCATTGACAGCAGATCAGTAGCAGAGGATGAATCCTGTCTGCTCCACCCTCCCTGTGAGACAGCAGCCACACTGAAATCATCCTGCTTCCATTCCCCTTTTACCTAGATCAGCAGACACTGACTCTGTCTTTGATGATACAGCTAATTAACATAGCAATTAACAAAGCTCTATGCTGCTGACAAGGTAAGATGGATGGAGACACATTTTTTTCCGTCATATAGACTTGAAAACATGCACATATACACATAACCCTGTCAGGTAAGGTCCTTAGAGGGGCTCATGGGGCAACAATTACCTGTAATTTGTCTGTAATGTGGCTACAGATATTGACTTGTGTAGTGCAGATTTCTCAAACATATTAGGAAAAAGAAATAAAGAAAAAATAACCTGCACTGTCAATCAAACATATCCCCTTATTTGTTATGTTATTTGTTTTATATATATATATATATATATATATATAAATAATATATGAAGGGTGCTAGTTTCTTACCATAAAGGCATCAAGGAAATTGACAAAATAATGCGAAGGTAGGATTCCTGTGAACTCTCGGAAATTATGTCAATAACCTCTGTATCGTTTCCATGGCAACGGGAGGCCCTGTCAGTGCAGCGTAACCATTGTGCTGCAGTGCTGCTTTTCTCCCCCTGGGTTGTCTCTCCAAGGACTTGTCTTTGCTGTATGTCATATTTACATTAACAACCCACAAGCAAACATATGGCTCTCTGCACCATGGGCTATTTGCCCGTGTTACAGAAGGAAATTCCTCACATCGTTCCAGTTTAGATGCATACTCAGTAGGGGTTTGTGTAAATACCCATCAACTCAATGGATATGGACATTTTGAAGGTGAGATTAATCATGCACCCCATGAATTCAGAACAGACACATTAATGTGGTAAATTCTGAGGAACATGCAAAACACTCAGCAAGCATTGCAGCCTGGTCAAGAGGGAAAATGTCAGATGTTTCTCTGCTTTGTCCCATGGGCCCCGCCTTTGTGCGGTGGCTAAGCCTTCTTCCTTCATTTGTCTCTGCTGTCAGCAGTAAATTGAAAGATTAGAGAAAACCCCAGACCATTTTTTACTCTTAACATCTTGGGGACACAATTAGAAATGTAAAAGAGGAAAACGCCCGACCATTTCTGTTAATTCCACATATATACATATGTGTTTGATTTAAAATGATCTAAGATCCCTTTATGCTGACCCTCTCCCAATTGTAAATGACAATTAGCACCACATAGTGCTGTAGCACTTTTTAATCAAGTGTTAGTTAACTATCCAATCGACCATTCACCAGCTAATTAAATCTTATAATTGCCCTACTTAAAGAGGTACAAGTAATTTAATTAGCATGGTTGGCTCCTCTTTATGGCTTTTTTTCTCATTCTAATTTACCTTTGAATCATCTACAGGCCATCTGCATTTATTGTTTGTCAAGAAAATTAAGGATTAAGACCTGACAAGCACACAAAGACACGTGCACACACCCACACATCCACACAAATCAGTATTCTGGTTGTTCGTGAAAGTGGGAGACACTGTTTATGTTTGCATGGATATGTATACTACTTGAATATGTATGTATAGTACTGTGCATAAAGCTTTAGACACTAAAGGTAAAGTGAGGATGCTCTCAAAAATAATGGCATGAATAGTTTTTATCTGTTAACTTTATGCAAAGTATAGAAAAGAGGAAAAAACAAAACTACCCTTTGCCTTAACATGTTCACAAATCTCAGAGCACACTGGAAAATATGCACATCCACATTTACACGTTGCAGTTCATGCCTTTCTAAACACATTAGCTGTATTGGTACAATATTTGCATACAATACAGCACAGCAGACATGCATTTAAATGTGCTGGTTTTTTCAGTTCAGTCATCCAATCTTCCCTCCATTCACTCTCTCTTCATGTGAGGCGTATGTGAGTACTGGCATTATTCCACTTAAAGTTGATGGCTCTCATCTCCTCATCCTATCAGATAGGGCTAATCCTAATCAGCACATCCCTACTAGATCTGTGTATTAGTATACAGTGGGCGTAGCTTCGTAGCTTCGCTTGACACGCTCATACATACACACAAGCTGTACGCAATCCTGTCATCTGATTTCTGTCACACTGAGATGCCGGCGCTTTAGCGTATAGGTATGAACAAAAAAGCCTCAGGATTAAATACTTAGTGTTGGATTTGCTGTATTATCTACATATAACAATTACTATAAAGCCCAACTCAAAGATGGAGAGATCAACTGGTGCTGAGCATTTACGTAGTGTGTGTGTGCTTGATTTTTAACTGTTGCACTTTTCAGCACTGGCTCTCCACATGAAGATCGCAACCCATCTGGTGTAGGGACATGAGGTGGGGGGTTGGGAGAAGAATGAAAACACATTTCAGATCTACAGTAAGTGTGCAATGGCTTTATAACCTTTGAGAGCTCTGCCTCCAGTTTATTTGAAATATTTGGTATTTGCAGCCCTGAGAATTCCTCTGTGTGAAATAGTTAAAAAAGACAGTGAACTCATTCTTAAACATTACAGTTGGCAGTTGTGTGCATGCTCACTTGCAATGCCAATTAGCACAAGTGTCTCTTTATTTCCATATGTTGCAAGCAAGACGTTTTGACAAAATCAAACTTGAGGTGAACAAGGGCTCAATCAATCAATCTCCTATGACTAACCTGTTTCTATGTTTTGCCATGGTTACCAAGTGTCGAGTGGTAAGGATGGCACCATCATGTTATTGGTCAATGTAAAAAAGGACCACAAAAGAGAAGTGTAGAGATCGTGACAGTTAGGGAACCTAAACTGTGGAACAGGCATAGTCATATATTAACTATGCTGTTCCTGTTTTTGACAGGGGCCCAACATGTCCTCTGAGGTAAACAGCATAATATGTTGTCATGGTTAGGGAAAGGTCGTGGTCTGTGGTTGAAGAGATAACAACATATAAGAAAATATTTTATTATTAGGTTGTCGTGTTGCGGTGGACTATAACTTAAGTCAGCTGTCCCCTGGCTTAGCCATCAAGGTCCTATTTTCATCAAGCTGTCAGAGAGCATTTACATAAACGACAGACATGTTTGAAAACCCAAATATTATTGTCCTTATGATTTATGAAGTTGGCAGTGATATTCATTTCTGAAAAGTCCTTATCTACAGTATGTCTGTTTGTTACTTTATCATCTGCATCACAATCATACACGAGTGGTAACACACACTCCTACCATTCATAGACAGAAAGTAGTACTCTCGACTCGTGTTGCACAAATGGCTGACATGACACTAGCAGGTCACCTTGCTCTACTTGGATAAGGTGTTGAGAAGCTCTCAAACTTATGTTTGACTCTGTGCCAGGGGGCTCATCGTTCCCCGGTTGGGAACAGAACGTTGTGCAGCCAAAGTGGGTTTAATTTGGACTGCTTAGCACCCTGCGTTCTCCAGAGCTGTTAAAGCAGCATGGAGAGCAGCCCTTCCTCTCCGTCAGCTGAGGTACATGGAGTGAGGCATTTGCCGTGCACACACATAGAAAGATTAAACATAGACTAAGACAGAGTGTTCCACCCTCAGAGCAAATACCAGACCTTTCCTGACAGGAACATTTTTGAGTAGTGAAGAGGTGTTTTTTTCATATTCACTAACAGATTACTTTACAGAGGTGAATATGAGCTCAGGGATGAAGTTCAGTGTAATGGAAGTGTAATTCTCATTGAATGTTTTTTTTTTTCCTCTTCAAGGATTTTGCTCGTTCAGTCAGTGACACGTTTCTTATCTGTGCGTATTCACATATACACATAGTCGAGTCCCCATAATCAAAAACACATGTGCAAATACACGCATAAACCAATTGTACTACAGTTCATGGTCATGTGCTTTTCATAGCTGAAGAGAGTGATAACATGCAGCCTTATCTGTAACCATGACAACACACTGGATCCACTGTGGGCCCTCTGACGCTTGTTCTGAATTGGCAAGGTGTATGAATGGGGTTTAGATAGGAGCAGAAGCCTGCTGCCATGGGAAAATGTGAGATAGCAAGACCTCTGATAATTCAGGAGATTATGTGTTAAATGATGTTAAAATCCAGAGGGAATTTTTTTTTTGGGGGGGGGGCACTTTCCATTCTGATGACCTTGGATTGTATTGTTCATACTAGCCTCAAAACCTTTTCCTCATTTGAAAGCTAAAAATAATGGTTGCCAACTGATGAAGAGCTGTGTGGAAATCAGAGTAACGTGCAGGACATTCACGATACACTGCTGTCTGTGATAAATTGACATATGTAGTGCGGCTGACTGATGTTAATAGTTGTCTTTACACAACAGTCAGTGTTTGGAACCAAAACAGGGTGTGCTTTTTTTGACATAGCCATAACAAGAGGCAAGCACCCAACCCCCCACTGTCTGCTGTCCTCCACAGACAGCAAGGTCAGCCGGTCAGAGAGCACTATAAAGAGGAGGAGAACTTGGTCATTGAGTTCCTTTAAAGTTCAATCAGATTCAACAGGGGCCCAGTAGTGTGTGTGTGTGTGTGTGTGTGTGTGTGTGTGTGTGCGTGCGTGTGTGTAAGAGAGAGTGAGAGGGCAAAAGAGACAGAGATTTTCAGATTGTGTTTAATAAGCTGACCCTGAGGCAGATGACCCCAGGGTCAAAACAACAGGAAGGAAGTCACATGACCCATTCAGAGAGTGAAGGGGTGGGGGGTAGAGAAACACAGGCGAACAGTGAGTGAGACACAGAGTGGGAGTCAAAGGATGAAGGGGTGGGATTTGGTCTTTGTTGTTCAGTCTTGTTTTTCTCAGTCGGTCTGACGCAGGTGTCTGCAGACATGCCTGGTGCCTCTCCAGGTGTGGATTACAACATCAAGACCACTACAGCGAAAACAAGAAGCAGGGTGAGACAGGCTGGGAGCGAGTGAACGCGACAGACTCAGAAAAAGACAGACAGAGCAAGAAGTAATTCATTTGCCTTCACGTTTTTACATAGTCTAGTGTTGTTACCATAAAATTGCAGTAGTTGTAACAAAGACAGAACAAAATGAAGAGATGGGGAGGGGCTGGGGGGGTGTCCAGGTCAAGGAGGATAAGCAGCAGTCATTAATGACACAATTATTGGTCCCTCATGTCCTAATAGAGTGGTCGTGTGATATTGGGTCATATAAAAGCAGGTTGTAAGAACTGCTGGTTTATTGGTGGGTTGTTAAACTTTGGCCTTTTGGTGATTCCTGCGTGAGATGTCACTTACTGCCCTCACTTTTGCGTATCAGAGCTGATCTCAGAAAGATAAAGGATATTGCTGGTGTGCTTCTATATTTTTCTTATTGTCAATCCTTGTTACATGCATCTTAAAAAAACATATTAAAAAACATATTAGTATTTTTTTAAACAGCAAGTTGTATATAAACATTCATATTTCATTTCTCACACATAAACTGGAATTCATAACAACAGGAAATGCATAGTAAGAATGTATTCATGTAATGCATATCTCCAGACTAGGCGTACAGACAGTTTTCTTAAGCCAGCAAAGGCTAATATAATAAAGTGGAGATGGAAAAATTAGTTGAGAGACAGACTCAAGTAATAAAGCATTGTTAGCGTAGCCAGTTTCACTTTTTCCTTTTCTTTTTTTAAACATATAGTTTTAGTCATGAACCTTCATGCATGTGGCCCCCGGGCTCTGTAGTTTTTGGGCAAACATTACTGAAACAAGAGTGAATCATGTTTTTGTTTGGTGTGCTGGCAGCTTTAGAGTGTGTGGGATCAACTCCAATAGATCAAATAGATACAGTGTCCCTGGTCATCATCATGAAAGAATATTTAACCCTGTGGGTCACTGAGTTTTTGAAAAACAGTGGAGGTGTATGCCTCAGAGGAATATATACTATATCAGGCTTTGGGTACACAGACAATGCTTTGAGAAGGATTCATTCATTGATGATTGACCTCACCTCTCTTGTCCCACTTACATATTACTGATGACCTTCAGCCAGTGCCGCGTACAGGAGTTTCAGTCTGTTGTGTGTCATGAACCATGTTGTGCACTGCGGCTCAGAATGCATGCATAGTAGATGTTTCTCAGACAGCATTACATAACACCGGCTAATTTGGTCTCTTTACTATGAGAGCTTGTGCACACTAGAAATTAGAGTAAAACAGCTGAGCACAGGGAGTCAAATTCTGTCACTGCATAATGCATTAAATTATC
Organism: Trachinotus anak; assembly: GCF_046630095.1. Lineage (NCBI taxonomy): Eukaryota > Metazoa > Chordata > Actinopteri > Carangiformes > Carangidae > Trachinotus > Trachinotus anak. The sequence continues at coordinate 11,751,721 of NW_027273852.1, forward strand.
TATATGCCAAAGAGATGGTGACTTAGCTGCAACAGTGCACACTGGGATATATTTCAGCAAATAAAACTCAAAGCATGTCTTAGGGTGACGGTGTCATGCAGCCATCCAGTGACTGTAAAGCACATTTTTATATTAGTGTGGTTATAACCACAGCTTTTAACCGACACCGACTGGCATTTAGTGACATTTAGAAATAATGTGAGTGGTATGTGGAATCTCCCAGCCTCTCAGGCAGCACCTTTGTTTGGGTGTCAGTGCAGCTCTGGTCTAGTGTTTCGCACATACCCTTTGGCTGTATTATCTCTCCACTCCCTCTGTCTACACTGATAGCAATCAGCGGAAGTCTTTATGACTTCCGTTATGGCTGAATAATCATTGTGCTTGGGCTCGCGCATACACGTACACTCATGCACCCTTCAAACATGGGCTTCGCTGGCCACCATGTCCTGTGTATAATACAGGAAGGAGATTATTAGCTTCCTGAGCAACTGATGGGACCAGTGGAGAGGGGCTGGGCAGCAGACATAGAGGAGGACAGGATGAGGTCAGCAGTGCTATTGGTTGGCCAGTCGCAAGCTCTTAGTATCAGTTACTCCTGTGACCTGGAGACATTTAGAGATTGAGAGTTCGGGAGGTTGTGGCAAATGTAGTGGACTTGATGGATTAAAAGATAAAAATAAAGATAAACGATGTGAAATGTCAAAACAGAGGCTTTTGCACCAAAATCGGTCACAGTCATGCGTGTGTAGAGAATGATGGCCAGCTTCGCAAATGGGGAGTGCAAGTGATATTGTTCTAGGCAGGATGTAGCGGTCAAGAGGCTCTCTGACTAAGGATACACCACGGCCAAAACACTCCATTAAAACTGGCCTGACCTTCAACCTGCCACCACTGTCAGGGAGACTGTTGTTTGCATGGATAATTATCAAGGTTTTAGTGTGTGCACACACACACATGAAAGGCCGTCTCCACAACAAACACAACAAAGGACCGACTTGGACAGCGCCAAAATGTCCAGCACTCCACTTATCAGCTGTTCAATGATAATTATTGTGTGTACAGCCATGTGCGTCTGTCTCTCCGTCTTTGTGTGCCATTGTCCAGTGCGTATGTTTGTGAAGCAGATACCTGTAGAGTGCAGGTATTCCAAACAAGGTCACAGTGTACCTTGGGATTTCTATGTAACCCGGAGTGCAGAAGAAGAATGAGAGACAAAATGCCCTTAACAACAGGCAGAGTAGAGGAGTGGTTCAAATGAAGGCATATAACATGCTGACAGGCTGTATGACTGGAGATCAGAGTGGGACTGCCATGCCTCTTTTTTTAAGTCATTTTCTTAACGCATTTGTATTTCAGGTGGTGTGGCTGGGTGGAGGCCGTGTTGATGGTGGAGGGGTAAGCTCATCACGTTCTCATTACCACAGAAAAAATGGAAAGCACACATGCATACAGACTCTTGTAAACACAAACACATCCCTGTCACTGTCTCTTTCTCTCACAAACACATTTGCCCAATCCTGCCCTCAGCACAGCTTTGTTCCAGCGAGCAAGTGGGTTTAAAAACAAATGACGTGCTTGGCTTTTTATTATGTTCCGGACACTGTTTTTCCTGAGGCTGGAATGCGGACAGGAATGTGTTGTTGCTCTGCTAGTGCTCAAAGGGAGAAAAACCTATCATGCTATCATGCACCAGCAAAAAGAAGAGAGCAAATGAAACGCACAGAAAGAAACAGAGTGATGCAGTGAAGCAGGGGGGAAAAAAACGAGAAGAAAGTGGCTCAGGCCAAAATAACTTTCAGAAAAACAGCCCATTACTATTAAGAGTACACTGGGGAGTAGTGAAATCTCTTCAGTGTTGTTGGGGAGGTATGCTGCTTTTCATTGGCCTATTCTCCCTCTGTCTTTCTGTCTCTGGTTTTCATTACAGCTGTTATGATGCTCTATGCTCAGGCCGGGCCAACACTTGCATAACTGCCTGCCTGTTATTGGGCTGCTAGTCTAAGCCCTGCTCGTGCCAGTCTCTTCTTTTTTTTAATGTACAGTCCTAATGTATCTGTGTTTCATCAGGCCTGTGTGGACATCAGTCACTCTCACAAATGAGGCAAAAAGTCTGCTGTCACAGAGAGGGGAGATATGCGTTAATCTTCTTTCAGACAGTCTTTCCTCGAAGGCATTCACAGTGTTGCACACAGAGGAGTTGTGTAAAGAAGTTAAAAAGAGAGCTTGGGAATAACCCATCTTTAAAAGTAGGGTAAAAGTAACCTTTTGGCATTTTGGTTTTCAAGGGGTATTAGAAGTATAGATGATTAATGATGAAACAATTCAGTTTTATCAAGAACTCCTAGTTTGACCTCAAAGATTTATCAAACTTATTGAGATATTGGCAGATAAGAAGTTGTTTTGGGAATGTAGCTGAATCATTTCAAGCGGAGGATAACAATTTTTACTTTAAATTTAAATTACTTAAAATAACTAACTACACAGGAAATAACTAACTACCTTCTATAAGATAACAGCTAATGCAATATATGGTCACTGTGAGAAGAAGACTTATTTGGCAGAATGGTTTGAGTTCGAACACTGATAAGGAGTCTTTGGTAAAGATAATATCCAATTCAGGCTGGTTTAGAAGAGAAGCTATTGTCCACCATCATAAGATTCACTAGAAAATAATAAGTGCTGGAAATATAAAAGACGTGAAGGTACCACCCACTTAGCTGGTTTTGACATCAATAACCGCAGCCTCACATGGCTCATTGCTTTTACAAAACGGTTACTACATATACCTGGTAAGGCCTCATAACAGAAACACACAGCAACAAAAAAATGCAATAATCGATTGATAACAAATAATAAGCAATGTAGTTCTTCAGCAACATTTAGCAGAACTGTTGCCAAGCAACACACAGACGTTAACATTCATCTGGATATTGCCATTAATTGTACAATTGTTGAAGTAGAGGTCCATTATGTCAGCACTCCTCTTTGCTGGTACAAGGTACTGGGGTGTTCGACGCATGTCAGGTGCGTTTTAGGATATTGCTCCTGTATCTTCTCTTGTTGTGGTTTGGGTGCTAGTAAAATTGCAGGGATAATTTTTTTCACGCCTAGCCCACCCAGTAAGTCAAGATTCATAACAAATCTGACATTTTCAAACAATTAGTTTGGCACAGTAATACTGATGTAATGCAGCCACAGGTGAGTGTTTATAGAATATTTTATCAGTCAATCATAATCAAGGACCAGAGCGAACTGTTTTATAACAGAAGATGCTGGAAATATAAAAGACATGAAGGTACCTTTGTTCATGCGATGTTGGCCTGTCCCCTCAGGGCAGATCATGTTTCCCTAGGATTTCCAAATCAGCAATTGCCCACCAAGCACTTGGTTGAAGCCTTAACGCTCACTCCTCAGGTGTGAGACAATGGGCATTTTGAGTGTTGCTTCAAGTTTTTGCAGGTTGTCCAGTCCCACTGATTCTAGGCCCCAATCTAACCCCAATTTGCTACCGATTCACCAGGTTGAATAGATGGTGACAAAGCGCTCCTTGGCTGACAAGTTGTGGAACAATCATTTACCCATTGAATGTTTTTGTACTCTTATTTTCTCCCATTTTTCTCCCGGAGGCAAAATTTCTGTCCTAAACATGTAATGAAATTGTTTAAGTAGATTAATCAGTGGTGTGAAAAGGGTTTGGCTTGTTTGTTTTGTTCACCTCTTCATTATTTGCTTGTAGGAGCAAATACTGACTTCTTCATAGTCATTTCTTCTCATGCAGGTGCAGAATATACCTGCATGTATGGGCAGTCAGCTGGCTGCAGACTATGTGTTGTGTTCATTACATAGACTGCAAATAAAGATGGATGTCACCCATAGGTTTCTGATTTGGCGCTCAGGGTGGGCAGCTCCGCCGTCGACATCTTGCTGGTGCTTGACTCCAGCTAACTCCCAGCTAATCCAGAAATGGGCAAAGAGGTGGTGCATAAATGGAGCCGAGACTTTATTATTGCATGTCAGGCACCCTCCTGTCATTCAAAGCAGCACACCCTTAATGATACCGAACTTTAAGTCTTAATAAAATGTAAATAGGTGAATTATATAACAATTCACCCCCTGTACAGTTGTCATGAAGGGGGAAATTAGCTAAACAAAAAAATGTTTTTTGTTCCAGGCTGTAAACATGTTAATTTCTGCTGTAAAGTTGAGCATTTTAACACAGGAGTCTACAGGGATTTTGTCACTTTTGGAGCCGGCCCCAGGTGGCCATTCACTTCCACGTTGGCTTCATTGTCAGCCCTGAAGTTTGCTGCTTGGTTCACTGCAGCTTGTGACAGAATGTACACACCAACATGAGGCAATGTGAAATGACAGGGTTAGCGTTAGCACTAACCTCAAAAGCTTGGTATCCAACTACTTACAGTTGTGCTTCTACACTCAAAATGTGTCTGTGCAGATACAGGAACTGTGCTGTGCAGGGTGCTATCATGTGTCATGGTGATTAATAAGAAAACATATACCAATCTGAGCTGATAAATCACAGCGTAACTTGATCATGAAGCTGAGTCAGTGGTAGCTTGACAAGCACACTGTTGCTAGCTATAGCTAATCACCCGTTAAAGATCCCAGGATTATCCACAATGCACATGTGGAAACGTCCAAAAAATGCTGCCCCTCACGCTTCTCGACAAGCCCCAGCCTTTGTTAACGGGAACGAAAATGACAGAAATGATAGCTGCAACAGTTGGTGGTCAAGCTAGTTTCCAGACACGATAAACTACTGTGGCCACAAGAGGGCAGTAAAGAAGAATACACAAGTAATGGCTGCCCTGTTATTGTAACTATGATAACAAAGGTCCGTTTATACTAATATGCAATTGTAACCAAACCATGATCTTTCCCTAAACCTAACCAAACCGTAACCAGATTACTGCCATATCTTTATCTCTCAGCAGTGGTTTGTAACAATTTTGAAGAAAGACAGACATGACTGTGTTTCTTCGAGGACTTGGTGTTTGTCCAGCTTTCAGCCCAGTGCACACTGCGATAAAGATATAGTGAAGACAAACTGCATAGTTGTGAAGTCATTCAACAATGCATATGGAGCATGTCTCCTCCAAGACTGTGATACAGTCTCAGTCTGGTGTGATATCATTTGAGACAAACATGTTATCCATGTGTCACATATTTTGCTTTGTAAACAGCAGGAGGGTCACGGTTAAAATAATTTGTACTTTGAGCACAGTGGCAGTGTGGCAAATGTGTACCATGGCCTCCTGCTACATCTCTGACAAATCACAGAACAGTGGAAGCTGAGTCTCTGACAAATCACTTAGTAATGGAGCCGATTCATGTATTTGTATGGAAAATGGGACTTTGATGTATCTGGACGTGAGAGTGCATGCACGAAAGCACAAGACACAGGAATTAAAACAGGGGGAAAAAAAAAAAAAAGAAAAGAAAGAAAGAAAATGGTTGTAAGTGTTACAGGGTCATCCTTCACCCGGGGCACTCAGGGACCTATTTGTCCCAGCAGGGAGAGCCAGGTGAAGGATGATGTCTGGAGCCCCACGGCCTGTCTAGAGCTCAGAGCAGGGCAGGAACACCCAAGATGGATGAGAGAGGGGCTAAATGAGAAAAGGTGGATCAAAGAGTGGGAGAGAGCGGGAGTGCAGGAGAGGGTAGCTGGGAGGACAAGGGTGGAAGAGAAGATGAGTGATGGGTGGATGGTCTTTCTTTTGATCCATCACTGAGTGATGCTCCATTCAGTGTGTTGACTGAGACCACCTGGGGGACTCCAAGGGAGGCTGTGTGTTTGCTTATTAGTGCTCGGGGGGAGGGTTATCGCTTCGCTATAGATGGCTGTCAGCCGCAGAGCCCTCCACATTGGGGTGATTGAAGGAAACTGATGGCCCACTTCCAGACAGTGTCATGTCTCTCTGGAGCGCTCAGTAAACCTGCTGTGGGATCTCACTGATACAGGAGACGCCAAACAGGGAAATCTTTTGTATCTCAAGTCCCATTTTGTTATTGTTGTCACTGAAAAGAATCAAGTGGGGAAATCACCCATGCCTCTGTTTTATAAAAGCTTTAGCCCTTTTCTCCTCAGTCTTTCCTTTTTTGCCTTGAAAAGAAGCCTCGTGTTGTTCAACGCTGTGTTTCACTAATTATTTATTTATCTCCTTTCACCACTACCAGCCTCCATCATTCATATAATAATGTGGTAATTCCCAAATGAGACTCCCATCCCCCCTCACATCTCCACCCACTCTCTACAAGCTATACTTTCTGCGCCCATCCACCTTTCATGTTTATCACTGGCTTGTGTATTTTTGTATGAGACTTTCTCACACACACAAATGACCTTATCTAGGGGTCAGTCTGCAAGTTGAATACGTCTTTTGTGGCGAGAGATGTAAGCAGTGTAAATGTAAACAATGGTGCCATTGTCCTTCAGCTCTCATTCACTTTCTATTGCTCCTCCTATCCATCACTCTCAAATATAGAAACATTCAAAAATAGGACGGAGTTGTTCTGAGGCCAACGGTTCGAGGGCATTGTAGGATAAAATGTGTGCCCTTGCTCGGCTCTGTGCATCACAAAGCCCTGAGAATTCATAACATTATCAGAGATAAAGAAAAATGTAGATGGAGGTGACACAGAGATTAGGGTGAGATATTTATGGTGATCAGTTAAGATGACAAATGCAATCTAAGGACAGGTTAGGTGAAAGCAGTGAATGGAGAGGAGTGGTTAACATTATACAGAGGAAGATCAAGAGATACATATGTTAACATTCATGTCTAGAGATCTGTTGGTCTAAAATAAATCTTTGCTCCAAAACGCGTTTCCACTGTACAGTGAACACTTCTTCATTCATATGAGTAGCGAGTGACAAAATGAATTTTTATATAACTCATCCATTTCAATTTATTCAGTCTTAAAGTTCTGCATAAGCGAGTGTGTGTTTGCCATAAATCAGCATTCACTGAAGTCTCAGCTCCACCTGTGCTCTAACTCTTTGCCCTTTTTTGGATTGGCCAGGGGTTAGGCTGAGACAGGCACAGGCAAGATGGCGACGGTGGAGCAGCCAGCTCTGAGCTTCAAAACTGTGGGTGACGTCACAGAGGCTACAGCCATCTTTATTTCCAGTTATTTCCAACTACTATAGTTGTAAGACTGCAACACTTTTGACTTATAACTGTTCCTTTGATTGTGTGGTTGGTCAGCAAGCAACGAGCAAGACTTTTTTTTCTTCCAATACAGTCTCACTTGGTCTGGTATGACAAATGCCTTACTGTGGCTAATGTTAGCTAATGTTACCTAAGCACCGACCGGTGCAAGGACCCAATTGGAACTTTGTTCATTTTATATTAACCTAAATAAGAATTAATAATTCTTTTTAGGGTGTGTAAAAGTGCTTGAAAATTCATGAAAATTTTGAGTTTTCGTTGAACGGCATGCCCATGGCGGCATAACTAATTCCAAATTTCAGGTATAAAACAGGAAGTTGTTGTAACTCAAATAAGCTTCGTCCAATCTGCCCTAAACTTCTCGTGTGACAAGAGTCCCAGTCTGAAGACACCTAGAGTCACACCTAAAGTCACAGTCATAGTGCCACCTCCTGACAACAGGAAGTAACCCTTAAGTGACAATCATGATTTGATTTACATGAAATTTTCATAGTCTAGTCTACACTTGATATACAGGACCATAATGCATGTTTGGTGGGTGTTCTGTAGTGCCACATGGTAGACACAAGTAGTGATACAACACATGCAATTCATCACGTCCGCCACCGCACAGTCCATGCTGCAAATAACATGTTACACATCAGTGCGAGTTCCAATGGTCGATGTTCATAGTTAAATTCTTATAAAAGCTTATAAAAGCTGAAATTTTGGAAATATCAGTCAGCAGGAATTTCACCAAGGTTGACCTTGTGCTCAGAGTGATTTGTTGGCAGGTTGATAATAATAAAAATAACACATTTTATTTATAGGCACCTTTCAAGGCACTCAAGGACACACAAACAGTGAAAGATTAGGACAGAGTGTATTATTTAGAAGCTTGTTGACTTGCATGTTTCAACACATCAGGATTTCTTCTCCAAAGCAGATAACCATCAGTTGTTGTTGCATTTATATTTGCCACAGGTTATATCTGAGCTTTGAGTTTTCCAGAGTGACAGCTCATTTTCTAAAACCCAAATCTCTCGGTTGATGGTCATTTACATAAATTCAACATTCATACACATTTAAAATGAAACACACACACACACGGCTCATTGACACTCAGCAGCCTGAGAAGCAGATGGTGTTTCCTTCTAAGGAGCGTTTGGCTGCATGCTGCCTCCAGGTCGTGTGCCGTCGCCACCAACCACATCCAAAGCAGGGAGGGGAACAGGAGACTTGTAGCAGGGGCCCACTCCTTAAAACCCTCCCTCATACTGTGCTCACAGGGAGGATGTGGTTACTTTCAAGGGACTGCATACTCAAGAGTTTCCAAATTTGTTATCCTTACATCATACACTCTACGGGGCTACTGTTTTCTAAATTTATGTTCCAGAAACCTTTTTTTTTTCTGTTGCTCATTCATACTTTAACGCTCTTTGCAGTGCGTTAATAAAGAAGTGTAGCTGTTGAAAAACTGATGTGATGAATAGATCCACTTGTGCTTGAGGAAACATGTTCCCCAGCAGTGTAATGAGGACACACCCTGAGCTGACCTGCAGCTGTAAACACACATGCAGACGCACCTGCCAAGTATGAGTCACGCAAGGTGGGCAGAGTCAGGAGAGAACATGAGCTCATCCTGTTGGTTCCCGCACATTTCATCTCCACCTCTGTCTCTCTCTGTCTTTGTCTTTCTGCCTGCATTTTCCTGTTTCTCCCTCATCACATCTTACGTGTCCCATTCCCTCTCCCATTGTGTGTGTTTGTTAGTGAGTGTGCTTATTTTCCCGTGTCCTGTCTTTGTTTTGGCTGCTTCTCTATCATCAGAGACAGGAAGGGGAGTGTTTGAGAGTGAGAGGTGGGTTTTTGTTCACCTAGTGGCCAGGTAAAGGGGCTGAGTAGTGTGTGTGTGTGTGTGTGTGTGTGTGTGTGTGTGTGTGTGTGTGTTGGTAGGGATTACAGTCAAAGCAGTCAGCGTGAGAAACAGGAGATGCACCAAAAGCGTGAGAACACTACCTGGAAAACAGCTGGGAATGTCTGCTGAACAGGCTGACCAAACACACATGTGTATACTTAGAAACACACACACACACACACACACACACACACACACACACACACACACACACACACACAGTAATGCATGTAAGTGAGCGACAGCCACTCCCACACAGACACACACACACACACACACACACACACACACACACACACACACACACACACACATTCCTGTAAAATACATGTTGGGTCAGACCCAACTGGGGCTTCCATTCTGACTCATTTCTCAAGAATCGTAGTTTCAGGACATGGGAATTTGGGAGCTCTAAAAGCCTGGAAGAACTTCACTTAGTTTCCAGCTTTTAAACTAACGTTATTCTGGATGAACACAACTTTGCAGAGCATATTCTTCCCTACCAGTGTCACCCTTTCCTTCTACTGCTTTGTCCTTTCTCTCACATCCAAATATTCAGGCTCTGCTTATGTTTGTATTTTTTTTTTTGAACACTGACAGTTCATTACAATATGCATGTGTTTTTGCTTGTGTGATTATACTTGCATTTGTGTGCGCAAGAGGATGGGAAGAACCAGTTTCTGCATTCTCAGATTCCACTGGAAAGAGGAAGTTAACCTTTGTTTACTGGACTTTTGTTGACAGATTATGCAACACTCAGAAGATGACACAAGTGTGTTTATTGCCTCCAGTGCTCCAGGTGAGAGAGAGAGAGAGAGAGAGAGAGAGAGAGAGAGAGAGAGAGATTATTTGAATAGGTGGCCAAAGTTAAAGAAGGATCAGTTACACACACATGCACACTCTCAGTTTATATACAAATATGGTGAAAACATTCCTGTATGCAGAAGTGTTTGCATTCCGGCTCATTGGCTCTGTGGGAAATATTTGGGAACGTGCAAAAAGATGAATCTATGCAGCACCAGACCAAATCTGCAGACAGCACATTTCCTTCTGCATATAAGCACTTTTGTGGCTCAGGAGGCAGAGTGGGTCATCCACTAACCAGAAGGTCGGTGGTTTGGTCCTGGTTCCTCCAGCCCACCTGTCAAAGTTTCTTGAGGCAAGAAACTGAACCCCAGATTGCCTTTGATGGCTGTTCCACCAGTGTATAAGTGTGTATGTATGGTAGAGTGCTACATAAATGCAGTCCATTAACCATCCATTTACAGAGGAATGTCTATTTGACAAGAAATATTCTTTAAAGACAAGGTGATGAAAATGTGAACAACAGTAAACAGCTTACCTTCTCTATAGAAGTGGTGTTTGAGAACTGAAGGAAACATTAAATAAGAACTGAAGACAAGGTCCCGACCTAGTGTATGGCTAGACTGCATTGTATTTGCATTCTGCCTGGTGTCAGCACTCTATCTGCTTGCCTCTCTCCTGCTCTCTGTGCTCACATATACAGCATTTTAACACAGATGAATTCATAAAGCTGTTCTCATTTACATGCTTTTATGTTTCTGTGATCAGACAATGGAATAAGTTTGAAATAGTGACTGAAGCGCGGCCCATTAAGACTATAGGTTGACGAGTAGTCACTTCCTAGTCATTTCCATGAAGTGAATTAGTGTCACAGGTGGAAGACCAGCACAGATGATGTGTCTCTGCTTGGATATTCTGTGTGTCTCTATAAACTGTAGCACTATTATTCACTCACTGCACTCTGAGCCACACAACTGATATTGTACTGTCTGACCCAGATTGCAACCAAGAGTTTATGAAAGCCATCTTGCACAGTGTGACACGCAATGAACCTGCGAGATTGCAGTCGTTGCACAGCGTGTAGGGGCCTAGACTCTCGCCTCATGGAGATTATAGCAGTAATGTCATTTTTTAATTTTCATTCATCTGCTCTGCATGTATGTGTATGTGTGTGAAGTGAAAAGTAAAAATCTTGTCTTATCTGTCTTGTCTGTGCGTGGCTGTTTATCCAAAGCAAGACCGTCACTTCCTCAGTGTCCTGGAGCAATTCTTGTTGCATGTGCTTTTCCCTTTTTGCATGCGTTTTTCATATTTGTTGCTTTTTCTGAACTCGGAGCATATTTCCCAGAATGATTGTGCTTTCTCTCTTGTATGTGTTTGGTCCTCAGGGGCCACCGTAAACTTCCCTCTCTCTAATGGTCACAGCCTACCACGTGCACTATAATGCAGAAAATATGCTGCACGTTGACCAAGGCTGGTCACACAAACCAACTGAATAGTGATTGGTGTGGGAGACACCAACAAACAGCCAAAGAGCATACCTGCTTTTTAAAGCACACACACGCTGCCACTAATGTAGTGGCTCTTCATAGACAGCTTTCTGGAATTTCCTGTGGAGCTACTGCAGGTCTCCGTCCACAAGGCTGATGACTCCCTGGGGTAACTGGCTACTTTATGCTGCTCATATGGAGAACTGACCCCCCCCCCAGCCACACACAGACACACGAACGCTCACTCGCATTCACACATACATGAATTCACACTAAAGCAGACATTTAAATGATATTCAGGATAGTTTATTGAGGTTTCTTTATCTCACTGTTATAGTGATTTGCATGTTTCAGTGTCAGATTCCCCACTTTTTCTCTCCTAGGTAGAGACTGGTCTTCAGCTTATTTTCTATTACTTATTTAAGTCTAATTAAACTTTAGGAGTCAAGTCAAGCAAGAGGGACAAAAGCAGCAATGAACAGAGCAGCGGTTGATGAGATTTGGTGTAGAGAGACTATGTCACACTGCTCTCTAAGATTTTGCTCTGTCATTAGCCCTCTAGCTTCTACATTTGCTCTAGGGACAAATCAGCCTAATGGAAGAGATCTACCTTCAGGCTATCATTATGCCCTTCCTGTCAGTCAACATGCACATTTCTCTGCAACCCACCCCTTCTTTACAGCTGTTCCCAACCACTTTACTGCTCACATACTTCAGATTTAAGTACAAGCATGTCATGTCCCTTGCCCAGAACATGCACACAAACCTAAAAGCCAACCCCTCCTCCCATCCAAACACACAACACTAGCCTCGGCAGACAATCGGGCCTATTTCTCTGCATTAATTACCATTTTAATTAGCGAGGCTGTGAGAATAAATAATCTGACAGCATATGGCTAAGGGTGCAAAATCATAATCCTATCACAGTGTTATTTATTCCCGCCCAGTTCCAGGGGCTGTTTCAACATGCTGGTCTAATTACTATTGCTGGGGGTGGGGACTGGGAGGCAAGCACAGAAAAACAATAACAATGCTAATGCTGGAGGCAATGCTAGGTTAGGCCTACACCCAATTCTTGATGTGTGCTTTCTCAATAAGGAGCCAGGCTTTAAAAACACTTGGGAGTAAACAAAGAGGGATAAGGGAAATGAAAGAATCAAGATATGTCGTCTCTTTCCTTCGTTCATTCCTAATGAGGGTTTTCTTAATGAAAGAGAGAGGAATCTGAATCGAAACATCTGCTCTTGCGACGGCCTATTCAAATGAGAGATGAAAGACCAGGGGTTGTTTGTGATGTGACGGGGAGGAGAATAGAAACAGAGGCAAATGGCTCTCTTAAATAACATCATTATTTATTGCATGTGTCTATAAAGAATCAATACAATCTAAAGCAATGAACTAAGTTTAAATTATCATCTCTTAGTAGCATCACAATATGCAAGATATGAATTATTTACAATGAAAGACACAGCAAGATAAGCCAGGGCCCATATCGTAACCTTTTTAGATGCTGAATAAAAACTTGAAACATTATCCAAATGCAAAACACTGCTTAAAACAAACAGAAAAAGTTTCCATTTGAAATTTGAAGAGAAAAAATGTACAAACAGCAAAAATCTGATTTTAAGGTTTAACAAACATTATTAACAGTATTTATACATTTGGTACATCTTTGTAAACTAATTTTGAAAAGTGTAAATATTGCATATATGCCATCTGTGTTGTACCTTAGTAACAAGAATTAACTATGTCAAGTAATAATGATTTCTCTTTAAAATCTTTTTCAGAATTACAGCATTAGAAAATGTCCTCATAGTGGCATCAATTTCACAAGACTATCCCATGACAGTTAAAAAAAGAAAAAGAAAAAAAAAGTATAATCAAAGCCAAACCATACTGGTTAGCATATAACTTAATTAGTGCTTTTGTTGTATCAGAAAAATTCACTCAAACACATACTATGTACAGTACAAACAACAGAAGTTATTTAACTTAACATCTCTCAGTTTCGCAGCGTTTGCTTAGATGTAATTCTCTGTAACGTCGCACTATTTACAGTCATATAGGCAAAGGTTAAGTACCAGTGAATTCAGATAAATAATAAGATACTTCCCCTAGTTTGTCTCTTTTATTCGGCTTGTATCTGTTATAGTCTCCATTCAGTACCTCTGCATGTTTCGTTATTGTTGTTGCAGTTGTTGTGGTGTTTGTTGGGTTGTGTGTGTTCCCCAGCTCAGAACACAGCATGTACTACATTCAACATGTCTTGTGTTACAATCTAGAAAGTTTGTAAGTGCAAGACCATGCAGTGGAGGCCGTGAATTCAAGCTATTGAGCGGCTCGTTAAAAAAACAGAAGAAAAAAAAAAAAAAAGCCGGTCAGACTGCGCCCTGCATTTGCCACATTGCTCAGTGCTGCCAGGTGTGGTGTGACAGACCTCCACAATGAGGCATCAGGTGAGAAAATGTAAGATACTGGGCTGGCCAGTTACTCTGTATAAATAACTTCAAACATTCAGGTTCCCATCCCTTGTCTCAACAGGTCACAGCCTCCTGTGGGCTGTGTGGGCGTGCAGGATGTCACAGGTGAACAGTGGATGAGTTGGTAAAGTGTATGAAGGTGCTGAGACTTTGGCTCAGACAGGCCACAGATCTGGTGGTCAGGTCCAGGTGGACCTGGTTCATTCTGCATTGTTTGGATGTGCGACACCTGCATGCACGTGTACATGCAATGCAACGTCAAGCATTCCTCTAAGGCCCTCTAAGTATTCATTTAGTGTGTGTGAATCCTCCGACTCAGACATATTATTAAATATATTACTCTGGATTTTTAATACATAATCTTGTCATAGATGTAGGTGGGGAGAGAAGGAACTTAATCTCAGAGAGGCTGTCTCTCATTCGGCTCTGATGCACATTCAGTCTCTAGGGTGATCGGTTAAATCTTTGATATACTGCGTGTTTATAGGTCCAAACTAAAAAGGTCCATCAGATGGGGGCTGATGGTTAGAGTAAGGCTTTGGATTGGTGATTCTTAAAAAACATTCACCTTTGAAAATAAATATTTTATATCTATTTCTACTGTGTGAATTGGTACCAACCTGGTTTTTTGCTGAGGTAGGGTTTTTTTTAAGCAAATGTTAACTTAGATTTTTATTTTTTTTTTAAATATGTTCAAAAATGCCACCTTTTTGCAGTACAATCTGTATAAAAATTCACACACACATCTCATTTACTGCATACAGACATGATAAATAAATAAATACATGTAATCTGTATGCATGTACTTTTTTTTTGCGGGTATGTGCGGGCACACTTGGCTCACAGGTTTTCAGGTGAGAGTTTCTGGCAATGCTTGGCTGAAGCCAAAAAAAAAAAAAAGCCAGTTGAAAGTGTATGAATGATAATAGCGACAATAATTAACATAACAATATACTGCAGAATAATTTTGCAGGCCTACATACAGAGATAAATAGATAAATAGTTACCTATCTATAATTAGAGTTAAAAGTCCATTTAAGTTCTTGTTATTTTTTAAAGTAATCTAGTACTACAGCAGCGATGGCGCCTGAATGTTTTGGTGCCGAGAAAAGCGGAGGGAAGATTTGGGGCAAGGGTCAAGTGTCCGTGTTTCCATGGTGATGGCTGTCCCCGTGACCCTTGAAGGCAGCAAAAAGGTCAAAGGACACTGGCTGCAGCGCATGGTCCAACTGTCACTGTGGCGACCTCGTCACTTGGCTGCAGCGAAATCCTACGTTCACAGGAAAAGAAGGGAGATGGGGGCAGGGGGGGGGCACTCATCAGCCTTCATTCTGAAAGAACAAGAAGAAGAAGAAAAAAAACACAAGTTAGTTTCTTGTCATTTGATTACAGACGTGAACCTGCATGTAACTGAGTGAGATTTCTCAGGCGGTGCTCCCTTCAGAATGTAAGTGTGTTTACATACAGTATATGTGATTTATTACATTGGACAAAGCAATAGAAGGGAGGAAGAGGTCAAACGTATACCCTCACTCTGTTACCAAGTAAGGAATAAGTGCTCTTCCAGGGGCTGCCTTTGTGTGTGTGTGAGTTTGTGTGTGAGTGTGTGTGTGTGTGTGTGTATTCCTCAGCTGGTAGACACTGAAGTGGCAAGTGCTTTCACGGGAGGGGAAAAACAGACTGGCATTTAGCACTGTGCAGCTGACACAGGGCAGCCACCAAAAACAGCAAATGAGACTAACAACACGCCCACACACCAACACACACACACACACACACACACAGACTGGTGTTCTTGATTGCATATCTACTAAAGTGAAATAAACAAAGATTTACTCCAACACACACCAGAGCTGTGTATTTTCACATACTATAAACACAAGAGTTCTCAGAGTGTCACTTTTCTCCCAGTGGAAAGCTGCACTGACCCTTGCCCCTGTGTACTTGTTTGTGAGGTTTCATTTGCATGCAGAGCTATCAAATGGGAGCGGAAGTCTTGGTTGACACACACACACACACACACACACACACACACACACACACACACACACACACACACACACAGATCTTCTCCACGGCTGCATTTCTTCCCTCATTCGCTGTCTCCTCGCCCTCTTCCCCAGCCGTGAACAAGAGCTGTTTTCACAAAGCTGGATGTGATCGTCATTCTCTAAAACAAACCTTTCATTCAGAGTCCTCAGTCCCCCCCACCTCCCGCTCCACTACTTCTCCCACCATAAACACACACACACGTCTGTGCTCTCTCTTTGCCCTATACATACTCGCTCTAAATGAAAATCTGATGTTACATCAGAGAGGGAAAAAAAAACACATTGAAGCGGCTGAAGCATTTCCACAGATGCACAAACAAAGAACCACAGAGTTCATTTGAAAAATAAAATAATTGATTTCACTCCTGTGGCCACCTGGGCTGGCCGCGCTCTGTCTCTTCATTGCCATGCGTGTCAGAGACAAAAGAAAATAGAAACACTGGGTTGGGAAGTGGTGGAAAAACCACAGTAACAGAATCAACCTGACAGAGAGGAACGGGAATGCAATGAGGTCATGGGACCGATGGTCCATAACAATCTGAATGTGTGTGTGTGTGTGTGTGTGTGTGTGTGTTTTTCTGGAGGGGCTGGGCTAGTCAGTGGCCTGTAGAGACAGACACTTGGGTGAGAATGACTGAGATCTACCGGGAAGGAGAGCTGAATCACTAACAGCTCAGATCAGTAACCAGGTGTAGACACGAACATAAACACTGAAAGATTATGAGTATTGAATGAGCTGTGGTGCAAGTGGACAATGTGGCGTGTAGGGAGTCGCCACACACACACTACCATTCAAACACATGCTGATTGGAGAAAAGTGTGGGTGGGCGGGGAGAATTTTGGTAGGGGGTGCGGGGGTGCGGGGGAGGGTGGAGGGGACGTATTGAGAGAAAGGGACAGAGGTCCAGCAGGGGAATGAACCCAATGGCTCCTACCCCTCCTCCTACACACAGCCCTCCACCCACCCATCCCAACAACCCACGTCTGTGCCCCCTGTCCCAGCCCACACACACACACACACACACACACACACACACACACACACACACACACACACACACCACAGGCTCTGTTCATTATTTATTTAGTTCTCACAGGCTAAATTTAGCCCTGCTCCATTCACGGCTAGGACACACACGCAGGCATGCATTAGCAGCCTCCTCTCTGGTGCTTCACAGGCATTGTAAACAAAGGCCCATGTCTGTTGCTGCATCGCCTGCTTGAGTAGTTTCATGTTGTTGCAGAACGAAGTTAATGGGCGTGTAGGGGAACTGCTCCGACTGTATTTCTGAACAGCAACTGCACTAAAGGAAGAGGATCACCAACTGTTTTTTGTTCATTGCACAGACACTGGAAATTGAGCTTCTGCAAACAACCAAACTGATGTTAGGAGCAGGTCTCCTCCTACAGATAGGCAGAGATCAGCAGGCTCAGATACGTTCTGTTTACATTCCTGCCCTGCTGACTCCTCCCTGATCTACAGCAGCGCTCCACCTAACAAACACTGACTGACTCCTCACCTCTGAGCTCCTACACCTCGGCGTGACCAACAACAACAAAACAACAACCCCTGCTAACCTTGTTATCCTGCTGACTCATTATTACATGTATTCCAGATCACACAGGTAATATATTCCCCAACTAACCTGCATAAATCTCATCTTATTCAACAATTGAGTCTATCACCAATCTGGAAATTATTTTCTTGAATAATCATTTGGTCTATAAAATGTCAGAATTAAAAGAAAAAAACAATCACAGTTTCCTAAATCCCCAGCCGATATATATAAGCCACATAGGCTATAGACAAAGAAAAGTAACAAACCTTTGAAGCCAAGAATCTGGATTTATGAATGAATCAGCCCGTAACCACAGCACTAAACTGGACTTACTTGTGTGTGTGTGTGCTTTTGTGTGTGTGTGTGTGTGTACAAGCGCTGTATGACGTGTGCACTCATGTCACACACAAAGATCTCTTCCTCTCCCTCTAGAAAAACAAGCTACTCAACAATGTCTAATCCTGAAGTGAATGTAATCCTTCTTACCTCCAAGCTAAATTGAGGATACAGCAGGTTAACTTTGTTTTTATCTAGTGCTGGAACACCCCGCCCTACTTCGCTCAGAGAGTTCTGTATCACACAACCAGGAGTGCTGTGTATGTTCCTCAAAGTATACTGTAGGTAATCTAGTAACCAAGTAAAGCTATTGTTTGCAGAGGTAAATGTTCTTGACTAAGAACAGGTTCTTTCACTGCAAAATTAAAAGCTACAAAGTATAAGCAATGTAATTAACTAGAAATGTGGACATTCTATAGAAAAGTACTGTATCTCACTGCATTAGTGAGCTATGTTGTCAAAACAAGACAAATATGTGAATATATTTGCCTTTAGCATTAAAAAGGTTTAGCAGCTAGTTACTGATTCTCAGACGCTGGACTTTCTCAGCTCATGAACACACCATGACAAAAGACATTTCTAGGACTGCAACTAATAATATAGCTTCGCATTTTTCCTGGAAATATGACTCACAGGATAAATCGATTATCATTATAGGTGCTGATTAATCGATTCAGCATTGCAACTCTGGACATTTCAAATCAATTGTTCAAACCAGTTGGCTGTCTGTTATTGTGCTTGGCAGCGTGAGATAAACCAAGCAGCAAGAGAAGTGAGAGTCTTGTTAGTGGCTCTAATTAGATATGATTATTTAATTGTTTAATGCAACGTTGGACAATCCTCTATGGCCTCTGGTGTGAAAAGCCAATCAGAGACACTCCACTGAGGTCAGATAACAACAGGAAGAACACAAGGCTCAAATGCACCGGTGTGGTGAAGGAGAGTGTGGAAGGGGCGGTGGGGGGAGGAGGGGTTGAATCACATGATTTCTGAAAAACAGAAACCAATACCTGGAGAGAGGAAGAGGAGAAATGGGGGAGGCAGGGAGGCATAGGAGAAAAGAGGGAGTGGGTGGCTTCTTGAAACTGCTTTGCCACACCCCCACCTTCTCCCTGTTGTTGTTATGGCAGATGGTGGCCAGTCATTAGCGTATTGTCACTCTCCTCTGAAGGGCCAGATAACCAGTGAGCAGTGCTCGGCAGGGCAGGTGCAAAACCCCGACGCCCCCCTTCCTCCCCCACGCCTCCACCATCTGCTGATGGCTGTGTATATGTACGCACACAGGAGACGTAGACACACAGAAAAAGTGGAAATGTGCATGTGTGTTTGGGTGGTGGTGAGGGTGATGGTGGTGATGGTGGTGGTGGTGGTGGTGGGGGGGGGGCAGCCTGGGCCCGCAAATCAGGGAGTGTGAGTCAGTTTTCTCCCCTACCCCCTCCCCACCCACCCAGGATCATTTTTAGTCAGAGACAGAAACATTTGATAATTGAGGACAAAATAGGGAAAAAGAAGAAGTGGTGATACACATGTTCTATAAAAGGAGAGCTATGATGAGGGCAGCCAAAGAAAGGGTTGTAAAAATAGTACACACACTCCCCTCTTTCTTTACCAATACACACTCAGAGGTGTGTGGATTTCTGGAAATGCCCTGATGGCAGTGTCTCTCTCAAAGCCTCTTTCAGATGCACATGCACACACACACACACACACACACACACACACACACAGTGCTAGTTCAAAGGTCAAGAAACTGACACTGTCGGCAGGGCCAGGAAGCGTGCACTGAAAGCTAAACAGCCCCCTCCTCTGCCCCGCCACCTCCCCCCCTCCCCTGCACGTAATGTCAGGGCCAAAACCCAAACATCAACAACAACAGTGAAACCTACCAACTAACGGACTCAACCACTCCTCCCTGTGCCACGTGAAAAGCCTCCATAAACACACGTAGGATATGCTTACATATTTGCATGTTTGTCGAGCTGGGGAGCAGCATCCCTCCCTTTCTACCTCTACCTCACACCACAATGCCAAATGAGGCCAGGTGATTTATTTCCCTAATGTACCTGTTTGAAGCTGATGTACTGCAGGGTATACAAACTGTGGCTCACTCAGAGATAACAAGAGAATGTGGTAAAACTTGCCACCTTGTAGTAAACAGGTGTGCCCTCTCTTTCTCTAGCACACACGGCAATGTATGTACAAGTGTTGTACAAAAATATGTTAGGAAGGGCTTATATAACCCAGATACAGCAGCAAAGATCAACTCTTACTGGAACAACACTGATCTCTATCAGTCCTTGTTTCTTTTCTTTCTTTCCTTCCTTCTTGCTCCTCCACTCCTCCCCCTCAATCTCTCCCTCCCTTCAGTCAAAAGCTCAATTGTCTATTTTGTTGGACTTGAAAAACAAAACAAGTCATCCACCCATCAGTCACCATTGTTCTTTCACCTCCTTCTTTCCTCCTCATCTGGTTCCGTAGCCTTGGACCAACGTCTCCTCTGAGGGTCAAAATTCAATATTTGGGTTCTGACACATTAAAGTACCAGGACACAATGAACTGTTGACCTCAATAATGGATGCGAGGGTGCACGTGTATGTGTGTGTGTGTGTGTGTGGTTTTTAACTCATATGTGTTCATACAAAACGTCAGTGAACATCAGCTCCTGTGTAAAACAGTTTCATTGGCATGTTTTTATGAAGTTACTCAGTGAAAAAAAAGAGAATCCTCCCATCCCCCCCTTTGAGTCCATCCCACCAGGTTAGAAAAACAAGTGAGCATTCACCTCTCCCAGCAACCTTTGCACACTGCCCACATTCCAGTCCTGAAACCCAGTACCTGACAACTGATAAACAACTGACTCACTTGTTTTTCTGGGGAACCCGATGACTTCCACCAAGCCCTGCACTAGCTGCGCTCACAGCATGAGAGCCAACAGAGACACAGACAAAAAGGGACAACTTGGTTGTGAAACCACAAACGGCAATTAAACTCTTGTATTTCACCATCATGAACACTGACTCCTGACTCACTATGATCCGGACACAGTGTGTTTTCTTCTCAAACAATAGCAACTTCTGACATGCCCCTGCCAGGTCATCTATCCCGGTAAATAATCCCTGCCCTTTAGAGATGCATGAAAAGCCACTGATGCAACGGCGAATAAATGAGGTGAAAGGTAATATTTAGATAGCAACGGTTCTTTCCCATAAAGAAAGCTAGTCACAAGGACTTCATGGCTAATTCACACACATCTTGTGTCATGCTGCATGTGCCACTGACTCAGATCAGTTTCTTGAAATACTGACATGGTATTAAAAAAAAAAACAGCCGTCACTAAAGGGAAACCAGAGCAGACCATTCACGCAGACACACAGGAGCAGCATCAAGCCACCCACAGTAAAATATAACTAAAAGTCTGGGCATAGTTTTCAAAATAAAACCAGTTTGAAATAAGATGGTTGCAAAATAAAACCTAATTAAAATCCAGTGAATCCTGAGTTGAAATACAGTCATTTGAATGTAAGGATACATTTGTGTTGTCTTGCATACTTCTTTGCTTTTACTCAACTTTTTCTAATTCGAAGCTCTTATTTTTTTGGACACACTCATGTTCCGGTGCTGCTGCTCTAAACCCTCTGTGCAGCTTCACACACATCAAGGGCGTAGCAGAGAGTCCCCCTCAGCATCACACAGCTTTGATATTTGTCAAGGTGTCATGGGTGTGACGATCAGGTGACTAATGCTATCTAAACATCACAGCCTACACCCTGCAGCAAGGCTCAGAACAATGTTTGGCTCTCCTGTAGCCTGTGTTTATAGACCGAGAATGCTACTCTAATGCACAACGTGTATTAATATGTAACCAATGTTTATGAAAAAATGGACGCAACACATAAACTTAAGCTATAGTCCATTACACAACACTTTAGGTTGTCATTTGTCAGTGCCAAAGCAGAGACATCAACTAAAAAATAAAGAGTGTAATATTTCACAGCCAGTGGGTTAAATCCACAGTCAGTTTCAAACACACAGGCTCTACAGCAGACACACAAGCAAAGCTGTTTTCAGCATATTCTCTTACAGATAATCATCACCCTTAACTTTGGAATGAAAATATGCTCAGCGCTGCTGCT
This sequence comes from Trachinotus anak, assembly GCF_046630095.1. NCBI lineage: Eukaryota > Metazoa > Chordata > Actinopteri > Carangiformes > Carangidae > Trachinotus > Trachinotus anak. The sequence continues at coordinate 11,773,661 of NW_027273852.1, forward strand.
TAGCAATGTGTAGCCTATCTCTGCAGAGTAAACAGTGGCCCTGAGGCCGATCTCTGATGTACTCAAGCCCTGACAAAACTCCCTTCATGAATGAAAACCAACTGAATGAATGAGTGTGTGTGACATGTATGAAAACACTCACCTTTCACAGCAGCAGCAGCAGTCTCCTTGAATCCCAGGCTGGCATAAGGGCTAGTGTTGAAACCATTCATGCCACCCTTGCAGCCACAGGTCGGCTTGAACCTGAAGAGTCCATCACAGCCCCCTAACCGGCATCCTCCAAAGTTTCCCTCCATCAGGTTTAAGGCAATGTAGTTAAGTCCATTTTGATAACCAGCTGACGTCTCCCTGCACATGGGGCTGTTGTTGCCATAGTCCTCATCAGGTCCCTCAGAGTTGCGATCAGTGTGGGATACATTCTCCACAGAGGCAGAGCTGTGCCGTTTTGTGTCGTGGGCAAAGGATGGACACACGGGTGTGACAGTGGTGGTGGAGGAAAAGGTCTCAGAACTGTGCCTCCGGCGCCCCTGAGGGTCAGCCCTGATCACTTTGGCCCCCCTGTGTGGATCCAGGAGGGTGACAGATAACGAAGGACCCCCTATAAGAAAAGAGTGCTCCGGGACATGGGGCACCGCATCCACGATGCTGCTCTCAAGGCTGAGTCTCTGGACACATGCGGAGGGGCTGGTGGGGAGGGAAGTAGCATCAGTGGTGCAGAGAGCAGGGAGAGGAGCTGGAGGACTGAAAGTCATCTCAGTGTAGTCATCCTTAACTGGAGCAGGCTGACATGTCTGGCTCACCTGCTGTTGGAGAGGATACTCCTCTACCATCCCCCTCTCCTCTGCCGGCCCCTCTGTGCTTTTTTCCTCCTCTTCCCCCTCACCTCCCTGCATTCCCTGTGGGGCGTTCACCAGAGGACAAGTCAAGACTGCAGGCGCATGGTTTAGGCATCCTGCAGGGGGGGAACCCCTAGCTTGGTTTGAGCCAAGGTGACCTGGGGAACTGACGTCAACATTAGCATAGTCTGAGGGTGGCAGGGATTCTGTCTTTCCACATGTTAAACTCACAGAGGACTCCGAGCTCTCCGACACTGTGGCTGCCTGTGGGTCGCAGGTAACACTACTAAAGTCTATGTTGATGTACTCTCCAGGGCTGCGTGGCTCTGAGGGAAGGGGGTGTTCGCTCATACACGGTAACGTTCTGAGGGATTCCAGAGCCAGGCGGGTAGGCCGACACACCCTGTTCCGGTGTACCAGACCCCCATCTACCCGAGCCAGTCTGAGAGGAGATGGAGCAGAGGAGGTCCCCAGAGAGCTGCTAGCCACAGAGTCTCCTGGAGAGACAGGACAGTAGTTGGACTCCTCGTCTATCCGCTGTCTCTGTAAACTCATCACAACATACTGGTCTGTGTCTGTGGACCCATTGCGCTGCAATGGACTTTTAAGTGAGCGTGGTAGAGAGCTATAAGAATAAGGCTGTCTGTGATGTTGTTGGGGGTGGGGATCTCCTCCTGGGGGACTAAGGATGTAGTCTGGGGGTGTGAGAAACACCAGAGGGTCAATGGGAGACATATTCAGGTACTCCCCATTGATGAGCTTTCCATCAGTGCTCTCCACCGACATCTTGGTACCGCACCACATGCGCATGTAGCCACTGTCCTCCAGAGAAACACTCCCGGGGGAGTCTGTGCGTGGGGCCAGCCCTGCTGAGGAGGAGTGCGAGCGGGGGTTGATGATTTGCTTTGGAGCAGAAACACACATAGGGCTCATGGGCATGTAGGGGTCATCCTTAGACCAGGGCATCTGGGGTGTCACTCCTGGCATCATCGGCATATAACCACTGTCAGCTTGGACACTGTTAGGTCCAATCTGGACATCCCTGTAATCCTCAGGATAGATCCCTTTAGGGGAGGCAGTGTGACACCTGCGAGAAGACTGGCTTCCACTGGTGTATGTGGCCCTCATAAGAGTATACTCATCCAGGGAGGCTGAAGATACTTGGGGAGGGGGCCTTTGCTGGCGGGGGGTGGTGAGGGAGTATGTGCGCTTCCGATAAACCTTGTCCAGCTCTGGTAACCGACGGTAACCATTCTGGTTCTGTCGCTCCATCACCATGTAGCCATCAAGCTCACTGCTGTCCCGGGAGGGGGGAGTGTCAGCTCTGAGGGACTCGGGAGTGTTGCTACGGAGGGTGAGGGGCAGCCTGAGGTCCCGTGCATCTGCAGGGCTAGAGCCATACTCCTCACATGATATGAAACCAGCATCACTGGGTGAGCCTGAGAAGGAGGCACTGCAGCTGGAGGGGCGAGGAGCACTGCTGTCTGGGCAGGAGGACAGACTGGCTAGGCTTGGGGCGGCCATGGGCGGGGAGTGAGACAGGGGCATAGACATGGACTTACTGTGCTGGAGGGAAGAAGATTCAAATGTCCGACAAGGGCGAGCTGTAATGGTGTGGGACCTGCTCAGGAGGGTCCTGTGGATCCCCGGGCTGAGTGGGCTCCCAGTCACTGACATGGGGCGTGTCATGGTGCCATCGCCCTCGCTGGCCGTGCGTATTCGACAGGAGGAAAATTTGCTCACAGGAGAGGTCGCAGCCATGCTGTCAGTGCGCGACCGCCGGGGAAGCCCGGTCTGACTTGGGGGGAGATTGTTCAGGTGCCTCCGTGTGGGCACAGAGATCGGGTTTGTACCGGACGACTGGCTCTTGCTGCGCGGACGGAATTCCGACAGCTCCTTCATGGCTTTCATCGCCTCCAAGATCGTTTCGTGGATGTTTTGTGCCACCACGGAGTCATCGGCCTGCATCCATAACTCCCCGGGACCCGTGGCTGCAGATCGGCCCAGCTCAATGAAGAAGAAGCTGTCAGAGTGGCCGCACCTCCGGATATTCATCAGCTGTAAGATGACAGAGGCTACCTCCGAGTTCAACTTGACAAAGCTGATAGTCCGGCTGGAGAGACACAGCCTGTACACCCCGGTCAAATTTCTGCTCTGCCCCAGGCCTTTGGATTTCAGATTAACCTGCCATACCTCCTTGTAGGCGGCGGAAACCGGCGTTATTACACCGTAGCTCGCCTCGTCGAAGCCAACCAGCGAGGACGCCGAGTTGGACGCCGATCCATCATATACTTTCCCTTCTGCCATTAAATCCGTCAGCACCCGGTACCAGCTCTCCTGCTCCTGCTCGTTTTCTGCCGCCACGGCAAAATATTCGTCCTTGGTATAAAGAGCAATAAGATATTTGTGTTTTGCGTCCGCTCTCTTGTTGATATTGAGACAGCAGTCGAGGGGAATAACTCTCTTCGCGGCCGATTTGTTTTTCCATTTCTTCTCGCTCTCGTAGTACTCCAGCCGCGCAGGGAAACCTTCGCTCGGCTCTTTCAAAACAAAAAAGCGCTTGTGTCCGTGTTTCTGCTTCTTCAGATATCCGCATTTCTTGACAGTGTTGTTCGCGATCGCAGTGCTGGGTATTAACGACTGGTCTCCCGTGTTTGGCGGACTCGCCATTCTCGCGTCCTCTGCGCTCAGACACAATGCCGCTTCCTTTCCTTCGAGTCGCTGAAGAGACGCCGCGCTTTATTTTAATCCTCTATTTCCAGAGCCGGCTGCGCGTACGTTTGTCTTCTCCCACAGCCGAGCAATAAATAACACATGTCTCCTGGTGTCCGGACTGAAGGGGGGGGGGGGGGGGGACACACAACATGTGACGGTCTACACATCCAGCTCTGGTCTAAAAAATAGAAGGGAAAGGAGAAAGGGGGGGGGGGGGAGGGGGAGGAAAAAAAAAATTACACACACACCGATAGTGGGTGGTGCGCAGTCAGCTCATTGGGCCTATTGGTGGAAACGGGATGAATGCTGGAGTGAGATGGCTCAGTTCAAAGGAGAGAGAGAGAGAGAAGGAAAAGGCCCTCCTACTATCGCTCTGCCCTCTTCCGACTCATTTGAGCGTAGTCAGTCAGGACTGTGGCTTTATTTATAGCAGCTCTGGTCCTATGATCCAACACTGAAGATTTTTTTTTTTCCTATCAGGATATGTATAGGCCCACCAAACAAAATGTTCCTGACCTATAAAGCCCATATCTGCGTCATTTAAGGGTTGGAGATGATTATAAAACATTAGAATGAATGGCTAATCATATGCACGGTGTGATGGGGTATCTGGAAAGTTAATTAAACTCTTAATTCTTATACATTATTGTCATAGTTTTATTCTTATCAAACTGACGTTTTCCAAGTCCCCTTGAACATATTTCAACGCGACTGTAGAGGGAGTCACTCCAGTCTTTCTCTCAAACTGGTAAACAAGCATCAGCCAGTCGAGCCTGCAGCTTTGTCACAGGAATTTAATATTCCCTCTGCGTCACCCGACCAGCGCACATTCAGGATTTCAGCGGGGTTTTCTACCCCCTCTTTCTTCCTCCTCTTCTTTTTCTCCTCCTTCTTCTTCTGCTCTCAGCGGAAGTATTAGTGTCCATGATAACCGCACGAGAATTTGGGAAGAGCAGACATAAAGCTGTGCGTTTCATTGCATAACGCGGTCCTGCTTTATTCATGTTTGCCCGGAGCTTCCAGCACAGCCGAGCTGCTCAGTTGCAGCCCGCTTCCGGCTGCTGTATCTGTATATTTGTCCTCTCTCTCTCTCTCTCACACACACACACACACACACACACACACAGAGAGAGTGGCGGCGCTACAGATTTAAAAGGATGATAACGTATGTCCAAAATGTTTAAGGTTACAGTAGGTTAAAGCTTAATCGACAAAAAAAAAAAAAAAAAAAAAAAAGCAGACCTCATTCTGTCAGAGGAATGACCCATATATGGTTATGGTCATGATGACGCAAAAAAAATTCTCCTGATCTTGATGCGTCAATGCTGGTAATGTGCGTAATGATGAAATGCGGGAGCCAGCTGGGTACCGCGGTGATGACAGGCTGCCGCTGACAGCCAATCGCCTGTCTCTGGCCGGAGGGGAAGAGATGCGCTCGCCTCGTCGTGCCCAGCAGAGGTACAGCGCTGTTCCGCTGACGGGAACGGGCTGCGGCGGCAGTGCGTTTGTTGTTTTATGTGAAGCAGGTCAAACGTAGACCCAGCATGCAGCCATGGAAAGCACGTTGGTTATAAACTGTAATTAATTGCCACTATAAGTACATTATCTGCCGATAATAGTCACATGTCCCACAAAACTACCCCCACCTTATTCACACACATCCAACACCCCCCTCCTTATAGCCTATCCCCATTTTCTTTCAGATCCCACAGTGCTGGCTCAGCAACAAACCACCCTGGTTTGAGCGGCAAGGTCAATTACTATGTCCTGTGCAGGTCAATTATGCCACCTGAGGCAATGATTTGACTGCTGCCACCATAGAGGAAGAATTAAATCCAGCAACAACCTCGTTATCCCTCCTTCAAAGAGCCTTTTACTTACAGATTTATTTCCATGGGCTGTAACGCTTATTTTTATGTTTTGTGTTGTTGTCCTCTTTTAATTATTTGAGCTGTGTGTTTACCTCAGCCTAATTGCTCAAAGTGCCATGAATGCATATCGGTATAAATAGATGTAGAAAAGTTGGCTGCCTAAACCACCCAGGCTCAGATATCTCCCTGTAGGATGAGGGGGGGGGGGTTCTCTCTCTGTTTATATTAGGTTTCCTAGCCTACACGACAGACACAGGCCTGGATCTGAACTTTCACACCCTCTGATAACAAACGCTGCAGATTAACTGTATTGTGAACGTGTTGCTTTAGGTAAGTAACATTTGCTTAAACCTCTGATAAACCGTGAATGGACTGTCCCTGTCGGAAGCATGTCAAGTCCATGACACCCTGCCTTGTATAATAGTTTGACCTGACACTGGAAAGATAAACAGAGAAACAGAGTGGGGGGTGGTGTGAAGTGAAAGCAAGGGCAGAGGGAGTGAGTCTTTCTTTTTGCCTACCCCATGAAGCATGAGAAATGCAAATCAGCTGTCTATAAAATACCAATAAGGAGGGCGATTGTCCCATAAAGTGTGCTGCCTGCAAACCCAATCTGGTTGTGTCTGTGATATGTCCTTGCCCTTTTCTTAGGTAACTACATGAATATTTATCACCCTGCAATTTACACAGCATGGTGCATTAATTTACAAGTTAATTAAAGGGCCAGCCAAACCTGATTTACAAGATTTTAAATGGGCCCTCTCATCCTCTCCTGTTATGAACCCTTTAGGTCTTTATAGGTTCATTTATTTAAAGATAGGGGTGTGACTCTGAGGGTGCATCCTGTCAGAACAAATAGCTCTTTCTTACTCTGTGGATTTATTTCCTTTCTTGGTACAAGGAATATGCCTGATAGAATTTCAACTGTGAGAAAACAACCAAAAAGGGTTAAATAATCATAAGTATAATAGATTGTCTAAATTCACCAGAAGCCTGTAGCTTTGAGGACCTAATCTCCATTTAGGCTCCTCAGACTGGCCTGCAAATACAAACAACCCCGGCTGCCCCATTTGCTGAGTCACAAGCACATAATGTCTTAGTCACCCACTGCACTGTCACTGTGCGCAACGATTAGTTTCATAAGCTTTCATAAAGCAGATTAGAAAAGCCAATCTGATGAGATAAGATTAAGGACAAGCGGGATTGGGGGTTTGAGGGGGGGGTGGGGGTGGGGGTGGGGGGGGGGGGTGTAAGATTATAGGCTCAGTCATACTCCACTCACTGCCACATCAAATGAACATCACAAACATGTATTGTTGGCATCCAAACATCACACACACTCCACTCCCAGCCTCTGCCTCATCTCATTAGTCAAAGACAAAACAGATTACAGCCAAAGCCTGGGGTGTCTGATTCATACTGTTGTGACAGTGTGTTGATGTTTTTGTTATTTAGTGTCTGAAACTGGATATTTTTATGTTTTCGTCAGGACAGTTGTGTCAGAGACTGAATTGGAGAGATTAACCTTCCTGCAATGTTGGATAACACAGTCATCAGTTGACCCTAATGTTCTGGACACAACAGGAACCTCTTTAACAGGCTAAAAACACATTCAACGCTGTTTCATCATCTTAGTCACTTTACGACAATTGTTTATAAACCTGCTATAGAAAACGACTGAGACAGAGATGACAGAGACTCCAGCTGTAAAACGTGGATAAATAATTTTGATTTTCATATTTCATCTTACTTTTTATGTCACATGGCCTCTCCCGAATCCTAAATAAGACTGAATAAGTTTTTTTTATAGTTTGTTTGGTTTTAAAGTGTCTAAGAGCAAGTAACTTATTTAGTATAAGTACGTCACTACAGAGGATAACATACTGCACATTGCTTTGCCAACACATGCATTTTAGCAAACAAAACAAATAGATATTTGTTCATGTATAGCCTTTTTAACATATAAAACATAAATTATTGCTTTATCTGGGGTAATAACTGTTTTATAGTCATTTCTTATTTTTTGACCTTCATCATGTGTGCAAGCTGAATTTGTGGAAAAAGAAAGGTTCAATATCTTTTTCAGGGTTACCTTTGCATTAATATGAGGAAGCAACATGGGTTGTCATTTAGGGTTAACTTTTTTTTTTCTTTGAACATTTAAACATTGTTCCTTACTAACCCCATAATTTCTTAAACCCAACATTGTAACCAGTTAATGATAATTAAAGCTGTTTTCTGTGCTCTTGAGCACATACAATATAGATCGCACCGTCCAAACTCGTGTTGTCACCCATAATTGACTCGATCCTCTGATCAATACAGCAGAGGCGAAATTGAAATTTCTCTTCTGGTTAATTTTTGTACTGATTGATCATAGGCGTCTGACCTGGAGGAAAGGCGGCGTGTGCTGATGGAAATCCTTGTGTTATTGGACATTCCTGCCTGCATTCTGTATTGAGCCACAGCACAAGTGATTACAGTTTTGATTACTTCACTTAACCAACTCATTGGCATGGACTTAATATGTTTTTGATTAATCTGCAGGTTGATTGTGTAGAATGGTACCATAAAGTGAATTATAGTGGCTGCTATGTTGTATTTAATGCCCCACCCACATCGTGTAATGATGGTTTTGTATGTTTGCTGAAGAAGTGTGGAGCTGCAGAGATGTTTACACTGTATATTCAACATTTTGTTGAGATCTTTTTGCCTTATCGTCTCATAATATCATCACCTCTTTTTTGAGACTTTGTTGCACAGAGCCTCAGAATGACTTGGGTTTTCTCATTTCACAGGTCACTGAGACAGATATTTATTTAATATGCTCATTAGAAGGGACAGGAGACATATCAGGCAGACACAGCCTTAGCATGCTTGTGTGACCAGAAGGGAGACCAATGATAATATGTTTATGTAGGCTGAAGACATACATAGACAACTTATTTATTCATGAGCATGTCTTCCCCCACCAAATTACTCTCCTGACCACACAGAGAGATTTGACAACAGCCAGCCATCTGAAACCTTTGATTAAAAAGACATGCAGGCATATGATATTCAGGCTCCATAATGCCATCATCAGTCATTTCTCATAATTATGCGTTATCTGGAGTCACATGGTTTGATATAAATGACAGTGATACATGAGCCACCTCTCCGCCTCAGTCAGAACAGGGGGAAACTCATGACTGTGACGGAAAGAGTGCATAAAAATGACTTAAGTGTGTCTCACAGGAGTCAAGACATTTTCATTGAGAGACCCAAGAATGGTGATAAATGCCAGTTTATTGATTGTAGAGGAAATTGTCAGCAGTGGTTGGATCATGGCAGTTTTTATCTTTTTTTTTTCTCACTGAAGCACAAATGACAATTCAGTTTGTAGATGTTTTTTGTTGTTGTTTAAAGTCAGCCACACAGTCCACACATGGGTAAGTGGAGGGAAGATTAAAGGAGTGTAGGTGGCATGTACAGTATTCAAAAAAGAGCTGGAGGAGTGTAGGAGTGTGTAGGAAGTTACCTATTCATTGCTTGTTTGTGTGTTTGTGTGTGTGTGCATGTGTGTTGTTTATGAGTGCATTGATTTTTGCTGTGATTTAGCCTCAACTGACGGGCTGATCTAATATTATTTCTCTTCTCCAAAAACCACACATTGTGTCTTTCTCTTGTTCCCTGTCTCTCACACAAACAGGTTCACTCACTCATACTACACACACACACACACACACACCCACACACACACAATGCAGTAGTACTCATTTTGTGCCTTTGAGTGTCTGGTAATGATAGTAGGCTAAAATTATTCCACAGGAGGTTAAATGAGGTAAATATGAACAATGTAGACATTAGTCCCTTTAAAGAACCACATTTTTTCAATATGTCTGGCCCCTCCCTGTAATCCCTGTAATGCAGACTGAAGTTTCAGTTTCAAGGGAGACCTGAATTCCTAAAACTTTGCTAGGTAGACATCAACCAGGTCTTGAAATATTTTTAAAGAAAATTACAAAAGCAATTTTGCATTTATATTATGAAAGAAATGCTAGATAGATATGTTGTATATGTTTTTCAGAATGACTAGAAATACTGGTCTACACTTGGTCTGCATAGTCCAACAGTCAACTGTGGGTAGGCCGGTATATGTAGGAGTGTGTGTGTATGTGTGTGTGGTACTAATTTTAATGACGAGAGAAAAGAGAGCAAGAGAGGCCACAAAGTTAAATTATGCATGTAGTGTAATTAGCCAATCAAGTGTTTAAATTAGATGTTGATGACCCTCTGCCACAAATGAGAAGATGACAGTACCTCAGGTCAAAGTGGGCTTTCCCCAACAAAAAGAAAATCACACTGACAAACATGTTAATTCCCACTCACAAAAACGCCTCATTTATTATGATTTCAAAGTAGCCTACAGTGTTGTTGTTTGTGTTTATCTAAAATGTGTCTTTGTATTTATTAATTTTCTAATGATGCCATTAGAAGGTTATTACCTTATCCTATCTATGACTTTAATTATATCCTTATTACATCCTGTAATGTAATTATACCGTATACGTTCATTAGTTGTGAACTCTTTCATCAGTGTCTCCATTAAGGTTGTACTGATTTTGCCACACAATAAAAAATTCAAGTTGGCAATCCTATTGTAAGTGGGGATGGCCAATTGCTACAATTAGCCTAGTGAATTCCCATTATTGTCAAATTTCCATTATTGCAATGCTGATGTAGTTACAGAGGTGAAATATGATCATAATGTATTTTTTGCCCCTTAATTTCATTTTTATTATCACCGATAATTTACTGTATTTTCTCATTCGTCAGCACTGTACACGTGATGATGAACATTCGGAAACTTACTGGCAGGCAATACAGTTATTATTTTTGTTGTTATTTTAATCATTCTTGTTTTGTAAATGTCATTAGTCAGGGTAGATAAACTTTAAATAACATAAATAATTTGGTGAATGCCCCTCACATACACACAAAACAGCACCATAATCACATTTATTTCAAGTAGCACATGCTATGAGTTCAGCACATGATATCTAATAAATTGGACGTTGATAGGGGTTGTAATGAAAATCTATATGGAGACAGAGGGACATACATGAATGCCTGTGTGCACATGAACACACACACACACAGATACACTGCCACATACACACATATACAGATATGTAAAGTCCATGCATGCATACAGGCTCTGCTAATGAACGAATCAGTCATAATAGCATATCTTAGACACACCTACATATATAAATACATTCATCCAACACTCTAGAGAGTGCTTTCAAGAAAATCATTTGAAAAATGAGAATATTTGCTTTTATGTATCATTAGAATTATTGATATGAGCCCACCCTCTCTTGGCTGTGTGCAATTAAAGTGGAAGTGATAGGTTATACGTATGATCACTAGCTGCACAGCACACACACACACATAATGGCTGCACCATCACATGAATATGTAATGCAGTCTACATTGAAAATTAGAAGGATGGAGTTTTATATAATTCTACCCTCTCCTCCCTCATATTTCTCACTTTCAATCCTCCCCCCATCTCCCCTCTTCCCTCTCCTCTATTGCTCAGAGGCCTGCAGCTCTTAAATATTTAACATTTCAGAATGATCCGCGTCCATCCTCCTCTTACAGTGGATCACAAAGCTTCGCTTGAACCAAGATTCACCATACTGACAAATAATAGTAAGTCTTTTCTGTAGGTTTAACTTACAGTCTGTAAAACACTGTAGCATACAATATTTCTCTCAACATGTGAGATCACAGGAGATCACATGTGTATTGTATAGTAGGGTAAAATATTCTGTCTGCCTGCACATTCATCAGTCAGAGGCTGGCTGTGTGGGTAGTGGCTAGAGGAGTAATAGAGTGGTTTTGGCAACTGCGGGGATGGAAGGATGTGAGGAGGTGGACTGCTTGCCAGAGAACACGGGAAATATCCTCCTCAGGCAATGGACACCCCCTGTGGGACAGACAACTACAATTGTCTGTATCCTGAATCACAGATATTGGTACAAGACATCTATACCCACCAAGCGATTGTCAACTGTAACAAAATGTCCATTTAAGGTTTGTGGACAAATCTGATTATCTTTCATTCCATAAAAACTGTGAGGAATCAGACCAGAAACTTCAAGACAATGAATTAAGTTTTAGACTTTTGCTTTGTTAGTCTTTAGCTCAGTGCACCAAACTCTGAATGAATCCACCCACAGACACTAAGATAGAAAAGACGAGACCAAAACCAACAATTTATACATTGTACAAACAAGTCTTGTCTGTGTAGCCTAACCCTGATATACCTTATAGCTTATAGTTTAACAAGACTAAGAGTATAGCTATGCTACTGTGAGGCTGTACTTAGGCACACCAGGCTTTGCATTAAATGCTAACATCAGCATGCTAACATGCTTAACAGGTGTAATGTTTACCATGTTCACTGTCTTAGTTTGGTGTATTAGCATGCTCACATTTGTTAATATGTACTAAACACAGAGTTTATCTGAGACAGATGTGAATGTCAGTTTTGTGGGTGTGCAAAACCAAATTATTGTCCAAAAACTTTGACCAGATAATGGTACTAGACACTAGATGAAAGTTCTTAGAATCACCAAAGTTATTTTAGTTCATCCCTGAGGATAACATGAATGTCTATTTTATGACAATCCATTCTGTAGTTGTTGAGATATACAGTATATATACGTTGTATTTTAAAACCACAAATGTCCACCTTATTGCTGGAGGAAAAGTCAGAGATCACCAAAGTCAGTGGGATTCATCCTCTGGGGATCATGAATGTACAAAATGTATTGCCAGTTAATTCAAGTAGGAGATATGTCACTGGATTTGTGAAAACTTTGACTGGCTGGTGGTGCTATATTAACAAGACTAGGTCAAAACCCAATAAATGTCTGGAGCATGTTGAAGGCTATTTTCATTCTGCCAAGTGTCAGCCATTTTCGGCCTTCTATCTGTTTCCTACTCTCGACACTCACATATACAGAATTTCAATATACTGTAGTAGAAATATAGCCAATTAAGACTACATGTTATCCAGAAGTGATTACTAGAATGGAAGTATATGGACTACAATAAATTAATACATGAACTTAGTTCAGTACATAAACTCAGTTAGATGTATAAACATTGTGCTTAATAGATACTCAGTAAACAGTGTCAGCACAAGTGCATAAACAACTGTCACAGTATCTCCTCTATCAAAATAAAAGAAAATAAACAAATCCACATATAGCCTACTCACTCCCTCTGTTCTTGGCTGGTTCAAGTGTACATGTGGCAGCAAGCCATCACCAAGCAGGAGCAATGACAATATACATCTTTGTAACACTGACCTACAATGTTTTCAGAAAGCCTTACGACCCCACACATGGACACCCAGCACGCATGCACATCAGACCAACAACATCATCATCAGCGGCAAACATTACACTTTGTTTACAAACAAGTAACTTTTTCCACATCAAAATGTCTAAAAATGATTAGACCTATGTTATATATTATTTTTTGAATTGTGTACTTACATTATCCCTAAGGTTTCCAGCAATTCTCAGACCTAGAGAAATACCTTCAATCGTGAAAAAAATCCATTTCATTTGATCACCTGTCAGTGACGCCATGTCCCCTATACTCAGGTTTCTGCATTGTGGTTACCTGTCAGAAGTTAAAAATGGACTTTTATCCTGGTTTAAGCCACATTTTTAAGATACACTTTTTACATCTTGGTTGTTTTCAACTATATATTGTTTTCATCCACTCACTCTATGTCCACCTAAGAGTGTCGGAAAATCACAGATTTCTAAAGTTAAACTGATTAATCATTGTTTCTAATAGTTTTTATTTTCTGGCATGTTTGTTATGAAGAGGAGGAAACCTCTGTGGATAATTCAGCCACCTGTAAAAACGTCCTTAACATCTGGTTCATAAATCATCAAAGAAACAAAGGTAAGTAGTCTCAGTTTCTAGCCACTCCAAGACATCCCATGTCCACCGAAGACTGTCAACAAATCACTGATTTTTAAAATGAAACTGCTTTATTTGTTGTGTGTACTGGTATTAATCTTCTGGTGTGTTTGTCATGGAGAGGAGGACACCTTTGCAGATAATTTGGCTGCTGGTAAAAATCTGGTTCATAAGTTAGCAAAGAAACAATCAAAACAAAGGTTATCAGCAATCTTGTCTGCTTTATTTAGTGCCTTTAACAGTTATAATGGTGGCAGTGGTGGGGAAGACAACTTAGTGGCAGAATTTATATACTGTGCGTTTAATGTACATCTTTCGATTGTTTTGTACAGAAATAACATTTTAAGTATATTTACCCATCTGGAACACAGCAAAAGCCCCACAAGTAAACAGGTGAGACCTTTGGCAGGGGAGACTTTTTATTTCCTGTTTTCTCTCACGTGATCTCCTCTTCAACACTTTTCAACTGGAGGATGCCTGAAAGGGCACAGTGCTATCTAGGTGCTTTTTGAAAAAAAGTAGCTAAAGGGTTCTGAAAAGTGACAAAGGTGCTAAGTTGGCAACACTGCTTGTTCACACCATACCATTTTGAAAGAGCAAAGACCAATGGCAGTTGGCATCGCTGGCTGACTGATAGTGTAACCTTATCATTCAGTCACTCAGTCAGTTGGTCAGTCAGTGACATTCACATTTATAGGGCTGGCCATCCAGCCAAAAATCAGGGGAGTCAATGGATTCATCTTCTGGTCACCACTGATATCAATTTGTATTTAAATCAATCCATCCAATAGTTTCAATATCACAGTCTGGGCCAAAGCGGTGCATTACTATCATTAAGAAAACACATCAGACAGCCACATCATTGCAAAGGATAACATCTTTTGTTACAATGAAAATGGGCACTAATACATTTCAAGTCATACTCTGTCCAGATGTTATAAGTACTCACTAGAACATCAAATGTTTGCTAAAAAGTGCCCAGCTGATACAGAAATATATGTTGCCTTTTTAAAAACTATTTATTTGTGACCTGTTTTTAAAAAAAACTATCTTTATAGGAATGAGTGGGATTGGGGTTGAGAACCATAGATAATGGTAAGGTAGTTGGAAAATGTTTAAAGACATCCTAATGCATGGCTGGTTTAGGTCTTGTCATTGGATTTGCTGTAAATGTCAAATATATAGAATATGAACAGCTTTATCCTTTAAAGACACCAGAATATACTACAAGTCTAATATTAACTTATGTACATAATGACTGGGCAATCGGTATGACGTGGACATAGTTTGACTTGAGGGGGCAGGGAACCTGTGGGCCATAGCACAGAGGTTTTCTTCCTGTATCCACCGCAGCACTGAAAATATCTGTCGTCCAACTGACACTGCAGCAGAGCTCTTCATTTACATACATTTACATACCAACATGTCATTCGTTCCAGTCTTTGTTTAATGGTTTTCAACAAGATGGCAAGAGTGAGGGTTCGTAAATGAATACCTATAGGTGCAAACCTTGTGTTGCTGTGCATGAATACGTGTGTTTGTCTGTAAGTTCATTTGTATGTGGGTAATGAAATATATATTTGCATACACAGTGCACATTGGAAGGATGTGACAGGTACAACTATACATACCTTATATGACATTAAATTCTTACTGAGAATAATCAAAAAAACAACACCAGGGGAAATGGAAATATCTCTTTGTGAAAGAACATGCAAAGATGTGGTATAGGGAAGAAGCATAGCCACATGGCCACATGGCTGCCCTTGTGTACAGAATATATTACATCTTAAAAGGATATATAGGGGAGAGTCATTAGATATACATTTGCATTTGGAGGCATTTGGGATCTGAGAAATAGTGGTCTTGCAGGTTGCAGCCTCATGAGAAGGTCCTTGACAGTTATAGCGTGTGGGAGGAGCTTTGATATGCAAGAAATTAGGTGGCTGACAATCTGAGCTTTCATGTGTGACGATACTGAAATAGGAGGATTTAGCACTGCCTTCCACGGTTTCACTTGTCTTCATCAGCAGCCATGCCTTTTCTTTAGTTACACGCTGTCAATCTTTAATAAATGCAGACTAGACACAGCATGGGTCTGTCAGCACCAATTCAAATCATTTGGCAAGTTTCAGTCTGGAAAGGCTCACAGCTAATCATCAGGCCTCACGTGCATTAGCGACAACAAAACGGACTCTTGCTTCATAAAATTATATGATCCTGTAATTAAGATTTAAAGCATCAGACATCTTTTCCACATCTCTATCTATAATAGAGAAAAATTAAAAGATGATTAAAGATTAAAAGATTAGGACAAGCCTGACCTCTTAATTTGTCCACAATAAGTGCTGCAGATCACAGCAGACATGAAAGGACATAAATAGAGACACAAGCAGACAAACAAATGGGCAGAAATGAACCAATGTCAGCAGAAGAAGATAAAATAATCCACAAACACTCTTTTGGTTTTGGAAGTTACACTTCATTTAGCCAAACTTGTTACCTGAGATAGCGTTACATTTCAAGACCCATTATTGTCATTTAGTTATAGTAAGCATCCAAACATAACATTTTAAATTACTATACTAATACTTTGGCTAAAAAGCTTTACTCTGTGATAAAACAATGCTGCTATTTATTTGCACATGTCTATATTAGTCCATTGGTGAGGATGCTTACTTTTGGCCTGGGGTGTGTAGCTCTAGCATCAGCTTTTTAGCATCATATCATGCATGTAGCCATCAGAAGAATTTTCAAAAACTTGTTTTAGGGTGCTTGTGCATATGTGCGAGTGAAATGGTGAGGGTGACTGGGTCAGTGAGCGATCATATACTGGCCATGTTGTTGCCACGATGTTGCTTTATGTAACAGTGTGTCAGCTGATAGAGGAGGAGGGGAGTCAGCGGTGGTGACTGTAAACATGGAAGTTTCGAAAATGCAGTGAAAGGTCAAAGGTGTCCTTTATCTCTCTGGAGAGGATCAGAGTTACCAGCCTCTTTATAGCTTTCCCCTCATTGCCCATGATGATGGAAAAGACTCATGCCATACAAATAGAAAAGGTCAGAAACACACCCGCACACACACAGAAGGTTACCAAGAAAGGCAAAGTCTTTAGAGCTCTCTTACAACCTTCACACATGTTGTCGCCACAGGGCTCCTGTATGTGATTGTGTGTTTAATCTGAAGTCTCCTGAGACACTGAAGGGCAGCTACGTTCCATAATACTGTTGAGCCAGCATGTGTCGCCATGGTGTAAGCACATTTTCTGACGTGCTCAGGCCACTGTTGAAAAACAACTAACTCCCATGAGTGCCCCCCCCCACAACAACTGTGTGACAACAGCATGTGTTTTTCTTGATGCAGGTGTTACTCTGGCCTTCTCCACTCTGGCTAGTGGAAGGGTCCATTAACACCACAACAACCCTAATAGTACTGTAAATTCTTGTTCTGCCAATGTGATGATAGCCTTGTTCAATAATTCAGCACCTGCTGAGAAAATCAACAATACAGCTTTCTGAAAAAGTAAACAGCTTCGTAGACAATGTCATCAAAAAACCACGGGCACAACTCCTGTAGGGCATGACAGATTATGTGCTGTGAAGCTCAGGGCAGCCTGTGATGCCGTGTACAGTGTATATCTAATAGTTTTGTTAAAGACACTACTTTGGTCTTTTATAAATTGACAATCTCACCATCCACTCAGTTGTTGAAGTTTCTCTGTGTTAGGAGATGTAGCTGGTTAGCCTTGGCACAAATGGCCCTTTCATGTGTTGTAATTGGGCTTCTTTTAGTGGAAGCACATTTGTTAATGGTGCTTGGGCTAAGTGATGACTTCCCTCAGCATGTAAATGAAGCAGCCGAGTTGGTGAGAGATCCCTGCATCCAGCATGTAATATTAACTGAGGTAATTTAGCATGAAACGCGGTAAAAGGTTATTTACGAAGTATGATATGCTGTTGTGGATTTGTCTGCTGAGTAAATTGGAATGTAAGTTCAAATGTAGTCATTTAAACATGGCCAATGTATATTGTGCAGTGAGCCAGGAGCTCTTCCCCAACCTTTTACACAGGAAAGTGACATTAAGACAGATGGCAGTATCACGCATAATCAATTGTGCATTTCTTCTTAACATATAGTTTAATAATCATTAGATGGTAATTTACATTATGATGTGACAAGACCATAAAAGCTGAGGAAAGTGTTACTATCATGAGTGAAATGCTGGTCAGTCATGGATGAGATATTTTAGTCGTATGTTGCTGTGCTTACACCACAATAGAAATCATTCTTTATTATTTTTATTCTGCTTAATTTTTAAGAAGAAAAAGTTGCTTTCTACTAAAAATGTAATTTTAACTATGAGTCTTCACACCCTTAGCTGCAAATGTTCACACAACACCCACAGTCCTCTTCTCATACTCTGGAAGAACAGAACCTAACCTAATCATATTCCTTGTTGGTGTGAAGACGGGACTGTACAGAGTGTACCTTTTTTCCCCTTGTTTATCACTGAAAATGTGAAGTGCATTTATAACCAAAGAAGATGGATGCATACTTGCAGACTCCTGTGAGTCTTGTCAAAGAACATATGCTCTGAGCAGATATATGAAATTCATGCATCATCAGACATGCACATATTAATCATCGTTGAGTGATTAATCTGTGGAGATAAGGGAGGATATTTTGATATTAATCAATCATGTCTGATAGATTAATATGTGCTAATATTTGATTTCTGCATATGATCACACCAGACAAGATGCTAAACCCCTGTGATCTCACACAGCGCATTTCATGACCTTTTTACCCTGCTCTCCTCTATCTGGCAGTTTTGCCTCAATTTCTATGGGCGGTTTCTATGGTTCCCTTTTTGTCTAACTTCCACTCACACCATGTCCCTACTTTGCTCTCTGTTCCCAGTACTAGACATGGACGATCCATGAATGCCAACCATCTGATCATACTGACGGTCCAGAACGGCCAAACAGACCCTCCAATGCTGACTGCCTGTCATTTTGCCAAAATAATAGTCCTAAAAAATGCTACAATTCTTTCAGCCACTGATTAAATTCTGAGATACCTGTGACAATACAGCAGTTTGACATTTTGAGAAATATGCTGATTGACTATCTTGACGAGAGATGAGATGAGAAGATACCAGTTTAATATCTGTCCATTAAACATTAAGATATAGCTGGCAGCTGCTTAGCTTTGCATTGCATAAAGCCAAGGAAAAGGAGGAAATAACTAGGAATTCCTGAACTGTCTGCTAGCTGCCAACCTCACAGTGATGACAGGACTTAAAGAAGTCCCTGCTAAAACCCCTGTAAAAACCCCAATTGTCAGTTTTACACTTTCGCTTTTGTGCAGCTTAATCAAACAAGATGCAACGTGTTTATTAATGAGCTCTGGAGGTGCTGGAAGGTGGACCTTGTTATCTTTGGACATGGCCAGGCTAACTGTTTTTCTCTGTTTCCAGCTGAGTGTAGCATTTACCTTTGTATTGACCTAATTCAAGAGCATGGTAGTGAAGTGTGAAGAGTTCTTTAGAATAAGAGTGATTTAAACAAGATGAATAAAGAGAAAAGACAGATTGAGAGTTGTACTGGAATGCCTCCCACAAATTCACTCCCACTCTTCCTCTTTTGCCCACGCTCTCTCTGTTACTGTGACGTCCACTCATCCTTTCTACTCCTCCGCTTGGCTGTGGAGGCGTTCTGTTCTCCTCTCATTCATACACTGCCGTGCTATTTCCATATTTCTGAGTGGACACTGTGCATTGAGTTAAAATTTCTGTGGAGGAAGAGGAGGCAGAGGAGGAGGAGGAAGCGCCATTTTTGGCTTCATCCGAGCACATCAGATTTCCGATCATGCTGAGATCGTGATCAAACTTTACATGAGAGCCAAGCTCTACAGATGGACTTATGTCATCTTTGTGTGTGAGAAACTGAAGCAAAAACATGATACAGTCATATTCTGTGAACACAATGACTGTCTTTCTATTTACAAAAATGGCACAATTTTAGTGTTTTAACCAAAAAAAATAACAAATACATAGATTTAAACCTCTATAGCTGCCACTTCCCACTATTCAGAGAGAACT
Source organism: Trachinotus anak (assembly GCF_046630095.1). Classification (NCBI taxonomy): domain Eukaryota; kingdom Metazoa; phylum Chordata; class Actinopteri; order Carangiformes; family Carangidae; genus Trachinotus; species Trachinotus anak. The sequence continues at coordinate 11,793,181 of NW_027273852.1, forward strand.
GTGTACGCTGTTTCCTATGACAGTGAGATCAGTACAGGTGTCTCCAAATAGAGGGACAGGACACAGCTCTGAGTCTGATCTGCCACTGCCCAAACACATAAAACACAATGAACGTTGTAACTGTATCACAGGTTGTGTTATTTTTGTTTGTTTGGGTACAAGGAACTGTTCAAGCTAAAATTATAGTTTTCAATAATGAGAGCAGTTTGTTACAAATATAAACTGTTGCGTATAGCATTGGGTGCATTGTGTTTTGATGAAGAGGCCCAGACCAGGATATCATTGGAGGATCTCCATTTACCTATACAAAAGAGGTAAATAACAAAATTACGATCATGTAACTTGAGCTCATCTGCCATGGAGCACAACAGCATAAGTGCAGCAGATTATGTTGTATTCAATACATGAAAAAACAGAAAAGATACCTGACAAAAAAGGTAAATAACAAAGCCCTTTGGTCAATTGTGATCATGTAACTTCAGCTCCTATACACATTAAATGACACAGGAATATGTTAGCTTATACACAATAAGTTTCAGCTCATATAAATAAACTTCAGATGTGAGTTTAACAGAAAGGCTATAATATGGAAATTCCTCTGACCACAGTTTTGCTTATGTCTCCCATAGATTACAATATCAAAAAGAGAGAGGCACAGACATCCTGTATAGAGGGGTTAACCATTTACATTACCATTACTATTTTTGTAATATTAATACTACATCTTACTAATGTATATTAGACTCTGTTAGACATATTACTGCTGTATGATCAACTCTGTTATTTGGTATGTTGTTTATGTGTCTAATGCACTGTAGGTAAATCTTTGGCACTTGGCATCACAGCCTAATTTTAACAGTGCATTGAGTAAGGGTCACAAGAAGGCTTAATTCTAACTTACACAGTAGCAGCGCACAACTGTCCAAAGCATTTTCTCGAAGATGACTGATATACTTGATTTGAATGTCCAGCTGCTCTAAGGAAAATAGTTACATTAAGTGTACCTGTAATAAAAAAGACATAAAAGCTACAAAAATTAGACTAAATTAAGATCGACTCCACGGTGGCAACTGTCAGCCAACCAGCAACCAGTGTGATTGAATGAGGCACTAACCCAGTCAGCTGTAGAGTGCACTTCCCACAAACAAGCTTAAGTGTTTGCAGCTGAGGTACCACAGTCACATTAAAATCAGAGATATTCCTTAGTGCATCTCCATTATCATATAGTAATAGAAATGGATTTGGACTTGGACTTTCAGCATGTTGCTAGTGTAAGTAAAGGGGAGAGTGAAGCAGTCTCACCATCCTAACAGTTCCCCTCACACTGTAGCGTGCACAGCTACAGGAACATGTAGCTGGAACTATATTTTAATACCAGCCTGAAATGTGAAATCAATTCTTCTTTTGGGGAAATGGAAATATCTCATCCTGCATAATAAGAGAGTTTTTTTCTCCAAAGCTCTCATTGTTTGTGTTATCGTGGACTGATGCAAAAAGCACTGGTATGCAAAGTCCCTTTCTTACAGTTGTGTGAGCATGTTTGTAGGTGTTTGCTCTGCATGGCTTCGGTTACGCTTTTTGTTGCGTGCTGTGTTGCAAGCTAATCTGCATTTGGCAGGGCTCAGGACAAGGGGGTGTGGTGGTGGTGGTGGTGGTGGCCTCCAGGCTTGATCTACTCAGAGGAAAGGTCAGGGTTACACTAACCTCCTGACACATTCACAAATTGTATCATAAACACATTCTGGAAAACTTGACATATTAAGTTATAGAAACTCAGGCAAGTCTCTTGCATTTCAGCAAAGGTCATGGTCAGTTACTAAAATGTAGCTTGTTCATTTCAATCTCACAAGAGCAAAAACAGTCATCACAAGTTGCAGTTCTGTATGTGTCATTCAGTTAGTTTGCTCTCTCCAGAAGCAACAACATGGACAGATAATTACACTAAACATTTACCAGCATAAACATCAGATCTCTGAAGGTAATTATAACTTGCATGCAAACCAATAGGATTAAACACTTAAAGAGGTCAAAGTTTTAAACTCTAAAGCCCCTGAGCAAGGTTGAGCGCTGACCCTAACATATGGTATTAATGTGGTTACATTACATTTCTTGCAACCAGCCTGTTTCTCTAATACAGCTTGAGGCTATTATCTTTGTGCAATTCTTATGAGATGATTATGCCCAAACTAATATGGTGTTGTTAAGGCAATGGCAACAATAACTGTGACAAACTTTACCAGGTAATTCTGCTTACTCAATGATATGATTATGTATGACGTCAGTTATATTATGCCAACTTTTTGGTGGTCAGTTTGCATTGAGATCATACAGTCCTCGCAACAAAAATCACCATGATATGATTATTTAAATGGGAATAGTGTTGCAAATGATTTTATGCCATTATATCCTAGAGTTTGATGGGACTTTTAGGTTTCAGGGTATGAACCTGGTGTGAGCTACTATTAAAATAATAAATGTGCATGTTGAGCTGAGTACAGTACTTGCCATAGTTGAAAGATTTCTCATTTTTTTATAACTTTTAAATTGATTTGCTGATTACAAATGCAACTCGATGGTTTGCCTATTTTTAATCCTTAATTCTTTATCATTTTAATTGTTAATATTTGAAATGTGCTGCACGAAATTTCTAAGTGAACATCTCCAATAATTCAATCTTCAGAATAATTTGTTACGAGAGATATAATCTACTATCAAACTGACTGATGCGCGTTTGCAAACAGTAACACCCAACAATTACAACTCAGTCCAAGTTCTGCATCAGTAATTACTGTAAATTCTGTAAAATGGGCTAACATTTCCAATCATCACTTGAAGAGAAACAAAACAAATGCCGATATGGATATGAAAGTAAATGTGTTGCACTTTACCCTTTACCTTTACCCATTTTCAGCCACTCATCTGTGAATATAGCCCCTCTCCTAACTGCAGACATCTCAGCCTTGACCGTGGTCACTGGGCCGTTGCTCTCAGTTGTACCTGTCATTTGACCACTTGGCCTTTTAGCACGGTACACCATCCAGTGTGACTCCCACCTGAGTGACCTTGCACTCGCCGGTCAGAGGTCAAGGCCTTGTTAGACATGTTTATGAAGATAGTCAGGGGTCAAGGCCTATGTTCCTCTGTCTGGTGACAACAGCGGAAACAAGGGATAGGATTCTGGTAATAGATGAAAGACGAGAGTGGAGATGAAAGGAGGGGTTATCTGGTTCCCTGCGGAGCGTATCGATCTGTTTGTGTTTTCATGGGGTGAACGGGTTTGTTGGCCACAGTCCCAGCAGAAGTGCTGAGGTAGTGGCTGCATTGCACTGTGGAAGTGTTGGTGCAGAGGCTTGAGTTCAAGATAGATTTGAGGTCAGCTCTTGATGCCTTTCCGTGGAATAATAGCCAGTGACAGTAAAAAATAAAAACACTGTGGGCTTGTGAAACAGCCAAATGGAAAGCTAGATATTATGACCCATTGGCAACTTACTTACAAACTGTGCTGGTGCTGCCCTCTTGTGGCACTTATACTGTATCAGAAGCCTTCACATTTAAAGACATGGACAAAACAGTAATTAATTAGAATATTCTACAAATCACTTTATTGCAGGAATTACACAGTATGGGATCTGGAAATACAAAATGACAATGAAGTATGTTCGGTTCTGCTAGTTATTCAGTTAAGATCAGTCCCACTGTAATCAAGTTTGTTTTATGATGGAAAATGCTGCTGATACTTAATGTATTTTATGGAGCGTTTTAACACAGCCAAGCACAACACACAAACAAAACCAGGTTATGGTCAGTGTAGAGTAACTACTATAACTTTAACAGTAGAAAACTTTGCATCTTTCAATTGCTCTGAAAGGGACATGGAAACAGAAACAGTTTTGGGTCCAAAAGGCCTTTCTAGCATCATCGCATGACTGAAGTTATCTCAAAATGCTGTATACACAACACAAACCAATGTTAAGACCCTTTAAAACATCTCAACCCGCAGAGACACTTATAAATACATCCTCTTCATCTGTATGAGTTTGACTTGAATGTGCAGCCTTGATACGATGACCCTTAATTAAAAATTGTTTTTGCACAAAATCAAAAGGGATAACAGAAGTAATTCACAAGCAGGAACAGTCAAGTACATAAGCAGAATAGCACGTATATGTTATGTGTAAGTATATATACATGTGCATTTCTTTGGGATCAAAGATCAGAAAGCTTTGGTTCACTTCATGTGAGAGTTGTTACACACAATGTTCTGACAGAGTAAAGGTGTAGGCAAGGTGATTTTCTTTTTTTTGTCTGTTCCTTTTTGTGCATTCATTTTGTATTGTGTCAACAGGGTTGTGCAAGAATATATAGCCTATGTAAACATCACAACACACACACCACTTCCAAGCAGCTCAAATGCACTCATGTCTGTACACTTGTACGCACGCACACACACACACACACACACACACACACACACACACACACTCTCTCACACACACACACACACACACACACACCTGCCAATGTTATTTCAGTGCTGTTTGGTATGTTAATAAGGCGTTGGTTGTCAGATGTTGAAACACTGTTTTTGGATCAATGAAATCCCAGATATACTCAAGTCCAACATATTCTCATAAATCTTATAAATAAAAATGGCGCTAATAACACACAAAGTATAATTAATAATAACCTGAGGAGAGTATGTTGAACTATGTTAGAGAGGAATGCTTTATATTTACAACAGAGTGATTGTTAAATGTCTGTGGTGGCAACATACTGTGACTTAACACATGACAAGCTTCTGTAATGAGTGGTAAGTCCCATCCTTTACATTAGTACAAGTTAAAAGGTGTGAAAATCTATAATATTAATGTAGCTATATCTTTGAATGCTGTGGCACTTGTAAGAAAGGGAAATTTTAAAAAAATGGAGTAAGGCAGATAAGTAGGACTCAATAGCACCTGACTTACACAAACAACCCTTTCAAAATGAACACCAGTTTACCAGTTTAGGGGGCATGTACTCAGTGCAGTGGTAAACTGGGTGTCATTCTTCAGAGACGTGTTGTGATCATGTTAGTTAAGTGTTTCTGCATGGAGCAAAAGGCCGCTTGGTCTCTGTGTTCTGGTTTGTAAAGTTCAATCTCAGGCTGTTCTGCAAACCACGTCTCTGTCCCTCTCTTCTCACAAATGCAGGGAAATAGCACCATCCTTTGGAAACAGGAAGTCAAGCCAAGTTGAGGACGTCATACGCGGTATTGCTTGCATGTTAGGGTGTTGGGTTGTGTTGGGGTTTATGTCCTCTTCATGCACACCTGACAGCGGCTAATGTGTGTTCTGAGACTGCCTGCTTTTAGCGTGGTCGGGACAGGTTTCCTGGAAAGAGGTAGAGAGAAAAACATCAGAGGGTCATCCTGTACTGTCATGCTCGTGAGGTAAATGTGGAGGAAATGTGATAATTGAAAGAGAAACATAACATTAAAGCTGGAAAGCTGCCGTCTCTGACTGCAAGTTTAAAGTATTTTTCAATTCTGACCACACCCAGCATCACTGAAGGGTGCGGTTGGGCATAGTCAGCAGTGCACCTTGTTGCACATGTAACCACACCCAACAGTGATGTCACAGTTGTCACCACATGAGGTCAGCAAAAACAAGATATTCAGGGGTGTTGAATTATTCTCTAATGATAAACAGGGGAAATCAATAAATAAAATGTTTGAGTGTGAGTGTCTCTGCCTTACGTAAACATATCATTGTCTTCAATCGTGGCAAGCCAGAAGCTGTAGGAGTTGGCATAGTAGTTGCAGGTCCCACGACCGTGACACTCGATGAATGGAGCGCTGCGGAATTCCTCCAGACAGGAACCAGGAGAGGCCAGAGCCTGGCCTGAACCCTCAGCACCAGCGCTGGTGTGCTACACAAACACACACAATGTAATGTAATTAAATTTTCAAAAAGGGCATTTTTTTTTCGCTGTAACACAATTGGAAAGAGGGCGATCGGACTGGATTTAGACTTTATTTTTTTCTACAAAAATGAACAACACTGTAGGTATTATAATGCTTATTGAGAATCTCCAACAGATATCAGCTTGATCCTGTTTGTAGACAAAAACCTAGTCAGCAACAGTAATGTCTTTAATTGGGATCACGTGTTTCATTCAGCTTCACAATTTTTGGCTGATTCGCCAGATGTGTGGATATCAGCTGACTAGTAATGTCCAGTCATATTCATGCAGATGTACAGCACTGCTATTATAATCTGACACTACTCTCAATTACTGCACTGATACTCTCCTCCACCATCGCCCCAAACTCCTTCTTATTTGCAATTTTTCTGCATTTAAATGAAACTAAGACCTAATATTCATTAATCATTTTTAAGGCTCAGATTCTTTGAGAGCTCCCTCACACAGTAGATCCAAATCTAACTATATGACATTGGTTATACATTGTCAGTACTTTGACTCAAGTTTCTCAGATATCCTGTCTGTCTTACCATGACAAAGGAGTAGCCAATCCACAGAGAGTCCCAGCCGCGAGGGCATTGAGGGATCATGATGGTCTGACTGTGAACCGCTATCACCATGGCTGGGGCTTCACACACAGCACACCTGTGCGCGTACACACACACACACACACACACACACACACACACACACACACACACACACACACAAGAAGGGTACAGTATGTGAATGTCACACAAGTACCAAACACACTTGACACAGAACAGAACGGTGTGGCTGGAAATGCAGACTTACCTGCTGATGAAGGGTTTGATGCTTTCACCAGTGATAGGCGCCATGCTCATGGGCATGGGCTCAGGGGAGGTGAGCCAATAGGAGTAGTCGTTACGAGAGGCAAAGTTGCACACGTTGTTGATGTTACAGAACAGGAAGGGCATGGGGCTGAACTTTTTTAAACAGCTGCCTGCCGTACCTAAAACATGGCACAGCAAGAAATGTAAATCACGCAACAAAACTCCCCCTTTGTGCATTCTATCTCATTTCTTTCTTTATATATTTATCTTTATTTGTATCTCAGATTATGTTTCTCACCTAAGTCCTGTCCATGAGACCGTTCGTTGCCTTGTACGTAGAGCAAGGAGTAGCCATCATATATGAGCGAGGTTCCCTCAGGACAAGATGGAACTTCCACCGATTGGCTGTGACGAGTTACCAGGAACCCATGATCCATGGAGGAGGGACCAGGTGGACCCACTTGACCTGGAACACCGTCAGGTCCTGGGGGGCCTGGGTGTCCTCTGGGTCCTAAAGACATGGAGTGATTAATAACTCATGAAAGTAGCAGCACAACAAAACTTACCAACATCGTCATCCTAGTGAGCTTCTCACCTTGTGGCCCTGGCAGGCCAGGTTCTCCTTTGGCTCCATGCTGGCCGTTATATCCAGGGACGCCATCTTCACCTTTTAGCCCTTGAGGACCTGTCACACCTGAGAGACAATAACAAAAATGATGAAGTAAGTAGAGAAATGGATGCAGAGCATAGGTGAGCAAGAGAAAACTGTTGGATCAGAGGAGATTATATGAAGCAAAGTGTAACCTTGTTGTCCTTTCTGTCCAAGGAACCCTGTGGGCCCCTGTGGTCCTGGAGGACCTTGAATTCCTGGGAACCCAATGTCTCCTTTGATGAAGGTGTGGGGGCCGGGGGGACCAGGAGGGCCTTCATTACCTGAAATATACAGTATCATTGGAAGATAATTTTTTATTTACTCATGTTGATTTTTAGTACTCAATGGCCATCAAGTGATAAAACAAACAGCGACATTAGAAAGCACCAACGTAATTATATATAACATAATAACTCCAGTGTGGGTAAATGGTTGTTGTCTCAAATATTAACATACTGAAGGTTTTTCACTCGTGCATTACCTTTTTCTCCTGGGAATCCTCTGTCTCCTAGCTCTCCTTTGAATCCACTGTCCCCGAAATGACCCTTTTCACCTAGAGTTGATATTCAAAATTTGTGTGTTTACACACTTTTACACATTTCCTCTCATAATTGCATAAATATATGTCTTCCACATATATATGCACATACACATGCATGCAGAGATGTATCGCACTGTACATACTGACCTGGGAAGCCAGGAACACCCTGCAATCCCCTCTCTCCCTTCTGTCCATCGATACCTGGAAGGCCACCTGGTCCCTGTAACAGACACACACAAAACCAAAAGAACATAATGGCAATTTTCGTAGCATTAAAAAAGCTCTTACTGTGCATGTATAAGCTATCTCTCATTAGAATGCATCTTAACTAGTGTGTGACATGTACAGGACAGGTAAAAAAGATAAAGGTATGTAAAACAGGCTTGTGACATACAGGCTGTCCAGGAGATCCAGGGTCACCCTTTTGTCCTGTCTCTCCCTGGAAACCAGGCAGACCCTGATCTCCTTTCTCTCCCTTATGGCCATGTCTGCCTGGCACACCAGCAGGTCCTGGTGCTCCAGGGGATCCTGTTTGACAAAGACAAGAAGAATGTGAGGAGATATTTTTGAAAACAAAATACGATATATAATGTATTTCTGTTTATGCACTACTGACGGCAGCTATATACTGTACTTGTGTATATTTTGGAAACAGGTCCTCATGTTCATAAGAAATTGATATCATGTCATGTATTCCATAATACCTGCTTCTCCAGGTTGTCCTGTTTCTCCCCTCTCTCCCTTAGGGCCTTCCAAAGAGATACCTTGGGGCCCCCTCTCTCCTGGCTCACCCTGTGATCCTGTTGGGCCTGGAAGTCCCTTGTCACCTTTGACACCAGGGACACCAGGATGACCTGGAGTGCCAGGGAAACCAGGACTACCTTTGTCACCTGGAAAAGGAAAGAAGAACACATAATCAACCTGTTAAGCTCCAATGATTGAGGGGTTACATGAATCAATGATGGAAAGGTTCTTACCTTTGCTACCCAATTCTCCAGGTGGCCCTTGGGAACCGTAGCCAGGTAAACCTGTAGAAAAGGACAGTTAAAAACATACTGCAGGCAGTTTCTCTGATGTTGTGGTTGGTGGTGAGGGGTGAGCCTTTCAAGCCACTGCCCCATGTCTGCAGTTATTAATTGTGACTATATTTAAAGCTAACTGAACCCCTGATTGTAGTTGATGGGTGGTATTTAACTCAAACATGAATTTGTGTCTTCCAGTATTTATTATCGAAACACCCATCAGAACACAAATAAGTCTTAAAATGTATATATGGTGTTCATTAAAAAACCCTGTAGGATCAAGTGGCAACCCAATGTGATGCCACCCATTGGTTAGTGAACTGCCCTTTTGAAGGCTCGAGTTTGTAATTTTGCCGTTGCCATCTTGGGTTTTTGAAACCAGAAGAACCCACATTTGGACAAGAAGGTGGAGCTGAGGAGGAGTGAGGGGTCAATCTGACCTGTACTCTATCCTGTGTTACTTTATTCACTGTGTGTGGTTCAGTCTGTCAATTACACGGTAGCCCCACCCTAATACATACCTGTTTTATGGTCTATTTTCTTCTAAATGGGACCATAATTTAAGAAATGAACATCATGTTGGATTGAAACTAGTGATTGAGACCGTAAGCTCATGAGGAAAATGTTTACTGAGGTAATAAATCGAGTGAGAAGAAGGGCCATTTTCCATAGACCTCAATATAATTGGACTGATGGTCATTAGATAAAATGCAGGTTTCAAGCATTTCCACAGTAGTTTCACGTTTCACACCCGGAGTCTACATCCATTTTTATATACAGTTTCTGTATTAAATTATATTACTGTATAATTCTGATTCTGATTCTGATTCTGATATACAGTCTATGTGTAGGATTTATCGGGCAGAGAGGCTCATTTGTACTCTAACAGCTTAATGACAACTAAATCTCCTCCCAACTCTTCTGACTCTAACCTGGGTCTCCTCTCTCCCCTGAGGATCCAGGGATGCCGTCCACTCCAGGATCTCCCTTCTCTCCAGAAGGACCAGGAGGTCCCTGCAAGCCAGGTTCACCTGAAAGACGACAAGTTTGCACACTGTTTGTTAGTATGTATTAGGCTGCAACGGGCACAACTTTCACCTCACTTGTTCTTCTAGCAAAACCAACAGGCAGTTGCTTGGGACAAAAAACAGTGCCTGCTAATCTTGTAAGTTTCACCTAATTTATTTACAGAAATGAGTGTCAGTGATTTTTTCATAGCTCATTGATTAGTTTGGTTTCCAGTAATTTATCAGACTGAACTCTTAACAAAAACTTATCTCAAGGTTAAAACTGTCTTGGGAAGTTAACAGTGAATTAAATCTTGAAAAAATTCATAAAATCCCTTCTGTCACTAATTTATGGGCAGTGATCTGATTGAGCTGATTAAAAAAGCATGTTACTTACCAGGCTGGCCGTCATGTCCAGGCTCTCCTGCAGACCCTGGAAGCCCAGGGGTACCTTTATCACCTGGTCTCCCTGGCTGGCCTGTACAACACACACATGGACACATGGACACAAGGACACCACCATAAGAGCTCACGTGGCATAACAACACATATATGATTACTATACCAAGTGTTCTGCTAGATGAACAGGATAAATGTGACAGCACAGACTGAATTCTGACCTGGATACCCAACGCTTCCTTTTTCTCCTTTAGGTCCCTCCAGTCCTGGTTTGCCAGGCATACCCTCATGACCCCTCTGACCCTTCTCTCCAGGTATTCCTGGGAATCCTGGCTGGCCTGTCTGACCCTGTGAGAGTAAAGGAATGGCGAGGAATGCTTAGTAAAGACAGGTGAGTACTGATGTTCACTGAGAGGAACAAGTCAGAAAAGATGATGTTGAAAGTGCAGAGAAACAATATATGACCCTAAAACTGACAAGTCCAGTCCATCTCTGTTCAACACTAGTTTCAGAAACGGTAATGATCCTTCCGCAGGTTCACCTACGGAAACCTTGTTACGACTTTTATAGAGTCTGTAGATCATCTCACATTCACATTTTTGACAAATACTGAACCAAAATGAAACCAGAACTTTTGGGATACAGAAGTAAGAAAGCCTAACTCAAACTCACACTAAAGCTGTTAATGATACAAATAAACATAAAATTTTAATTTTGGGTGTCTGATCTTTCTCCTCTGAAATTTTCTCTCCCATGCACATTCTTGGCCTTTTGACGGTAAAAGAACATATTTTTTTCAAGGTAGACTCCTACTTTTAGTACTGATTGTTTGACTGGACAAGTTCATGCCTATTAAAGCCTTATTGAAGCCTTATTTCAGCTGCCAGTTTTCAGTGCTCAAAAGCTGAGCAGTCAAGTCTATGCAGCCAGGGGATTACCTTTTCTCCTGGAGGTCCTGGGATCCCAATACCTGGATCACCAGATGCTCCCTTGTCTCCTTTCTCTCCATCTGTGCCTCGTATTCCTGTATGTCCCGGTGTACCAATGTCTCCTTTAGAACCTTTTGGGCCAGACGCACCTGCACAAACACACACACAATCAGTTATTAGTAAACTTGCATTATACACAGTGTATCATACATATTAAATTTCAACTTTATCTTTTCTCTTGCTTGAAATATGGTCACTACATCTCTTAATAGTGTTGTGTTTACGCGACTGAATTTTATGTTTGTAATCCACATAATTGCTTGCACACACGCACATGATCACACTGGCAGCCGCAGAATGCAGCAGGGTGAAGAGTGAGTTATTTTGGGTGTTTTTACCTGGTATTCCCATCTCTCCTACGCTGCCCTTCTGTCCAGGAGTTCCTATACTGCCAGGCTCGCCAGGAAATCCAGGATCTCCTTTCTCACCTACGACATATCAGTGAGATTGACAAGTTAGTAATCTTAGCTTTCCCTTCATGTTCATTGGGTGATAGAGTAAGAGCAGAGAATATATCAAAATAAGAGTAAAATTAAATGAGTAGGACAAACAGAGATGATTACCACATAAAGTCTACAAACATCCTTTAACGTTTGTTAACAGGTTTTAGAATGGCGTTCATGTAGTCAGGTATGTCACCTGGTTGTCCAGGTAGTCCAGGCTCTCCATCTTTGCCTGGCAGTCCAGGGTCTCCAGGCACTCCACGGTAGCCCTTCTGTCCAGTGAATCCAGGGTCACCTGATTGAATTAAAAACATGGACCATGTAAGGCCATTGTGATATTTCTTAAACTATTGGTCAATATACAGAATCATCCACGGGCCTGTTTGTAGTAAATCTCTATATGATGAATTTTCTCTGACAGATATAAGGGCCAGTATGTTGTGTTATACCTTTGTCCCCAATGTCTCCCTTCTCCCCCTTCATGTGCTCCATGTCAACTTCACTCATGTTCCCTGGAGGTCCCTGAAGACCTTGCTCTCCCCTTTCTCCTTTAAGTCCAGGCTCTCCAATATCACCTCTTGGCCCAGTAGTACCAGGATCACCTGGTGAGAAAGAGAAATTGTTATTGCTGCTGATAAAACTGAAAAGAATAATAGCTTACCCTGTAAGACTATAGGTAATTTTCACCATTTCATCTTCCTCACCTCTCAGACCAGGTGATCCATGTGTACCAGGTGGTCCAGGATTTCCTGGTACTCCTGGGGTCCCCATGACCCCCATTTCACCTTTAGGACCTGGCAAACAAACACACACAGTGAGATTAAATAAAAATAAATAGAAAAGTGATTAAAAAGTTTGAGGAGTCAATCATCCATAAAATACATCCAATGCAGTCTGCCCAGCTCAAGGAAGATTTCATTTTTCATCTGAAAGTATGTTCTTTTCCTTCCTTATTTCAAATGAAATGGTGGCTTAATAACTCAACTTTATACATTACTGCCACCTAGTTGTAATGTGGTGTACTGAAAAAGCAAAAAGACGTAAACATGCAGTTAATTCATGTATGAGGCCCTTATTTAAAACAGGCTTATGCAGGGTCATAAAGTAATGTCAGGCTCACTAAGTTCCTCTTTTTAACAACAGTACTTTTCTCATTCAGTAAATAATTCCAAACATTTCTACTTTGCTGTTCTTTTGTTCAGTTTGAAGCATCTGCCTCTGAAACTCAACATTTCCTGCACATATGTTTTATGGTAAAAGCCAACAAGCAGCTCAAAGGGCATTATCCCAATCTTACTTTGAAGGCTTTTAATTCAAAAGATGTACAGGAAGTGCTGATTTTCATTATGGAGATATTAACACTGAAAAGCAAAGTAAATTCACTGAAGTTACTTCAGGTAACATAGATACTCTATTTTGGATAAAAACACAAATCCAAGCAGCGAAATGATTAAGATGACATTAACTACACTGATGACATTTTTACAGCATGAATGAATTCATGCTGTAAAAATGTACATTATGTTGAGTTTATGAGAGATTGGTCCTTATTTAATGTGCAAATGCAACAGCAATAAAACAAGAAAAACTACAACAAACAGCAAAACACCCAAAGAACCCACATCACAGAAAAAGTATTTAGTTTTATTTCTTTATCTGTTGTGAATGTGTTTGCTGTTTGTCCTTCTCACCTTGGTTTCCAATCAGCCCATCCCTGCCTGGTAAGCCTGGTGGCCCTGGCAGTCCTTTAGTGCCTGGGGATCCTGGGAACCCGGGGATTCCCTTTTCTCCCTGAGGCCCCGGCATGTCCAGACCAGGAAGACCAGGGTAGCCCTTTTCTCCCTTTACACCTTCTCTTCCTGTTCATGCACACACACACAAATATATTCTTTTAGGGATTTCAACAACACCAACTGAAAGTCAGTTGAGGGGATCAAGAATATCACAGTCAGAATCATTTTGACTTAATAGTAGGAAAATCAGAGTAACTAATAATATTACAATGGCTATGTTCCATTCACATGAATTTTCAAGCATGTGTGGATACCATCACCACCTGAATGACAATACAAACTGAAGCCACCATCATCATTTTTATGATTTACACCTGTGCTTTTCTGAGACATGTCAAAACGTTTTCGGTGAAAAAAGCCTTTATGTCTGGGCGCTAAGTTTGTGCTCACCGTGTGGTCCAGGCTCTCCGGGTGGTCCCTGTGGTCCGGGAGCTCCAGGTGAGCCTTTTCCTGGTGCACCTGGTAAGCCAATCAGTCCAGGAGGCCCTGGGGGTCCCACTTCACCTAATTTTAAAGGTCAAAGAAAAACAATGTTGTGCTTGGTACAGAAGATGGGCCTTTTAATTCCACTGGATGGAATAAATCAACTCAGGCTTCACACAAGAGTCGTTGAAACCATCCTGCAGTACCTTTGATTCCCTGAGGTCCTGGTGGTCCTGTCAGGCCTTCTTGTCCAGGAACACCGGGTAGTCCAATGTTACCCTTCTCTCCTTTAAAGCCAGGACCTCCTGGGTAACCCTGAGAACCTTTTGGGCCCGGAAGACCCCGTCCAGGTTCACCCTGCAAGGTACACAAAAAAGCACTGAGTTGCATGTCATCTCTAACAATAATGTTTTTGACACTGGCATTTCAATCTTTCCTTGCTCATAAAATATATGCCACTGTAGTTGTAATGTTACTGTAGGATAATAAAGCTGCAGGACTGATGCATTTGATTGGAATTTTGAAGCTGCACATTTTTCATGGTAAAAAACGATGATGATTCAGGTCCTTTGTGGAGTCCTTTCCACAGTGTCTGACACCATACATATTTAGAATACAATTTTAATTAAATTATTGATATACACATGACAAGGACAAGAGAAATACGTACTTTTTGTCCAGGTGGACCAGGTTGTCCAGTCAAGCCATCCTGTCCTGGTCGTCCTGGCTCTCCTGGCAATCCTGAAGCTCCTGGGATTCCACTGATTCCTAGAAACATGGACGAAACATTTCTGTTTTCATTCTGTTCATGTGCCTGTGTTATAGGCTATAGTCTGTTAACATTTTTTCAAAAATCTGTAAATGTATGAAATGTCTGCAATGCCTGTATGTAGAGGAGGATTGGGGTCAACATGAAGTAACTCACCTTTAGGACCTGTTGGGCCTGGGAAACCAATTCCAGGGGGTCCAAGTTCACCCTTCTGTCCAGGGAAACCTGGCAACCCTGGTTCTCCTGGCAGGCCTCTGTCCCCTGTGATCAACAGCATGTTAAATGGTAAACAGGACTAATCACCAACAAGCTTCACATATATGTGAATAATTTGTGTGTATTTTAATAAAAACAATATGTTTTTTGTAATTACATGATTATACCCCAATGTTATTTCTCTCATCAAAGACAGGCTTTAGTGAATTGAAAATAGATTCTTTTGCAGGGGAGTATAAATGAAAGTATAATGACTATGGTGTTGCTAACCCTGAAGTCCAGGTCTGCCGTTTTCTCCTCGTGGTCCAGGTACTCCCTGAGGTCCTGGCATGCTCACACCTACACCTGGCTCACCTTTTGCACCTGTTGAATGCAAGGTACGAATTATCAATGAACAAATGTATAGTAGGTGTGTGTGTGTGTGTGTGTGTGTGTGTGTGTATGTAGTACCAATGTGTGTTTGTTCAGTTTCACATCCAATGTTGAGATACAGGTTAACATGAGTTCTCTTTGACTATATCAGTGCATCGTTTTACAGTATATTTGTAGATCTCATGCCTACCAGGTAGACCGGGGGTTCCTGGAACTCCTGGTCTCCCATGACTGCCTTTCTCTCCTGGTTCTCCCGGTCGACCGATGCCTGGCTCACCAGGGGGACCCCTCTCTCCTGGGGGGCCAATACGACCAGGGTCCCCTTCTGGTCCACGCTCACCCTTAATGCCCTCTTTGGCCTGAAAGCAAAATTAGAGAAAGGGGATGTCTGATTTACATTGTTTTTAAAAAGGCAGACAATAAATAAAAAAATCCAATTTTTGATTTTTGGGATAACACATATGACATATATATCCTTATAAAGTTCAACAGTTGCTTTAGACACAAATATTCATTTGGGGTTATGTTCCAGTCCACCTGATGGATGTAAGTTCAATATTCACTCTACTCTTAGCTCTGTTTTTGAGCTCCACCACCTCCTGAGGAGAATATCTGCCACTGTGTTTACCAGCTAGTTGCTGACCTTATTTTTCTGTCTGAAAACCACATTGATGAAAGCAATGAGACTGAGCCAAATCAATGAAAGCTGTGGCTGTTACAACAAAAACAGTGAATAAAAAAAACTGCATAAGAGCAGCTGAGAAGGACTACAAAGGCTGGTGATAATAATCTGTGGCTTTGTCACTACTAGCAACCCATTTTGCATATACTTTCCATTGTTAATACCAATGGGTACCAAAGAGTTTCCTCCGTACGGTGGCTGGGCTCAGCCTTAGAGACAGCGTGAGGAGCTCAGACATCCAGAGGGAGCCCGGAGGCTGCTCCTTCATGTCGAAAGGAGCCATTTGAGGTGGTTCGGGCATATGGTAAGGATGATTTCTGGGCACCCCCCTTTGGAGTTTTTCCAGGCATGTCGTACTGGCCCTGCGGTAGACCCAGAACTCTCTGGAGGGATTGTATATCCCATCTGACCTGGGAACGCCTATGGATCCCCCAGGAGGAGCTGGAAAGCGTTGCTGGGGAGAGGGATGTCTGAAATTCCCTTCTTAGCCAGAGTGCCACCACGACCCGACCCCGGATAAGTGGAAGAAAATGGATGGATGGATGGATAATATGAATATTGATTATGACATCTTTAAGTGAACCTTCACTTGCAGCAAAGGGCTTTAAAAGTTAAGTTGCCTGGTGTGTTTATTTTTATTTACAGTTTTTTTCAAAGTCATCCATCATCCATCATCCATTATCATCATTTGACAGGCAGTTCAATCATTTGCTGTGCTGGTGGAGCTCATGCTGTCCTGGTATTTTGAGAGACTACCTTACCGTACAAACCACACACACAAACTTACAGGTTCTCCTTTGAGTCCAGGTGTTCCTGGGAGGCCATCTCTTCCTGGCAGTCCAGTAAATCCAGGCTTCCCTGGTGAACCAGCAGCACCAGGTAGACCCTTGTCTCCCTTCAGACCAGGAGCTACGAAAAAGTCCCCAGGTTCACCTACAGCACCAGGAGCTCCCATCAATCCGGGACTGCCTTGAAAACCCTGCGCAGGTCAAAAAAATTCAAATATCTTTCTCGTCCTCCATTTTTCCTCAGTCAAACTGTGAAAACATTCACCTTGGATTGTGTCAGAAGTGTCTCAGATATTATTCTACTCACAGGATTTCCAGGTTGTCCTTTAGGGCCCGTTCCACCCTTGTCTCCTTTGCTTCCGACTAACCCAGGAGGTCCTGCCAGGTGAAAATGGACATTGTACATCCTTAGCTGTTTCAGTACTCATCATACTGTGTGTCAATACACAGGAAAAGTGGTAGAATAAGATACTAGGGAAATGTTTGTGTTTGGGCAATGGCATGTTATAAACATTTAAATATTCTTATAATGTAAGTGAATGCAAGTTACAAATTGCAGAGTGTCCAGCAACAGATGACAACTTTAGTTCATAGCCTAAATTTTTTTGAGCCATGATATCCGAACGTAACCGATTCACTCACCGCGCTCTCCTTTAGGCCCCGCAGGACCAGGTAATCCAGGTAAACCGTAGGCTTCACATTGAACACAAGTATCTCCTTTGTCACCTAATAGGAGGTACAGAAACTTCAATTTAAAAAAAATCATAGAAATGTAAATCATGATATTGTGTAGTCCAGCTGTACTACTGATGATGAACAGAAAACATCCTTGGATGTTCACGTGAGTGGTGTTTCTGGTAGTGCATAGCTGCCTACAAAGGTATCACTACATCTCATAATTAGAAACATAAAATTTGAATTGATTAAATAATTCATTACTTGTGTTAATCAGCAGTAACTGTGTTCATTCTTACCTTTCTGTCCCAATTCCCCTTGTAACCCTGGAGGTCCAGGAGGGCCAGGAGCGCCTTTCTCGATGTCACATTCATTAGGATCAACTGTGCAGCCATGTCACAGCACATACACAACACATGCATCCCATACACACACACAAACACATAAACATATGCACATTAGGTTTTTTTAAACATCTGTAAATGTACGCTTTATGTGCTGCCGTCTTGTCAATCATTCAAATGATTGTAGTATTGAAAGATGAGACATACTTGGGAGTCCTGGTTCTCCAGGTGGTCCAGCAATCCCCGGTTGTCCTGGAGGTCCAACCAGAGATTCTCCTTCTATACCCCGGTCTCCTTTCTCACCCACATCTCCCTTCTCTCCCTTCTCTCCTCGAGGCCCTTCAATGTGCCTGCCTGAGGTACAAGGAGAAAGTCAAAGTTGGTGGGTTATTCAGATTAGCATGTGTCTTAATGCAGTGTTATTATATTACATTCAAACATTGAGGTCTTTTACCTGGTGGACCTGCCTCTCCCTGGGGCCCAATAAAACCTGTAGATTAAGAAAAAACTAATATGAAGGAAACATGGATACTATGGGAACTGACTCAAGGTACGTGTTAATGCATATGTGTGTGTCCACATACAGTATGAACGTGGCATACTATGGCCATATTTTACCTTTTTCTCCTTGTTGCCCTGGGAGACCACGAGGACCAGGAGGACCAGGGGCACCAGATCCCTAAAATTATATAATTTCAAAAATCAGCCAACTGCTTACCTGTCACTTCTCCATCTAATGCTGACAATAACTGCTGTACTGGTGCCAATTATTTGTATTTGTATACAGTCCACTATATACAGTGAAGATAATCATCATTTTCACTGTCTCGCTATGTTGTGAGACACAAATTAACAAAATGGTCAAAATCAACTGGCAGAGGCCAAGACATCCTGACTTTACAGTAACTTAACACCAGGCTGAAAAGTGATGTTTCACTCATTGTCCTCTGACTGAATGTTTCAGGTCTGTTGTAGCCCTGACCACACCCAGGGTCACTGAGAGTGTGTATGAGTGCAGTCAGAAGTTTGCTCTTTTGCACCTTTAACCACACTCAGCAGTGACGTCACAGTATACTGACGCACCCAGAGTGCGCTTCCACATCACTGTAGGAAGGTGAGAAACTACAAAAGATCAACAGGAACAAATTTTGGTTGTGTTGAGTTGCTGTTTACATCTCTTGTATGGATCAAGCTTCTTTAATTCTGGAGCCTACATTTCCTAGAATTTTCATTGATCTTCCCTTGATGGTAACTTCCTAGGCAGGTACCATAAAACAAAAAATGTTACAATTCACAATACAATACTAAATATAATACAATACTAAAAAATTAAAGTACACAAGAAGACAAATACAATTTGCTGCATACTGAGTTAAAAATGATCATAGATCTGGTTTGATTTAAGCCAATGTTTGAGGTGTGTCATAAAGGTGGGACATGTAGGAAACTAAGCCATTCCAATATTTACTTCCCTTTACTGATAGCAGTTTGTCCAAATGTGGGGCGCCTATGAGGCACTTCACAGTCTCCTCTAGTGGTCGCCCTAGTGCCAATGTCACTGCCCTCTGTTTGCACTGCCAAAGTTTGTAGCCTCCAAGTCTAATGCTGGATTACTCAAGTTAAGAAATAGAAAGCATGAAAGACTGACAAAGTCAGAAATTCATCCACTGCAACTCATTTAGTTCTGTTAGTTTCTGTAAATTATACTTTCCTACACGATAGAAGTATAAAGCAGAATCTGTTTGTTGTATGTTATCATTTTGGCCAAACAATGGCACAATGAAATTTATCTGGTCTAAAAAATTCTGATTCCGCCTTCAAAACCCACCATATGGAACTTGTGTGTTACTATAGTTATTTTGCTTAGGGTAATTTGTGTGCAATGTCCTCCTCAGGTTGTTAAATTCCTCATATTTTCTAGAGACAATACCACGAGCATGGCCCTGGTGTTCTCATTAGAAGCTACAGGACTCACTCAAGTGATGCAATTTGATGTAGTTTTCTCAGACTAGTCATAAAAGACATTATACAATGGTGAAATCTGGGGATTGTCCATTTAATATGCTCTCATACTGAGGCCTAACGGCAATATGGTGACATCTGCTGGTAGCTTTTAGAATTCATCCATTTTGTAGCTGATTGAAAGGAGATTGGGTGGGTAAGAGAGAAAGAGAGTTATAGAGGTAACTAGAAAAGAGGGAGGGGAGAGATCACTTACATAACCCGGTGGTCCTCTGTCTCCTTTTTCACCCTGAAATAATAAAAAAAAACACCCTGTCTGATCATCACACCTCCAACATAATTTAAGGCTCAGAACAAAGCCTTATATATGTGTAAATTAACTAATAGGTGCATCAGTTACCTGGGACCCAGTGTATCCAGGAGGTCCTGTAAAGCCTTTTTCTCCCTGAGTGAATGTATGCAGTACTTTAGTTTTAAATATTTTATGATATGAAAGAAAACAACAGGTGGACAATAGAGTAGATAATAACAGTAAGTTATTATTTTTACCTTTGGCCCAACCTCTCCATCCTTACCAGGTTTGCCCTATAATCACAGAAAATGATATTCACTTTATTACTCAATTTATCATTAATTTTGTAGTCACTGTGATTAATAATAAAGAGATTGATACATACAATTGAATCTGTCTGAGCTCAAATGGGTAAAGAAAGTTAGGGGAAAAAATGTGTAGTTGTTTGTGACGTCACATTATAAAAAACAGATTGTTTTCCTTGCTACATTCAAATTTTTAAAGAATCAGCATATGCTGGATGTCTGTCTTGATTTATCATACCATTACACTCTACACATGTTTTTATCTATACAAATTTTTAGCACTTACTCTTGGTCCAGGCGGGCCGGGTTCACCTTTGATGCCTTCGAGATGAGCGATGCAAGAGCCCTGCAAAATAAATCAGGTGTCTCAAAAAAGTAGAAAGCTGAAGTAAAGGATAACAAAGCCTTTGTGCACAGTAACACAAATCATACATTTCAACACTTGAGTGCAAAATACTAACTTTATCTCCTTTATCTCCTTTATCTCCTTGAAGTCCTCTTTCTCCCTTCGGGAAGAAAAAACACAAACACATTCAGGAAATAACACAGAATCCATGTAATCTTTTCCAATCCCTGTATAAACAGACATTTAGTGATTAATTTGTACATAAAAATAGTTTCTGTTCAGTTTCTTGGAAACAGAGAGAGTACCTGTGGTCCAGGTAAGTGCACTGTAATATGTCCTCCTTCCACACCTGATGCAGGAGGTCCAGGTGGACCAGGTGGGCCACGAAATCCAGTGTCACCCTGCAGGGAGACAGCAATGATCAACAACAGCCCCAACCAAATATAATTTGAACAATATTAAAACAATTATTCTCAAATTTAAATAAAAGAGCAAATTATCCAGTGAAATTCAAGTATGTCCAAAAGTGGTCATTTCAATTTTTTCAGATAAACTGAAGCATATGTTGTTCTTTGATGGGTTGAGAATATTCTCCTACTTCATAAGATAAATAAAGCAGCAATCTGGGAAATCTCTAAAATGCACAGAGCTGAAAATGGGGCTTTTTTTTCTTAGCTCTTTAAATGACACAGTTTTCTTAGGACACTGACAAAATGCAAAATTGCTAAATTTAACAAAATACACCACAAACATTTCTCTTCTCTCAAAATAATTTAAATTATTATTATTATGGATAATATTGCACTGCATGTGTTAAATCTCAGTGTAATACCTTTACAAGCAAAAGAAAATTCCAGGAAATTGTCACAAGTAGTTATCAGAAATTAGCACTGAAATCCATGTTCCTTTTCCATTCTGAAATGTCTTCTTTTGTTTTAAGATGAGATCATGAAAACTTTACTTGAAATGCAATTATTTCTCATCAGAAAACACATTTAGTATCCCACAATGACCATGTTACTACTGAGCTGTAAAGTGCTCCCACTACCTCTAAAGTGAAAGCATCATACAAGAATTATCTTTTTGTTTCTCACCTTTTCTCCTTTCGCACTCACAAAAGCCAGCTTATCACCCTGCAGGGAAGTAAAACAGGTTCCTATGAAATCTCAGCTGGATGATCAAGCCAGTCAGAGGATGGTGTTTTATAATTGTAAAATTTATTGTATGTATGATTAGTCTTACCTTCTCCCCAGGAGGGCCAGGGGGGCCAGGATCACCCTGAAAAACACAGTTATCCAATCAGTCAAACAAACTGTTAATATCAATATAGTATGTAACTGGTGAACAGTGACAACTCATCTATCTGTGAAGTATCTGCAGGTCATAGAAGTTCATATCTAAAGAATTTGTTCTTTCAAATTTGTGCTCTTTCGAGTATTTCCAGATTCTTTGGCTCACAAAAATGACCACAGACTGTGTCAGATGATAAGCAGTCCATCACTGTGGCAGAAACTCACTTTGGGTCCTTGGTAGCCACGAGGTCCTGGAGGTCCGATAGGTCCAGGAAGTCCAACTGATCCCTGGGAGATAAAGATGTGTGTGGAAAGAACTTGGAATTAGAAGAAAATTCAAATAACATTGTCTCAGTTTGTTACTTTTCCTTTCAACAGACAGGATTAACACATTCATGCATCTTTGAGAACAACGTACAGGTAATCCAGGTGTGCCAGGGAATCCTCTGTCTCCTTTCAGGGGAACAATCCCAAGCACACCACCAGGGTCACCCTGTAGGAAACAAAACGAAAAGAAATGTTTGGTCGCACACATGTGTCCTACCATACTGGAAGACTCATGCATGCTAGTATTGTTTGACAAACTTATTTAGATGTAGGATGTTAAAGCTTCATAAATTTCAGCTGACCTTCATTCCAGGAATTCCTGGGATGCCCTGAGAAGAGAGGACAGAGGAGAGAGATCAATACATGGTGCATACACTGGCAGGATGAATATTTTTTATTATGAGATACTGCTTATTCAACATATTGCTATGAAATCTTTTAATTCCAGTGTTCCGGTTGTGATGTTTGAACTTCAAGCTTGCTTACTGCAGGTCCTTGAAGACCAGGAAAACCAGGAGTGCCATCCCGTCCTCTGTCTCCCTGAAACACACACACAACACAGTGATAAGTAGTCATCAGGTTATTCAACAAAAGAAAACATCAGGGATGGTCACAAAAGCTGTGCAAACAATTCTGATTTTAAACTAGTCTTACTTTAGTCCCATTGCATCCTGGGATACCTTGTGCACCTGGTGGGCCATCGTTTCCATTGATGCCCTAAGAGTGGGAAAGGAGTGCACACAAACAGACAATTTGCAGTTACAGTTATTGACAAAGTCTCAGCAGCTTCCTGATGATTCTGCCCCGCTGTAACCACTAAATTCCTGACACCCACCATCCAAAATTAAAATGTAGCCTAAAAATGGCAACGTCATCTAAAACTGTGTTATCCAGAGGCTATTACTTTTTAGAGGATGATCACATGTTAGACCACACTCTTGGTGTAATGGGGTGAATTTACTGGATTTCTGCAGGATGTGAGACATGAAGGCAGATCAAAGGAACTTACTGGTAGTCCTGGGTTTCCTGGGAAACCTGGCAGACCAGGAGGACCCTGTAAAATCACAGCCAGATCAGCATTACTGTCTCGTGACAACACAACATCTTAAACATGAGGAATAATAATAGAAGTTTGTCTCATATCATATCATACTGTTCATATGATACCATCTGCTAATTTTGATGGTTAGTTACTTACCCTCACTCCTTTATGTCCAGGAGACCCAGGTTCACCTGAATCTCCCTAAGAAGAGACAAATGACATCATGATCTTCATAATACAGAAAAAATATTTCTATTGAGCCACGAAATCAGCTTATTGTCTTAAAATGGAAATGCTGCGGAATCCATTATATTCATCTCTTAATCAGTTTGTTTTGGCTTTCTTAACATTGGTCATTACTCCTGCAGTCACATGTGTGTGAGTGTGTGTCTGAAATGTATTTGTTATCAGTGCCAGTAAAATCAGTTCACGTCACATGTCTGGACTGTGGGACAAATATTAGATCCACTCATAGCTAGATATGGTTATTCATTTTTATGTGTGTGTGTTTGTGTGTGTACTGACCTTGGGGCCCATTGGCCCTGGAGGCCCCTCAGGTCCCTGCATCCCTGGGAATCCCATATTACCTTGAAGACCAGGAAATCCCCGCTCACCCTGTGACGCACAGACCATCATGTTAATGACACAAGGTTAAAGATCTTTGTATTAACTCAGATTAGAAGGAACAATTTTAGCCACAAATGTTTTTATGCTTTAAAAAAAATTATCTGACATTATCGAACACCCAAAGCAAATCTAATGGGGAGCAGAATAAGTATTAAATGGCATTTTGACTGCCTGTGTATCCACTGTTGTAATACCTTCACTCTAAACCAAGTTCAAACACTTTTCATGGTCATTAAATTTGTATTCCATTGAGTTAGGTCAATTGGGATCATTTTACCCAAGAGTTTATGAAATGTCATTGTTCATCACTGTAAAACTGATTTTTTTTAAATCCTAAAAAATCTGGTCTGATTGGAAAACATAATAGTGACTTATTTCAAAGTAAACTTCAAAATAATGATTATAAACACGTAGTTCAAATGCCTATAGTTTTAATACTGTCTATTAGCATAGTTTTGAAAACAAAAGAAAGAAATACTGGTCACATCAAATCCTCTTCTGTGACAGTGACCTAAAACTGACCCAGAAAGACTCAGCTATATTGTTTTCACTATCTGCCACTAGATGGCAGCATTGTTTCACGAGGGAGAGCCAGGCATGAGCACTGATGAGTAAAACTTATCAGTAAATAAAAAACAGTCATTCTGAAGTTATTAGTTTTCAGTATATTCCCATTCCCTGAGCGCATCACAACTGACTTCCTTCAGTCAAGAAATATTGCATTATTTGAACCATGGGAATCATCTAAGGGTTACCACGGCAACCCCTGTTGTGAAACTTCAGGAAGTGATGTAATTAGAAATAAAGCTCACTGGAGATTTTGCGTAGGCTGTTTGGGGCCTTTCAGCAACTTAGAAAAAACAGAGGTGCTTTGAATCCACAGTGGACTCGCCGGGTTCCACTGAACACAGTCAGTACATCTGTTGTTGTTGGGTGAGCTGGATGTTTGGCTACTGTTGCTGTAAGAATGAGCCATAAAAGGCCAGACTGTTGCACTAAGAGGATAGATAACATTCTGCAGTCGCTGATATAACTGAGCCAATAATATACATGTTACACACAAACAGCAGGAGTAGCAGTGCAAAATAAACTGACCTAGTTGCAAGTGCTTTAGGGCCGTGGTTCCTGACTTTTTCTCGCTTGTGACAACATAAAATAAAGAAATCTTGTGACCCCTTGTTACAGGTTGCTTATGTCCACTGGTCGTGACCAGTTCAACCAAACAGTGAGTTATTTTTTTTTGTTTTGTTTTATTTCTGTTTTTGTTTTTTTAGAATGATCCCATAATTCTCTTGTAAAAAAGCACAGATAAGAGGACAGTCTGGAAAACCAAACATTATGTTGTGAGGCTGATATTATGTTTTTCCTGGGTTCTGTCCTGTTAATAATTTCGTGGCCCTTTGTGGCCGTCTTGACCCCCAGGGTTAGGAGCTGAGAGATCACTCACACAATAAATAGCAGTTTATAAAGTAAGCACATATTTATATTTGTGCCATGGGGAAAGAAAATACTGTATGTACTTGTTTCTGACTAAAACCACAAACCACAAACCTCAAACATACAAAAGGCCAGTTACAGCTTGAAAGATAAGACTGGTGATATTATGTATTTTTCTTATTATCAACAAATTAAACAAATGAAAAGACCAAAAGCAACACGGTCTTAGTATGTTTCTAAATACTTAATGACATGCCTGTCCTGTATGTGACACTCATCCCTAAGTCAATTCATTCCTGTTGAAGTGTCCTGTTTTAAAATGGGTCACAGATATATAGTTTCATTTTTTAAATAACAAATGTAACTCAAGTGGGAGTGAACGGTGCATGTCTGGGGAACTATTTTCTGCTGTGGAGTTGGTGTTCTTGTGTGGTGTTTGATTGACTGAAAATAAACTACAGTGCCCATGTTCATTGTTGTAAAGAAACATGTCAACCGGTGCAATAGTGTAGTTCACTGGTGTATGTTGAATGTTTTGGGGACAACAATGGAGGTCTTGACACCAGATGGATTCATTGCTGGTTTTGGTCTCAAGGTTTTCATTTTGCAAACAAAAATTCTGTGAAAAACACAGAATGTCCTTTAATGTCCATTTGTAATTTGGATTGTGTTTTACCATAGCTACTGTCAATACAGCAGTTGTCCTTATAGAAAAAAAAATCTGTAAAACTATCTTTTCCCAAGCCAGTTATTACCAACTTTTTGTGTTTCAGGTCAGTGATTAACAGCCATGGTGGAGTGCTGACAGCTCAAGGGCTCACAGCCAGCTCATGGCTAGTGTCCCCACCACTTCTGTACATCTGTATCTGAGATTCCTTCCATCAGATGGGAATAAAGCCTTCAGCCCATCTGTGTGTCCGGACATGCTCTAATTCAAACTGATCTTTGTTCCCCTCCTGGTCTCTGCTCCGTGACTGAGCCCCATACACTACTTTTCCACCCAGACCCAGCTACAGTCGGTCCCACTGAACTGACCCCATTAGTCAGTACACAACGAGCACTGTCCCAGCTGCTTCAGCCTGCTGTGAGCGTACAAAGCCTGCACTTGGCATCAATGAGTCAATCAGCACATGTCTAATATCAAATAAGTGAAAAAAGGAGATAAGAATTTGACAGTTGGTGAAACTGGCAAATGAAATCATGAACAGAAGTCTCACCTTTGCTCCTTTCACGCCACTGCAGTCACATTTTCCACATGATGCCCCGCAACCCTGAGGGTGAAGAGAAAGATGAAAATAAATGATCTGTCACTTGGATGACAAAAAAAGAAAAAAGAACAGAAAATTGTGTTTGAGAGGAGAAGAAAATAAACATTAGGAGAAGAGCACCAATGGAGATGGTGTATACAGACACCTGCTGAGGGAAATTTAATGTTGAAAGTTGTGCTACAATCCCACCATTCTTTTATTTTTTTATTCATCGTAGTTATTCTACTGACACTGTAAATCACAACAGTGAGCAGCTGAACAGATTCCTGTAGTGTTTTCATGCAAGCCTTGCTGATCTGTCCCACAGATGAAGATTTATAAATCAAAATGAGCAAAATGTGTTTCTTTTAAACACAGGCGAGTAAAAGGATGATTCATGAGTTTACCACCTCTCTGCAGTCAGTTGCGTCTTAAATCTGCATTAATTCGCTCTACTTTTAACTCAAGAAAAATATCTGGATCCTGGAGATTTTTTTCACCACAGTTGCTAATGTAGGATACAGTAAGTTTATCTTGTTGAAAACAGCTACTAGCTACATCTGAAAATGACCCTGATGAGAGCGAGTGAGAGTGAACAAAAACAGTGAAGTTGCAAAAAAAAGTTGCCAAAAGATACTAAAAAAGCTCCACACAGCTAAAGAGAACTGCAGATTTGGGCGATAATGATCTGCAACCCTGTTCACATACGCTTTGATCCATTGTTAACATCAATATATCGACTATAGCAGCTTTAATTTTACTGATAATATTACTGAAAATCAAGAAAGGCTCTATTTCCTGTAATCAGGTTACTTTTAAGCCATATCAAGGGCTCACTGATTAACTTTGAAGCACTCTTTGCAGGCATGAGGACATCAATGCAGCTGCTTCCAGTCCCCCCCCCCCCCCCACCCCCTCCACCCGCTTCCTCTCCTCAGGGGTCTCCAGAGGCTGGAGCCTGGGAACTGGCCTCAACTGCTTTGGCTCTCTCTTCCATTGCTTCTCTCCTCCTTTTCCCTCCATCTTCCAGCTGTTGGTAGACTCACGTGCAAGGCTTCTAGCCAAAATCCTGTCAGGGCTTTGGACAGGCTCTGCAGCCTGTGGTAGAGAGCGCACAAATATGCTGCCCACAAATATTTCTCTCTGTCGGTCTTTCATTCCCCCTCACACACACACACACACACTAAATAAATGGCTCCATTATCATTCATTGTGAACTCTTCCCAACTGTCTAAACCTGACATCTCATACATAAGTCACTCTTAATTCTACATTTTCTATAACTCATTACTCCAGCCAAACATATTCCCCGTCTTCCCTGTTACACACAGTCCCCTCCAACATACCAGATGACTGAATCAATATGTGGCCCTAGAATTGTGGGAAACCATGAGAAACATGCTCCACTCTCAGGATCATAAGCCCCAGCTGCCCATACCCTGTCACTGTGCACTTGTTCTCCTTTATTTGCACTGTATTGCACATGTGTGGCCTCCTACACTATGTCATTTCCTATTCTTGCTTCCTCACACACCTCTCATTCACTCCATCCCACCTCTGCCCTTCTGGTCTTATTTAATTGTTTTTTTTTTTTCTAACATGCCACCACAAACCTTCAGGAACATCTGCTTTGGATCAGATTAGTTTCATAAGACTAACAGCAGAGAAAGGTGAATGAAACACATGTGTGTTTTATTAGGGCAAAGCAGCAATAAGAGCTCCTGGTGCTGGATTAACACGATTTTTTTGACAATTCACCAAGGGAGTTAAGGCACGCTAATGCAATGAGGGAACACGCTTGCATATTGTCAGCACCACTACAGTAAATCACTGCTGCTTGTGGTTTAGTATTGCTTTAGTATTCCCTCATTCACCTGTTGCTCTCTGTCTGTCTCTGATTTTTTTCCCCCTTGTCTGCAGTTTTCCTCAATCCCTTTTAAGACAAAACTTAACTGAGCAGACATTCCTGCATGTTGGCAGGCATGACAGGGGAATCCAAGCCTCAAACTGACACAAACAATGAGGACGCTATGTGCGCTTGGGTGTGTGATGAAAAGCCACCACCCTGTGATGTCTACTGCTGGATCTCCAAACACAGTGCAGTAATCTGCAGGTGGATCAAAGTGGCGTTTCTTTGATTTCTCCTGTTTGTTTTCCTTCTACGTCCGTTATGCATCGTCATAAACCCAAACACCAGATGGGAGCAATGGTACAAAGACCCAACTGTCATCTGCACAAAAAGGACGTCTTTTTAATGAGTCCTTGCTGCCTGATTTGGTATCTGGGCTTTGCAGGAAAGAGGGATCTTAAGAAGCCCTTATCTACAGATCCTCAGGTATATAGTATGATGAGGGCCATGACTATCTTTCTATACCACAAGCCATGGAACCATTTCCAACATAAATACCATTTCTATAGGCCTACACCATAGAGGTAAAAGGTGGATGATGGCTTTACCAGTTCAAACACAAGCCCATGATGAAACAAGCATACAGACAATGGAGGAAGATGGCAAAAGAAACTGAATCAAGAACAGTACAGCTCAGATGTACCTTTACTTAATCCCTTCCATTTTATATTTTTATACTTCTACTTCACTACATTCATGCGTGAGCAGAGATGCCCTGATCCAGTCATTGGATGGGTATTAGCCCTGATACTGATGGGTATCGACCAGATCTGTCCATCTGACATCCAATAAAGTTTTCTGTTCGGCTTTGTTTATTTACTGCAATGAGCTCATTTTCATTGATGAAGCTAGATTTGATACTCATCACTTCCTGCATGTGCTTTACAATAAATGCATTTTAATGACAAGGCAGTACTAGGCTTTTACTGTAAACCTGTGCAGACAATGTCATTCATAGTTAGCTGACATTACCAGAACCTGACTGGACATAGTTTTTCTAAAAAGTTAATTGACTACAACATTTTAATTGTGCTTATATTGTTTGTATCTGTAACAATAACCCAATGGTGTAATATATATAGTAGTAATTTCTACAGAGCATTGTAGGGGGTCGAAATTAGTAGTTTTAGTTATGATACTGAAGGTACATTTATTCAAAAAGATAAAACCTTCACTCAAGTAATATTGTAAATGCTGTGTCTTTACTCGCAGCTGAGTATTCTGCATTGTGGCACAGACCAGCACAGTAGAGGGTGTGCACATATGGGATTTTGCTGGATCCAGAGAATGTGAGAAAATAAAGAGATGAAGATGATGTTACTCTGTCCAAACAGCATGATCTTGCACAGAGCAAACAGACTGAGCAGAGCCCCGAGGCTCTACAGTGATGAGTGTTAATGTCCGCTGTGAATATACAGTGGCTGGTGAGTCACTGAGCCCTGAAGAAACTGTATCAGAGCCAGTAAACCTCTCCAAGCAGACAGCCTCACGTGTCTCTGGACAAGTGTTTATGCCATTCCTAAGTCTGGATGGCAGGCCTGGATGTCACCAAACTGTGAAAAATCAATATGACGCATGCTTGCAGAGTGTTTGCATTACTGGGCGCTGTGCAAAACGTGCCTCATCATAACTGTGTGTATATGACAGCGTCTCTGTGAATGTTGAGCTGGCAGGGAAATGCACAAAATGCCAACTGAAGAAGAGGATGAAGTGGGCGTAACTACCAAGATTCACGCACAGTACAAAGAGGCACGTTCACAGGCCGTTATAATGTAGACTGATATACTGTATCTCGGTGCTCTGCGTAATGTGTCAGAGGTTCTGGGGCTTTCATCAAGCCTCATCCCAAAAGGCCTGATGTTTAAACAACACTTGCTCGACATGTCTGACATCATTAGATACGTAAGTCCAACAGTGAGATGAGCTCAGGAGAGAGGAAGTGATGAGTAATGTTTGCTCTCGAGATTACAGGCCTCGGCCAGCTAGAGATGCTGGTCCAGAGATCCCAACGTTAACACAAACACTTTTAATGTAAACCAAGAGTGAGTGTATAGAGCTGTTGCATAACTGAATCCACATAAGAGCTGCAGTTCCATCATGGCTGAGGCAAGTACTGCCCGTTACATAACAGCTTGCATGGATCAGGCATTATTTCTACCTATGTTTCCAGATTCAGCTTATTGTAGTCACTGACCTCACCTCACAGGGCAGAAATAGAGGAAATACAATACTATGACAAAACAAACTTACAAAAGGTCCATTTCTATGTTAGTTCCAGAGCTTTCACTCACATCATAAAATCTTCCTCAGGAGTTAGTTTGCCCAGTTGTTGATGAATTGTCGATGTTCAAATGACCATTTTCTAGGCATCTTAAAGACTTCACATCCATGTTGGTTTAAAAGTTGAGCTTCAAAATCTCAACCAAAAGTTCAACCATGGAAACAGCAAATGACAAGGTCCATTTAATAGCTTTTCTGGAGCTTTTACTCTTATCACACGATCTTCCTCGGCTGATGGAGTTGGATAAATATTTACATATGAACATTTACAACTCCATTACAGCTGAGCACACCACATCTGCTGTGGAAGATTGCACGATAAAGTTGAAAGCTCCAGAACAGCTACTAAATGGACCTTGGGTTGAAATTGTTTTGTCAACTACTGTTTCCAAGGTCAAGAATGGGACTTCAGCTCTACTCTAACCACTTAGGCTGCTTGATTTGCAACAGTGTTCCTTCGGTTGTTGCCTCTGATCAGTTTCTGTGCTGTGCATCGCTCAGGC
The DNA here is from genome assembly GCF_046630095.1 of Trachinotus anak. NCBI lineage: Eukaryota > Metazoa > Chordata > Actinopteri > Carangiformes > Carangidae > Trachinotus > Trachinotus anak. The sequence goes on from NW_027273852.1 coordinate 11,824,623, forward strand.
CTTCAGAGTGAAGAACCAACTTTTCCACAACCAATCAATACAGGACCATATCTCAACCGCACAGAGTCAAACTGCATTCCTGACCTCAATTTTCTCATGAAACATCCTGTTACTGACTTGAAGCATCTTAAATCTGTACAAAGGATGAGCAATGGAGGGAAAAGGTTATTTGCACAATTCTGAGCTTTTGTGAGGGCAACAGGATTTTTGCCAGACCTACACAGAGGGTCACTTTTGTTGCACCCTGTGGGGTAAAGTCATTCAGTTTGTGCTTTGGGTTTCTGTGCCTGTGTGACTCACTGCCTCTGTTGTTTTTGCTAAAGTGGGCACATCCACTCCTCATGTAGTGCAGCCGACCTGCAAACACGGCAAGTGTACTTCCCTGTTCCCTCTTTTATTTCACGTGAAGCATTGTCGATATCTTTCCCTGCTGCTTACATTTTGAACACAGGTTTCGTGTATGGGATTACAGCAGTACTGATTATTACCACATGGGGGCAGAAGCGTTCTCACCACGGCACTGCTCCACACTGACTGTACATTTACAACAGCTGTAGGTGTTTCACTGCATCTCTCCTTCCATGTTAAAGGAAAATGAAGCTCACACAAACATCTGGTCGATGTCGTCTACAGACTTTTTCTTTAAAACAACATCACATTCCTGCCATAACCTCCCACTACCGCTGAAGTATCTCACAAACCCCTAGGGAAGTAAGCGTGGGAGGATTGGTCATTTCATATCCCACTTTTTTTTACACATGTATATTCATGGTCAGTACACACGCAAGCAAATAAAACACCATTAACAGACACAACACTAAAATAACCTAGCATAATGGCTATCAGACAAATATCATTAGAGCCAATCAAGGCAATGCAATTATCATATTTATGACTGTATGAATTGGATTAAATGAATTCTCCTTGCTTAAAATACACACAAACAACCTTTCACTGAAATTCACTGAAAAAAAAATTACAGAAAAACAGACAGACAGACAGACAGACAGACACACACACACACACACACACACACACACACACACACACAGTAATAAAGACTATAGCCAGCAGCATAAACCAATAAGACATTCAGTTATGGAGCTGAACATCTTTTAGTCATGTACCAAAGTTGTGACTCCTCTTACCAGGAAACAAGTGCTGTGGAAGCCTGTTTGTTGAGTGCAGAAAACAAAACATGTTTTCCTGGCCCAGTGGAGTGAAAAGAGAAAATGATTTGACTGGAGAATTTTCTGTAAGTTTATCTTTTCAACAGTGGGGGGGGGGGGGGGGGGGGGGGGGGGGGGGGGGGGGGGGGCAGAGAGGGGCCTTCCTTCCACATTGATATGGATTTTACTAAGGGGGGAAAGCAGATAACAGTGCATTGTATCCTAGAGTTTTGTTATGTGTGCATGCCCTCCTTCACATCAATACACCTGTAACCTCAGCCACCATAGCTACTCTACTGTACCTTTACCTCAGTTACTCCCATTAGTGCAGTCAAACCATAGGTTACTTTTTTTTTTTATCTTGGAAGAGTTTTTGGTTGCTGGAATCATTACTCTTCTACATACTGACCAAGAGGAAATTCCTTCCTATCAGGACCTCATTCCAAAGTTTTGCCAAATATAAGGCTTCACCAGTGTGGGTCAGCCAAATCACATGGGCATTTTTCCAGTTAGAGTCATTTAATAAAAAAACACCCTCCCCCCATGTCTAAAATTGGAGTGGCATTGAGCGTTAAGGATCACTTCATGGCTGGTATGGAGAGGAAGAATGATAAAAGAGACCAATAATCTTTTAATGTAAGTATTATATTATGATAGATGTAAAAAAAAAAAAAAAGTGAAGCTATCCTTTAAAGTGTCCATTCATACCTTGCCTTAGTGACAAGTGAGTGACAAGATAAATTATTACTGTTCCAATCAGTATCTTTATATAAACAAATGCCTCAGATCACTATATTTGGCGTGAATGGGGTCGCTCATAATGACAAACCAACAGAGAATTATCACTCAACTCAGAACTTCCCCTCAACTCAATGGAGTGTTTTAGCATCTTTGAGCTCACTGTTTTGGTTTCAGGGCCCAAAACCTTTTTTGGTTCAATCTTTCCATGCCCATCGATCTCATTTCCAGATGTTTTCAGTGAAAATGTCAGTTAGCAACTACCTAGTGAACATAGTAAACCATTAGAAAGGCCATAATCAAAAGCAAAGTCAAACATATATGTTACGTTTGTTGTGGAGTTCTGCCCCTAAATGGAAAGAAGTGACTAATGCAGCTTTAATGTTTTCAAGAATTCAGGGTTGTACATCAAATTCTGAGCAACCACAATGTGATATTGTGAGTGGTAATTTGCCCCCTGGATTTCTCACATGGTTTTGTACCAGCAAAAGCCTAAAAATGTCTGAGATCTAGACTGTCCCTGTGACTGTTGTTTTGCCCCGCTGTGGTGCAGGAAACTGAAATTGCCAAATGACTTCTTGACTGTGTATACACCAACACCAGCATCCCCATGTGAAAGGAGGTACACAACTTAGCCATATTGTTGCATCATTTAGCTTCACGTTTACATTTGGTTCTGTTTTGGGCGGCCAGCTGTTTGGGTTGATTTCAAGTTAGATGATTTAATTGCTCTTAATGACATCCGATGAGATTTTGGCTCTTTGTCCCGCCAGTAAATATTGTGCAACGTTGCTAAACCGACTGTATCTATGAACTTTCACATAAACATCTGGGTTCTTTTGTAGATGGAGTGAGTCCCATTGAAACAACAAGTGACATACAGCTTTTCTTTCAGTGTGTTAAAGTGAGTCTGACATGCTCCTGTGCCTCTTTAACGTTGATCTCATTTCCTATACAGATAACAAATGTTTCAAGGCCATTTATACAACACCAACATTACGAGCCATCAAACAAGATCCTGCTCTGTTACAGTCAATTTGCTACAGCGGCATAGCTGTTTAACCTGTGTAAGTCACTCCATAAAGTCATGCTCATGGGTCTTGGCCTCCATATGGAGACAATCAGGATAGTTTTACTCCATTAAACGTCAGAACGATCTCACTTTGGCAGCAAGGCTCATTAAGTGACATTAAATGAGACAGTTATGAAGCACACTGTGATACAGGACAATGCCTTGTAATAGACAAGGCAGCAACAGGATACACATAAACTAGAAAACACACACCTACACAAGTAATCCTGATGACTCAGCTGATTCTGACATCACAAACACTGCATGAGCTCAGTGTCTCGGCGCTGTTGACTCATTCCAGCTTTTCTGTGGCATCAGTTATTTATTAGTGTTTCTTTTCTTCACGGTCTGTAAGATCACAGGTGCTGCTGACCACAGCTATGCTGTTCCCACAACAGCCCTCAGCCACACACATTTAAGAGAGAGAGAGAGAGAGAAATAAACAGAGTAAAGTTAAAGTATAAAAGATAAGTAGAGAAGGAGAGACAAGTTTTTTCAGACTCTGCTGGGTTGACCTTTGCTGCTCGGACATTCCTGGCCTTCTGAGGCTGGGATGAGAGAATAGAAGTGGAGGAGGGGAACTCTCTGTCTGACTGCCTTACTTGGAAGACAAGGCTCCTGGTGCAACTTGCTCTATAAACAAGCGTGTCTGTGTGAGGGTGAGCTGCACGTGTGCTAACTGGAGCGGTACCATGTGACACAGCATGTTTTATTGCCAAATATAATATCAAGAGCAGACAAACCAATCTTTCATATCAGCGGCTCCTGTGAACTAGATTCCCTACACATATTTCATATTCTCTTCTTTTCAGTGCATAAAATTCATGTTTGATGGCACCATTTCACATTTGATTGATTTAGCGGGATAATTCAGCCTTAAATCAAACTATGATGGTTTCTGTATGGCTTTTTTGTCACGTTACACACGTCATGACAGTTAATTGAATAATAACATTAATATCTTAAGGCATGCACTGGATGTTCCACATAAATTATCACTTTAAAAAAACTAAAATAAAGATCAAATATAACTCTGTCAGGATAGCCGTTGTGTACTAGCACTAGCTCAATAATCAACATATTGTATCTCATTTATTTTACTCTCTCAAAAACCAATGACATGTTATGGTTTAACAGAGGAGAGAGAGCCAGGCTAGCTGTTCCCCTGTTTCCAGTTTTTTATGCTATGCTAACCTGCTGCTGGCTGCAGCTTCATGTTGAACAAATATGTGAGTGGTATCAATATTCTCATTTAACTCTGGGCAAGAAATCAAATGAGCATTTTTCCCACAACATGAAACTATTTGTTTATCTAATGCCCACTTGACTGCACAAAAAAGACATGGTCATTTCATTAAAACAACAGATTAACAAAACAGATAACAATGACATTACACACAACAGACACACAGTAGTTTCAAATCAGTTCTCCAGAGAAACCCAAGGCCAAATTCAAATTCCTACACCAACAGAGATGTTATAGACATTCTGCAATAAAACATGGTTATGTTTTCTGTTTCCTTTATTTAAGGAATCCTGTAGCGCTTATTTGCTGAGACCAATTTGATGTAAAACATGACCTGGTCTGGCTGCAGGCAGCAGGCATTCATCTACACCACCCAAATACGCTCAGGGCTTCTGTAATCAAAAGCAGATGCATCTGCAGAGAGCGGTTCTCACACACACACACACACACACACACACACATGAACAGGCCCAAATAATGCCTGCATAAAAACACAAATGGATGAGCATTTGCAAATATACACACAAACATAACAATGAATAACAGACATCGTGAAAGTCTTTGAAATCATAAACCTTAAGTTAATGTTATAATTGTCCCCTAAGAACATCTAAAATTGATTCTAAAATTGATCAGAAAATATATGAAATATGAGCAAAAGTCTCTTCCAAAAGATATGTGAGAACAAACATGCGCACACACTCACAAATATACACAGGTAATGAATAATGTTAACAGATGCACTGGTCAGTTGCCAGTCTGCTCATGCATGACCAAGCATGACCAGGTTAATGTTTCCTGTCATCAAATCTGGGGCCAGGAGACCATAACAAGTACAAGTGGTGGGGTCTCAAAGTCCCAAAAAACATGAAAGACATCACCCACTTATCAAGGTCAACACTGGGATCTAACATGTGAAGCCAGACATGTCCAGCTGTGGACAGAGGAGCAGAAATGCAGCTCCAGTGGGACTGCAGTAGTTGTTGAACATGTCAGTGCACATGCGACATGAAGCAGGAACACGGCACCGTCCAGCTATGTTCACAGTTCACCCAGGAATTCTCACGTGCAAAATTAACTTAGCAAATGGGAAAATTGTTTCAGGCAATTTCTCAGGCCCTGCTGCTTGGCACAGTAATGTATGTATGTGTGCGTGTGTGTGTGTGTGTGTGTGTGTGTGTGTGTGTGTGTGTGTGTGTATGCGAGTGTACTTTTACTGTATATGTGCATAATATAAAATCCATGGAACTGGCTGATCTTTAAGTGGTAGTGGGATAAGTCAAGACTCCTGTTCTCTGCTGATGGTTCACTGTACATGTTGAGAAAACAAGAGATGTGACAGTTGTGGTACTTTTAAAACCACCAGACTGAAGCCAAACAGCCCAGAAAAGGTTCAATGAAACAATGTCATTATAATTCCTTAGTCCTTAGTTGTCATGAACCACACCAAACACAAAAGCATTTAGTCAAATTCCTCAGCACTTTAAAGCTTCCAATTGATTCCACACAATATTCCTGCCTTAGGCGACAAAGGTCCATGACCTCTCTTTATCAGCCAGTCCATCCACATCCCATCTTGACTAGACACATGACCCTCACAGACTCATCCTGTTGACCTATAACCTCTGGTTAGGCCATTAGAGGGGATTTAGACATTCAAACAGAGCTTTCAGTAAGCTAGGGTCATCTTGATAAGTCTGCTCTTCCTCAGCGTTGGAGTGTTTGTGTGTGTGCATGTGGATGAAATGTTATCTAGTTAACAAATTAAGCCAGACTCCAACTAATCTTTTGGTCTTAGAGGGGACTTTCCGGCTCTAACGACTGCAAAAACACACACATGTACACACACTAGCACTCCACCCATGACTTCAGTCTTCCCCTGAAGCTGTGTTGAGTATAAAACACACTTTTTAGCCCTCAGATGCTGAGACGCTGCCTCTCTGCCACAGAAAACTGAAAACGAAGAACAGAAATCTGGCCGGCATGCAGAAAAACCTTTCTTGCTACAGTAGTGCAGAGTGGACTTTTTATTTTGTGTGCAGGGCTCTGTTCTGTCGCCCACACATCACTGGTCTGGGCAGTTATTGTTCCACATAGTGAGAGAAAAAAAACATTCTTCAACAATCCCACAGGAACAGGATCGGTCCAAGTAGGCCCAACTACCAATAAACACAAACAGCCATTGGAAAGCGCTCTACCTCTGCACATCTTTCTCTTGTTTGCCTGTTTGTAGCTGCATTGGTTTTGGATGCCTGTGGCCTAGAAACAAGATCTGACAGTAAACTAGGAAAAGTGTTTGCACGTTTTCTCTATGAACAAATCTGGTATTGATGCAGCGAGAGGGAGAAAATGGTCAGGGGGTGGTGGAAACAGAGAGAGACAGGAGGTGGGAGCGAGAGCAACAGTTACTTTGTTAAGACGTTTGTTTTCTCTGAGAAAGAGCCAGTTCAGGTCATGCGAGCGGCTGCCGAGCTCTGAGTGCTTCAGCTCCTCTGTGAATGTGCTGCACTGTGCCACAGGATGTGGGATTTAGGAAGCCATTCTTTCTCTAAGGAGGAAGGCCTCTTCCTTGCCTTTTATGCTCACAAAGACAAGAAGGGGTTGGGCCAGCCTCACGTCTCTCTCAAGAGTGCTCTGGTATCTGGGAATAACGTCAGCACGTGAGGACAAGGAATGACCTCTGTGACTCAAGCACCAACCGAATACATCCCTCTTGGAATATTCTCACACCAACTGCTCACTTTCCAGTTGTGTTACTCAGCCTTTCATGACTTGCATGACAACGGAAGTTTAATAAATAAAATCTGAAAGAGAAACCAACTCTTTCTCTGTTTCAACGTATTCAACATGGAAGCACCTGGGAGACAAGTTATACAATACATCCACCTGGGATGATACTGTATACAGGAAGTGTGTGTATATGTCTGCATGCAAGCTCGATGTCATATCCTTTTTATCAATGGTGTATGCCGCACATACATTGATGTTGTTGGTTCAAAAGAGGAAACACCCTTGTGCAATCAATATCATCGCCCCAAAGACAGTGGGTTTTATGTAAGATATAACTGAGCTGGCACAACAAGAGTAAGAATAAGTGTGAGAAAGAGGAAATTCCAAGGATCACAGAAAGACAGCCTTTAGCCCGGCACTTCACTTTCAAGTCAGCAACCAACTAATGGATAATTAGGCCCTTTAGCCCCATTATCAGACTGTACGCTTCAGTTGATAGCTATCTAATAGACAGAGCTGCTCTCTGTTGTTCCCCCGTTTTCATATCAGGCCTTATCTCCGACAGCACCATTACATTACTGCTGTTTGAACATACGGAGACTGTAGCTTACAGATTTCACCGCCCTGAGGCTTCAGAGATGCCGAGCTCTGACAACAGCTCTGCTCGCGTATCAGCTAAAAACGTCTTAATCTACCCCTAGACTCTGCTATGCATTGAAAGATTAGCATATCTCCTCTTCTCCCGATGTTAACCACGTCATGTGACCGGCTTAGGTTATTTCCTACTCAGAGTTATCTGATTAAAGCTTTTTTTCTTCAGTAGAATAGCAGCTACATAAATGAACAATTCTTATTGTCCAGCAAGTCGACGGAGTGCAACCCCCAGCAGCAGCAGCACAGAGGAGCAACACAGGAGGAGATGAATAAAGCATCTGTTCTTCCAGGAAAGAAGGTTCAAGGACGTAGGTATGGATGCACAGGCACTCTCAGGTCCTCTGAATTACAGTTGGATCTGACTCACAATCTGCTCCTTCTATCAGTCCTCCTCTGTAAAGTAAATGCAATAACACTCCGGCGCTGCCATGTCTGGTAAACCATCACGGTCAGTCTTGCTCAGTTAAGATGAGGAGAGCGTGAGGAAGAAGTGGGGCCTAAAGTGAGAGGTGTAGGGCCCAGATAGAGTTAAAAACCAGACTATCACCATCATGTTCAGCTGACAGAAAATAAGAAATGCCTCCATTCATCTAATGCTTCGACCTGTTGAAAGGCGACCCACACCACTTACGCCACATTCTGGCAAGAGCATTAATCAGTTTTAATGGGACAAATATGAAGCATGTGGTTGTTTCATCTGTAAAGTCATGTGGTCTCTTTTTCCAGCTCCCCCGTATTCATCATGGCTCAATCTGCCATCACTAAAGTCGGTCAGTTACCCACTCAACAAACAAACTGACCTTGTCTCTTGCTCTCTCTGCTAATTATCTCGTCTGCACTCCATAAAGAGAGAGATAAGCGTGTGTGAGGGAGGAATCTGTAGGTGCATAGCTCCCTCTGGCAGGAAAATCTTGCCAGAGTGTGTAGCATGTGACTACATCCACTGCTAGAGTTTATTCTTGGACATAGGTCTAATTGTTAAAACATCATTTCTCAGCTGAGGACACTTGCTTTGTTTCTTTATCCTGTCGAGAACCATGGGACCCGTGTGTTTGGAGGAGCTGGTGTCGTCACCACATAAACCTGACATGATCAACTGGTTGCCTTGTGAGTCATGAGGAGAGTTTCCAGATTTGGCTTAAAGAAACACCTAAATTTATAGGAAGACCATAGTTTAATGGTCACCTGTAAAGACCAATGTCTCACTGGCAATGTAGTCTTCAAAGTGGAAACAGGGAAGTTCAGAAATAAAGGGTCAAGTATGCTCCTGCACCATGAACCTGTCCAACTGTGTCACGTCTCAACAGATGAGCTCATGTTCTCTCAAATGCCCTCCTGACATCAGTACATGTTACCTCTGTCACTTACAGTATTTATTTGGCTCTTTGATTGAACTACTTATATAATGTGTCTGTGTACATCTGTTTGTGTGCAGTGAGCTCTGTCAGTCTGGCAAAGCTCAACTGCCCCGACTGATCTCCTGATGCAGACGTCAGTTCAGGAACGGTTCTGCAGTATGGTATAAAAGATCAGCTTTTCATTTGATTTGATTCGGATGAATCTTTATATGAACAACGTGTCTCTGTCTCACACATACCCGGGGTCATGTGTTGTGCAGTGTGAGCTACAACATAAATAAGCTTTTATTTTAAATAGTTTAAATAGTTCTTCTTCTGCACGTGTTTGTCTGAGAACATCCATCTCTGCATGTGTCTTCATATTAGACACTTAGGGCAAAAATAGTTCAGTGCATGACCGATGTACATTTTGAGTATTGCAATGGGGAGATCAGCCAGTTCCAGACACACACACACACACACACACACACACACACACACACACACACACACACGCATGCACACCCATGCACAAGGAGGGTGTAATGCAGGAGAAAGAGACATTTGGCTGATTTTCTGTGTCAGACATTAAAGCAGGTTTCCAGCCCTGGATTTCCAAAAATCTTTCAGCAGAGCTCTACATGGAATAAAAGCAGCACAGCATGAAAAAAAACTAGTTTATTATGTAGGGGTGTTACACAGGATGAACAGTTTCTACTACAGTTTCATTCTGTCAAACAAAAACAAGGTTTTACTTACATCGGCACCAGCACTGATTCATGCTAAGTCTCACATCATCCAGTTTAGTCAGATCATCTGGGAACAAACTCAAGAATGACTTTTTTGTCATAGGACAACATAAACCTTCACCTTCTCCAGATCTTTGAAGCCAGCAATTTTGTAGCTTTGTAGCATGTGAACTCACAAACACACATCCATACACAGACACACCCAGACCCATAACTGCACTGTCCTGAGGAGGTAATACAAACACAGTCACACAGCGTAGCCACAGACCTTAAGTATAATAAGAGGGTTTCCATAAAGTAATGAAACATTTGCTTTCTATGGAAACCTTGACTAAACAATAGCCTTTAGTGTTGCACCTGTCCTTTGTTAGTAAAGCAGGACAAGACCAAAGCTTCTCAGGCCAAAGACTGACAAAGAGAACAGCTGAAGCAGACGACAGCCAAAACTTCACTCTTCACCTCATGTCTACTAAAAAAAAACAGCATGTCATAAATCTAATGAGACCATCATCGCTGTCTTGATTATCCTCCATCACTTGGACAATTTGGCAGTGATAGGTGGAGGTTCAGGTCAAGGACCAGAGAGTGAGACTAAAAGATTTGCCACGGTGTATCATCCCTGGCTCCGACACACATTCCTCCGCTTCTGGGGCTCATAACCCCATCACCTCCCTCACCCCCTCTTCTAACAGCCTCCCTTTCCATCTCTCTCCACCTCCCACCTCCCTGTCAGACAAACGTATACCGTTACACCATCTCTGTCCAAACCACAAATTACATTTATGACTCACCAATTTCACAGTTAAACAGCTTAATTGCACTTTCACCATAACAACGCACCGCGGGGAAGTAACTGATCTTGAGGATAACACTCAAGTTGATCTCTGGGCAGTTAGAGCGAAAGTATCATCGTGGGACAAAAGAAGCGTTTTCTGTGTAAAACATAAAATACAGCCATGACAAATCTGAATGAAATGCCTTCTCAATGATGCTTGAACCACAGGGAATTGAAAGGGGCTTTACCGTGCTTAACCACTATTTAATCCTCTCCTTACTTGGCACAGACAGGGAACACACACAGAGAAACACACACACAGTGTCAGAAAGTGGGGCATACCTGCCACACTACTTGAGTATGAGGGTCAGAGAAGAATTATCTTTGTCACCCAGAGACGCCTGTCAAAATACAGAGACACAAACTCAATCCCAACTCTTCCAAATGTAGGCATTTTTACAACGCTGGGCACAGGGGTCAGGCAGGCTGTGTTTTCCCGGGGTGCATCGCTTGCTTGGTGGCCAGTCGCAGTGACACAGTCAGCTGTTGTCTCTGTGGGGGTGGGGGTGTTAGGGAGGAGGATGGTCTACAGGATCAGGCCTAGACCAAACAACAAGCAGCCTTGTCTGCACTTTGGGCAGCAGGACCGACAGATCAAGCCCTGATCATGATTCTCGGCTTTCCACCGACAATACGCGCACATTCCTCAGGGTGTTTGGGGATTAACAGCTCTCAGTGTTGCTTCCTCCATATATGAGTTGTGCTCATCCTCCCTGGGGTTCACCCTGTCCTGGAACATCATGGCCAAGCCATTGAGCAGAAACCTGGCAGCACAGAGACGTTCTTCTTTCCCACCAGCAACTGCTGTTCCCAATCCCTCCATCCAACATCCCACACACAAACTCTCACTCCTGGAATCTGCTAATCTGCCCTTCTCCTTACTCCTTCTTCCTCCTCCTCCTCATGCTTCTCTAGGAATTACTAATGACTCATTCTGACCAGATTAAATGACCGCCAAGGGAGAGAAACTCTACTCTGTTGATATTGCATAAACAGAGCAGAAAATTCACTCAGGATCTGATAATGCAGTGAAAAAAATGGGAGCAAAGGTCTACAGAAATCTAAACATTTGCTTGTTGCTTCATCCTTAAATAGAGAGGGTAAAGGCAATCACAGATTATCTTTTTATTATCGCCTTTCTGAAGTCAGCCTGGCCTATTCTTCGATTTGGCTTATCAAATTTGTAAGTGCCTGCATGGATTAGTGGTTGTTTATACTGAATATTCAGTCCTGGCATTAGTGGGGCTCCACTGATTGTGCAGGAGCCCAAACAGGAAGCACTGATACTCAGTCAACATCACATCTCTGGACAGAGATAGACACACTGACATGCCTCGTGGACAGGAGCCAAACATTTATTTCTTATACCAGATTTCAATTGATGCAAGAGGAAGAAGCAGGAAGACATTAAGTGTAGTGATAAATATAACTGCATTTCAGGCTGTAGTATCTGTGCCCCTGTCCTGGATGTAACTGGTGAGGAAAAGCCACTTTCTGTTCACTGTGCAGCTTTGGATGAATATAAAAGCCCCAGACAGGGTCACAAACTTCCTGTTCTGAACCTCCCATGGGTGGACATGAAAATATGCAACTCTCACCAAAAAAAAAAAAAAAAATTCTGAATGTTGAATTACTTCTCATCTGATCAGTGAAGAGATGTTAAGCCGGATATACACCTCCTCTCCTCCTCTCTCCTCTCCTCTCCTCTGTCCAGATGTCCTGTGTCTCATGTTTGTGCTTCTAAATCCAGGCAGGCAGTGGATAAAAGTTTTTTTCTGGTGCTTTGTTTAACCTGATATGTTGGCTCGCAGCATCACACTCTTCTATCCTACGCAGCTCCCTGAAGGGGAGGTCAACTGAGTTTTCTGCCAACACAACCTGGGAAACAAATGGATGTATGAAACTCTGACCATGTCAAGCTTGGCGACAAGCCATAGAGACAAGTTCTTGTGAGGTACTGTAGTTTTTAATGTGTGGATCATATCATTCTTGAGCTGACATTTGCAACCACTGTGCTGGATCATTTCTCTCCCAGTGTTTTTTTTTCTCTTTATGATAACATCTCACAGCTACAATCCATCACAGCTGAAAATTCATCCCAACAACAACGGTGGAAGATGAAGGAACTGTCCACATGATAACACATCATTTTCTCTGAAACGTCACATATCGCTCCATTGTGCAGTAATATTAAATGATTAACAGCCTGTTCTTCCTCATCTTTACATGTCATACAGTCGACCAGTGTTTGCTCCCACTCACCTGGATTTCCGCTTCTCTAATGTGAGATGTTTCCGTTGGAAAATCCACCCGTGCTTTAAATAAAGCAGCACATCTAAAGACAAGCCTTTCAGAAGAGGCTGACCATTTCAACAAAAAGGCCGAATCTCAACATACATGAGCCAACAAGACAGAAAATCTCTGTGGTTTTTCAGTTCTTGTGGGAGACATGAAGCACAAAACATCAAGTTTTTCATTAAACTCATTTTTAGTTTGAATGTGTGGAAACTGTATCTGCAAAGCATCAAAATATTGCCCATTTTTTCTTCTTCTGGGATACCACCTAGTCCGGCTGTGAGATTCCCATTTGTCAAACATTTGAGCTGATAAAGTTTTGTTGATCAAAAGCTTGGCTTCTTCATTGAATTATTAATTTGGACTTCCGTGTGCAAAGCTGTCCTTTCTCCATACTAAGTGATGTTCCAAATAAAATCTGAATAGAAAGTGACCACCAGTGTGAGTAGGGAAGCAGCAGTCTAACATGGCAGATCAGTATCCACCGATCCTCATAAAAATAAAGACCATTTTTATACCAGTTTAAGATTCAGTGTTTCTGGTATCAGTAACATTTATTCAGTCCTGACAGGTCACCAGCTAAATGAAATATTGTGATGAGTTCCACACTGAGAGGTGTGTTGGATTGGGACTCAGCAGATATCCTGAGCTGAGGAACTTGAACTCATATCGGGAGAGAAACAATTGGATCTCTGTTTGTGAGACAAATCATAATCAAACTTATCAGCAAAACAAAACCCTGTGTTATTGCTGTTTCTCCCACTACGATGGCCAACCTTCATGATGACAGTCAAATCTGGTTGAAAGAGGAGTCATATAGTAAGAATACTCACACTTCCCTCAGACTTACAGTCAGAAGTGACCAAGTTTCATAATGTTTATGGATTCCTTAAACTTGGATTTCATGTTTAATAAAAATGAAAAAGTAAATGAAAACTGTTTTTGGTACCAGAGATATATCTTCTCTGGCTGCCTGGACAGTGAAAGCAGACCATAATATATTTGTTTCTACACATTGATGAAAACTGGAGTATCTAAACATATCAGTGTTTAACTGCACACACACACACATCTGCTCCTTCATTACCTCGCCATACTTCTGTCTGTAACACACACACACACACACTCCAGCTACTGTTAGCACTCTGCCCCACCCTCTCCCTCCTCTCTCTCTCTCTCTGCTCCTCTCCAGGAGCAGAACTGACGGAGGCTGGACTGGGAGAGGACCCAACTCAAAGTGTTCAGACGTACATGACAGAGACCAAGCAAAAAGAAAAGAGTTCCACAAAAAAAAATCACCACAGACTCAAAAATATGAACATCAGGAACAAAGACTTCTCAGTGATGGTATAACAGATGTTTGTTGGTCATTTTAAAACGACTAACGCACTAACAGTAGTGACCACAGTTAATGAGCTGTGTCATCAGACTGAATACATCAGATGTAAGGCAGAGCTGAATGCACATAGACCAGCTACAGACATGTGCAGGACTTTACAGCCTTTACATGAAAAAAAAAAAAACTCCTCAGGCGCTCAGTTTGAAAGATGCTCACATGATCACAATCAGATGCAGTTCAAACGATATTTCATGCACAGGTACACCTGTAAACACAACCAAACTCTTTACAGATCCACTTACCTCAGCCCCTGTCAGCTCCACACTTGAGTAGAGAGCCGCCAGCAGTAGCAGGGTGCCGGACGGTAACAGCATCTTGACGGTGCGCGGTGGGAGCCGTGTGCGCAACAGTGCGGAGTGCCCCCAAAACAGCCACCTGTCGACCGCTTCTTGTCCTTTTCCCCCCCTCAGGTAATTCCCGGCTTATAGACGGAGCACAGGCAGCACGTTTGGCTGCATCTTTGTCCGAGACGATGTGAGGTTCTGATCAGTGCAACTCGGTCCTGTTTCTGCCGCACCACACCCCCTCCCAAAAACGACCACCCTCACCCATGCAAAGGGATTCAACCCTGCTGTTACAAACACTTTGACTTTTCTCGGTAAGGAGCGGGACAAGTCGGCACACTTTTCCGTTTTTGTGACAATATTTTAAGGGGGTTTTTGGTGCCACAGTTACCGGTCACCTGAGACTTCTCGGTCCCTTTCCCCCGCGTCATCCGTGTTTCCTTCATCCGACCCGTCGGCGAGTGAGCGTGGGGTGACTGTAAGTAATGCATTTGATTAAAATGATTCCTGATGAATGAAACACACTCGAGAACATCTGATTTATCATCGCAAGTGTTCCCTGTGAGCATGTGAAGCAGCCGCTGGAGGACTTCTTCACAGCCCAGGGAACTGTTAAAGTAGGATAGCTGTGCTTTTACATAGGCTGTAACCATGTCGACCAAATGTATGGACTCATCGATAATCAGTCATTTATTAACACTGGGGGTGCTGCTGTGTTTCAGGTGGGCCAGTCATGCTGTAGAAGTTGTCCCTACAACTGAGAAAGCGGCGTGGGACTTAAGTTTGCGGTGCGCATGAGTGGGACCATGCAAGGGCGACACAACAGAGGACTGAAGAACCTGAGGTAAACTCAGCGTGAACGCAATTCAGCTCAGGGCATGAGCACCGCACATGATCAGCTGATCAGCATCAATAACGCTGTGACTTTCATTGACTGCAGGCTGCTGCTTCTGTGCGTCTCCGTGGCCGTCCTCCTCACAGGAGCACATGCGGTAAGTTCTCTTGCCCCACGTAGTGTTGATTTTTTTTTTTTTTTGTTTGTTTTGTTTGTATAAGCTTTTACTTGAAAACTGAAGCCTGTTAACAAAATCGACCTGGCAGTGTCTTCTCTGGGCATGGTTCGTCTTTCTTGGAGACACACGCAGACCTGGGTGCGCTGGTTGTGGGAGTGTCTGGTTTGGGGAGTTCCTGCAGTGGGAGGGTTCCTGGCTTTGCACGCTGGTAAATAGCAGCGAAACTCAAAACAGTTTCTTGTGAAATGCCTCATGTTGCAATTTTACTGTTTGAAATGAGGACAGTCCCTGTGTTTGGATTTTTGCAAAACGAGTAAACAGAAATGGGATCTAATGCAGAGCTAATGTGTTGTGCTTAGCGTGACCTCTTGACCTGACAGGGATTGAAGGGGGGGGGGGGGGTCATGACCTCTGCAGGCATGATGAAATGTTGTTGAGCTGAGTATAAATTTATCATTGTGTTTCGTATATTTCAAAGTAGATATAAACCAATACTCTGCTTAATTAGAAAGGCATGCACCAATACACGCCTTTGTTTTTGTGTAAGTCAGTCATTCTGTCCCTCACTAGTGACATTTTCACAAGATACACAGTTGAAACTTTTGAAATCTGCATTATCACACAGTGACACTAGCAATAATAAGAGAATAAATGTTGGTTGTGATGGGCTACCTGTAGCAAAATTTAAGGAATTGATATTTATATTGTGCAAAAATTAATGAAAACCAATGACTTCCTCATGGCCAAGAGAAACAAAGAACATCAAAGAAAAATTGGCTGAAATGTACTATATCCATGATTTGAAGTTAAAGGATAGGTTCAGATTTTATCAGATCTGTCTTAATGCAGTTGACATCATATATGCAGAAACATGACAGATAAAATTAAGTTGTTTGGTTTGGTTCACGGTAAGAAACTTTTGTTTAATGGCGCAGATTCACATATTGTTTATAAATTGTTTCGCTAACATTTGATCTGTAATATGGTATGAGGTTGTAACCTTTATTTGCTGTCCATGTAGAGTGACATAGATTACTTTAAAAAGTTATTCTTTAGCAGTAAATACTGAAAACAGCAACATGTTGTTTTAACACTCTGTGAAATGAGCACATCTCCATGTCGTTTCCACATTCTGACTTAAAACACACTGAACTGTTTCCCAACTTGGGAAATGGGACCATCCGCGGAGCATGTGAATGCAGCATTACTGGGGCTGTAATCATTCCTCCAGTCCACACTGGCTGTAAAGTGATCCTTTCCTGGTTTGACTCTACTGTAAGAAATGTCCAAAACTTCATCTTAAGCTTAAATGAGGCTTCATCTGTCTCAGTTAGACAAATCAAGTGGACTGTCTTACAAAGTTGTGAAATTTTCTCTTACTATGGTTGCACTGTTGCTTGGCAAGGCAACAGTTTCAAGGGAAACAAAAGTGAATTTTGGACGTAAATGTTAAGGAGATAAAACTTGGCAAAATGTTTGATACCACTCTCATGTCTGTCAATTAAGTCTACAGCCAGCATCCATTTAGCTTAACACAAAGACTGGAAACAGGGAAACAGTGAGCCTCGCTCTGTGAGTTGTGTGAAAGTTGCAAATTGAGTTGTGTGAAAGGGCAACTCCGCACAACTTCTTTGCCCTGTCACAAATGTCGCACATAGCAGAAGATTACCCGTGTCAGCCGGGTTCTCACCTACTGGAAATACTCCATTTGGTTCAGGTGAGGGGTGGGGCCTGGTTAGAGCTAGCGGGAAGCGGGACATTAGGGAAAAAGTATGCTGTGAAAATCACAGTCTCTGACTGTTCTTGTAGGGTAATTATGACGTCAGCCTTTCCCAACAGAAGTTCCTGAGTCTGTTCATTTCTCCAGTTACACCTTTTTGTTGCCACCTTTGTGAGCCTTCCTCACCCTCCAGTGTTTGTATTTTTCTGGCTTTGCATCAATCACATAATACAAACATCATCTACACACCTACTTGCTCAGTCGCTTAATGTTTACCGTAGCCCTAATGTCTTGATAAGTTTACGATTGCAGCGCATGAGTGAAAGCAACTTGAGTCTGTTTCCATTGCCCTTTGTTGCAATTTTCTTTTATTGATACATAAACTTTTCCAACGCGTCCAAGTATAAAAACTTTTTTGCCATATTTTGCCTTTTTTCAATTCCATTTTTTTTATGCACACATTGAAAATGTGCATAAAAACAGGTGAATAGAAAGGCACTTAGTATGAAGGAGTCTTTGGGTGAATGGACTCATGGTGCGTATCCTGTTATTGGACAAAATGCATGTTCACTATCAGTGGAGCAGCTCCATGTGTTTGCTGACATTACACTTCACTGTGGAAAATACCCTCCTGTTCATGAAAACGGATTTGTTGTTTTTCTCACATGCCTACATGTGTAAACAGCCTCACTGGGTTTTTACCTCACTCTTACAAGTTTACATAAAAGTTTTTAAGTGAAAGAGAGAATACAGTTGCATGAAATGATTCTAATGTTTGACTGGGCCAAACTTGGTTTTACGTAGCTACTTCCAGACCTGCTGACTTTACATGGCCTGCTTTATTTTTCCTTTAATCTAGCTCACAAATGTGGGCTTGATGAACGGGGACGGAAATGCACACATGATGCTGAATCCATGTGTACGTGTGTTTCAGCATCTTGCAGCACGTGAGCATGTTTTGCTCTGTTTTTTGTAGTCAGACATTTAATATCATACACAAGGCTCTCAGATGAAAAGTTACTTTATCGGGCATGATGAAAAGACCCCTTTGTCTCTTGTTTTTATCAGATTTGGCCAGGGCTCGATTAAAGGCGTGTGACACAGCTCAGGTCCTCTGTGTACTGTGTAGCTTTGCTCCAAGGTGGTGATACCGGGAGACAGTAGGCTAATTTTACTTTGGCACCATCCATGTACTCCGTCCAGGCAAGTTAACTATCAAATGAAGAAACAGCTCACATTGATTATCCAAATATCGTGAGTAAAAACAAAACAGCTCCAGTTTCTGGATGTGACATACAACCACCACCTGACTTTTTGGAAAAACATCTCCATTTGTGCATATTAGGGAAGTTGTTGAAAGGATAATGAAGAGTCAGTTTCAGTAGTCGTGTGCTGAAAGTTAATGAGGCAGCTAGAAAATTGATCTGACATGTAAAAATGCTGCAGGAAGCACTAACCAATCACACGTCATTTCATGATGTTTCCCATCTGACACAGAATTTCTCAATCTCAGCTGTGTGTAAGAAAATATGTCTCTGTTTAGTATCAAATCCAAATCTGACCCTTGGGACTGAGTCAGTTCTTTGAACCAGACCTCTGCCTCTGTGTTGTACAACTTTTTCCCACCATCTCACTCCACGTGACGTTTTACATTTGGAAATCCCCTGCCTATTCAAAATATAATTCTCAAGATATTTTGTATATGAGATTTGATTTTGTTATTTTCCAAATATTCACTCTCCACTGTCTTTTTAAACAAGCGGCACTCCGCCTGTCGCAGAGGAGGTGGGAGGCTCGATTATCGTTTAGATGTGAGGATAACGGTGCATTCACAGTGCAAAGCACTCACAATTTTGGACTCTACACTTCAGACTTTTATTACTTTCTCACCTTCACACAGCTGGCCACTCACAGCGTGAAGTGGGCATGAATGTCAGTTTCAGAATTTTACATTAAAGATTGTATAGGTGTGTTGACGTGAAAAAGAAAGCAAGATTCGGACCTCTGATTTTTCACAAAATTGTTTCCTTCGCTCACACCGAGAGCTGTTGTCCCCATTTGAACCCCCTTTCTGTGGTGGCAGGATTTAAACCCCGCCTTCAGAACATGTGTAACCACATATATCTGATTATATCTGATTTTGTGGTTTTGAGGTTTCGTAACCAAAATTGAGCATCCAACACTCATCAGGCTGCAAGTAATGATTATTTTTATTATTTCGATTAATTCTGGATTAAGTGATCACTCCAATTGCCTGTGAAGTGTCAGAAAACAGGAAGTGCCCATCACATCCCTGAAATGATAATTGATTATTAAAATATCTGAATCGAGTAATCGACTAATTGTTTCTGCTCTGAGGTTCACTTCATGCAGCAATTTCCCCACAGTAAAGAGGTTCAGGATTTAAGTTTAGGAATTTAACTTCTTGTCCAGATTCTTTTTAATTAATTCTTCACACAGTGACTTCCATCATATGTTGTGATTCCAACCCTTTACAACAAGTACAGTACCTTGAAGTCAGCTTTGTTGGTCAAACCTACTTTGACCCTAATGTGCCACATTACAGGGCCTAAGGGACAGTTTTCATAGTTCATTAGAGGATCCTATTTACTGCACTTCCTGCTCTGAATTCTTTGTGGAGATGCCTTTGTTTGGTGGGAAAATTGAACCCTGTGGCTCAAAAACATGATTCTGTGCATGGATGCATATCCACCCACTTCTTAACCCATGCGCATAAACCATGCACACAAATACTGTTTATCAGTGTCCACTGGTGGCGGAAGGAAAGCTCTTGAGGCAGTAATGTTAACAGGATGTTTCGTATAGGGCCCTTTGAGAGGCTTTGATTCTAATATGTTTGAGAATACATTTCAAGATGTGTTTGACCACAATGCAATGAGGGGATGATGCATCAGATATGTGAGTTGTGGGAATTTTGTCTGTGACCATGGAGGACATGTTTTTGGCTACAGATGCCTACAGTACCTGGAAGCCCAGCAGCAGTGTCTGCTTTAGAAATTACCCTCTTTTCAGCTAAGTGGACGATTGTGATAAATGTTGTTTCTGCATGTGCCTTTTTTGGCATTGGAGTCCACATGGTGAAACTGAATCAAGCCCAGTTTGTTTTGAATATCCATAAGAGAAAAGGAAAAAGATTCAAATCATGGAAATGCAGTTCACATTAGTTAAAAAGCCGTGCAGTTCACTTGGGAAAGTATAAAAGCACAGGCCTGCTTTTTAGATGTGAATGAGGGATGTGTGATACGGTCAACAAATGGATCAGAAGACACGTGACTGACCTCTCGAATGTAATTGTTTTATGGGGGAGGAAGGCGTGTGTCCGGGGCGAGGGGAAGATGTCTGCTTGTGATAAGGGTAGAAAAATGTCAAGCACATCCCCTGCCAAAATAGTGGCTCTGATATAGGGAGTACTTGGCTGTAACAATCAGGGGAAGAGCCCATTGTGCAGTGCTGCAGGAAACCACAGCCTCGGATGAGAAGCCCATGTGTGGGGCTTCCCTATCACTGATGTGCATGTGTGCGCGTTGTGTATAGCGAGGAAGAGGTTGAAGCAGCGGTTGCATGCAATTTCCACTCAGGTGTTGTCATCACCTCAGGGATAAACCCCTCTGACCTTTCTGCATTTGTGCTATGTTACATTTGTGTAATGTGCACATGTGCACGTGTGCTCACGTGTCAGTAGATGCACATTATGTGTGTTTTTTTTTTGTTCGCTTAAATATAGTTTCCTCAGGAATTGTGTTTTTTTTAGGGTGGGGGGCTTTGTGAGAGGTGACTTTGTGGTGGTGATTATTTGATTAGTCCCTGTGGTTCGGCATTGTAACAGTGAGGAAAGGCCCGTTGAGCCTGGATGTTTGCCCCCATTGGTGCAGAAATGTCACTTTAAACAAGCATGCATGTACACTATTGAAAGCGGACTATTGTGATGGAGGATTAAAAGGTCAGTAAAAAATCTGCATGAGATTTGTTTGGAGTTTCTTGTGGGGCACTGAAAGGTGGCTTGAATTAGTCATCCAATTTTCTCTCCATCATTTGCAGGATGTGTGAGTGTGTGCCTGATTTCTTTTTTTCTCGCACGTGCAGAGGGTGAGGGGTGTGTTTATCTCTGGGCTTATTGAAGTAGGATTTTATGGGAAACATCCTGAGCGCAGAATTGTGTGAAGAGAAAATAGATTATCCAGAGCAGCCTCTCTAAACAGGAAAAGGAAACGGGGTGAAGTTAAGTGTGTCAGAGTTGCTTTACAGCCCTACTGGACCCAACATTGGACCACTCCAGAGAGTGGTTACTAAGATGTATACTCACAATGTAAACCCGGTCCTGTTCACACTGTGCACTGTCTTTTTTTCCGAAGCATTAAGATTAGTCAATATTTTAGATTTGACATGAAATCCATTACGTTTCTGCAAATCATGAACTGCTATATTAGACAGTCAGTTTTAAAACTGTTCACACACTTCATGTGTATACAGTCTGTGGGATAAACTTTAAATACACTAAACCCATAAACTGTTTATAAACTGTGTGCGATCTTAATCCCATTTCTGAACATGGATCTATGTTCTTTACATTAATGTGCTGACTTCCGTCATCATTATTGGAGCATTACAGTCCCGTTGTTGGCATAAAGGCATTTTAGTGATATTATTGTTTTATATTACTTAGACATTGTAATGCTAAGAAAATATGTAAAAGAAGTTCAATGTCCAGGGTGACAGGGAAGTGTGAATGCCAGTGGTTTGATTCCATGGATAATCACTGTTCATTACCAGTCATGTGTGACAGCCTTCAGCCACACACCACACATGTACCACTGCCCTGGTACAATACATACAGTATTACAGTATGTGTGGAGACTCACTCACAGACTGCCTCTCTCTCTCTGTCTGTGTCACTCTCTCACACAGAACTTGCACCTACAGATGTTATTTATTTCTTTCTGAGAAGTAATATTCTTCTTTTTTTCCTCCTCATTTTAATTTTAATATTGTTTGTTAGTTGGTTAAAGACTCATCGAGATCAGGACTTTTACAGGAGAGAGCTAAGAACACTTACATACAGTATATATAACATCACAGCAAGACAATTTATTCATCACACAACTTAAGTTTGCAGAAACAGAAACCAGTGTTGTTTCTGTTGATTGTAAGTATACAATATTGATTGCAGGTGTTAGGGTGAGTGTTCCTTATCCAAAGGTCTTGTGTGCTGTTCAGATTGTGACGTCCTTTGAGGCAGATTTCTGTTTGTGATTTGTAACGTTGAACTACATAAACAAATCTAACTAGACTTGACTTTTTCTATCTTGGAAGAAGACATCAACATGCCGTTCTACTTCCATAGTTACCTGCTCACAGTATGTATTTCTATCCTGAAGCTCCATACTGTACTTCTCTCTTCGGTTGGAAGTATACTTCTAACATGGAAGTAAAATGTACAGTTTCTTCCATCATAAACAAAATTCAACTTCAAATGATATTTGAAAAAAAAAAAGGAAAAAAAAGGAAAAAAGCTTCTTTATCACCTCTCTGGTTTGTGTAAATGTAGCATTTGTAAACTCCATTAGTTTAAACTGACTTTTATTTGACTTGGAATGAAGTTTGGAAGTAAGTCGTCTCTGGAAAATCCCTATATACTGTATATGTATATCCGCCCCTGTCCTTTGCCCTTACTCCATCTCACAGTGATTAATGGAGGGACACAGGGGTCCCATCAGGCTGGGCTGAATGAATTCCAAAGCCTCTGTCCTCCTGGTCCTCCCAGGCCTCAGTCTCCCCGTACAGCTCAGTCTCTCACTTCCTTTTATAGCCTCATTCTGCCCCTGGTCTCCTGTCTTCTGTCCCCTCGCTCTTGCTCCATCTTTCTCTGAAAGGGACACTTGGCAGACAGTCTGTCCTCCCTCTCTTTTACTCTCCCTCTCTCTTACCTCTCTCAGCTCGTCTCCTTCACGTTCCACCTCTCTCCCCCTCGTGTCCCGCTCCTACACGTGCGCCTCTGTTCGTCTGTCTCTCCTCAGTAGAGGTGAGTCTTCTCAGTGAGCGCAGATGGAAGGATTGTTTCAGCTGTGTTTACACAAAGACACTCTAAGACACTCACAATTACTCTGTTGATTCTTATCTACTGCTTGGTTCAACAGGTGCCCGCTTGGTGACTGAATTTCTGGAGTAATTTGTTTGAATTTAATTTATGTGGGGGTGTGTAGGCTAGATATAGTCATATCCTACAGGTGGTGTGACGGCCCTCCATAATTTCCAGACTATGGTATCTCATCAAGTAGGAACATTTTCATTCACTGATCTCACTGCTGTGCTTTGTACATTTTTTTTCTCTGGACTGGAGACAAAGACCATTTATTTCCATCCCAGCTGTGGTCTAATTGATTCGACTGAATTATTACTTGTCATGGGAAGAATGTTAACAAAGTTAAATGCACACTTTGTGATAACATGACCGTGTCCAACTTTGCCTTCTCTCTTTCTCATCCTCAGGCTGAGTTTTTTTTTTTTTTGATGGCATGGCTGTATGGATAGTAATGTCTGCTTGTTGGCTGCCACCACTTAGGTCCAGACTGAAACGTCTCAGCAACTATTTCATGCATAGCTTTGAAATTTGGTATATATATCTGCGTTGCCCGGAGAATCAATCTTAAAGATTCTTTGGTTAGACCCTGACTTTTCCTCTAGCGCCACCATGACGCTGATATTTGTGGATTTGAATAGAATGTCTCAAAAACTGTTGAATGGATTGCCATGAAACTTGGTACACACAGTTATTGTTTCCTTTTAGGATGAATTTTATGAACTTTTCATCTAGCACAACCATCATTTTTAATCTGTCTGATACTTTGGTTTATGACCAGATACATGCAAATGGCATTCTCATCACCCTGAGCTGTGCTTTGGGTGCTACCTGCTTCACATCATCACGTTAACATATTGTTGTGAGCATGTTAGCATGCTGATGTTAGCATTTAGCTCAAATGACCTCTTTGAGTAGAGCATGGAGCTGCAAAGACTGTTTCTTTACCATATCTACCTTCTCTGATCTCTGGACTCAACCCACACCAACCCTACAATCATTCAGTGGAACTCTACATGACTCACTAAATTTAACCTGACCTTGTCTCATCCTTGGTCCTCACCAGGCCTTATTTTGGAAGATTTTCCTCATATTTATTGTGAAGATATTGTTTACATAGAGACACTGATATCCCCAGCCCTCTAGGTTGAATGGATCCTTGCATCTGGATGTCATTGATCATCTGATTAGAGGGGGCAGATGAAGCAATCAACACATAAAGGTCTGACAGGTTGGCCTTTTGGCTCCAAGGACCAGAACACCTCAATTTAGTTCATTCTGTTGCAGGAAACCCTGATTGAAAGTGTGGCCCACTGGGAAATGGAGTTGAGTCTCTGTGTGACCTGAGGCCAGTTTAAGGAGAGGGAAGGTCCAGCTGTGTCAGGGCAGAAACCAGAGCTGTGTTTACACTGGAGCTAAACCAGAGGAGCACAGTGGGAGTTTCTGCTCTGCCCTGCTTCTTTCAGGTCCCCCTGCTCTAGTTCATGTTCTCCTTCCAAGTCATGCCCTGCTCTTTGCAGAGTCACCCTGCCCCCCTGTCTCTGCATTTCCCTTTCAATACTCCCCCTGCTTTTAGTCTTTTAGTACAAGTTGTTGTGTCTCATAATAATCATATCAACAAATCAACAAAATAACAATTAAGCAAAAAAGTTATTTGGTTTTAGATTTAATGTAGATAAAACATAAACTGTTGTAAGGAGCAATCCTGCATGAAAAAATAAATTTCTTAAAAGCTGGTATTAGCCGAGTTTAATTTGTGAGGGGTTCAATAGTCTTCACCTGGTCACCTCACAAATACATCCACCATTTTTTTTGTTCATTTAACTGTACAGTGAAAGATTGACATTAATGTCCTTCACTAAACTGCAAAATATGTTTAAAATAAGTTTAAAATAATAATTATTTTTAATATTATTTTTTAATTATGTGCACAGGTCTGTATTTCCATTGACCTTATCAAGTTTTTTAACCCCCTATCCTGATCCAAGCCATTTAATGTTGTGTAACTGCTAATACTGAGTCTGATCATTCTGAATACTTATATTTACCTAAATATCAATTAAATTTATATCTGACACACTGATATAACTCTTTGCTCCAAGCTTAAATTATTCATTTGAAATGAATAAAAGTTTAACTGGGAGACTGTGACTCCTGAAATGAGCTTGCAGTGTAGAGTCCCTAGAGTCCAGCTGTCATAAACAGGAGCAGTTCTGCAACATTAGTCGATACTAATCTATTAAAATGTGCCCAGAACGACTCGATACTGTTCCCTAGAATCAGCCCGTGACATCTCTAATTCCCATGTCCTTCTCCTATTTGCTGTAGATTTCTAGATATAACTCAAAACATGAAGTTAGTTTCTACAGCTGCTCCGCACTAATGTAAGAAATCCTAACTTTGTGTGTTTAGTCTCACAGCTGCTCTCATGTTGACCTTAAGAAATTTGTTTTTTGGTTTTCACTCTCTCCTTCTATTTTTCTCTCATTCTTCTCAACAAGTCTTAGGCCCATGCTCCCATCCACCCCCCCCCCTCACCCACTCTTTGCCTGTTTTTCTTTTGGTTTTCCATCTGTGTAAATGCACTTGTGCTCGGTGATAAATGCACACAGAGACTACAGCACTTAAATTCTCCAACAGGAAGTTGATGGTGGTGTGACAGGAAGCAGAATTAGCTGTAAAGAACCAATGGTGCAGACAAGCTCTTAAAATCTGTAAAATCCATTAAAGCCGGCTTGAGAGTTTCCCTTATCACCTTAATGGAGGTCTTTGGGAGGTCTGGTGTTACATCAAGAAATGTCTCATTAAAAACTACGCCACTGCCATAGCTATGTTTGATGTTTTGCTTCCTGTCTCTGTAAGGAAGTGTGTGTGTGTGTGTGTGTGTGTGTGTGTGTGTGTGTGTGTGTGTGTGTGTGTGTGTGTGTGTGTGTGTGTGTGTGTGTGTTCAAACTGTTTTCTGAGTTTGTTTGTTTAACAGTTAAAATCTGATTATTTCGTTCAATTCTATGTAGGACTATTGCCGGAAGGTAAAGCTGCACAGAAAGTATAAACTCTCCCTTCTGACATGCTGCCCTACTTTTTAAGCCACTCTGGTATTTAGAAGTGTTCTAGAGAAAAAGTATATTGCACATAAAATGAATTAATAAGTGATTGTTGCTGTGGAGATCAAGCATTTCAATGTGTTCTACGGTATCTGTCACAATTTTCCAGATGAATTAAACATCAGAGATGCTTTATTGCAGCAGACCTCCAGACTTACATTGTGAGGAAATCTTCCCACAACCAACATGAGTCACACAGCCAGACAGCAACAACCACCAGCATGATGTGGTCACCGTCTCTGCCTTTCAACTCTTTTCAGGCCTTGTGTTCGCGCCCTCACAAAGACATTTTGCAATTTTATGTTCATGTCTTCCCACTCACAGTCACAGGGGTCATTTAGACAGGCTGTTTCCCTCTTGATATCCAGCAAACCAAGAATGCCAAATCCTTATTTTGTCCCGATTCACCAAGGATACGTGGAGGCCACATGGAGGCTGCAGTGTGGCGAAATCATTCAAGATTTAGTTCAAGATCTTTCTCTCTGGCACAAACAGTGAACAGGCCTTGAACTACAGCATCAGGGCTTATTAATGGCCAGATGGCATCAAGCCAAACCACCAGTGTTTTAATCCCTTTTAGGGGGATGACACTGTGTATGTGCAAAGACCTCATATGTAAAAATCATCTTTGAAATCATCATCTTTATCTTTAAAAGCTGACTGGATGAAAATAAGGTCAAGTTTCTGACAAACTAAATTAATTTCACATTTGGGAAACAAACGCTGTTCGACCCTCCTCCACGTTTTCTCCTGCCATGTTAGCAACTCTGTCATCATGCTAACACGTTCACAGTGACAATGCTAACATGCTGATTTTTAGGTAAAATGTTTCCCGTATTCATCATCTTAGTGTTGCATGTTAAAATTACTAAAAATTTTAAATACGTGAGGTCCATAAAATGAGCCTACAGCTGAAACTAAGGAGAATTTCATTAGTTTTGTATATATTTGCTAATAAACCAACATTTGGACAAATTGAAATTTTGACCTGATAATGAAATGTTGAGGGTCGTTATTACATCCTGAGGGGAACATAACTGTCTGTACCAAACATCAGGGCAATCCATTGAATTGTTGATATATTTTAGTCAGGACCAAAGTGGCAGACTGACCAACCGCCTTAGAGCCATTAGGATAATGTTAGCATTAATAAAAATGTTTGCTATGAACAAAACGTACCTCTTGATTCAGATATTAACTCTGGCTTGCTTGCCGTGAATCCTTCCCAGAGATGGTTCTCAACTGGCAAGGGGAGTAGTAGCACATCCAGTAAGGAATCACTTTTGCCCTGACATTGAGCTAAAGTGCAGATATGCATAAAGGCATATCACGCAGCATGTTTCCGTCTCAGACATACTTGTTGAAAGTGGCCAGGTGTTTCAAATTCGGCGAGTTTGCACTTTCTCTTTGACGTCCACATCATTAGTGTGAAGAAGAGCAGCTGTAACCTTGGCACATCATAACAGTGACAGATGGTCTCATATACGGTGTATGAATGTACACACACACGATTGAATCGAAAATGGTGAAAACATGCAATCACTCACGCACAAGATGCCATAAAGTTTCCTTTCCTGGATAATGTATTACATCATATTTCAGATAAATTCGGTGTTCACAACTTGTTATAATCCAAAAGAGTCAGTTTATTACTTTTACTTAAAGGTCCCCTGTGGAGTTTATTACCACAAGTGGCATCGTTTCATAGTATTTCACCAATCAGCAGTAACATAGCAATGCAGCAGCAAAGGATGGAGAAGAAGAAGACAGGAAGCTGATGTAAAGAATATAGGATTCAAAATATTGCCACATATCCACTTGGTACATGTTTTATAAGGAGGAAAGTGCATTCGACCTTCCTGTTAAAGCTCATGGACACACGCCAGTCAGGTAACTGTCTCCGCAACAGCTCTAGCATGTTTTATCACTTGAAGTAAACTGTTTTTCAGTACAGGAAAACTTCATAGGGTGTTGCAGTATGGGGAATTTTC
The DNA here is from genome assembly GCF_046630095.1 of Trachinotus anak. Taxonomy (NCBI): domain Eukaryota; kingdom Metazoa; phylum Chordata; class Actinopteri; order Carangiformes; family Carangidae; genus Trachinotus; species Trachinotus anak. The sequence continues at coordinate 11,853,056 of NW_027273852.1, forward strand.
ATGACACAATTTACAAGAAAAAGATGTGCACGAGCAAGATGATTGCTGTCTTGAAGAAACAGCGCCATCGTGCACACGAGCTCTGACTAACAGCACACCGACAGCCATGATAGAGTAAGAAACTTGGTTTTTGTGGCAACGACAAATCCATACCTCAAGAAGTGCATACATGAACGTGGCATTTCTTTGCAAACGCTGTCCACTTGCTTTGTCTCACGTTTATTTAAGAGGTTTGTCTCAATATTAGTTCTCTGGAAACCTCAAATTAACCTTCGAGCTAAATTCCTGTTGTCCAAAGACTCTTTACTCTCTTGGTAGGATAATAGTAGCGTTCCTTACTCCTCTTGAGTCTAGAAGTTAATGTTGTCTTTATGTTAGTTTCCTCATGTCTTCTTAAGTTTGGTAGCAATGATAGCAGCCCTCTGAGGGTACACTACTCCTGACTAGTAACTGTAGAGGGGTATTGGTCATCCTCAGAATTGAATAGTGGGATCAGACAGGTCAGGGTCAAAGTGGAAAGGCTGTAGGTCAGATCCTTCATTAAGGATGAGCAACAGCCCCTGACAAACAGTCCACTTATGGTTTCCTTGTAGTGGGATTTAGTTTCTGTTGACTCTAATAGTCTCAAGAGTCTTCATTACCGTTATCACAGCAGCCGTATTTTACATGTCTCTCCTCAGTTTCGTCTGCATTGTCCTCCTCATAGTGTGAGTTAGTGAAGGGTACCAACTGTGTCACCACCAGTCTCACATCAAACAGTCATCCTGTGATCCTTGTTCACTTGATACCCCAAACACAGGAGGGGTCAGACACAAACACTGTTTATGCTCCACTGTGTCGTTTCATGTGTGAAAACTGAGAAACCAGCTCAAAGAGGCAGTTTGTCATTTCTATCACTGAGTGACTGGTGGTACAAGGATCTGTCGGTGGCATCAAGGCTGATCTGTCAGTTGTTGGATGTATTTAAACAACAGAAAATGAGAAAGAGTATCTGTGTAACAAAAAAAACAACTTGTATTAATAGCTACAAGATCTGCAAACAAAAAATGTTTTTAGAAAAAGCAAATCTTCCGACCTCCTTTGAAATGTGTCCTTGTCTGTCACTGCAGTGTTTCCCCTTTAAGTCCAGGTCACACGTCAAGCTGTTCTTCATGCTCATGTCTAAATCATGTTTTAAGTTTGTTAATAATCTTTTGGGATCAGAGGATGTTTTGGTGAGTTATTTACCAGGAGAGATGTGGAATGTACAGCTGTGTGTCGACATCATGGACTCACATCTGTCTCCTTCTGCTTCTGTGTGTGTGTGTGTGTGTGTGTGTGTGTGTGTGTGTTTATGTTATGCCTTGTCTGCTGCTGGGTGCTTTATGCACTGCAGATTACTTTTGAATTTAGTGTATCTGCATCTCTGTCTCTTTTGGTTGCATTTGTAATTTTGAACCATGGGGTGATTATATGTCCATTTTGTCTAATTATTGTAGTCATCATTATGTGGGTTTGTGATTGCTCTGAAGTACCATAAATCCTCCCATAGGCCTTTGGTTTTCAGCCTCTTGCATATGGCAGACTGTAGCTGGAGGCCAAAGCCTCAGGTTGCCTCCTTCTCTGCGTCTGTATTTATAATTTGCCTTCAGTTTGTTTTGTCTGCATTGACCTTATGTTTTTGTCTTGTCATCAGCGTGCTCTTGTGGCAGAGATGCTGTGTTGATTTTGGCTGCTTTTGACAGATACAGGAAGTGTTAGGAAGTGGTTGTGTCTGTGGTGAACTTACTGTATACAGGTCATCAAAAAAGCTAAACCATGATGAGTCATGCTGACCACAGAAGATCCACACAAACCAACCATCATCATGTCTGAACAGGCTGTACAATGGTGGTACAATATAAAAGACCAGAGACTAGCAATCAGTCGATCCACAGAAAATTCATCAACAACAATTTTCATCAACCAATTAATCATTTGTCATTTATCAAGCCAAAGTGATAAACATTTGCTTGTTAAATGTAAAAACTTGTCTCAGTTTATCTCAGTTTCATACCGTAGCAGTGGATGAATAAGCGATTAATATAATAAGTACAAAATAAATGAATAAATTGATTGCAGTCATTTAGAAGCTTCCATACTGGACAACACCTATGTGCTCACTGTTAATTCAGGACAATTCAGGAAACCATCTATCCAAAGCAACCAGTCCCCAAAAAATGTTAATTATATTTCCAGTTTCAACACATAAAAGATACTGGAAAAGGTGGTTTCCCTCTGTCTGTAATGCTATGAAAAGCTATCAGACCTATATTATGAACAACATTGTCATTATATTCAACTAAATAGATTGAAGTTATAGTACTTTGTAAGTTATCACAGCGCCTTTTATGAAATGTGTCCAACCTGTCCATTACTGTCTTAGCCTTAACATGATATCCAAATGTCCATTATTGCTTTATAATGGCATGTAAAGCGCCTGTATATATTTAATAATCAGAGCTCGCAGCATCACCTGTGTGTGTGTGTGTGTGTGTGTGTATCAGCAGGAGGGAGAGTCGGAAAGAAAAACTGAGCGTGAGAAAGACTGTTGTTGACCCAGCTGGTTTTATTTCATTTACTGTACAGTATATACTGATGGAGGCGGTGCACATTCAGAGCGAGGCACCAGTGCAGCCATAAAGATCAGGGAGGCAACAAAAACAACATTTATAACTAAGAAAGGAATTAATCTGACTCATTAATCTCAAGCTTGAAGAATATGTACATACCGAAGAACTCAAACTCGAGATTATCTTCACACAGTACTTTGTCAGTGTTTAATTTCACATTCGAGGAAGCACTGTTACAGGCAAAGTCAGGTAACTATAGATGGAAGATATCAATGGCCGGCATATAAACACCCCACACTCTCTAAACTGAACTCTAAGACAGCAAATAAGTGTATTTTCCTGAATGTGCTTCTTTAAGGGAAATGGTAGACTTCCTCCTGATGAAATACCTCTTAACTGTATTTTACATTAACACTTACTTTCCCCTTGTAGCTCCGTTTATAATGATGGATAGACTGATATACACACTCAAGACACACTTCAAAGCTGAGGAGCCTGGAATGAGAGGAAGAGATTTTGTTTGGAGGCTCTCAGAGGAAAACAGCACGTTGTCACTTGGAAAAGCTCAGCCTACTTTTCTGCTAACACATCTCCAATGAAATGTGTTATTTCTCCTCTGTTGTGTGTGTGTGGCCTGAGTGGTGTACACAAATGCACAGGTTAATTTATATATGAGCAGGCGTGGGTGTTTTTTTTTTTTTGTGGCAAGCCTGTTTACATCTATGTAATTTTGAAACAGAGCAGAGAGCTGTTCACAGGACATAAAAGATGATCAACACTGAAGAATCGCACTGTAAACGAGAAGCCACAGATGAACAATCGCAGCAAACCGGATCCTAGGAAGTGCCCGGGCTTATGGCCATTTTTTCATATCATATACACTGTCGTGACAGTCCTCATAACAAAGACGAAGGAACAAGTTCTCAATTATACTCTTAAAACCTTTCTAGAATACAGAGGGAAATATTAATGTGTTCTTTATATAAAAATGGGTGACACTGCAGGATGACATCAACTTATCTGTGCCTGTGTGGCGGAAATGACCGTTCACTCTTCGACACATAGCAATATATCTTCTGCCTCTTTGCGTGTGACTGTCGTCAACAGATGAAATGTTGAGTCTGGTAAAGCGTTCAGTTTTCCAGTGTTGAGACTGGGAGCTGGACCTCTCACTACAGCTTCACAGAGGTGTCAGATTTATGGTAATAGTCTGTATGACCGCACGTTATGGGACTAGGTGGTCTGGATTAATTTGTTTCTCGTGTCGCATGTTGTGGTTTGTTGGCAGCTTCGGGGTCTGTAGTTCTTGATTGGTTAGAAAGTCTTGTTGTGGAGCTGCTTTGCTTTCACACCACAAATGAGTCGCACCAGAGTTTTACTGGAAGCGGATCGAGATCCACCTCCACCTACTCAACCAATCTCAGTCTGGTCCGAAACAGAGTTTTGAACTGTTCCCCCAGCTTTACCAGTTAAATTAAATTTGGGTACGTGTAGTTGGTGAAAGGAATTAGTTAAACAGAGTGGCCCCACAGTAACTATCACAATAAGACAAGACTCTTTTTTGTTTTTCTAAACTGTCCATTGTGAGTCTGATAATGTGCTAGGAGTGCAATAAATCAGTGGAGTCATCTTTTAATGATATAAGAGGTCCAGCTGCAGTCTATATTATTAACCTTCATAATAAATTATTTCTTTGTTAACTCATCATAGGAGAAAAATAAACACATAGTTCAGTAAAGCACCACATGACCTGCTCTCAGTTATTGGACTTGGATTTACCCATGTGGGTCCATGTGCTGATGATCCAGGATGACTGAACAGACAACGGTTGCTGTATTAAGCACCAAGTTTTTGAACCTCATTTATTAACACTTGACTTTTTCTTAATATGATGGACTCTTGTTGCACTAACTTTTGTGCTTTGTCGAAAATGCACCTACACATCATTATCCGAGTAGTTTCCAAGGTGTAACGCAGCTATGGAAAAGAGTGGGTTTGTTGTGTCAGGAGGTGGGGAAAACAGGATACTGCTGCAGAGTCCTATTGTCCTCTGCTGAAACAGACATCAGCTATTTTGAACCTGTAAACTGTAAAGTTGAACTGATGGTGCATAGCTCCATGATGTGTAATTGCTTTTATGGGAGCCGTTCCTTTGTGTGCCTGTCCGGAGATGACGCAGTCTATTGTCTGTGGCTTGGATTTCCACCTTTATGTGGAGAAAGGTCATGCCGTGACTCTGTTGCATCCTTATTGGGATAATATCTTCCTCCAGGGAGGATGCTTAGTTTGGAAAAGTCAGTTAAAAATTAGGGACATGAGTAAAGAATGTTGAGTCTGCCACCATAGTGTTCAGGCTAAATTAAACCCATCACAGCATGTCTTAGCTATATCAAGCAGACGTCTGAAAGAAATGCAGCCTTGTGCATTCCATAAGAGTGGGGAAGAGGGTCTTTTTGTTGTGGAGATAGGGGATCATTAAAGGACGATGTCTGTATGGTAAAAGAGAGTCTTTGTGTGTGAGAAGAATCTCAATGTCGCCTTTGTGAGTGGGACCGCTGGGATCTGCTGTCAAAGTGAGGAGGGAGAATTATTCTGATTCTTTATTTAACAAGGGACATGGGAGGGTATTGAGGCATTTGCTGCCTAAGAAGGCTATGGTATGGCTGTGTAGGTGGAGGACGTAGGCTGACACAGGACAGAGACGTCACAACCAGCTACATGGCTGTATTCAGTTTTACTCATATGCTAATTGAAAGGCCACTGAGAAACCAAATTCCCTAAACTTTGGAAACTTAGAGTCAAATGCTCTGCCAGCGTGTGTTTTTCATTTGTATTCACTCTGAGGCGTCAAGTTCAGCAGAACAATTAATTATCAGAAAGCTTTTTTCCTAGTCAGACGTTTAAATGGAAATAGAGCTGCAGGGTTTAAACATACACTGATTGACCCGCAGATCTATTAAAAGAACATTTGGATCAGTGATTTGTTATTTCCAGCGATGAATTTGAGCAAATGTCCGCTTGTGCGTATGTTTTGCAGCAGGTGAAGGTGAAGGTGTGATTTTCAACATGTTATGTAGTGTCCACAGTTTTCTGAAGGTTTGAAATTGTACTTTCTTCTGATGAGTAAGAAATGTGGTCATGGCAAAGTATCCAAAGGGAGTATGTTGATCTTTGATTTTGCATGTTATCTTCATTTGAAACATCACATAAGCACAAAACTTCTCCCAACACTCCATTCAGTGTTAACTGACGTCTCCAGCTATCTCAGCTAGCTGAGGGTCCGGACACCTCTGACCTGTGGGTCGGGAAATCCCATTTGTGTGACTGCTTTCTTTGATCATGTCATGTTCACACTGACCCCATGGGCTGTGTGTGTGTGTGTGTGTGATGTCTAGCACAGAATAGCCTGTGATGGTGGGTGGTTTTGTTGGTATGCAGACATCCAAAGACAAATTGTCTCCGTCAGCGGCCTCTCTGATGAATAGGGTTTTCATGGACACATGGCTGTCCGTTATGTCTGGACATCCGTCATGAGTCACTGGAGCCGCATCCAAAACATCCTTCCTGCACACTAAACCAAAATTCAGTGCAGACAGCACTGCAACAATCAACCACACTCATGCAACAGAGCTGCAGGCATAAACAACAAGCGTATTCACAGACCACAGTGTAAACAAACACAGGCGCTCACACCTACAGTACACAACAATTTACCCCACACAGTGTCCCATGTAATAACGCCACATGGACTCATATCTCTCCTGAGTTTATGCAAGTGAAATGAACAGCATAATGTTACAGTTTTCTGTATATTTGACCTCTATAACCTGACCTCTAATAGCCAATCCCTGGCCCTCATGTTGTGTGTTTTGTGTCTGACAGGGTGGGAAGAAGCACAGTGGCCCCTGTGGAGGAAGAGACTGCAGTGGAGACTGCAAATGTTTCCCAGAGAAGGGTGCCAGGGTAAGTCCCAAACTCTAACTACTGTTCCAAATAGCTACATAAACACCCATATCCATTTCTCTCTCACTCTCTCTTCCCAAACCTCTGTGTTGAACAGCTTTTACTGTTGGTTTTCAGTCTGGAACACCAAATAAGGCCATGATCACTCATGATGCTTTCTAAAAGGCCCTTTAAAGTGTAATTTGACTTGGTTGTTGAATGGGACTTTATCCAAGTTTTTCTGCAAGGCTTATCCTTTAAACCCAAGGAGAGTACCCATGCTGCTTTTATTTATAACGTTTGTCACTCCAAGTTAGTTAGAGCTAATACCAAGTAGATGAAGGCGCATGATCTAATGATCCTTGCACCACTTGAGTTTAGATGTAAACTTATAGCAGTGTCAAGTCTTATCATGGTCTAAAGCCCTTTCGTGGAAAATTCAAGTATGACAACAATGCAATGTAGGCATGTTAGATGGTGTGAGTGTCTGACACAGGCATTCAGCCGTAGGGAAGACTATGCTGCTGAGCCTCATTAGTTTGAAATACTTATCAGGCTTTGTTACTGTAAAAGTGATGAAGTTCAAACCATTAACCTCTGTAAAAGAGGAGGTCAGATGGAGGGAGTCTCTGGAGTGTGGGAGATCCCTTAGGGAGAGGAATGAAAGGCAGAAAAAGAGAGAGAGACCTGATGCCAGGGTTTTCAAATCACAGAGACAGACTAAACAGGCTTAGAGTGAGTGACTGGAGTTCTGCATGACTAAAACTGTTTTGGCTTCAGACGTGTGCTGCTCGGATAATCAGATAGCCGTCTGATAGTTAGGCTGGGGTTCCACATCCTTAAAGTTTTGTAATTTTCAGAATCAGACAACCCACACCGCTGTCAACAAGGATTGGGCACATGTGTGTAGGAGGGAAAATAAACAGGGTTTCATTTATTTTGCTAATTATTTCTGTATGAGGATGAATCATGCTTTAAATAGAGACATAGAGAAGTGGTTTCTGGGGAACCTTACACATGCTTGTAGAGGAGCTGACATAAACACCTTTAAAATCTCAGCTACACACTGGTCTTACTTATAGTACTTCTTGCGTCCTTTCTTTTGAGCTGGAAAGAATATATCAGCCTTTAGGGTTGGGTCAAGTTCCAGCAAAGATGAAGACCCTGGTATACATGTCTATATGGTCTTGTTTATAATTTATGTTCATATTAAATTTTTGTAGGTTGAAAATAAATGTGAAAATCTCCTTTAAAACTGCAGTTGCACAAAAAACATATTAAAAAATTAAAGTAAGGGATCTACAGAACACATCTGCATACAGAACAATTAGTTTTTCTGCCTTTTGGACAATTTAATACAAACTTTCCACAGCAAAAATGTCCAGTTTCTTTTGTTTCTCTTATCTTTTAAAGTGCTCATGGGAGCTATAAATGTCTCAGTTCAGCTGTGTGATGTGGTAAACTCAAGGACTGAAACTGACTCTTATAAAGCAACCAGCCTACCGGACGAACAGCCTCTCAGGGAGGCACTCTTAAAAAATACAGAAGTGAAGACAGGGCTGGTCCAGTAACTGTACTTTACCATGCAATAAGAATTTACCAGACCAACTATACAGTTGGTGTGACCTTCGACCTCCATGCTCACTGTGGATACAGGAAACCCCATAAGGAGGCAGAGAAAGAGGCAGAGAGAGGAAGTTCCACATTCCACATCTGAAGGATGCAGAGGTCCGATGACGGGGTCAGCAGACAACCTTTCTCTGCCTCCTTCCCCTCTCACTCCTTCTCTGCCAAAGCCAATCCAAAGGAAAGTAAAAACCAACTCTGGTCACAGATCCTCAATTTTCTAGATATCCAGTCTGCTAAAGATGAATTGTACACGCGGTTCTCTCACGAACTGATTTGGCTCTTAAATTACAATATTTCTTACTCAAAGATAAAACTTTCCAAGTAACCAGGCATTATAAATTTGTCTTTGTTTTTGTCTGTCATTTGTGGTCTCTGACGTACTGTTAGTTTTCCAAGGCCTAAGAGTGTAGTACACAACTTGATCCAACTACATTTTCCCCCTATATGCATTATCCAACAGATGTACTTGTTTGTGAATGCAGTGCACATCGAGATGGATTATCACAGATGTGTTCATCCCTCTGTCTCTTTTACTTTATGTCCACCTCCTGCCCTTCCAAATCTAAGCCTCATGAGAACCATGATGATGAACAACATGGGTCAAACTTGATCCTCCACAGCTGCCTGGATTTGTTAAGACTTGACACAGCTGTGGTGATTAGGTGACGGATGTTAATGGGTAAATGGTGGCTGTGGTCATGTCAGCATCTTGGTTTGGCTGCTCTGGGAAGTGGCAGGATTCTGTTATTGGAGCACAATCATCACTGTGTCCACCACTGTGGGACATGTAAGGCAGAAGAAACTATATTTTTATATCAACTATGAATCAAATAACTACTTGTATATGGACAGTGTTTCCCATAGTGATGAACCCACAGATGATTATCACCAACTCTTCAGATCTCCTCATCTCTACAATGACTTTTACATTTGCTATAACTTTAAAAGGGCCTTTTTAAAACTGCTGCCGAACATGGTTTCTTACCGGCAGCAGGTGGCGATGATTGTCGCTTGACGAGAGCTTCGGCTTAACTTTGTTGTCTTTATAATACAAGAGGTTATAATATATTATATATACACCCTATGTATATACATATATATATATATATATATATATATATATATAATATAATATAATATAATATACCCTCTGAGCAGCGCTACATCTTCAGGGCAGACTGGAGGCTACAGTGAGCTGCTAATGGAAAGTGACGAGACAGACTGGGGCTAGCTGGTTAGCATGCTAACTTCAGCAGAAGAAAAGACGTGATAGAGACAAGAGTTAACATTGGCGTTGCTTTCCACCATTAGAGACAGCTCTTGGTGAGTAAAGGAATTAATGTTGATGCTGAACTCTCAACGCTTCTTCTAGACTGGTGAGTAAACAGCTGTTAATGCTAACGTTGGCCATGTAGCAATAGCAAAACTTACAAATAACTCCTTTAAAAGGTGATAACATCTCAGTATCATGTTTACAGCTTGTCACAGTGGTCACAAAATCAGTTAATGCCAAAGTGGGGTTTTTTTCATTCATGACAAAAATATAAGATGCAAGCAATTCAGGAGGAAAAGGGAAATGAATTATATCTCAGTGGAAAGAGGGTCATACGAGGTACGTCATGAATGAATGCTAGAATTCACGATTCATTTTCTCAAATAGTCACAATTATAGAGTGAGATGTTGAGTGTGAAGATGGATACAAATCTGGACAGAGACAGACAGCGTGAGAGAGACTGGAAGAATGAATTGAATTGTTTGCTGGGGACTAAATATGTTAATTTCATGGGTTTTCTGCTTTAGGGGGAGAGCAGAGATTTGGCTGACTCTCCAGCCTTACCGCCCACACAGAGTGCATTTAAGACGTGCAGAAAAATACTTCATAAAGTCCTCATCATTCTCCTGCATCATTAGTGGATTGGACTCCAGAGATTGGTAATAAAAAGAGAGAACAATCACCTTAAAATGGAGTAAAGAGAAAATAAATTAGGCACACAGAGCATCTGAAGTACTTCACAAGATCGCACTTTATAGCTGAGGAACATGGGCACAGTGGTAATCGCACAACAGGGTTGATGAGAATCCTGGGAGCTGTAATTGAGGTGGTGCTGTAAGAAACAGATCAGTTTGTGATCTCTAAAGCATGAAAAACAAGGGCAGCATGAGAAACTGAATGCACGGTTCCCTGCATCCTCACCAGAAAACACATTTAGGAGATCAATGCTGTCTTTTGTTGCTGGGAGTCTTTTCGTCTTCAGTTCTCAGAAACAGGGGGTGGTGCCGAGTTTTACAGAGAAAAAGAAACTTTGGATTAAAGAACAGTTGAGTCCATCTGCATGAGCCAACTGTTTCTCCTCATTCTGTACGGTGGACATGGAGAGATAAAAAAAACCCCATTGAGAGAGAAAGACAGAGAGGATATGTGAGGGAGAGAAAGATAATGCAGGCATGTGTAAAAGTGAAGATTTAGGCACCATCACAGACATTGTGCAGATGCAGATTCTCGTCCTCTGCACCATGGGAAAAGCCTCCACAGCTGATGAAGGACAGGAAATGACACATGTCTCAGGAAGCTGAGCACAATGACAGTCTACTGATCTTTTTTTAATGTAGACGGTCTCTGTTTTTGTGGGAACAAGATTGTCTGTGTGTTTGGCTAGTAGCTATAAATGGAAAATATTTCCTTGTTCCATGAAAACAAGTCTATACCTACATTCTGAATCCAGTGCCCATGACTATCATGTACTTTCCTGTCTCCTCGGGGACAGGATATCAGCACCAAGAGGAACGCTGTAGAGTCAGAAAAGATCAAACACCCCGTTGAATATATTGTGTTTTCACCAATAGATGGAAGTACTGAGAGTTGTCGGGTTTTGACACTGTTTGGAGGATCATAGTCTCTATGCAGTGAGGACATTTTACATCCATTAAACATATAAAAAAGCAAATTATTAAATTTGCAAATGCATGACATCCGTGGTAAAGCAAGAATTAATTTCTCACCTTTTTCACCTGACAGTAGTGACATGCATGTAAAGCATTTTGGCCTTAGCAAACCCTCAGAAAACCATCTCAACATGCACAATTGCATGTATAGAAAAAAGTCCTCCTAACTCTTGAACTAAAATCAGGTTGAAGTCCTCTGATTAAAGCTGCATTTCCATCAGCTGTCAGTAACTTCAATCAAAAGCGATTCATCTCTCATGGAAACTAATAGTCTGACAGTAGAGGAGGATAAGTTAGTGATTTGATTTACTGGCACTACCAACCTGCTGGTTCGCATTAGGGGCTTGTTGTAGCTTCTCATGTCAGTTAAAGACATGATATGTAATGGCAGTTTTAAGCCCCTCATTCCAAACCTGCAATCAGGAGCCCTCCCCTGACCCTGACCTTGACTGTGCCTTTCAAGGAAAAACTACCAACTGTGGAGTAAAGATGAAAAAATGGTGCATGTGTATGCGAGAGTGGAAGGGAGGGGAGGGAAGTTACAAACCTGCTGCTATCACTAAAACTCTCGGATGGGAGGATTTTCTTTTCATAAGATTGTTGGAGAGAGGAATTCAGCAGGGGATTCCAGGCTGGCTTTATCCTGTGTCAAAATTAAAGCTGTGGAGCGGTGGGACACGTCTGGGGAGGCACTCAGACAAACATACACTAACCAGCTGTTTGTGTGTGTTAATACAGCGCAAAGATGTACAGAAGCAGGCAAAAGATGGAGAGAAATGTCATTGGTAGCTGTTGTGACAGGTCAGGGATTTTAGAGATATCTCAGCCACTGTGTGAAGCTGTTAGAGGTCATGGTGAGACGAAGTCATGAAACACCAACTCGTAACTGGCTTGTTAAATCTCCAGAGCTCACACATTCCTCATGTGGTTTGTTTGGTTTCACCGCTCCTCCTAGACTCAGAACTATCTGCATACTGCACACAGAGCAAAGAAATAATAAGCACAACAATAACAAAAATATGTTTAGCAATGTTACAACAAACTTAAAAAAAAAAAGGGGGCGGGGGGGAACTACTTAAACTGAAATACAAAAAAGTTTGAGCTGAGCATGGGTTTATGCTACATTACATTTACATTTACTCATATGGCCGACGCTTTTATCCACAGCGACTTACAAGTGAGGGACAACACTAAAGCTTCAGTGCACTAGGAGACCTTGGCGTAAGTTTTAAGTACCACAGCTATTCAATATGAGCCAGGAAATCAGGTAGAGAAGTGCATAGTAAGTACTAGTTAGAGTTAGATCGTATTCGATAGCTTATTCCACCATCGGGGACCCACACAGGAGAACAGTCAGGATTGCGTGTAGGGATGGCAATGCCAGACGACACTCCTTGGAGGAACACAGTTGCCGAGATGAAGCATAACCCAACAAGTAATGGTCATAACAGGACAGATCTTATTGGATGTGAAAGTTGTTCACAAGTAAAATAATTGCAAAGTATATTTTTTTTCTTGCAGGCATGACAACAACCTACAAACACAACAATATTATCAATTACAATATCTTACAAAGTTGTTACGGTGAACCCATTCACAAGCAGTTGCTTATTTAGACATCCAGCAGACACAGCTACATTTATCATTCATTTTGGAGTCATGTTTGTGACCGCCTGACAACTCAAACTCTCTGTTTCAAATTTTCTGTTTTAGTATCTGCCAGTTCCTGAGAAAAATATCTGGCTCTTTAGCTGCTACATGATCCATCAGCTAGTCACGAAACTTGTCTGCCTGCTGTTTGGTGATGGGTAGATAACTTAGGGTTTATCAGGATGATTTTTGCTGAAAACAGCTGCCTGCTGCATCTTCACAACATCAGTGGAAGTAATAAAATATGTGCCCTAAACCCAAAACAATGAGCTAAACAGCAATCCATAGAGCTGAGGAGATCTGCAGAGTTGGTGATGATTTGCTTTCGGTTTATCATTATAAGTGACCCATTTCACATTATACATAGGCCGTCATTCATTTAATTAAAGCAGTTTTTAAATGTGTATGTTTTTGGTTATGAGTTTGCCACCTTAATGACCTATGGAAAGATGAACCTCACCTGAAGGACAACAAACAAGCTGGCCGACACTATAGTGCAGCTCTCAGTTAGAAAATATTCCCCATAGCTCAGATACTGAACGTCACAAGATCACATCATATTTCTCCAATGACATCTTCGTCTGCCTCTACAGTCAAAAGAAATTCTTTTCCCCATCCCTTTCTCTGTTTTTACGTTACTGTCAAAGACGACTTTGACCCACCGTCCTGCACCCAGCTGTGGTCCGGCTTTAAGAGCCTATAAAAGTGGCTCACTCTCACATTTTAAGATGATGGGTGCTGTTTATGAACAAAAGGGCTACTGTTGCTGTGCACAAAGAAGCATCTCTTTGTAAAAGACGCACACACATTATTACACTCGCATATATACACAAACACAGGGTAACACACACAAATGGGTATATACTATTATTAAAAATCTAGTAATTATAAAGCACTTCAGTCATGAAAGCAAATATTGAGCATTTACCAAGACATCCCAAACAGTCATCCCAAACAATCATATCTTTGCAAACTTAACTAGAAATTGCCGGCCTGTGAAGTTTTGTATTTCTCTACATGTTAATGTGTGTATGTCACTGTAGACAGAGTGATACTCAGCATCAAGTTTGGAGGTCTGCATCTTTTATTCTAGCCTGCCCTAAACCAAAAAAAAAACACAAGACAAAAAGTACATTAGGAATGGATGTGTGTTTGTCTGCTCTAATGTAAAGCATGCCTGTCTGATCAGCTAACCCAGTGATATTTGCAATTTCATTAGCTAACAAAAGAACATTTTTGTGGGGTTACAGGTTATGTTTTAAAAAAGCCCCTTTCAGGACTGAGGCATCCTCTGTGTTGGATCTCCCCACTATGTGGAAGCTACTTCTTGATGCTACTTTCAGCATTTTAGAGTGAAGGCTAATGTTAGCAGCTCTGTCCTGCTCTGTTATGTATTTTCGGAGGTTTGCTTGTTGCATGAGATGAAATTATGTTTGCCAAACAACCTCATCCTGAAAGCCTTGACCTCTATAACCATGAAAGTGAAAAGCAGTGCTTTTGTTATATTCAATGACGATGATGCTGTCACCATCATATTATCTATCTTAAGGCAGGAAAACAGATTAGTTATAGCTACTGACAATACACTCATTCAGTAGTCCAGCATTTGTGGGACCTTGTATGTATTTGGGCAGTAGACTCTGGCTGCCACCTGACTCTGCTGTCATCAGGCAGAGCACATGGTGCGGGTGTAACCGAGGTGAAACCAATTAAGTGCAATAAGATATTCTGAGATATTCTATTTCGTGTTGCGGCTGGGAGATTGTTGCCCCATGGGATTAATCATACATACACACTACTCACTGAAAAACTTGCCAGTAAGCTCCTTTTATGTCTTCGGACAAGCTGGAACTGTTCACACGCTATTCTCCTGTGAACGCCGTCTGTTGCCAGTTCAGTCAATCTTCCTCTCACTGAAAAACACATGCAGACACACACCATGTTTTCCACATCAATCAGGTGTGTCTAGTCTGTATTCGTAGAAAAGGAAAGTTCGGAAACTAAGGTGTTAACGCTGTTCCCCTGTGGGAGGTTTGCATTTGATTTGCAGACAGCAGTCAGGAAATGTTATGGTCGACAAAGAGGGTCCTCAGGGCTGTAGGAAAAATGTGACCAGAGTTTTGGGTCACCACAGCAATGGCATGTGTTCCCCATCAGACCCTGGGGTGAAATTTACACTGGGGGACTGCTGCAGAGGAAACAGTTGAGTTAGATCTCCTCTAAACCTTCTCATACAGAGGTCACTAATAGGCAGGACGTGGTATAAGGTCAAACAGGTAAAATGTATCAACGTATCACTGAAACGAGGAATGTCAACTTAATGTAATTTTTATATATACTGAAGATACTCACCCCATTCATTTAGTAGATAAACCATATACATGCATGGACCTTTGTCCAGATTTGCTCCATTGCCAACTATCCAGGAATGTGTATTGCAGCTGGAATGGCGGGTTTTGCATCCCCATGTGGGACAATGAAAAAAACTTTCCAGGATGGCAAAATTGGACTGTGGGCCAGGCCAGCTGGATGGGTCGGAGGGTGCAGAAAGAGACCTTGAGGATTACATGGGTATCCCTAACACTAATGTGACTGGCTGAGGTCCATGTCAAACAGAGCCAACATCACAGCTGGGTATTTGACTATAAATCTCAATTTCCAAACTTGAGTTTTCCCATTGCTGTCTGTTGTTTTATTTTCTTTATAACCATTTGTCAAGCAGTTTTTCTAATAGTGTTTTGAATGGTGGGGCATTTTGGGGCATTTTTGCACCATTATTAGACAGGACAGTGTATAGTGACAAGAAATGAGGTGGAGAGAGAGGGGAGTTGGCTGGTCGGGAGTTGAACCAGCGACTTGCCTGGTCAGAGCATATGCACTTACATGGACCTGTTAGAGCTCCAGACAGAAGCCTGAGAGAGGAGATGTAAAATTACATGGTTTTTGGTACTGAAATCTACAAATATATATTTTTAAGCACATCAAAACTTCAAATACAATCCAAGAAAAGTGTAATGCATGGGACCTTTGATTTATTTACTTATTTTCCCCTATTTCACACTGAGATCAAAATTCTTTTTTGCAAGAGAGACCTGGCAAAGAGGGAAGCATAAGTCATTGTTAAGACAATGAAAACAAACAACCAACAAAGACAGCTGTGAAATACCATGAGAATATACACAATATCCAGCTGAAATGTTGTAAAAGTATACAACTATCCAGTTAAGACGAAATAAAAGAGTACATTTTGTAATTATGTAAATTAGAGGAAGGCAGCACGGTATCCTGTATGTGTGGCATTTTTGCTTGATTAAGTAATAATGTGATAAAACAGTTATCAGGAAAAGTTGGCAGTTAATTATCTGTTGACAAACTCAGTCAACTACTCATTTTAACACTAAAGCTTTCATTGTTATTTTTACTGATATTCGACAAGTGATCATGTTGTTTTTACTGTTACATGTTTTTTTTAATCAGTTTTTAGGTCAAAATCACATCTAATAAAGAATACAAAAAAATAAATATAAAACTACTTTCTCACACTTCAGCATTACTCCTGTGGCCTCTCAAACTGTTTCACACCACAGTATACATACCTGTGAGCCTTTGGGTGTGATGTACAATGTCAGAGAACAGCTTTGTTGAGGAAGTCGAGCTTTTATAAACACAAGGAAGGACACTGCGCTCTGGGTGATCCACTGTATGGAAGGTGTAAAGACATTATGGCACAGTGATAAATGCAACAGTGGGATCATAGAGACAACACACCCATGGTTACCTCATTACACCCAGACACATACTGACACCTGATACAGGCACACAGGTGGTTGGTCTCTGAGGTGAGGGCAACACCTCATTTGAGGGTGTGCGCCATGTCTCGCTCTTTCTCACACACACACACACACACACACACACACACACACACACACACATACACACAGGCTGCAGCTGTGACCTGTTTAGACACACATGTGCTTGGACCACAGACTTGAGACGTCTCATTCCTCTGGCATGAGGCAATAGCACAGGTGTCGGGCCCCAGAGACCCCTGGGATAGCTGGAGGTCCAAGCTGTTCTGTTCTCAGCCCTGGATCCCCCCTTGAGTCTTGATCTTCAACACACACCCTCGGTACACATGCAGACTCTCACACACACGCACACTCCAGTCCAACCACCGGTCATTAGCAGCCCCCTCACTCCGATCTGGATGCTGTCAGATCTCTGGCACATGCGTGAGCACGTGCTCAGTGAAAATGACACATGTGCATGCAGAAATTAGCTCAGAGCCTAAACACATTAATTCTAATGTAAACTAGGCACAGAGCAGCCAACCCACTTGCTAAACAAAGAGCAGCAGGCCTCCTTGAGAAACAAAGCAAGTGACAACAAATGACTTATGTTTGTCTGAATGTCATCCGTTTTTATCCCTCTACTTCATCTCTCTCTTTGCACATGAGACATTTTAAGCTGATGAGTCAGAGGAACTTGTTATTGTGCGGCGGAGAACGTGATGTTTTCATAAATCTGACTCAAGGTTTGTTTCCATGGCAGCACCACAATTTATCTGTCTCACAGATAATTCCGCATTAGATACTGATTTTCATAAATCTGTGTTCTACCTGTAGCCAGTATGGTCTCAGTGTATCGTTTTATATCCGCTCTGATGCACCACGGTCATCAAGGATTTTCAGAAGTAGGACATTTTATTCCCATCAGGGGTTAACAGAAAGCTGACCTCCCTGACTACGAGCAGGAGATCTAAACATGCTCTAATAGATATCTAAACATCATCTACAGATGTTTATTTATTCTGCCTGAGTCCTCCTCAGGGCATCCATTTAAGAAAACCCTCTTCTCCTCCGGACGGAGCCCCTCAAGCCTGTACCCTAACCCCTAATTCCCCCTACTCCTTCAGGGGAGCTGAGCCCCGCTTCCCCCCAGGGGATCATGTAGAAGGGATGCGGATCTTCAGGAAATGAGTCCAAGAAAAATGTGTCCAAGAAAAACATTTCAGCTGGGTCACAGAGCAGTTGGGGCCACATCCACCAAAGTATCTGAGCCTGACTGTGGGATTCAGAGAGGCATTCGGTGTTCACGTGCTGTCATTCGCCTTCCAGAACCTTTCTTCTCCTACTTTGTATCTGTCCTTGTTTCCTTTATTTCTTACTTAATTTCCCTCTTTTCTATATTTCTTCCTCTTTTCCTCACACACACATCTTCCTTTATACATATTTCTTTCCTCAGGTTAATTCATTCCTTCTTCTTTTTCTTCCCTCCATAAACCATTCTTTCCCCCTTACCTCCCTTTTTCACACCACCTTTCCTTCCTGCATTTGTTCTTATCTACTTCCTTCTTTCTTCCCTCATTCTCTTGATTCAAGTCTTTCAGTTATTTCTTCTGAAGGATGCAGGAAGCAGATCAGTTCAGAACAATCCAACACTTACTTCCACCTCATGCAGCGATTGGCTGGTTGTGCGGAGATTTGAATTTGGCAGAATTTTAACTTGTCTCACAAGCTCTCTTTTTTTCGTGTATATAATCGGCCAACCCCATGCTGTCCTTTCTGGTCTAACAAAGACTGTGATAAATCAGCTAATTAATCCATAATTCTGCTGCACGAGCACAGACCAGAAAGAGAGCACACATTACACCTATCTTCAAACGAGTAGGCCCCTGAGATCCTCTGGTTCTTCTCTTTTAGCCGTCGGAAAACAGTGATGGTGATGCTGCTTTCCACCATTATGCTCCGAGCTGCTCGATCATCTTCCACAGGAACCAAGAGAAGCTGAAACTATTGATATTTTCAAGCGTCTGGCTTTAATGTAGTGCCTTATAATATCCTCACAATTCTATGTGCATTTGTCACTTGTAAAGCACTTTGAATTGCATTTGACTTGTATGAAAGGTGCTATATAAATAAAGTTTGATTTATACTATAAATACTCTCCAGTTTGCATTCCTGCAGCAGGCAGCTCACAGAGACACTCACCAGGATTTTAAGTTCATTAGGAGGAGTTTACACGACTGAGTGTTGTGTGAATGTAAAAGCACCCACTCCGGTCTGTGGATGCTGCTGTGGAGGTACGGGACTGTCAGCTCCTTGTCCCACATTGATGACATCAGAGGATAAAGTTCACATTGCATCAGTTGTCCGTAACAACATCACCTTCTGTTTAGATTCCAGTGTTATTTCTGAGGAGATACAGTATATACAAACACTAGAGGGGCAAGCCACACTGTAGGTGTTAGCTTTGTAAACACAGAGTTGAATAACCACGAAAAACAGGCATGGAGGCACAGTTTATATGTGAATGAATGAAGGTTTTTAAAATAGCTAACATGTGCATGCAAGTGCATCCTGAAGATAGAGGCTCAGTCATGGACTAAATATAGTCCGCCAAAGCAAACATCTTCCTTATGATGGAGCTACATGACAAGACAAATCGAAAACAGAAGATGTTTAATCCAAGAAAAGGTAAAATATGTAAGGAATGTCAAGGTCTTGACTGTTTTAATAGTTGCCTCCAAGACATGACATTTTCCTGTGATTTATCAAATCTCTTATCTCTGTTGACCCTTTCTATCTGTTTTAATCAGTTTTAATCAGTGACTCAAAATGTCCTTTGTAGTTTCCAGTTTTTCCAGGCAGACAGATAGAATAACAGAGGGAGCTTCCGACCAGTTGTTTATTGATTTATTTTTTTTGAGGTCAGAGGTGTGTGCACTGGGCTGCGTGTTCCCATCCTGTTCTCAGTGGGTCATTCCCAAACCGTCCACCCTGGGGGACAGTCTGGACCCAGATGAAATTTATGGTGTCAGACAGGGGAACTTTTAATAGATCTGTGATTTAGGAATGAGAAATGCAAACACACCCACGTACGCACAGGGAGAGGAATATGGTTACTGCTTTTTATACAGTGTGAAGAGCAGGGATTTTCTCAGAGATTTGTTGATAAGGGTGAGATGCCATGAAGGCCATCGCTGAGGTTAACTGCTGTAGTGAAGTGGACATCCAATTGGACTAAGAAAACTTGGGAAACTGCACAAACTTCCATACATTAGCATGTGTTTGTTTACATTTTAACTTAAGTAGTAAGATTTGTATTTAGATTTACAGTCCACAGTTTTGTGAACAGTTTTATTGGAACTGGAAGTGCTAAGAGCATGTTTGTTATGTTTTTCTGAAGTAACAGGGCCCTTGTTTCTAGAGCGATGTAGCTGTTTAGTTTTTAAATGTAACCTTTCATGGCTGTGAGCACCACAAGTGAAATCCATTCACATCCACTTCACTGAAGTGGTGGGAAAAGAGCTATGCACAAAAAGAGCTATGTATGTGAGAAAATATGTTTCCTGTTTAATTTAGGCAAACAGACCCTTTAATCTTTAAAACCTCTGGGGTTTATTATTCAGTTGTGAAAAGTCACCTTCCACCATGCAGCACCACAACAGCACTCAGTGCCTTGTTTATTTGGTAGATATCAACTGTAAACCTCAGCTGTTCAGTGGGCACCAGCTCTCTCCTCATCCAGACTCTCACCTGTCAAGTTTGACTGGAGGAGAGTGTCCAAAATCCTCCTCACACATTCCTACAGCTGCAACAGATAGAGCTGGGGCATCTCACCGTCAGTGACGTGTATGATATATGAAAGAAGGAGTTACACTTAGGTAAAAATTTAAAAAATGCTGTGGTAGAGGGATAACTAGGAAAACAGTAGTGTACAGTTTCTAAGATCTTACATTTACCTGCTGTGTGTCCGCTGTCCCTAACCGTTGCTTGACTTTTGGCTCGTTCTCTAAAGAAAAACAGATTAACATCTTTGCCCTGTCGTCATCCCATCAGCCCACAGTTTAGCCTCAGTCACTTTGTTGACATATGCCCTTCAAATGAGGTGAGAAGTGATCAGATAAAAAGCAGACACCAGTTGGCAGAAAAGACCGAGGCATGTTTATAATCATTCTCCGCTTAAAAATCCTACTTTTTTTTGTGTAAATTTGTTTGTTTTGTTGCCATTGCTGTCTCTACTCTTCTATTCTTTTTGCAGTTTAATCTTGTAAGCTCAGTCTATGTTTTTCCTCCTGACACATACCTCTCTATTACCAGTCTGTCTTGAGTTCCTGTTATTTGTCTCACTGTGTGACGTTTCCTGATCTCACCCCACCATAGCAGTGTGCCTGGAGCTGAGACCTTAAATGTGTGTTGTAAAGGGAAGTGACCACTGTCATTCTAACCATGAAACATCCATAAAAGCATAAAAGCCATTCAAATTTCAGGAATGTATAATTTTGAAAATTTCATTGTTGTCATTTTGAAAATTAAGCTCTTATCTAAAATGCACAACTTCCTTACAAAGTGAGTTACACACTGGCTCACGGCGTAATGACACCTAGACCGTGGCAACAGAGGAAACATGGACTCATGCCTGCCTGTAAACAGTTACAAACACACAGAAACACACACACACACACACACACACACACAGACACACACACACACACAGAAACACACACACACACACTTTTATCCAAATAAAGGTTCAAATTATAATTTATGCCATAAAAGCAAGCAAGTGTGTGTGTGTGTGTGTGTGTGTGTTCGTGACTGTTTACAGACAGGCCTGACTCTATGTTTCCTCAGTTGCCACGGTGATGTGACCAATGTTATTGATTCAGCAATGATAGTACCAGTAATAATTATTATAAAGAGCAGCCAGTCTAGCAGGTTGTGTAGATAAGAGAGTGTTCATGATTTTGGGCATAAATATCATAAAGAAGGTATTTGGGGAGAAATTTAAAAAAGAAATACTGTATCATCAAGCAAACGAGTGAAAGCGCACGTACTGTAAGACAAAGAAATATGTGTTACAGATCAATATGGAAGTGAAAGTGAAGAATTAAACTCAATTCATATTTGGTCTTATTTCTACCAATCAATTATTCTGTCAATTAGTCTCTGTAAATGATTCATCATTTGGTTTAAATAGCTTGTTTTGTCCAACCAACAAATCCCAAAACTTAACAATTTACCATTTTTCCTTATTTAAATTAAAGAGCAAAGGACTGGGGTTGTCATATGTTGTACACCCTAGCCCGCCAAGACAGATTTGCATTTTTTGTGGCTCTATACAGTAAATAAAATTGGCCTCACTTCAAGACCTACAATACCTAGGTTCAAAAGTTCAATCAAAAGTTGCGGAGGGTATTGGTCAGCTGTGATCTAGTTTCTGCCTGCCTCATTTCCCTCTCGTCCCCCTGTGACTTAAGTAGATTCGACTGCTGATTGATGGCTCATCGTATCTCATTATGGAGCTCACGAGATATGCGGCTGAAGGTATGACGTGAGCCGGCTGTGTCGGAAAGAAAAATAAAGGAGCACAGACAGCTACAGTTGCTGAAAAAGGACAGAGGGCAGCACATGTTTCCTGAGCTTCATAATCTGGTAAAGTCACGACCTTTCTTCAAAGACAGAGAGGAGCTCAGACCTAAACAGACATGCATGTTTCTTAGTTCAGTGTCCTTTAGTGAATCCAAGGTATGTATGTTTGAAGATCACTCAGCTTCCTCTGATCTAGATGTCAGGTTCGCCGTTTACATGGGTTCAAAACTTTTACTGCCCCAAGTTGTATGCTTTCTTTTTTTTCATCTGCACTAACTGTCTACTTTCTGGGTCAGTCATAGGGTTTCTGCTACATGTTCGTCCACCTGCTGCTCTATCAAGACTCAAAAGTCTTTATTTTTCAGATGTCTAGTGGTTAGATGACAGTTTCAGTGCTTTTCATTGCTCTTCCCTGTGCTTTTTTGTCATCTCTTGTGGTTTTTCTTGCTGTTTCAACCTTATATGTCCTCTTTTTACCCCACATAAACTGTTGCTGGCTGGTTACTCTTTAGAGAGGCAGGAAGGGAAAGTATACAGACAGACAAAGGGGGACTATTGATGTAAAGAGATGTAAGAACTCCTGATAGTTTAGGGAGGAGAGAGGAGGAAATGCTGTGTGGAAGTAGTGCAAGTATAAAAGAATGGGGAGTGTAGAGGTATGGCAGAGGTGAAGCTGTGGAGGACCAGTAATTAAAGAGTGGGGAGGACAGGAGAGAGATTCAGCTCAGGAGAGAATAGAGGAGAAGGGAGATGATGAGTAGTAAATTAACAACAGGCTACAGTGTGCTATATGGAAAAGGTCTGGTTGGTTTGATTTAGACATATCCAAGCTTTTAGTATGTTTGAAACAAAGTAGTCATAGGCAAACAAATCTGGAAGAATAAAATCAAGAATGAAGAATGAGAAAAAGAGAGCTTGAGAGACATTCAAATCCTGTCTGTCACTACTTCTGCACACCAAGCAAAGCACTGTGTGAAGTGGGTGTGATTGTCAGATGGTCAATGTAGAAAAGTTACAAAAATCATTGGACACAGCGCCCCCCAATTGTGATATTAGACCGCTGGGGAGTTTCAAAAGCTGCAAGATGGGAAGAGGAGGTAGAGCAGACTTGTATCTTTTGTAGTACAAAAACATTTCATTGGGATCACCCCAGAGAACTACAAGAAGTCCACTTTACCTTGAGAAATATAGCCTGAAAAATCAGTGTTATAGTTTCACTTTTCCTCCCATGTGGATTGACCAATTATACCTTCTTGGTGGTGACTCCACCTGGACACAGGTCAAACAGACTAACCAGAACAAGTTGCTGGTTGATACGAACATGATCCCTCACTGGCTTCCCATCCAGTAACTCACCATATTTGAAGGAGTCTAGTCAGAACCCAAATCAATGTAGAGGTGGTTTGCAAGGGCTTGGTACCCATTAATATGGTGCTTTAACTAACTTTGGGGCCAGATAGGTACACATGTAAACCTAAACCTATGAGGAACTACTAGTACTTTGTGCTTTAATGTGGGATCTAAAGTTATGCATCTACCTGCTGTGCCTTTATTTATGAGTGTTTACAGTATTGGAGCTGTTGTTTGTTGTAAGACAACACAAGTATGCACAACATCTCCTCTGTTATCAGCTATAGAAAGAGGCTTGTATTTATCAGGCCAGTGTTAAGCCATGCAGGAAGATAGTCTGCAATGCACATAATGTACCTTGCAAGTGCTCTAGATAGGGATCTCTTATGTTGTTGCGCACACACACACACACACACACACACACACACACGCACACACTTTTGAATTACAACACCACTCCAGCTCACTCAACTCATCCCCTCTGTCACTGTATATTTTGCTTTTCCCTCTGTGTGAATTCTTGTGAAATTATTACGTTGACAGAATCATTTGTCTTCAAAAAATTAGTCACATTGATGAATAGCCTTTTAATGAGAATGATGATTTACAACTGTTACTGTGTATGGGCTCAGTTCACCACTTCATAACTCCATAACAATAGAGAGTGTAAGGGACTCATAGCAAAGTAAACAGGTGGCGCTTTTTTGTGCAAGTTATGAATTCTGACCATATTGTTTGTTATTATGGAAAAACGAACAAAACAAAACAAATCGACATTTAATGATGAAGAGGATTGGGAATCACTATTGTCCTCTACAAACACCAAGCAGCAAACAGTACAAGGGCTGGCACAAATGGCCCCGCGCTATGATGCACTTTGTTGTTGAGGGATACTCTGGCATCTCTGACACATCCTTCTCACCACAGTCAGAGATGTTAACATGCTGTTTTCTTGCAGACATCTTGACACTGTCCCACTGATTTGTGGTTGTTCAAGGTTCTGCTCATTCATAACTGTTTTGACATTTTGATTATTGCGCAGTTTTAGCCACACAATTGGCATGCCTCAGTTGGTCGGTAGATCCATCACTTTGGTCCAGACTGAAATCTCTCAGCAACTTATGGATGGTGTGCCATGAAATGTGGTACAAACATTGATGGTCCCCAGACAATGAACCCTAATGACAGTGAGCCCCCCCCCCCCCTTCACTTTTATCTCAACAGCTATTAGATGAAGCGCCATCAAGTTTGGTACAGACAGCAACTTCTCATGAAGGGAGTAGCACCACCATTAGGTCATAATCTTATGTCGCCCAGTACTTAAGTCTATTGCTTAAGTTAAGCAATCAGCAAGTTACAGTTTTTGTGAGCATGTCAGCATGACAATGTTAACATTCAGCTCAAAGCACAACTGAGCCTCAGCACAGCTTCATAGAGTCATAGCCATGGCATAGCTGCAAACTTCTGGTCCTTTTTCTGTGTGTGTCTTAAAAGGACCTCATGCAGTCTCGCTCTGGCACACACTGTTTCATATCAGTTGACTTTAAAACTGAAAATCCTTCATAATACTGCTAATCAGATGCTTTTTGAAGAATTTCTTTCCCATTGTAATGTCTGTTTTTTCCTCAGTTACATACCAAGATTAAAGATGAAACACCATAATTTATCATAAATGATTATTGCAGAATAACCAGTATGTTTATTGCCACTGTGGGCAAGATATACTGATGTTATCATATCATGACTGAACTTCTGACTGTCTAATCAGCCCAGTCCTCTGGCTTTTTTCACTTGTAAATGTAAAAAAATAACAACACAGACCACAGTTTGAGTTGTTTTGACAGGACTGTTGTGTGTCTGTTGTCTGCTCTGTAGGCAACAGCTGCTGGAGATTGAAGCAGAGACAAAACACACACCTCCTGTTGGAGGATGCACACAGGCTGCATTTACAAGTGTACGAGCATCTAGCCATCATTTGTATGAGGATTTATCTCACACTATCTGCATCTGATTTGTCTTTCAGCTTGTTTGAATTGTTGTTTGACATTGTTTAGGCTCCCTGCAGTTTTATTAATTCCTCTGAGACCCTTGGCTCTAGCTTCATATAACAAAGCCCAGAGCATCCCTGTCTGGGGACAAACAATATCACTGTGTTTGTTGGTTCTCACAGGAACACTGTAAGACCCCCAAACCTCAGAGGTCATCACTTACTGACCCTATGAACTGCCAGACCATACAAACACAACAAATTCCCATGGTATCTTCATTCTCACGTGATTTTTTTTTCTGACCTTCATGGGTAGTGTCCCACCAACACTCATCTACTTTCTGCCCCCCCTCGAGCATCTCCCCCAGCCGTGTGAATGACAGTAACAACAACTGGGAATCACTGGGTGATGTGTGAATGTGTTGTAAGCACCTGTTTTCAACCTCTCAAGGGATTCTACCTGACATTTTAGTTGACGCTCCCTGCCCTCACACACCTTGATATTCAGGACCCTTGTGTGTTTGCTTTGTATCCTGCTGTTGTCTTTGTCTAAATGCAGCAGCGATCCTGGCGAACAGGAGAGGCAATTAGGAGATAAAAATGAGATGTTTAAAACGGTAGCAGAGGTATGGCTCGGAGAAAAGACACACTTCCACTGCCAGACTCACATTTTCCTTTCTTCCTATCTGCCAGCCTGTCTTTTCTCTCTCATCACTCTGAGTATCATAATCAAATTGATATATTTAGCTTGTAGATTACGGACCTGTCTGCAGATTTAAAGAGTCAGTGATTAAAATACTCTCTGAACAGCCCTTTGAACAGCCTTTAAATTTTGCTTGGTCACCGTGAGCAAGACTATATTAAGTACATAGTGTGTCAGAGTCTCTAGGCTTTGTCTGCTCGTTCTATTCCTAAAAAGTTGAAAAGAACTTCAAGTCAGTCAAGTGAAGTGATACTGAAATGTATTCTTTAGATCTTCACTTGTTTCTCTCGTTTAAAGTCCCCAAGCCTTTCTTCCAGCAGTTTCTGTGTTTGGGCACTGGGTGGCTGTAGAGAGCCAGGAGTGCTGACGGAGAGGACTTTACTAGAAAAAGAAAAGTGTATGTCTCCCTCTTGTGATGCAAACAAGCAATAGAAGAAAAAAAAATCCATGTACAAATGTGAGAAATCTTATAATCTATTTAAATCTTATTTTTTTACTGTAAGTCTTGTTACACCCTTTTTGCATTGTTGTGATGCTTTTCTTCTAAACACTTGATAACACTTGTCCTTTTTTCAAACCTTCTCTTCTAATCCCTCTGTTTCAACAGATAAGTTTACATATTTTGTTAGCCAGGTATTTCCATTGTTTGCATAGCTTTTGTTAAACTTCCAACACTCATGACATTATTGAAACAGAAAAATCAAAATGTGATTAATTCTTATAAATTAAACTATAGGGTAAGCCAATGTGCACAAGCTGATAGTTTATTAGAAGTATTTTATCTTCCACATAATGTTAATTAACTTTTCTTTTTTTTTTACCTCCCCAATCTCAGGGTCACCCTGGGCCGGTTGGTCAACAGGGTCCACAGGGGCCTCCAGGAAGACAAGGTGATCCAGGCATCCAAGGACCAAAGGGGCTAAAGGGCGATGTAGGCCGTGGTGGCATCATAGGTCCTAAAGGAAATGTGGTAAAATATCCTTCTCTCTTGTTTTTCTTTTGTTTTGTTTTGTTTTTTGAATAATTATTAAAAATATTATAGTGACTTTTTTTAATGGATGGTTCTTGTTGCTCCACAGGGAATGACAGGTGTTCCTGGGTTTTCTGGAAACGATGGCATACCTGTAAGTCCATCCATCAGTGTGTACGTTGACAGAGTATTGATTCTATTGTATTGATGTGTTCTGACTGTTTTAATTTGATGTCCGCTCTGCAGGGCCACCCAGGACAGGCTGGGCCCAGGGGGAAGCCAGGTGCAGACGGCTGTAACGGAACCAAGGGAGAACCAGGGTTTCCGGGACAACCCGGTTATAATGGCTCACCTGGTTTTTCTGTATGTGTTACTCCAAACTTGTCCAGTTAGTGATTTGTAAAATACATACAAGTTTGACTTCCTGACCATTAATCTCTGTCCTTTTGTTTCCATTTCTAAGGGTAACCCGGGCAGGAAGGGAGAGAAGGGAGACTCCCTGGAGCTGAGTGTGTTCATGGAGCGTTTCAGGGTGAGGAAGAGAAGTTCACACTAAATACCACTTTTGTCCTGAGGGACACCTGGTTCCATAAAATTGTATTTATGATACAGCTACAACAGAGCTGATTAACTTCACAAATCTTTGAACAT
This sequence comes from Trachinotus anak, assembly GCF_046630095.1. Classification (NCBI taxonomy): domain Eukaryota; kingdom Metazoa; phylum Chordata; class Actinopteri; order Carangiformes; family Carangidae; genus Trachinotus; species Trachinotus anak. Next base: position 11,880,847 of record NW_027273852.1, read on the forward strand.
CCATCCACAGGGAGATCCAGGCATACCAGGAACCCATGGAATAATTGTAAGATAAATTCAATTCAATTAATCATTTCAAACTCACTTTTCCCCAATCACAGTCTTTCCCATCTACTGTCTCTCATTTGATTTTTGCCAGGGGCCCCGAGGAAACCCAGGATGGCCCGGTAACAGCGGCTTTCCGGGACCAAAGGTAAGTATGTGCATGTGTGTGTGAGTGCATTTGGTTATAATATGATACAAAGTGCTTATGAGGATCCTGTTTTTTGTCTTCTGCAAGGGTCCCCCAGGGCCTCCAGGTCTCAGAGGACCAAAGGTAATGTAACAAGATAAAATATAATGTAATGTAATAATACATATTTGCTTTATGACTCTGTATTTATACTGTTTAAATCATCATCTTATACCTTGTAAGCATATGAACCAAAGCAAATTAGATCTGGACTTTATGAAGGCAACTTCAGGTGTTTTTTGTTTGTCTGGGGCAGGGCACTATGACCAAAGTGATTAAGGGAGCCAAAGGATCTCAGGTGAGAGATCATGTTTGTCCATTGCATTGCTAATATCTATTAGCCAGTTGTTACATGAAAAACCCTGAATTCATTTAGGCTATAAATCACTTGACCCACTTCATTTTGAGAGCTGTACATTCCCATGCAATGATTTACAGTGACGGAGTACATTTGCTCCTGTATTATACTCAAGTTTACTTTACTCCACTACATATATCTGCCAGCTGTAGATGTATAAAATACAATACATTGTTAAAGATGACTTCTGACAAATTACACAATGGAAGCATCAGTATTAACAATTTTGTAATTTCAAAATCTGCCAGCAATTTTTCTGCATGTTGACTTTTACTTTTATTTGTTGCTAATATTTCTGTAAATCCACTCATAGTATTTTGCCCGCAGGACTTTTACTGCTAAAGTAGAAGATTTGAGTAGCTGATGATGATTGGTTTCACTGAGCTGTCTGACTATTGTTGCACTTTCTACACCACAGGGAGACACCGGACCACCGGGGCCACCAGGAAACTCTACTCATCCACTCACTCTGCCCCCCTATGGACCACCTGGACCCCCGGTCTGTACATCAGCAACATCTTTATTCATTACCCTGCTTTAATAACAGTCAAAGATGGTCGGTAAATTAAGAATTATAACCAGAAGTGTGACAAACACTGATGTATTTACCACAAAAATATTCTACTGTCATTATTTTAGGGAATTCGTGGTGAAAAAGGTCCGAAAGGAGAAATAGGAGATCCGGTATTTAATCACTCATTGGCAACCATACACATTTCCATGCATTTATACACGCATACACAGACACTAACATTCACAATTCAGCATGTCATTGATCTCTTCTTTTGGTTGGTTAATTTCAGGCAAACAACAAAGGAGAAACTGGTGTAATGGGATTCCCTGGAATACGGGTTAGCACAGTTATTTTCAACACATTTCAGCAAAACTCCTTCCTTTTACTTTTAATGGATTATTTTGAATATTCTGTGGGACTGGTGTTTGTGCTTAAGTAGAAGATGTGAGTAGCTGTTGTGTTGAGTTCATTTCATGCTCTGCTTTTTGATGCTGTTCTAGGGTGTACCGGGTGCTGATGGGAGTCCTGGACCAAGGGTATGTTTGTGTGAAGGATGAGTTTTGTGTCATTATTGTATTATCAAGTTAGAATAAAATGCCTTTTTATAACTTGATGATTACACCTCTTGTTCAGGGGGATCTTGGTGAAACGGGACCAAATGGCAGAGATGGACCTAAGGTGAGAGTGCAGCTGATTTTGATCCCTGGTCACTGATTTTGCATCTAAACCTTTTTCAAACTGACTCAAACTCACAGGTTATCATTAAAAGTAAGTGTATTTATACATGTACTGTACTTAGGTAAAAATCTGAGATATTTATACTTTCCATTTCATGTTACTTTGGTGCACCCTGGTGGCTCACCTGGTAGAGCGCATGCCTTTTGGGCATAGTTCTTTTGCAGAGCTCCCCACTGTGAAGCTACTTTAAAGTCATTTTACTTTAAGTACATTTTTCTGATAATATGTCTATGATACTTTAAATGCAGGACTGTTACTTGTAATGGAGTATTTTTTTATATTGCACTGTTGCAATTTTTACTAAATAGTTACTCCACCACTGATTCTGGGTGTGATGCTGCACCTGGAGTCACTGCAAGATGCACTAAGCAAGACATTTATGTAAAATTCAATCTTGTTGTTAGAACTAATCACTAACTGTGGCTGGACCAGGAGAAATAGTTTAAACTCATTTCCCCTACAAAAACACTACAAATTCACTGTGCTTGTACGGTGTAATTTGAGAAGGTTGTATTTTGAAAAAGTTGGAACCTGACCTCTTAAATGCTGGAGGGAAACTGGTGGTTATAACATTATATCTCATATTAGCATTGTTAAAACCTACAAAAAAGTATTTAAGATCCAGGGGAGAATTTACCAAATGTGTCAGGGCTGATTGTGGAGAAATGTGTGTATTTGATGATGCACGAGTTACCCAGGATATTCCAATTCAATGTAAATGCTGCAGCATGGTGTGTGGAGTTTGAATATTTCACTCAGTGTAAACATCATATGACTTCAACTAAGCGGTGGAAGAAGCACTTCTGTTTATATCATATATGTGTGATTCTGTTAGACTGTGAGGAAAGATATGTTTTTAATTTTTGTTTCAATTTAAGGAGATTTAACTCAGGAGATGAAGAGTAAAACAGCACAATGGGTGCTACATCCAGAGAAGCTGTAATAAGGACTGTGCTCTAAGTCTCACATTTGCCCAAAACAAAAGTAGAAAACTGTAAGAGTTTGATAAAATTAAGTGAATTGTTTTTTGTTTAGTAAAACAGTAAAATGAAGGCCTTGAAACAAAGCGGAAGAACAATGATCTGAACAGGCTGTTTCACACAGGGTTGTTGTTTTTTTATAGTTACTAATTCTGAGGAAATTGTATAATTAACATGCTTGTTTTTATGTGATGCTATCTCACTCCTCAGAAATTATCAACACTTTGCTCACATTACGACACATATTTGATTTCTAGAATCTGATCTGATAATGGCACAGAGAAGGAAACAAGCTCAGAGATTAAAAGGAAAACAAGATATTGATCAGACAGATACAGATAACAACAACAGGATATGTTTGGTGGTCATTTTTTAGCAATGCATCCACATCCAGCATGTGATCTCATCTAGTCACATCTGATCTTTGTACGCAAGACTCATATTAAAATGACAAGTGAAACTGCAACCACAAAGAATGACATTAAGTTTGTGTTTCAGGGAGTCAGAGGTGATCCAGGAGATCTGATCACATCTGGACCACTTTGGCCTTGGTCTTCAGACGGTGAGTTGATCAGTACCAGAGTCAAACAGTCAAATAATCAGCAAACACAAAAGAGGAAAAAAGAGAGGCACCCACTGTCTTACCACATTGATAGGCACTCTTACAAAGTTATTGTTAACATGAAGTGAAACTCTGGGGAAGTTTGTGACATTACTTAAGTTCAACTTTAACAGACCACACAGATTGTCAGAGCAAAAAGTCAAGTGTTCAAGATAAATATGGACCTGATGGGTATTAAAGTCATATCATAGACTCAGTGAACCTGAGGGAGAATATAGCCTCTTATCCTCACAGATGACATTTGACAAGACTCTAGCAACTGGTTGAACCAACAGTAATGACTGAAAAGTGACTGGTTGAGGTTACACTAAGGGGTCTGTTTAAAAACAAATATGGCAGTGAACTTGTGACAGATACAGTATAGAAAAGTCTAATTCATTTAAAATCCAGTACCATAACAAACACCACAATCAATATTAGTTTTACAGTGTATTTGAATTAAGTTGAAACAGAAGTGCTTGATAATTTGTCATATATAATCTCCTAAGTACCTATATAAGAATGGATTAAAGCAGCTGATGTTAAATGTTGCACAGATGCTAACAGCATGTTTCTCCTGTCTGTTTTGACTTGATAAGCTGGTCCTCCTGGTCCCCCTGGTGAGCAGGGTCCACAAGGAGAGAGGGGCCCAGTAGGAGATCAAGGCTTCCCTGGACCCCCAGGACGTCCTGCCTCTGATACACAGCAACAAGGTCTGTCAACTTAGGCTAAACAAAGAGATTCCTCCCCACTGTCATCCACAGAAATCATTTTCATTCACATACCCCGAAATCACAAAATTGTCTGAGATGGGTTAAGAGCCTGCAGAACATATGATGTAGTCTATTCTCAGACTCTCACATCAGATAAGGAAAAAGTAAGCAAAAATCTTAGGGATATTAGGGATTCCTCCTCCAGGACAGACAGACATGCAATAGATGCAGTACATACAGCAGTAGGTATAGTAACAGTGACAGAGTCAAAATATGATGAAACATAATGACAAAATAAAATGATGTGCAAAATACGAAGTAAATATTCAGTTAAAGACTTTGGAGCAAAGTGGACATGAACCACAAAAAAATCCTTTGTATCACAAAGATCAACCAAAATAACCAAAATTCAAGTAGGCTGTTCACACAGACAAGAGAAGCTAATGAGGCTTAAGGCTTTATATGCAGACAACACACAGTATTTAACAGTCATGTATTATTTATCTTTTTTTCTTGCTTATTATAGAGAAGAATCACACTTCAATTAACTCAGTATTTTAGTATAAAGTTTTGATCGATTTAGGCTTTAAGTCTATGAAAAATAAACAAGTTACACGATTATTGTCTTATATATTTCCCTTTGTAACTTAACAAAAGAAAAATTGAAATACATCTAGGCTGCTTGACATAGTAACTTGACATAGTAGCTTAATATATGGAAACTCAAACCCAGATCTCATGAATTTTTCAAGTTATCGCAACAACGTTCTCGAAGTTAAACCTTTGATAAACTGAGCAATGAGTGATCTCATTCTAAATTGATCAGGATCAATAGTTTAACCTAAAATTGTAATTTCCTTTTGTGTCCGTCAGTGTTCAGCTTCTTCGGGCCATTTGGCATAGAGGGGGAGCAAGGAGAGAAGGGCCAACAAGGGGAAGCAGGGAGGCCTGCTGTCCGTGCAGGACCCCCAGGCATCGATGGGCGACCAGGGGTCAGGGGCCCTCAAGGACCTAAAGGAACATGTGAGTGAGTGAGTGAGTGAGTGAGTGAGTGAGTGAGTGAGTGTTTGTTTGTTTGTTTGTTTGTTTGTTTGTTTGTTTTACTGTATTTCTATTTGTCACTAGGGGCTGAGTTCTTCAAGGGGGCTCCAGGCGAGAGAGGAAGGCCGGGCAGTGCAGGCTCTAAAGGAGTAAAAGGTGCTGCAGCCACACTGTCCATGCTGAAGACAATTGTTGACAATATGATGAGTTTTTGTTTAAAAATACAGACATTTACAGTTTTCTGAGGAATTTTCTTTTTAATTTTCCCCAGATACGAGAATCAATTCAGTTTCCAGAAATACTTACTAATGCATCATGTTCTGACGTATGGGAGCATTTTTGTGTACCTATAGGTGATCATGGAGACTGTGAGTGCAGCACTGTAAACTCTCCATCAGGACCACTCGGCCCTGCCGGCGATCGTGGTGATGCAGGAATGACTGGAGAGTTTGGTCAGGAGGGTGATATAGGAGACCCAGGTCCCCGAGGGGATGACGGGTTACCTGTAAGAAAGAAAGTCATATTAGAATTTAAGAAGCACATTGTCTTCATTAATTCTTTTCCTTGGTATAATTTAAGCTCTTCTCAGTTCCCTCACACTTTCCTGTGTTGTCTTTTAGGGCTTTCCTGGACCCAGTGGAGAACCAGGCCCAAAAGGCCGAAAAGGGGACACAACTGTGGCCACACAGAAAGGTGCCGTGTATATGTTCATTCATCTCATTTCAGATCAGCAGCAAGCGTACAAGTGGGCTAGAAAAGAATTACTTCTGTCATGTGTGTGCATACTGTATGTACATATGCATTGATGCATGATTGTATGGATTGTATGTTGTGTGTGTGTGTGTGTGTGTGTGTGTGTGTGTGTGTGTGTGTGTGTGTGTGTGTGTGTGTGTGATCTCTACAGGATATCCTGGAGACCCAGGAGTCCCCGGACGAGATGGTGAGGCAGGAGCACCAGGTGCTCCAGGCCTAAACGGTTCACCTGGTATTGCTGGGAGCCCAGGTTCTCCAGTGAGTCCACCTGTCATGTCCATAACGACAGTGTAGCATTGTACATACTCATCATATTTTTGTTCAGGTTTAATTGCCTTATCATGTGCATTAGGGTTTCAGCTGATCTGATATTCTCCTCCTTTCCTCACCACTTGTTGCTAACAGTATATGAATCGTACAGTATAATGACGGTGCTCTTTCATGTCAACAGGGAGAAGGTCCGGTGGGAGAGCCTGGAGACAAAGGTTTCCCAGGTCTGCCTGGTCGACCCGGTGTAGTTGGGCTGAGGGGAGAACCAGGTGCAGTCCTTGGGGCCCCCAGAGGCCAGCGTGGTTTACCTGGTGATGATGGCGCCGAAGGCTATCCTGGAATTCCAGGAACACCTGGGAGCCCAGGTGAGAGGCAACTGACTGCCACATTTCCCCCTTTTATCCGGTCTTGATATGGTGTTGCATATTTCTCTTTCAAGGCTTCATCTCTTTATAATTATTTTACCTGTTTTCACTCTACCAAGTATTTCATTTTACCCCGCCTATCTGAAAATACCCTCTTTTGTAATTTAATGCAAAGCAGTGAAACAGGAATTAACATTAATGGCTTGTGATAAAAAATAAAAAATAAAAAAAAGGAGGAAGCATGACAAGTATATTTTGCCATATTATTTACTTTTCTTTCTTTGCTTTCTGTTGTCTCCTTGATGCAGGGGCTGCATCCCTCAAACCAGCTGCAGCTGAGCTTGTTTGAGTTAATGCTTGTGCTTTTGAATAACTCTTGTTCCGAATGCCTCTCTCTGTCGTTCTCTCTCATTTGCAACTGAAAGGCGGCTGTAGTCCAACAGGAGATGGAGGACAGGTGGATGTAACAGGTAGCTGGTACAATAAGGTTTCCCTTTATAGCAACTCTCTTGTGCTTTGCCTTTGGATTATTTGACTTGTGTGCATGATGATTTTTGAATTGTTTCCAATTTGAGATTCAGTGTATTGAGATACCAGCTAATGTAAAGATAAAGCCATGTTCAGAAAAGCAATTCACGCTGGGCAGCAAACAAAAATCACTTGCACTAAAATAGTCATTTCTACATAAATAGTCATACAACCATGATGTTGCCCTAAAGACTGCACCTCTGTTATTTTTTCTCAGGTCCTTGCACTGCAGTTCCAGGACCTCCTGGGTTACCTGGACTTCCAGGACCCGGTGGATCACCAGGATTACCAGGTAACACTACAACAAATTATTGCTTTATGTTGCCTGCAGGATAATAGCATTGAGTCATTTTTGATGCTATTTTGTGAACCAACAGGTCCTCAGGGCCAAAATGGACAACAGGGTCCATTTGGAGTAGATGGAGAGAAAGGAGAAACAGGAGATCGAGGTATAGGTGGCCTTCCCGGACCACCAGGTAAGGAGTGACAAGAAAACACTGGCACATAGTAAAAAAAATATGATGTGGTCTTTGACTTGAATATCATACTTAGTCCAGATAAATTTGTTTTATGAACCTTTATGGTTCTCCAATGAAGGTTTTGCCGGCCCCCGTGGAGACCTGGGAGTTCCCGGCAGCAAAGGCTCAGTTGGAGTCCCTGGTTTGCCTGGTGTGCCTGGCCGACACGGGGCACAAGGTGAGAAAGGTTTTCATGGAGAAGTCTTGGGAGCATCACCTGGAGCCCACGGGGATCGAGGACTGCCAGGGCTTCAAGGGAACATAGGCCAGCCTGGGGATCCAGGAGAACCTGGCTATCCAGGTTAGCCATTCACATTGTCACTTACCTATGTTCAAACTCAACAGTTTATTTCACCTACCTGTCAGTTAGTCTTGCGTTGCCTTCTTGCCTTGCTTTCAGCATTTGTAGGATCATTTAAAGAATAAAGGATTTGAGAGATGTTATCTAATGTTCTTATTCCTCCATTCAAAACAGGAATGATTGGCATGCCTGGTATGATTGGCACCAGAGGTGACATTGGCCCTGCAGGCCTGCCAGGGGAGGAAGGGAGGCCTGGGCCAGCGGGCAAGTATGGCTACCCTGGTGACCCTGGGCAAGTGGGTCCACCTGGGCCTCATGGTGCCATTGGACAGCCAGGTTAGGAAAACATACACACTGACACACTCTCTCAGAAATGTGCTTGTTCATGTTCATGCCTGACATCCCTGTTCCTTTTGGTACTTGGTCCTGCTTACCAGGTTTCACTGGAGAGAGGGGAGCTGAAGGAGACTCAGGCCCCCCTGGTCCAATCGGATTAAAAGGGATCCCTGGGGTGTACGGTGATGATGGTATCGTTGGAGAGCATGGCCCATCGGGCGACCCAGGACAGCCAGGTGCAGATGGACGCCCAGGAGTCCCTGGAATGAAAGGTTTGTACCTCAGATATTTACTTTGATAATCTGCTCCTTGAACAAAACAGAGTAAAATCAAACATCAAAGTTTTGGTAAGAAAGGTTAGTTTTTTCTGACTTCTGACTTTTTTTTAACCAGGGTACAGAGGGTCTCCCGGCATGTCAGGTTTTGCGGGGAAGTGGGGTGATCCAGGGGTGAGGGGCCTAAGTGGGCAGAAAGGAGAATCTGGAGTGCAAGGACAGGTTGGCCCAAAAGGATTGATAGGCAAAAGTGGAGAGAAAGGTGAGACTGCTTTTTTGTGTTTGTTAGTGTTTGTTATCTCAGTCACCCATTAGGCTGCTGTGTTCTGTTGAGACCTCCACATAAACACTTTAACTTACCACCACCTTCTTACCCAACATCGTCCGCCAGGTGATCGTGGGCTGAGGGGGCCACCTGGGGAGAAGCCTAAAATCCCTGCCCAGATGATGGTTGACATGAAGGGTGCCAAGGGAGACCAAGGATATCACGGGAGTCAAGGTTTCACCGGGCAGAGAGGTGTGCAGCCACAGTCTGATATCAGTAACTCCCTTCCTCTGATCTTCTCTGTCATCCCATACCTCGCTTCTTCACATCTTACTCTTTCCTACAGGCATCAAGGGTTTCCCTGGTGTGCCTGGCCGTGAGGGATTTCATGGTACTCCTGGAGAACCCAGCAATGAGAAAGGAAACCCGGGAGATCCAGGTGCACAGGGGCTACCAGGGATAAAAGGAATGCCAGGCCTAACTGGAAATCGAGGAATTGCTGGTTTTCAAGGAATGCCTGGCAAAAAGGTGAGCAGAGCCATGCTGAGAAATATTCATGTGACTGAGCAGGCGTCCCTGCTAATTATCATGCATTAAACAGGCAACAATTTTACAAATGAGGTTCAGTTCAGTTCAGTTGTCCAGCAGTACTACTCTGCTTGTGAAAACAGTTAAGGACCCACACTCACAGGTTTCCAGCTACAGCAGGTGACTTTTTGTAGCAAAAAGCTGTAAAAGCCACTGCACACTATGTGCTCATCACCGAATGGCAGACTGACAAAGTTAGCAAATACCAAGTCATCATAGTGGCGCATTTAGCTGCTAAAGTGCCAGATTTTTACCTCAGAAGTTAGCAGAGACCAAAACAGAGCAACAGATAGAATAAATTCTAGACTTAAATTCATCAGATAGCCAAATAAATGAGTGCTAAGGTTGCTCTGTATCTGCTAGATGTATAAATAAACCTTTTACTAACTGGTTCACCATATCAACTTAAAAGGTAAAAGTCGTATCAAGTGTTTTTGAAACGTGACTCATACTAGAGGCTGCAAGTCAGGAAATCTCATATTCTTTACATTTATCAGTCTTTTTTAAATCTGTCTCCTGCATATCTCCCTAGAATATCAAATAGCTGGAGTCTACTAATTTCAATTATTACACTCACTCTGCAACTATTCCATCATTTTCATGATTTTACTATTGTTTTGTAGGTACAAAACATGTAGAGTAGATTTCTTTCATTTGAATGTTTGATACATTTTTTAATTGCTTATCTGTTCATTTTCAGGGAATTAAAGGAAGTCCTGGTGCCTATGGTGCATCAGGAGACAAAGGAAGGAAGGGAGGCAAAGGTACAACCTCGAATTTAAAATCCAGACCAATAAGGATCTATTTATGTTTGTTCATAAATAATTGTGATCAAAGTATTTAAGGTGTTAATCAATTTTGAAATGCTATTACAGGTGAGAGAGGCCCTCGTATAGACCTTCCAGGATCTACGGGATATAGAGGAGAAGATGGTTTTCAAGGAGAGCCAGGTACATAGTCATACAGCTCTTGTTACTTCTTGTCTGGAGTTGATCAGCACCAATTCATGATTAAACACTAATTCTTGGCTGATGTGAAATTTTTGACATTCCATCTTACAGGCCAAAAAGGATTAATCGGACACACTGGAGACAGGGGTACACCTGGATTTGACGGTATTAGAGGGAAGAAGGGAGAGTCAGGTGATCCAGGAATATTCGGATACCCAGGTAAGAGATTCCAGTCATTTCCTTATTATGGACTTTGCAATTTAGGTATGTCATGTTATTTTAATCGTACTACAGCAGAATTACATTGCAATTGCTCTGATTCATACACATTTTGTTTTACTGTAGGTTTGGATGGGCAGACGGGAACCCCTGGTAACCAAGGTCAAAAAGGCTTTCCTGGAAATCCTGGAAAACAAGGACACCCAGGCTTTCCTGGCTTCCCAGGAAACAGGGGTAACAGGATCAGACCAGTGCATTCTTTTTCATTTCACTTCATACTTAATACACACCATCTGATCTATGCAAATGTGTGCAGGTTTCCCTGGTCTGAAGGGTCTTTATGGATTACACGGACTGAAAGGACAAAAGGGTATCCAGGGAACACCAGGTATTCAACTAAATTTCAAGAATTTATAAAAGAAGTCTCATTGTGTGTCTATCACTATTACACTATACAAATGATGCAAGTTAGAAATTAGCGAAATGCTACTTTGATGAAGATTTCTTATAGATTAACAGGCCTGAAAACATATTTTCTCAATCAGCTTCTTAATATGTGTCATGAGGTCCAATGTGAACACATAATTTATTTATCTATTTTGAAAATAAATTTTTTTCGGCAGTGTGTAAACTCTTTTATAAAATTTGTAAAGCCAATCAAACTGTATTTCTGAATACTTTACTAGTAGACTGGAAACCATATCTGTCATGAGTTTTTCTGTTATGTAAAAATGTCAGAAGTTAGTCATGTGTTTTCTGGTCATATTTTTATTAGGTCTGGATATCATTGGACCAGCTGGGGAGCCTGGAGCCAAAGGAGAGAGGGGAGAGAGTGGTGACCCCAACAACCAGTCAGGTGTTCCAGGCACAGTGGGCTTGAAAGGCTTGCAGGGACCTCTAGGTTAGCCACTACTCTTTTGCATTCACAGGGCCACAGTTAGACTAGAGGCCATCAACCTGCTGAGATCTCAGTGAGAGATTAAATGATGCACAGCAACACATGATGTATGCTGCAATGTGGTTTAACCATTTTAAGTCTTAGAACAATCCCATGTTTCATTTGTTCAGGTGACTACGGTCAGCCTGGGCTACCAGGATTCCGTGGCCCCGTAGGACCAGATGGCACCCCAGACAGGCAAGGACGCAGTGGGGACCATGGCTTCACAGGGCCTAAAGGATACCAAGGTGAGAAAATGAACAGAAAACTGTTGTTAAAGGAAACAACAGTCCAAGTGACCAACAGTCACTTTGGTACATTGGTATGCACCTGTAGTTCATCTTGCTTTAGCTGCAGTGACATTTTGATTTCCCTGAGTCAGTGAAAGTTTATCTAATAATGCTGCGAGCAACAGCTGTGGCCAGAGGCATTATGCTTGAGTTGCTTTAATAAAATAAAATAGATTTAATTCAATTCAATTTAATCTGTTTCAATGTAATTAATTTAACTCAATGTAATTTAACACAGTAAATTTTATCTAAACATTTATTAAATTTGCACACACACACACACACACAAATTCAATTTAAAAAATGTGTATTCATTAAACAAAAAAAAATTACCTTTGAGCAGTCTCCAACTGTGTTTGAGTTTGATTCCAGGACCTTTTATTTCCTGGACCTTTTAAAGGCTGATGGAGGAGCATGTAGCTTTTACTAATTTTCATAGTGTGATTCAAAGTGTTAGTTCGCTGTTATTGCAAGTAATTGCTGGGTCTGCTGTTGAATTGACAGAATCGTCACATAAGAGTGGTTTTAAGGCTGAGTTCTTGTTCATTTTTTGTTTGTTTCATCTTGTTAATTTTATTTTATTTATTTATCAACTGTAAATGATTTATTGATCAGGTTTCCCTGGGCCGAGAGGATCTCCTGGTGTGGATGCTCCCCCTGGAGAAAAGGGTGTGTCTGGCTTTAATGGATTTCCTGGAGTCCCTGGTAGGAAAGGATTCAAAGGAGATCAAGGTTCATTTGGACACAAGGGGTCAAATGGTGTTTCTGGGAAGAAAGGTACGGATGCCAGTTTTGCATAGGGTGTAAAGGTGAATTAGACTTCAGATGTTGTGACAGGTTGTGTTGCACAGTTGTTAAAAACAAATTAAAGTGTGCAGAGAGTCAAAGAGTTTAAGATATATATATATATATATATATATATATATATATATATATATATATATATATACACACACACACACACACACACACACACACACACACACACACACATAATACACATATATATATACACACACACACACACACACACACATATATATATATATATATGTATATGTGTGTGTGTGTGTGTGTGTGCATATATATACATACACATATACATATACATATACATATACATATACATATACATATACATACATACTTTGAAGTACCAAAGATGGCACACACGTGCAGTATCCTGCTGTTTGATAAAATTATCACTTGTTACGTTTTGTGCACAGTCTTGATATGCTTTTGTCTTACAGGGGTGAAAGGAGAGCAAGGATTGATGGGAGTTCCTGGTACACCTGGTGTGAAGGGTGAAAGAGGACCAGTTGGTCCAAAAGGAAACACTGGGCCTCCAGGTAAATTTTGCACTAATGTACCCACTGCTCACTAGATATTATGTTTATGTTCCTTTTTGTCTTGGTCATTACATAATCCATCTCTGCTGCAGGTTTTCGTGGGTTACCGGGCAACCAAGGTCCTCCTCCACTTCCCATCCGAATTCCAGGAGAGAGAGGCCCTCCAGGACCAAGGGGTATCCAAGGACCGAGGGGGGTGACAGGGCAACCAGGGCCACTGGGTCCACCAGGGGATGCAGGTTAGTCATTCTCGATAAAACATTTGTCGTTGAGCATCCCTGAGTGAAATGTCCTGCTCAGCAACATACATGTATCGCATGACTGTACAGGTTTCATGGGACCCAAAGGACAGAAGGGCATGCCTGGGATTGGCGGTACACCAGGAACAGCTGGATTCCGTGGAGAGGTTGGACGAATGGGCTACCCCGGTCTGCAAGGCATGGAAGGTGTGTCTGACACTGTGGTCCAGTTTAGGATTAGGTTCATAAGCCTGGATTAAAGGATTTAAAGTAGGTGACGATTAAGCAGAGAACCAGTTACCAAGAGGTTTTTGATGTAAATTAACCATTAAGCACTGAACTAAAAAATATTAGCAGGGAGCTGAGGACTTGAAATTGCCTCAAGATCTAATTGTATTATTATGTCATTATTTTAAGAGACACTGGTCGCCTAAGTTTTAGGGCAATTACGAAAGAGTGAAAGCTTCTATTTTCAGATACATTTATACAAGTAAAGTTTACAGTGATATATGAATAGGCTGCATGATACATATTCAGATCCATCATAAACAATGCTGTTTGTAACAAACACATTTTTGGATGTATTATATAACAGATAATAAGTTCACTTTGCAAAACAGCTCAGAAATTCTCATTCCTCAATAGGTCACCGTGGCAATCCTGGGATACCTGGGTTACCTGGTATGCCGGGACGCAGTGTCAGCGTGGGCTACTTGCTGGTGAAACACAGTCAATCAGATCAGACACCCATGTGTCCTGTGGGTATGTCAAAACTGTGGGACGGCTACAGTCTGCTGTACTTTGAAGGCCAGGAGAAGGCCCACAACCAGGATCTCGGTAAGTTGAGATAAATTTGGATTTCAAAGTCGTATAAGGTACAAATAGGATTTTGTTACATTAGACTGGAAGAATAAATCACTTATCTGTGCACTGTGTAGACATTTGCCAGTGTGAGTTTGTTACAGCATGCATTAATTGTTCAGGCAAGCATTCCCACATTGTGATCCAATGAAGCAGAAGACATACCAAAGAGGTCGGGCTCATCAGATCTTACTGCTGGCAGAGTTTAATTTGTGGGACATTTGGACCAGCCGGTGTCCTTGCTGAAAAGTTTCAGATTTCAATTAGAGCTACAGTGGTATGATGGCGGAGATGAAGGTGGCTTCTACAATAAATAGACTTAAGAAACAGACTTATTTTTCATGAAACTATCTCAGAAATCCTCTCTTTTGCATGGAGGCAGTGCTAGCAGTGTCTTTGGCTGCGATGTTATCCTTTCAAGTGCTTGTTCTCCCATCCATCCATCTCCCATCTTAATTCAGTTGTGGGTGCCAGTTCAAGCCTGCTTTTACCATTAACTTTTCATCAAGTAATCTGATTTTTTAAATGAATTAATCATGTATATGAGGCAGGAAAAAAGACACAACTAAAACATTATTTTCTTTTGAAGATCTGCCATAAACCTGACCATCTTTCACTGAGTATGAGAAATTCTAAAACCAGAAAATGAACCTGACAATATTTAATCCCAACTTGATCTCAGTGCTGCTTTTGACACAGCTGATACAGTAATACTAAAGAGATTTGAAAACTGGGTTAGACCTTCAATAGAGTCCTATTTCTAAAACAGGAACCACTGTGTCATGCCACACACAGCTGATGAACAAATGTCCAGAGGATAAAATACTTCCAATTTTAGCACCTTTAAAGCAATTATATTATGAATGAAGAAGTAAATCATTCTTAAAAGTTGAATACATAAGTTATATGTAGGTCAGTGTTATTGGATAGCACTGCACAGTTAGTCCACTGATTTTTTTTTTTTTTTTTTTAGATTTTATGATTTTTCTCTACTTGAGCTAGATTTTAGCATTGACTCTTATTCCATAAATTGTTACACAGGGTCACTGTAAAGCAAGATTTAAAAAATTTAGTTACTCTGTTGTATTCAACTACATATGAAATTCTTGAACTTACATCTTGCCCGGTTTCCATCTTCTAAAATTCTCACTTTTAATCTGATTAAATGAATTTAGTGAATTGAGTTTCTGTATGAATCGTGTTATATGAATAAACTTCCCTTGCCTTTCAGGTTTGGCTGGATCCTGCCTCCAACGGTTCAGCACCATGCCCTTCCTGTACTGCAATCCAGGAGACATTTGTTACTATGCCAGCAGAAATGATAAGTCCTTCTGGTTGTCAACAACTGCTCCTCTTCCCATGATGCCTGTAGAAGAGGGAGAGATCAAACCGTACATCAGCCGCTGCTCAGTATGTGAAGCTCCATCAGTTGCCATCGCGGTCCACAGCCAGGACATCACCATCCCACAGTGTCCTGTAGGCTGGCGCAGCCTGTGGATCGGTTACTCCTTCCTCATGGTGAGTTCTGGTTTTATTTCAGAAGTCATAAAATCAAAGGTGCTTTGGGTAGCAATTTAATCATCATTATGTTATTGTCATTTACAAGACCTTGATATAGTAACCATAACAAAAGTGACAATGGCTGATAAGCTTTAGAGGCACAGGCTCAGACTAATTACAGTGTTAATACAAATGTCTCTTAGGATTAAAGGAGAACAACGCTTAGTTAAATGTAAAAGTCAGTGTTATTATAGTGTTTATTGTATGCTTTGACACTGGGAAAGCTTTGGGATATTTGAAAAAATCTAAGATTGGGGACTACAGATTTATGAGGGAAAGTCTGTTACAAACTGGGGATGTGAAGACTGAGATGTGGGCGTTTCCGACTTCTGCCCGAACCATCTTCATACCTGCTGAAGACATAAATCTTTAAAAATGAGTCATTCATATTACTATCATTTAAAGGGGCTAAATACTTTTCCAGAACAATTAGACACTGTGCATTGTTGTTTTTTAACAAAGGAGTAATTAGTGCATTTATAGAACTATTTTCTGCGGTGGATTTGGTGCGTCAGTAAACATTTATGGCGGCAGGACAGTGTAGGTGGAATTGACTTTAAATAAACTGCATTACCCATGTTCATGGTATTGAAGAAACATGTTTATATCAGTTTTTGGACAGTCATGGAGGTCTATGACAAGAAATAAGCTATATCAGTCTTTGACTGCACAGGCAATGCTTGTTAATGGGATTTGTTGACAAAAAGAAAATATAGACTATCACCAGATTTGTCGTATAAAATGCTACATTCCCATTTCTTTCCTTCTCACCTTTGTCTCCACAGCATACAGCTGCAGGAAATGAAGGCGGAGGTCAGTCCTTGTCATCCCCCGGCTCCTGCCTGGAGGACTTCCGCACAACACCGTTCATTGAGTGTAACGGGGCCAAAGGCACATGCCACTACTTTGCTAACAAGCACAGCTTCTGGCTAACATCCATAGATCAGTCGTTCCACACTGAGCCGGTATCAGAGACGCTCAAAGCAGGCCAGCTCCTGTCCCGCATCAGCCGCTGCCAGGTCTGCATGAAGAACTTGTGAAAGACTCTACAGAAAGAAGTTGGTCCGTTGACAGTGGTCTAGTGTCGTGTCTCTATCCATGTGCTAAACCAAACTAAGGAGGATCTGAAATACTGACGTAGATTGGTGTAAATGGGAAACCAAGCCACAGAGCTCAGACATGCAATGACCACGTGATTCCCTGAGCTCTGAATGAAATGTCCCACTGTAGATAAAACAGGAGAACCCCCATAATGAAGTCAACAGCATTATGGGAAAAAATGTATTTTATGATAAATGTGGATTGGTGCTTACTGTTTAACTTATTACCTCAGCTACTATGACACAGATCAGATACCATATAATACAGCTGAACCAAAGATGCCTGTGTGTATGCACTGCTTCAGTTTATCTAGATGTTTTTTTTTATTTGGGGTATACAGCCCACCATTAAGCCACTAACACTGCTTCTCTGCCAATTGAAGAATGTGTCATTAGAGGTCTTGAATTGTTGATACTATTGACAGTATTATCCTGCTTTTATTCCATTGCTCTTACAAAACCTATTTTTATAATATAACAGCCCTTTCAAGCTGTTAACTCGTTTTAAGCATTTATCAACTACTGCAAAAATATTCTATAACCCTTTATTTTTCATACACCATATGTTCACACAATGCACTGATTCTCTTTGTATTTATACCAGCTGAATGAACTTGACCCCCTTACTTAAGAGTTTTAAATGTATCCTATCTAAAACTCATGCCAAACTCGTTTTCCTTTACAAATCTACTAATTATTGAACTTCCCTAAGCTGCCAACAGGACAGAATGTAAACAGCCGGGATCAAAGGTCTGACTGTAGCAAATCCTTGCTCTGGCCACTGATCCGGGGTTAGATTAGGGTATTTTATATGATTTAGGAAGTAGGTCAAATGTTCCACGTCATCTAGGCTCACGTGTTTGGAAATAAACAGTTTGATTAGAATACTGAATACTGATACTGACATTTGTTTTAACTGTTATTTTCATAATTATCCCATTAGACTGTAAAGATTAAATGTTGTTTGTTATACTTGTGACTGTGTCATTTTACTCACACAAGCTTCTCTTACTCTGACCAGACCAGGCAAAGTGCAAAATAAAAATCTTTATTATGACAACATTTGTAAAAATTCAACAGGTGTTTTTGCTATTTACAATCATTGGAAAGTTCCAAAAGTGGCAATAAAATATAAAGATCAGTATCAATACTAGTAACAAAACATTAAAGTAAATCAAATAAGAGTGATTTATGAAAACCTTACAATTAACCTAATAATAATAATAATAATAATAATAACAACAAACACAGTGAAATGTGCCACCCAATTAACAATTAGTGCTGTTAAATTTAAAAATAGCAGTGATTGACTTCTTATGTGTGTTATCTGCTCACAGACACATCTTTAGGATACAAGTGCAGGGTGGGAGGTTTGAAAGCACAGAGTAATAAATAACACAACATGCATTTATTACCCTTCCTTACGTAGGAAATGTCTCCGGATACTAGGAACTGTAGTTGCTTTTTCTGACCATCTTCTTAGCATCAAGAATGTGTGTGTGTGTGTGTGTGTTACCGGGAGGTCATTAATGCTATCTAATAAGTAGTACCATCACAGTATTTATTAGGTGCTCAACCTGTTGATTGTTCTTTGTTAAAAAAAAAAACAAGTCTCTGCGTGCACCGCCTCTTTCTGGCAGATTCTAGCAGCAGGTAGATTTGGCTCGCTTGCTGCTGGCGCCCCTGCACTCCTCCAGGTCAACTGTAGGAGACTCCTGGTTCTCATTTCTCTTCCTCAGGATAGAAGGCAGCACCAGATCAAACAAGGTTTCAAACAACGTGTCCACATTGTAGCCTGTCTTAGCACTCGTTTCAAAGCACATCTTCTCTGCAGGCAGGCTGCTACTTTCCTCCAGGCCCTTATAGCGCAGTATTCTCCCGTAAAGAGCCACTGCATCCTCATGGGTAACCTGTTTGTGCAGAACCATCCCAGAGAGGGATGCAGGGGAGGCCGGGGGTGTCGGGCAGGCGGACAGCACCTGTGGTTCTGTCCTGTCCTCCTCACACTCAGTTTGGTCCTGAGACACTCCATCTGAGTCCTGGGACAGCTGGGCTTCAGGGTCTGTGAGATCAGCCTTGTTGCCCACTATGGCGTAAATGCAGTCATGATTAGCCGTATCAGTCAGGGACAGGAAGCGCTCCTCCAGCTCAGCTAAGCTTTGCCAGTTGGTAACGTCGTAAGTGAGGATGACAGCAGCCGCACCTCGACAGTACATGGAGCCCAACCCGTGGAACTGTTCACGACCTGAGGAGACACAGCAGGAGGTCAACAGTGTCTGTGATGCTGCGGGGAACCGACTCAACTTGAACCCGTAAACAGAGACTTAACAGCCACACAGCACAGAAAGAAACTGTGCAAGACAGAGAGTCAGCAGTGTGAAAACAGAAGCGACCTTTGTTGTTGAAATATGCAGGATTCTTGAAAGGCGACATTGTGTGTGAATACATTGCAACTGGGGGCATCGCTTGGTTGCCAGTTTATTAGGTACACTTAGCCAAAACAAATGCGGTCTAATACAGCAAATAATCTTCATGAAGGCTAGGATGTCCGAAAGTGTTTTTGAGAAGTATGGATTCATCTACATGGTAATTTTAGAGGCTGTACAGGTTGTAGTGCTATTGGATTATGTTGTATTATAGCAAGAAGTGTTTCTTATTTTCTGTCCCAAAAATGTATATCAATGACGGTAGGCGAAATATTGGACATATCTCTCAGTGGAATGCAATACAGTTAAACCGCACCACATTATAATATATCATAATTTATAGTGGGACTGCTGTATTAGACTGCATTACTTTTAGCTGGATGTGCCAAGTAAACTGGAAGCTGAGGGTTATGCACTATCTTCAGCTGCAACCAACAATTATTTTCATCTGCTGACAGTTTGTTCAACTAATTTATTCAGTGTTTTTGTCTATAAAATGTCAGAAAATTGTGAATAATGCTCAAGGCTACTGAGTTTAGTATCATTTATGACAAGCAAGAAAAAACATCAAATGATCTCAATTGAGAAGCTGGACCCAGATGTCGTTCGGCATTTTTGGTTAAAATATGACAATTAGTTGTTGTTAATTAGTTAATTTTCCAAGAGTATATTAATCAACAGTGATTCATCACAAATACCTCCTGGAATATGTCAGAATATACTGAAGATCTGTGGTAGGATTATTAGCTGAGGTGACTCATCTCAGTCCTGCTCAGTCATCTGGAAAGCACTATTGCATGCAAGTTTGGAAAAGACAGGTTAAAGCATGGGGGAGTCAAGTCTTCCTGTCATAACTCTATCATGTGACTAAACAGGAACAGGGTAGACAGCCTGTATCCCTGCATGGGGCTTTAAGAATCAAGATGTCCAACTGAAAACGATTTTATCAGAGGGAACATAAGAAACGGACGTCCTGGTTTCAATTTGACGAGCCAAACATCTTGACAGATTTTTATACAACCCATATCACTGCCACTGTTCCACAGCTTGAGGGTTGATACTGATAGGTCTGCAACAGTTGCCTTGAAATGACTCAGCGCTTATCCGGCATTTCTCCACCACATTGACGAAGTAAAACAAATGCAACACCATTCTGTCAGAGGTCATGGAGTTAGGGAACATAGACAGGAAATGGCTTACTGGTGACATGGAGTGCCTGTCCTTATCTCTGTGGCTCACCAACTCTATTTTTGTGAAGTGTGTATTTGCCTGAGAGGAGTTACAGAAATTCATGTTTACACAGTAGCACTGGACTGTTGCACAGTTGCAAGCTTATTCGTCAACAGTAACTAAATCTGTTATTCTTCTTGTCATAGACAATAAAAATATTCAAATTGGTTTATTGAAGAGAATAAATCTTAACACACCAGGGCTCTTGTGATCCTTGGGGTTAGGTGGGGACAGAGGTTCTGGAAAAGCACAAGTTTCTAAGTGTAAAGTGTATTCTGTATAGCAGTAAAGAAACAGGGGTTCTGAGTCTAATACCTTGTCTGTAAATGAATAATATTCTGTGTTTCAAACTTCTGGAATAGTCAATATATAATATAATTCAGTCTTGATGATCAACTCTTTCTACAGTAAAAAAAAAAAAAAAAAAAAAAAAACCAAACATTTGCTGGTTTCAGTTTCATTCAAAGGTTATTTTCTTCTGTTTCAGATGATCTTTAATTAAATCCATTGGCTGTAGGTCAAACTAAATAAGCAATTTTAAGACAACTCAGCAGTAACTTGTGATGCATATTCATCATTGCTCATTTCAAGACTAGACCGAATAATTGACAAAATCAACAGCATTGTACTTTGAAGCCTGTGTCAAACAGCTATAAACAATTCAAGAGAAAAATATCTGAAATGACCATGGTTTTGGTTAAGTCAGATGAGTCCAATATTGAGCAATCTAGCACAAGACAAGGCACACAGTGACTTTATAACATGGGCTGTTCAGCAATAAGGAAACCTAATTTAACATTTGCAGCCTGATAAACATTTAGAATAAAACCGCCTTCAGGTCACGGCATAATAACATACAGGGCTTTGAAGTGTTAAGGAAACAGGGATCTCTCTATTTCTCTTTCAAATGAGGGAATTCATATATTTTAGCAACATAGGTTAAAAAAAAAAAAAAAAAAAAATTGTGGAGTGATTTCTTCAAAATGTAAAAATTCTCAGATAGTTTGATAGGCTGTCAGAAACTAGATTAGTCCATTTATAATGATATGAAACAGGCATAAAATTGACCTGTAAAATAATAAATGATTAGCTGTTTGATCTTTATCTTCCTTACAGGCTATTCTATATTTTAAGAAAAGCCATTTTTCTTAAGACTTACATTAATTAAAATTTGCTAACATTTTTTATTTATTATACCATCTTGTCCTGTGTTTACAATTTTATTTTTATCATTACCGTTAAATCCCATAACTGTTAAACATTTTCTGTAAGATTAAGGTGGAATATTCATGTAGTAAGTCCCTTTTAAGGATCATAAAACTGAATTTGTTTCCAAACAGACCAAACCCTAAATGTCTTTAGATTAATCATTATATGTTCTGGCCAATAGATTGATTGATATTGATTGATTGATGTATATTAAAAAAAAAAAAGCCCTGTCCCCTAAGATCTAAATCAAGCAGGTTAAGTGACCCTGAAATGATTGTAAAAGGTGTGTGACTGTGCACAGATTAAGAGATTTATTTTATGTTGTTTTTAAAGGTTGATTGTCCATTGTTTATCTGTTTGCTTTTATCCTGTTTTGACCTGAGGAGCTTTAATTGTGCACGACTTTACAGGAAATATAATGGTTATTCGTTTTATTTACTGTGAAAATGAATAGCACGCAACCAGCAGAGGCAGGTTCCCATGAAGCAGACAGCCTGTACAGACCGAGCGGTCACATGCCTGTGATTGCCTCAGGTGGCGAAATCACGCGTTATCAGGTAAACACCGCTAACAAACCAGAGGCATGAGGCTTGACAAGAGTTTAAAACAGACAGAGAGAGAAGCCCGAGGGGAACACATGAAGGAGGTATTACCGGCAGTGTCCCATATGGAGATATTGTAAGGCCCCCACTGCTTGAGGAAAAACGCCCCTCCGACGGTGCTGATGGTGTCTTTGAACTTCCTCTCCGTGTACCTGTGGAGCAGCGACGTCTTCCCGACGTTCATGTCCCCCAGGAGGACCACCTTGACGTCGGGCTTCTTCATCTTCGCCGACTCGGGCATAATGATGTTGCTGGGTCCCACTGAAGGGGAGCTGACTTTCTCTCTCTCTCTCTCTCTCTCTCTCTCCTTATCGTGGGAAAGAAGCCGCGGTCTAACTCGTAAAAGTAACTTCAGGCCGCTCGCTGCCTCCGACAAACGCCATTTAATGAGAGAGAGTTAATCTGTGAAAACATGACTGTCCATTGTTGGCTCATTCTCACGTCTGCTGCCTGTGTCTGAACTTCAAAAAGTAACTGAGGTAAAACAGGAAGTAGGTGAGAAGCTAGAGTCGCGCTGCTCTTTGTGCCCTCAGCTTTGCCTGTCAGGTTTAATTACTGGCACGGTTTCTACTGTCTTTTATTCTTATTATCATTATGGTGTTGTTCTTTAAATCTCTATACTATATATGTTATAGGCCTACTATGTCTCTATTTGCTTTCTCTTTATTTTGTCTTTCATTGTAAAGGGCTTTGTGATATGTCATGGAAAGGTGTTACTGTAATAAACTTTATTTACTGACTTATTTAAAAAAAAAAAAAAAGGAAAGAAAAAAAGAAAACACCATGAATTGAAATAAGTTGAGATAAGGAAGTCAGGTACAAATGATATATCAAATGCAGCTGCAGGAATGGGACAGAAAACAAGTAGGAAAACAAGGAGGATAAAATGTTGTGAGTAAAGCAAAAGAAAGAAAAACTAAATTGGGGAAAAAAGAGATATGAGACGGGATGGGGTGGGGAAAACAAGAAAACAGCGACAGTAGGTTAGGCAACAATAAATGAGATTACAATCAATACACATATTTCAACTTGGACAAACTTGTTTTTTGCAAAATGCGCTGACTGCAAATATTAAATAAAATCTTGGTGGCCTCAGCACAGTTTAGATGGTTATGTTTATGCTTTTGTGCCTTGGTTGGTATTTGGGTCTGCCGGGTTTAAGGAGGAAGGATTGCACATAGCCAAGTATCAGAGGGGTTGGGGGTTTTTTTTTTAACCTACAAGACTAAACTCGGGGCAAAATTGCTTGCAGTGTTAAGCCCGATTTGTCATATTGAATCGCTCTGGTGGGCGGATGGTAGCGCACACAGTCCAGTTTCACCATGACACACAAATTCCTGTAGGCTATCAAAAACACGTGTAAACGGAATTCTCTTGAAAACAGAAAGTTTCTTGAAGCAGGCCAGATAGGCTTTTTCACGTTGTCCATATCAAGCCCACAATGTTTTAGTCTTATTGCCTTTTTTCATTTAAATAAGTTTTTCTTTAAGATATTAATTGTAGTTTCATGAACCCATGTCCTGCGTTCAAGTCCTGTCGTAATTTGGAGAAACATTTGTGACAAGACATCAGACCACTTGTTGGGACAGCCTATGCAATGCTTCATTCCTCTGCAAATGTAATAGCAATACATTTTATTATGTTTTTACAATAAATAAATATTATACTTGTATAATATTTGTTCTCAAAGTTTGTCAGTTTTGAAATGTGACTTTTATTTTAGGTGTGACACAATAAATAATGCTAAAAAAAAAAGTAAAAGGAAAAATCTTTTTGGTATACATTGTTAATGTTATGTTATTTCTGAGCAAACAAAATGTAGTGAGAACTGATGTTTATGATTCAAGCTTGGAACACATCTGCATCTACAAATGTACAGGCCAAATGTACAGGCTAGACATTGTAGCCTACGTGTACACAACTAGTACTACTACTATTAACATACTATTATGTATGTTCCCATAGGTGTACCTGAACATATGAAGGATAATGTATGCTTCCCACAATAAGTGTCACAAAGAGACTGACCAGGTGAGACAAGCAGAATATTCTGTTTCCTGACAGAATTTTATAGATTAATTGATGGGCATAACTGTTGAACTGTTGAGGATAACATTGCAAACACAATACATACGATCTCTTACCAAACTAATGTACAAAGGATAAAGAGGAAATATAGAAATATTTTCAAACCCAGAAATAAACTAAACTAATACAACAACATGTCGTGGGGAAAAAAAAATCAAAAGGAATGTTGATTTAAAAGATTATGATTTGAATTTAGTATGAAATCATGTTGCTCTGTTGTCCTGTTTAATCAAAGGTTTTAACTAACACCAAAGGTTGCAACTAAGAATTACCCGAAATCCCTCATGCACTTTACGTGTTAAAGATCTGACATATATACCATATGGGTATGGGTAGGGTGTATCCTCTCTGCTCTGACGTATTGAATAGTCCATGTCTTCCACAAGTCTTGTCGTTAAATCAACCCTAAACCTATAAAAAGAGAGTTTTGTCTGCAGGATTAACAGCTGCAAAATTAATTATTTAATAATCTTATGAGATGGAAACCCTGTGGAGTGTATGTTAGTTGTATGACTGCATTAAGTCATTAAGAGAAGTGACAAAAAATGCATCTTCTTCTTTTTATTATTATTATTATTGATATATATATATTTTTTTATACATGTTTATGTTTGTCTCAGTTCCATGTACTTCCAAGTTTTTATTAGCCCGTACAGAAATGGCTACACTTTTATTTCACAATATGGACATAAAAACACTTATTTTATTGCTGTGGTGATTAAATAAATAATAGTGGAACATCCTATGGGGGGGGGGGGGGGGGGGGGGACATGATTGGCCTCATTTTGCAGTCAGCATTTTAGAGGCCATCAGAAGTAGTGCAGCTTTAACTTCTCTTAGGCTGCTCCTTGTTTGTTGACAGATTCCAGCCTGTCCGAGGAGGCCTTAAAGGCATCACAAGCCTTTTCCTTCCTGTCCCGCAGCGCTGCGTTAAGTCGCCTCATGATCCGGATCGTTTGTGCACAGCTGCCAGCGTTGAAACGCAGTCGCAGTGTAGGTAAGAAGAAGCGGGGAGCCTCCACCCGTGGGGAAGCTTCATGTGCCGGTGGCTGCAGTCAGAGAGAGGAATGAATGACAGCATGTCGCAGCAGATTCAGATGCTCGCCTATTGCTCCGTCACTGTTGCTCTGTCGATTATCGCCACATTGGTCTGTTTGAACGAGAGAGGTAAAGTGGAGGAAGGGTTATAAATAAATATTGTGTCACTGTAACGTCCTGGTAGCTATAAAGTTAGCGTGGCTGCCTCTGAAGCCTGTCGGTGCCCCTCCGTGTTTACCCGAGAGTTAGCAGGTTGAAATCGAGGGCTCTAGGACCCGGCAGACACCGAGCATGGGAGGAGCAGGCGGAGAAAGGTGAAGTTGCCCCTTGCAGGACTGATCAGAGGTCAGTTTTGAAATGTGCCCAATGAGGGTTAAGGGCGTCGGAAGACTCTGGGAAAGCCGATTCCCAGTCAGTTTAGTACCAAGCGACGCATTTTGCTAACGACGTAAGGGGGACAAACACAGACGGGCAGGTTTTAGCTAGCACACAGAGAGTTGGTCTGTGCCAGCCACTGGAATGATTCCCAGGTTGAAAACTATAATTGTTGCTCGGGCAAGTCCTTGTAAACAAGCTAAACGTCCGGTCCTCGGTGTTGACGTTGTGTGGGACGGCGGCGCCCCGCAGCTTTGATGCAGCCGGGGGCGAGGATCCAGACGTCCGTCATAATCCGCAGCGTCAACACCTCCCTTCAACTCCGTGCCGTGGAGGTTACTCCGAGCGAAACCTGTCCGGATCCGCCATGCAAGCGAACACAACGCGGGGCTTCTTGTGGTCGGACGTGGAGACCAGGACCTTGTTGAACATCTGGGGGGAGCAGGACATCCAGGCGGCGCTGGATGGAAACTTCCGAAACAGCTTCGTGTACCGCGACGTTTCCCGGAGGCTGGGAGCGATGGGCTTCGAGAGGACCCCGGAGCAGTGTAGGGTGCGGATCAAAAGCCTCAAGAGACAGTACCTGTTGGCGAAGGAGGGTAATCTGCGGAACAACGGGCAGTATCACAAGATCTGTAAGTTTTATGACACCATGGAGAGGATTCTGAGCAACCGGCCCGCTCTTGACCCTCAAGAGTTCATAGACAGCGGGGCGGGAGGGGAAGAGGCCGTGGATGGCCTGGAGGAGGATGGAGAAGATGCTCAAGATGTTTACTCCGACAACACGGGGGAGTGTCCTTATCCTGCGGAGACTGAGGTGAAACTGGAGTACCCTACTGTCCCCATCCCCATTCCAGTTAAAGTGACAGTGGGAAATAACAGTAAGTGCTCCCTCCTTGTCCACATTCATTTGTTCTTCAGTGTTAAGGTGGATGCAGTGTTTTTCATAATCATTTCTAATACCATGATTATTTCATTGAATATGTGTGAAGATGCATCACATAATGTCTCTCCCCTCTCCACTTCAGGCACTTCGGTAAGGCCGCACAACAGCAGCCAGTCGGCCGGCAATCTGTCAGCCAGAACACCTAAGCGGCCGAGAAAGAGGCGTGCGAACTTCCCCATGGAGAAACTAATGGAGCAGTTCCTGGAGCAGAGCGCCCAGGCCGAGGACAACTTCTACCGGATGGAGGAGCAGCGCTTGCAGGCAGAAGACCGCCGCAGAGAAGCCGAACACGCAAGAGAGCTGCACATGCTGCAGATGCTCGGCCAGATGTTCTCCAGTATCTCCTCCACCAGACCCGGCTCTGCTGCCACTCCCTCCAAGACAGCCCCTGCTGCCCGTGCACCTGTGTTCCCCAGTGCCTCTCCGTCATGTACACGTGGCCAGTCCAGCCATCTCAGACGCCCTTCGCCGCAGACAGACTGTTTCACCCAACAGAGTCAACTGTCAAACCCAGATCCTCAGGCATTAGGTATTGGTGTCAGTGTCGGTGTCATGTTTGCAGCCCTGAGGTGGAATGTGTGGAGGAGGAGGAAACTACAGGCGTGTCAGCTGTAATGTGAAGGCTCAGGGATGGAGCAGTCACTCCAGTCGTGACTTGTTAATTGAGCTTTATTTGCAGCACATTATTATCTCTGTTTAATTGTGTATGCGTTGTTTTTGTTGCCAGACTTCTGTCATCTTGTGTCGATGGAGGGTAAAAAATGTAGATTAGCTGCTGATTCAGGCCTAACGAGTATTCCACACTTTAAAACTCTTACTTTGTTTATTTCCTCAGTGTTTGAACGCTACCACAGCTTGGGGTCTACATCACACAAAGGCATGGATGATGATATCCTCTCACTAGTAAAGAGTATAGTCCCTCCACTGACATCCAAAAAGCACAAGGGACAAGATGGACGTATTGGGATCATTGGAGGATGCCAAGAGTATGTGACACAAAGATCATCCCCACCTCAATGTAACCAGCACTCACCAAACAATAGTTTAAGTTTTAATTTTTTTTTTTTTGTCTTCACCCCCTAAAGCTATACTGGAGCTCCATATTTTGCTGCCATCTCTGCACTGAAAGTGGTAAATAATAATCCTGACAGATGGGGCATTAATTTTACAGAATGTAAAATTATCACTTTTCGTTGACGTCCGGTTCTGGTGCAGTGACAGTGCTTTTTTTTTTCTTGTTTGCAGGGAGCTGACTTGTCTCATGTGTTCTGCACCAAAGATGCTGCAACTGTAATCAAGTCATACAGCCCTGAGCTCATAGTTCATCCTGTTCTGTAAGTACAGGATTTTCAACAATATGATCATTAATAAAGGAGTAGTGTGCATTTATTTACATTAAGTGTGAGTATTTTTATGCACAAATACTGCACTATTAAAAGTTTGGTAACAATTTCCATGATGCCTGTGTTGATGATGAAGTATAGATAACTGCATAACACATTGGAACACTTTCAGAAGAGTAAACCTTCATAATGAATAATGTGTTATAACAACAGTTGTAATGATTAAGTAGAATTGTAATACTGTAGAAGGTCACGTTTTGCAGTTGCCTACAATTAGTCTACCAATTATATAAAAAGTCACAAGTTGTTACGATCATCTTGGTGCTTTCTCACCATAATTATACAAGTGCAGAGTTTGCTCATGGCATGGCACAGTGCCGGCTGTTTAAGCTCTGTGTTTGCATTTCTGTCGTACCCTCTCAAGGTGTTGAAGGTCAGTTTTGGTATCAGGTGAACTAAGAGCCTGTGGTGAAAATCAGTTTGATTGTGCAGTTTACAGTGCATTCTCATCACAAAGTGACAGAATAAGTACATTTCCCTGTTATAAGTCATCAAAATGCATTGTGAGTTCATGGTTGCCATCGTAACATTCAAAAGACTTTTTATATGTGGGAAAAAAAAAATGTATACACAGAGTCATAAAAAAAGCGAATACCTCTTGGGAATGAGAGCATAACCTGGGTACTACTTAGTCATATGTGCATTCAAACACATCCAATATATGTGTCTTTTATTTGTGTGCATGTGTGTCAAGGGACAGTCCTAATGCAGTGGAAGAGATTGAAAAATGGCTCCCAAGACTGCATGGCCTTGTGGTGGGACCAGGTCTAGGGAGAGAAGACTTACTACTGAAAACAGCTAAGGCATGTGGAAAGTATTCACTCTCCCTTGTACTGAAACATGAAAACAGTCTCTTAGGTCAGCTACTTGTGCATGATCACAAAACATATTTTTTAGCATTCGTTAGAAAGAATACAGTGATCACTTAAAGTTGCGCACCACAACCTCACATGTTGGGGGCTCCCTGTGACTATTAACTGTGAAAATTTTGGTTGAATTTAGCAGAAAACATGCCTCAGTAAAGAGCACAATCATGTTTACCAGTCCTGTAGAAACACATGAACACTGCTGCTTGGCTGACACTTTTAGCTTTGATCCATCTCTCTGTTGTTGGGGGTAAAGAAATGTATTTGACACTAGGAATATCTTTTGGGCAAATTGGGAAACTCTACAGTGGACTTGAAATTATTGTCCAACTTTAAGTGAGGACACAGATACTGTATATCACAGATACTGTACTTAAAAATGTTGTTAAGTGCAGCCTGCAGAGACCATTAGACTGTGCCGGTTAAGAGTGCTACTTAAGGATTTATGAATGATATTTAATTTTACATTATCTCAAGATAACACATTTTTCTCTCTTGTTTAGGAGGTGATAGAGAAGTGTAAAGCAAGAGATATCCCGATAGTCATTGATGCAGTAAGTCTTGATAAAATTGAGTTCCAGCTGTTGAACAGATGGGATTGTATTTGCAAAGCCACACATAGTCACCAAGGGGGTGTGTGTGTGTGTGTGTGTGTGTGTGTGTGTGTGTGTGTGTGTGTTTGTGTGTTTGTTTCGTTCGTTTGTTTTCAACAGGATGGATTATGGCTAGTTACGCAGCAACCATCTGTTATTCAAGGGTACCAGAAGGGTATCCTCACACCTAACTTCATGGAGTTCACCCGACTATATGAAGCACTGGTGGGTCTCTTGGCAGATACAAGTCAGTCACCAGTTGATGGTGTTAACTGTTCATACAATTCTATGTTTTTATGTGTGTGTGTGTGTGTGTGTGTGTGTGTTTCTTTTGTTGTTGTCTCAGCACCATGAACCCATGGACAGCAGTGATCATCAACGCAGTGTCATGCAGCTCAGTGTAGCCATGGGCAACCTCACTCTGGTGCTAAAAGGAGAACAGGATCTGATTACAGATGGCAGCAAGCGTTAGTATCAAGCCCATATACAGTTTAAACACAACTTTGCCAGACGTGCATTAAACTTCTCCAGCCGATTTGTCATCTCATGTTGAGACTTCTTGTTTTCAGTGATCTCATGCAGTATCGAGGGCAGTGGGAGACGATGCGGTGGGCAGGGTGATCTTCTGTCTGGATCTATGGGAGTGCTGGCACACTGGGCCCATGCTGCCTCTGCAGCTGGACTGCTCAAAAGGTGAAGATACGTTTTGGTGTTTGTGGACTGTGTTTTAATGGTAGTATATAACATCTTTAAAGGACCATACTGGTGTTTGTACATGTGCAAGTACATAACCTACAAAGTGCATAAAGTTTACATTACATGAACTATTTCCAAAATATTATTTTACACATACCTCCACAGCACCCATTGGTTTCCATTCATTTCACCGTGTTACGAAAGAGTCTGGAAACTAGCTTGAGTTTAATTAATTCACTATTCTCTTAATGCATTGTGGAGTTAAAATGATAAGAAAATAATAAATAATAATAAATAACTGATTAGTTAATGTACATATAATTAATATGTCAGCTATTTTGGAAATAGGTTAATCATTTCAGCCATTTTTCAGGCAGAAATGCCAAACATTTTCTGGTATTTAGGCTCTCTAAGTTGAGGAGGCTGTTTTTTTGTTTGTTTGTTTTTGTTTTTTATATGATAGTAAAGTGATTTTTTTTCTTAAAAAAAAACAAGCAAAAACAAACAGTACATTTGAAGACATTACCTTTTATACATTTTACAGATACAGTAATTAATATAAACTACTTAATAATAAACTAAGTAATAAATAATAAAAACCTTTAGTTGCAGCCCTAATGTATCGCTGTTGTCAAATGGTAATGCTGTTGGGTATCAATCAAAAGTTAATCCCAAAAACATGCAAAAACACTAGCGGGGTCCTTTTTAAGGTGTCACATTTCAGAAATAAATAAATGTTTCATTCATATGTGTGGTTTTATGTTTCCTAATCCATTATTTTTGTCCTCCTGCAGTGTGAGTCCATCACTGGTTGCAGCATTCGGAGCCTGTTCACTCACCAGACAGTGCAACAGTCAAGCATTCCAGCAACACGGCAGGTCCACCACCACCTCGGACATGATCCAGGAGATTGGCTCAGCCTTTAAAAAGCTATTTGAAAGCTGAAAACAGCTGAAATCAGAATTGTTGTTATTAAACAGCTATAAGTACATGCACAGTTTTGCATTCTTAAAAACTGTTAATACAGCCTATGGGTTGGTTGGGGGAAAATGTTCTCATCAAGTTGAATTTGAATGGTTAAAGAGGTGTGAGTTATTCTCTCAAAGACAGAACTCAAAATCTGATGCAAAATATACACACTGGCCTGTTGACGGCCCATCAAAGAGACACGGTCAGATAAATGTGGTCACAGAAAAAAAACAAACTGGTTTGAATTTTGAAATAAATAATAAAGTAGATTTTGTGTGAGTGACTTCTTGAACAAGTTCTTCAAGGCGACCTACAACTACAACTAGCAGCTTAACTTTGTTGCCACAAGGTGGCAATATTAACTTGCAAGTTGCAAATACCATGGTCATGTTTGTTACTACACGGTCAATGAGACCACTGAAAATCCTGTTAGTGGTAAACTAATGTGTTCACAAAAAATACTAACATTCAGAAATTAATTCTCAATGCTTAGGAGAAATATATGGTATTTTTTATTTATTCAACCCGTGTCGGTGGTTGCCATAGCCGCAGCAACTAAACAAAGCACAAAAAGTAAGGAAATTTATGTTTGGTAGATTATTTCTTTGTTGTAACGATGCTCCCTGGCAATAAATCTTATACCGTTGGAAAGCCTGTTTATTTCCCTTTTAAATGGTGCCACGTTTCCCAGTCTTCAACCAGCATTTGTCCCAAGTCAGCCAACATGGTTGTGTTGGTCACTCTGGCACCAACAGCATGCCCCAGCTGATCCCACATGTGCACAGTGGGGTTGAGGTCAGGACTGCTGGCAGGCCACTCCATCCTCCCCACTCCCAAATTCTGGGGGGGGGTTGTCATCTTGGGGGACAGAGTTTGGCCCCAGACTGTGGAGATGCGGGATTTGCCACTGTTTGCAGAATTTGGATGTCTCTCTGCATTGAGATTGCCTCCAATGATGACAAGCCTCGTTTTTTCCAGTGAGGGCGATGCCGCCCCTCACCATCGCACTGCCTCCACCAAAAGAAGTTACTCTGTCGGTGCAGAGATCACCAAAGCCCTCTCCGCCTCTTCTCCGCACTTTGACCCTCCGACCCGGGAGCCGTGGCCAGAATCTGGACTCATCGCTGAACATATCGCTCCTCCACATGTCCAGGTCTCAGTGCTTGTGTTGCCGACACCAGCGCAAAAGGGCCTGACGGGGAAGGGCAGTCAGGGCAGCCCCCCTGGCAGCCTCCGTGAGACCAGAGAGCCGTCGGGCGCATCGTCCTGCAAAGCTGGACTGCAGGTCTGCAGAAGACTGCACACGGACAAGATGAGGAAGCGGTCTTGTTGTGGTGCCGTCTTCTTGGGACGCCCACTTCGCGGCCTGTCTCTGACATCCCCCCAGATGGAGCCTGGCGGAGAAGATTTGGCAAATCATTCATAGGCGCAACCCACATCCTCAGCCCTGCAGCTCATCCCACTAATGCGTGTTTCTTTACAAATGTGGCACCAATTAAAAGGGAAATAAACAGGCTTTTCCAACGGTATAAGATTTATTGCCAGGGAGCATTGTTACAACAAAGAAATAACCTACCAAACATAAATTTCCTTACTTTTTGTGCGTAGTTCACAGGGCACAACTGATCATATTTGTTCAGGCAGTTTAGCCACCAGCTAACATTAGCCGCCGTGGGGCTAGCGAGTGCTGCTCCCCACACACGACCCCGGCGCTAGCAGCAAGGGCAGCATCCCGGAGAGTTAAACGCTGCCGTCGGCTACAGAAAAACTCAAATCCACACAAGTAAGTTGTTCTGTGAGCCGCTGACCTACTAACTACACAAGTGCAATGTGTTGTCTGGCTTTTGTTTTTGCGGTGTTTAACGACAGGGTCCGTGCAGTATCGGCAAATGTTAAAGGCTAACAGAAGCTAACTGGCTAACAGTCAAACATGATGGAAAAAAGGGCTAATTTCACTGTCGAAATGATTGCTTATAATGTTATCGATGATTCAAACTTAGGCGAATCGGTTGTGCGATATCGATATTGGTATCGATCAGTAATTGTTCACGTTGTGGGTGAACGAAGAGTTGGTTGAGCGTTTTCTCTTAGCGTTGGTGAATCTTTGTCCCATCGAGGTGTCGTTTGTTTAAACATTTTTGCCGGCGCTGTCAGCCAACCTCAGATGTGGATCGAATAAAAAAATGTCGATGTGTTTTGCTTAGAGTTACGGGTTTCCTGGCTCAAACTCGCAGCGATGAGAAAGTTGGTTAACGTTACTTGACGTTAGCGTGAAGTCTCCGGCGGGGTACGACGGCCGCGGCCAGCGTCAGTCTCGATGTCAGACACAAACCATCGCAGTGCTCGCTGGACCTCCGTCTGTTCGTGGCGGAAACACCGGAGCTCGGCAGTGAAGTTATTTTTAAGGGCTTTTTCACGTTAGCATGTGGGGTTTACGATTCATCCACATCCATAACATCACGTTACGGTTAACCGGGGGAAACCTAGCTAGCTAACTTTACTGTTTAGCTTTGTTGTCCTCTCCGACCTTGCAAAACTGAGGTGCGCTTAACACATTCAAGTACCTCTTTACATGCAACTTATTTATATTGTTTCCGAGCTTGTGTAGTACTCGTTGGTGGCGGTGATCTCTGGCAAATTCCTATTACACGTAGCAATTTTCAGGATGGCTGACTACAGATCAGTTGCCCCCTCCCCCTTTAACATTTTGACCGCGTAGCCTGTATTTCTGGATAGATCTCAGATACCGGAGAAGACGACAAAAGCACATTTGGTGGGTCCCAGCGAAACACGCACAGTGATGTACATTCAATCAAAGACGTCTGATGTGAATGAATGAGGTTATAGTTTCCAAGAAACATGCATATTGTACATGCTGCCACAGCAGAATGGCTCCACATCGAGAAAACACATTTGAATAACAACTTCTTGTTAACAGGTGTCTCCAGTGTCCTTTGGCTAAGACGACTCCGCGATGTTGAACCCGACCAATGGTGACCCAGGCCACGTTGTTGTGAATTATGTTGAGGAGTACTTGGACCTGGTGGAGTCACTACCCTTTGACCTGCAGAGGAGTGTGTCTCTTATGAAGGAAATTGATGCCAAGTATCAAGGTAAAAAAAAAAAAAAACAAAAAAAAAAACCGGACAGTGTCTCTTTCAAATCTTTGTACAATAATTAACATTAAATAGGCTGCTAAAGAGGTTACAGAAATCATATTGTAATAATGTCCTAAACAGAAATTGCTTTAAAGTATTGTTGTGATTGGGTGTTTATCATAAGGAGAATGTAAGCTGTATTTATGTGTTAAACCTGCTGCATGTGTTTTAATTATTCCCGTCAGAATTTGTGTTTGCAGAGCTGCTCATGCAGTACAAATATTATGTGTGTCAGTGTAGCATAAAGTGTGCAAGAAAGAGGGAGAGAGAGGTCATCATGTCAGCAATGCAGTCTTTGTCTCTTTGCGTAGCTGTGCATCACAGAATTCATAAATTATGGAGACTAAACCTTCAGTTACACATGAATTAATCACAGGTTATTTGTGTGTACTTTTTGAGAATGTGTTAAATTTCAATCTTCCCACTCCCACCTGATTTTTTTTTTTTTTTTTTCTTCTCCCTCTTCTTTGTCTTTGGTAGATGTTCTGAAGGAGCTCGACGATGCTTACGAACGGTATCGCCGGGAGTCTGATTCACTTCAGAGACGAAAACTTCAGCTATCAATTCAGAGGGCACTGATCCGCAGTCAAGAGCTTGGAGATGAAAAGATCCAGATTGCCGGTCAAATGGTACGTAGAGAACACCCTGCAGCTGTTTCAGTAGAGCTGCTCACTGGCAAACCTCCAGATCTGAATGTGTGTGACTGCTAAAGGATAGAGAAGTGCTTTCATGTAACACCTGTTCTCATGACAATACTTTTAGTAAATATAAAGAGAAAAACAAAGATTTGTAGACCTGCTAAGTGGCCAGTTTATTTTGGAATGTGTTTGCTTTTTTTTTTACATTTGAATTTCATTGAAATCATTACCAGAGAAAATGTCTCTGCACATTTGCAGACCTTCTGCAGTGAACACCAAATCAGGTTATTATTGTTACATGCTAAGGGCTTATCAGCAGCAACACAACACCATATTTTACCTTCCCCTCTGACATGTTCGGTATGTCAAAGTTGAAATGAGATATTTAAAACCTATAGTTTCGGGAATGATTTTAGTACAAACATTCACCTCTATTTTAACGTCTAGAGAAGTGGTTTAGATAATATCATTAAACTGACGTTCAACTGCTGTAAAGCTTTGCTGGGATCTACAGGTATAGAAAACATCACCAGACAAAGTCTACACTGTTATACACAATTGGATAAACAAGAAGAATGTCCCAACTGTTTTTCAGTATGTTAAATTAAGCCAATAAAAGCTGATGTCAAATAAAAAACAAAACAAAATATTTCATGTTCAAGTTTGGTTTCTGTAGAAAGTTGATGATGATGTATGTAACATGATGTAACTACAGAGGGCCAAACTACAGCTTACCACTTTATATAACTTCACAGAGTATCACTATATATAACTTGGATGAATGTTTGTTTCAGGTGGAGTTGGTTGAGAACCGAACACGACAAATAGACTGGCATTCAGAACTTCTCCTTTCCTCTCAAGAAGTCCCAGAGAGCCACGTTCCCACAGCAACATCCATGACAACCACTGCAGCATCCATGATGTCCTCATCATCAGCCACCATCACTCCAGGCAAACCTGGCCACCATGATAAGAAGCGTGATGAGGTTACCCCAGGCTCAGGTGGCGCAGACAAGGCTGGTGGGAAACGCTCTAGACGTCAGAAAAACGGGGAAAATCGGGAAAGTTACGGGGGTCTGGATCACACTGAGGAAGTGGGAGTGGGAGCATCCCGGGAAAAACGTGCCAAAACATCTTCTAAGAAGAAGAAACGGTCAAAAGGAAAGTCAGAGAGAGAAGTGTCACCTCCAGACCTGCCCATTGATCCAGATGAGCCAACATACTGCCTGTGTGAGCAGGTGTCCTATGGCGAGATGATTGGCTGTGATAATGATGAATGTCCCATTGAGTGGTTTCATTTCTCCTGTGTTGGGCTTCATCATAAGCCAAAGGGAAAGTGGTACTGCCCCAAGTGTCGAGGTGAGAATGAGAAGACCATGGACAAGGCCTTAGAAAGGGCAAAGAAGGAGAGGGCATACAACAGGTAGCTCACTCTGCCTGGCCCAATGAACACTACTGCATAAAAATTTAATTTTATGTCTTTGTTTCCATTTACTGTTAACACTGTTCTAAACAGTAACAAATTGACAAGAGGGATCTTGTACATAGTTATTTTTGTAACTGCTGCATAGCTGAGAAACAAGATTGCTTCATCCTGGTTGGGATTATTTGTAAAGAATTGACCCGGTACAGTACAGTACAACCTGCATGTTCGTAGCCAGCTGTCCTGCACTTCCAGCCCCCTTGTTTTCATCATGCATGCGACATCACCCACTCCATTATATATACTCAATTAACAAATAAAACATTTCTAAACAAAGAATTTTATATCTTTAACATCTTGGAGGGATGAAGTAAAGAATCTGATAAATGTGATGCAATGCAGCTACTGTAACTCTCTGTCCCCTATATATTAAACACTCTGTTGTTAACTCTATAGTGAACAGTAAGTTAAGATTTCAGACACTTATGTAGTATCATTGTGCATTATTACAGACAGGTGACGTGTCACATGCCACAACAAGCTTTAAATAAAATGTGACTAATTTCATTGTGGGAAAATAGGCATTAAGTAGAGTCCTGCCCTGAATACTACTATTTTGGTTCTGTTCAATTTTTAATGGACACAGTAGTTTGACAATTTACATCCATTAATACGCTACTTCAAGGCCATGTTCATTGAAACAGCTACTGGTTGCTGTAAATGTCCCACTGTTCAATGCATGTGATGGACAATCCAAGTCCTTGTTCTGTGTTCTGACTCCTAAAGTTCACCAAAAGCTAATGAGGCTTCAGCCATGTGAGTTACAGTTCACAGGGATCTTCAGATCTTAAAGCCTTAAACAGAACTGAATATAGTGCCTTCAAAAAAAGGCCTCAGAAGACATTAAATTTGATTTACATTAGTCCTAATCATTTCTCTTGCCTGCTGTAGGCAGACCTGTAGCAAAGACTGTTGCTGCTGCTAGGTTTAATAGCTAGGAAGCTTACTCACTCCTAAGTGTCAACTGTAGTGTAATTAATATAAGTTTAAATGAATTAATAATTTTGAACTGGCTAATCAGTCCATTGTCTGTGACTTGTCTGGGTCCATTTTGCTTAAATGTAATTATTTATATCATTAGAAATCACTGTTACATACTGCTGGGAAGTACTTGAGAAATTATATAATCTAAATAAATCTTAGCCATACTTCCCTGTTAGTTTTCTATCATGCTTACATACTCTGGACCGTATGATCATGAAATGGGATTTAAATAGCACTCTGGTATTAAAAGGTTTTAAAAAGTAATGCTTTTAACTTGGTGAACTCTACATAAACATGGATTCAAATAGTTGCCTTCTAATTAATATTTAGTGTAAAATTCTGTATTTCAGTGAACAATATTTGCATGCCGAGGGGGAAATTTCATATTAGAAGACAAACTTTGAAGGATACCCACTTAATTTGTCAAACACAGACCGCGGAAGTCTCATTAGCTTTTCCTAAATCTGATAATTCATTTTTACACAGAAAGGACTATGGACTTTGTCCCCCATAACTTTGTGGTCAGTATTGAAAGCAGGAACAATTAACAGAAACAACAAAAATAATCTTTGTGTACATATGGACCAGAGAAGACAGACCTCTGCCACGACACCCTGATGGGACAAATGTAAAATTCTAAAATGTTTTTAAAAATGTTTAAAAATCCAAAAGGGATGATCTGAGCAGGTTTCATTTTTAACCTAAGAGCTGTTGCTCTACAACATACAATATTTCAAATTATACTTAGACCTGCAAAAGTGCTGATGCTGTTCCAAGATGTAAAGGAAAAGCACCTCCAGTCTGACAGCAGATCTCCACTCAAAGAATATTGTCATGTAAAATCACTTTGGCTTTAACACCCCTTTGTTACACTTTAGGTGCCATTATTTAGTGGACACAAGATTATATTTGTATACAAAACTATGGCTTACCTCATGAGCTCATCAATCTCTCATAAACTGAGACATAACAAAAGCATTAACTTCAACCAAAGCAATAAAAGTCATTTTGGGGTTAAATACTGAATTTGCAGTCACAATTCAAAAACAAACTTAACAACATAAGATGAATTTGCCTTTTTTATTTACAAGTGCTGAAAAAATGACATGGGAGACAACCAGTGCAAAATCTGTACATAAATTCAGTTGCAGGTTTCTTATATACATGTGTACTGAACAGGAACGTGAATACACTCTTACTGTCATGCATGTAACAGAGTTAACAACACAGCAAAAGACATGGTGTAAAGATGTCTGATTTAGTTGTAGTCCGTGATGCCCAGGCTGCTCATTCTCCCAGGGAAAGGTGGGGTGATCACACTGGAGCCCAGACAAACTTAACAGAACAGATCAGGGGCACAACAGAAGATGACCCATGACTTCATTGATACACCCTCCAAGACATTTAACATAATTAGTCATGGGGAGTTATTACAGCAAGTTAGAACACACCAGAATTTTTGGGTAATGGCCCACAAGTCCATATTGACAAAACATCAAGGCAAGATTCAGCACATTTCCCCTGATGGACTGGAAAAGGGGGATAGTATAGAAAAAATAAATCCCTCCTGGCGGGTAAGAAAAAAAGAAAAACATTCTATGAAAGGAAGTTGAAGGTAAAGTGCATAAAAGCTTAAAATCAAACAGGTTGAGGGGCCCAAAAATTAAGAGGTACTCCACTAAAACTTGCAGCACACACAGCTTTACAATGGAGAGAGCAGCTATCAGGATTGTCAGGTCAACTGTCTCTCCAGCTTTGTTCTACGATGGCAGACACACGCTTCTCGTACTCCCGCTTATTCTCCTGGTAGAGCTGGGCTGCCTGACTGTTGGCTGGACTGTTGGGGTTTGGTTCATCAAGCAGAGACTGAGGAAAAGAACGTCAATTCAGAAGGTGAGAATGTTTCAGCAGAAAATAACCAACCTGCATCAAACTACTAATCTACTTAGTCACGTCTCCACAAATGCACGTCACTAGGTTCCAAGTACATCCATTGTGACTTTGGCTTCAGGTTCATTACGCAACAGCATAATGTTCCAGTTTGTCATCTGACCTTTACAATCAAACAAAATCTGGTCAAAGTCTCAGTCTGTGAATATCATTTTCCAAATTAATTAACAGTACATGAGTATAAATAAGATACACAATTATTTATGTACAACAGTCTCCATCTCAGGAGTATTTTTTAGAATATAGAGTTGCAATTAGCGGTTTATTGTAATATAAATTTTGGTAATCTTTTAATCGGTTTAAGTTTCTTTTAAAAGGGAAAAAATGCAAAATTCCAGCTTCTCAAATCCTTAGTTTCTTTAGTCTTCTACAAATGTAGAATTGTTGAGTTTTGGACTGTTAGTTTGACAAGTCATTTGCAAATATCACTGGGAGCTTTGGGCACTTTCACCATTCTCTGACATTTTATGAACCAAATGATTAACTGATAAATCTAGAATAAACAAATCAGTCGTGAAACTGATTCTAGTTGCAGCTCTACACCTTAGCATAAACATGAAAACTTAGCAAGTTAAACAATTATATGAGAATTGGTTTGCAAATAAATCAGTTTCCTTTTCACAGTTTCTCGGTCAGTAAGGGATTTCTAGTCTAATAACAGAAATTTTAGGTGCAATTATTTTTCTCTTTTATATTATTATAAAGTGAACACCTTTGATTTTTTAACTTTAGGTTATAAAAGAAAGTAAAATAGGGTATATTCACACTTCTTACCTGGATAGATGTAAGAATAGAGGATACATCATAGGTGGGACTCCAACGATTCTGTAGGATGTCCAAACATATACTTCCATCTGCATAGACTGAACAAAAACACAGTTATACACTACCTACAAATATCACTTACACTTTAATGAGCCAGTACATAAGACAATATTCCTACCATTTGGATGAAACATCTTTGACACAAATCGTACTGTGGGGGGTTTGTTGGGGTATTCTTCTGTGAACTCTACAATTAGTTTAAATGTACCTGTGACAAAGACAAAAAATATTCATGAGCAATTAAACATGACTTACTGGTTCAGGTGAGAAATACTTATAGGCAGGATAAGTGTGTTGGAGCAGTCACTTGTCCTAACCTGAATGAAAATCCCTTCTCCATGAACATGAAAAGTTGTATAATACTGGTTTAACAACTGCAGCAAAACTAATAATGATGACTTTCAAGGGAGGAAGAAAAAAACTCTATATAGACTATATAGAGAGTGGTAGCTGTTGACAAATATGATGATGGGGTTCTTAAGCAACTGGCATCTATGTGAGCATATTCTAAACACAGAGTTTGGATGTGGTAAGTTGAAAGTTGACATTGTTTGTGATACAGAGAGATGATTTCTTACTACACAAAATAATAAGTCAGGAACACAATGAGTTACTTACCGTCCTCAAAGGGTGTTCCTTCAGGGCTGTGAGGTTAAAGAAAAAAAAAAAAAAAAGAGTATTTTACCATTAATTTCACATACCAAGTCGCACGCACATTATGGCTGTGTATTGATGTCTTACCCGAATATGACTGCATTCCACACCATAATGTTGTTTTCAGATGGGGCACCACTAACACCAGCTGGGGGATCCTCTTGTAGCCTTGAAAACAAAAAAGAAAGAAAATGTTATAACAGGACCTTTAAATTATAATTCACTTACAGGAATCTCAATTTATGATGGAATGTTCTCTATAATTTAACTACAGTCAAATATTCATATTTCAAATAAACATGACTCTACCTGCTACATAGCTGGCAGCAGGAACTGTTGTAAGCAGACACAATTGCCACATTAAAAACTAATTACTTTCTCACCTTGTAACATTTACACATTTAACCCAGGTGATGTTTAAAATTTTGTCTCTGTAAGTCAATTAAGTCCACTCTATTAATCATCATCATAAATATTGACTACTGTTGTTTACCATTATCTACAACACAACATCGAAAAAGTTTCATCATCCAAGATGTGCTGTACATTAATGTCATTATTTGTAATTAAATAATCTGTCTTGTTTTTATGATTAACTCGCAATATTTAAGTATTCAGTATTAAAATAAGAGAAAGTAAGATTTGCATTATGGTAACACCAGCTCTCACATACTGGCTGAAAACAGAGGTGATGTCTACAGTATATGGCTGCACTTCACACCTCTCCCAGTACTTAGAAAGACCTGTCCAAATTCTTGAAGAACCCCCTTTAGAACTGGAAACACAAAAACTATTACGGAATCTGAAGCTGCTGAAATGAAAATGTTTGAAGACCTTAAAGTAACCAGTCTAATTTAAATTTAGATATGGAGTGATGTGTCTGCTCATATGTGGCAAGTAGTGCAGTTTGCTTGATAGTTAAAAACCAGCTCCATATCCCGTGGAGACATTTCTTTGTTACTGTCAGAAGAACAATACCGTTTGATGCTAAGTACAGAAGATCCATATATACACGTATACACTGTGGCTTCCGCTGTGCTCTCATGTTTCTTTTTCTCACGTTCAACACAATATATTTACATGTGATTTTCAGGTACTACTTTGTAATGTTAAACCCTTGTTTCAGAGTACATCTGCCCATAGTTACTTACCTTACATCTACCAAGCTTTAATTACTTACCTTTAATGAGGTCTGTAATCATTTAACAGCGCTAACGTTAATGCTGGTTAGCAACGCTCAATATCAAACGATAACGTTAAAAAAAACCCAAAAAAAACCAAAAAACAGCAGTGATAAATTAACACCAATGTGTTTTGACCTGGGATAATATTACCAATCAGTCACTTGTCACGAACACTTCAATGGTAACTGGTTTAAAGAGTTAAACGGTGACAGTATCCTTACTCGGCTAACATGCTAGTTAGCACTGTTAGCTTCTAGCTACGGACGAAGCGCCTCTACTAAAATTAACGTTATTTCAGTTGGCTGTTTCAGGTTCGAAAAACACAACATAATGACATAGTATTTGCGTTAAGACTACATTTGACTCTCGGGTGGCGAATATATAGGTTTAATATAAAAGAAAAACATACTGACTGACTATTCAAAGCTAACGTAAGACAAGCTAATGCTAGCTGTTTTTGACAAATCATAGCTAACCATCATCATCGGCATAATTTCTGACCATCAACTCACCGTTTAAAATCTCTCATAAGTCTCCTTCTTGCTGGGGTTGACATGGTTTAATTTGTGAAACACGTAATGACAATACCGATACGTTAACAGGACCTTAGCTTATGAACAAGTTATGTTGTTTTTAGGGGTTATTTAACAACCCAGCGACAGTCCGACTCTTTCCCTCGATAATCCTGACTCTCCGGTTAGCCCAGCTAGGCTTACTGGACGATACCATATCATGAGAGGAGGGGGAGATTTACAGGTGCCACGTTATACAAAAGAAAACATGTATGGGAACATCAGTACAAACCTATGGTTCAGCTTCCACAACATGTGCTGGAGAGATATCTACTTATACACCAGTAAGATACGTGTATGTACTATGTTGTTTTATTCAACAGTCGTTTTTGACCCCCCCCCCCCGTTCCCGTTGAGGGCGTCGTCTGTTGCGGGGCGTGGTCGCAGTGACGTGGTGTTTGTGCAGCCCCGCCGTGATGAAGGTCGCTCCCGGTGACAGGTGACTGTTAACAGGGTACACCGACACGGTTGTGACCCTACATGTGAGGCCGGAGCGGGGTAGCCTCATTGGCGGATAAAACGGGCTATAACAGCTCTCTGATTAATGCACTTGGTCACCTATACACACTGCGCCCTACATCAAATTTCTCTTGAGTAAGAAAGTGGATACGTTTTAAGATGCTAAGTTTCTGTAATACCACGATTTCCTATGCAGCCATTAAAAATAGATGTATTAATGGCAGCTTTTCCAGGAAATGATTTATTTCACAAGTTATCTGTATACGTAAAGCAGTC
Organism: Trachinotus anak; assembly: GCF_046630095.1. Classification (NCBI taxonomy): domain Eukaryota; kingdom Metazoa; phylum Chordata; class Actinopteri; order Carangiformes; family Carangidae; genus Trachinotus; species Trachinotus anak. The sequence goes on from NW_027273852.1 coordinate 11,924,352, forward strand.
AACAATATAATGAAGAATGATTAAGCTTTAACTTTTGCAAACTTTTTTTTTATTTTTTTTTTTATTAATGAGTTACATGGGATGCACTTGCTTTGTTTTTATTAACATGGAGGGGGATCACCCCATTTCTAGCTGAAACAAACAAAATTTAAGTATTGGCAGTGGTTCAATACAGATGCCTACTTTAGTGTATATCACAACAAGGCTATTTACAGCTTAATCACACTTTAATAAACTAAACAAACGCTTTCTCTTCAACACAAACAAAAATCCACTTTGTAAAGCAACTTTCTCATACACATTTCAGATCCATTCACAACAATGGGCCTGCCCTTTACACAACATATAAATGAATCAATGAATAACTGCACCACTCAATGGCTTTAAGGCAAATGAATGCTTGATTAGGCGAACGTGAGATTCAGGCAAAAAGGACGGCCTGTTAACTAGATCCTTGTATTTTTATGATCCGTGATAAAGAAGCATGGTGCTGAAAAGGGCATGGTCATACAACTGCTCTGCTTTCACAGACTTCTGGTGCTCCACCTGGCTGCCCGCTGTGTTGTTCATCTCAGGCGAGTCACTGTAGAGGTGTTGGTCGTGGAGGATTTCTGCTGCTGGGTCATACCCATATGGAAGTTGTGGTTGATTGTGACCATTTGAGGAAAGATCCTCACTGTGTCTCTCACCTGCCACTGGAAATGAGACAAACAGTCAAAGCGCATATAAATAATTTGTGACCATATTCCTGCTTCTACAACACCGATAAGAGGCAGGAAGAGCATACAGAAAAGATGGGTTGATTTTGTTTTGCACAACCCTCAACAGGGTGCTCGTTAAAAGCAGCTAGCTAAAAAAAAAAAAAAAAAAGTTTAAGTCATTTTGTGACCGCGTTTCACCACATTAGAAATGAAATGGTCTGCAGCACTTTGGATTCAACTGTGAATTACAAAATATTCTGCTTTACGTAATCCAACAAGTATTGACCTGAGACCTTGTTTTAAATAGGTCACATCCTGATCTGCTTTGGCATAGTTAGTACTGCATGGCACAGTGACCTACTTCTGTTTCCACAGTGGTATTTAAGCTACTGCCCTTAGTCAAGAAAATCTTAAGTCTTCGAGACTTGTTGGCATGCCAGAATCTAAAAACCAACACAACAAGCTGGGATGATTAAATAAACCCTGTGAAATAATTTTCACGTTTAGAAGCCTTCCTTTACATTAGTCTGAAAAGTGTCATAACTACATGACTTGACAGATGCATAAGAATACATCAAAAAAACAAAGGCCACCACAGTCACATTTATAAAATTTATCAACATTTAATGATTTCACACAATCAAGTACAAAGCTAAACCTGCTCAGTACTAAGCACCAAATGCTCCAAATTGAATGACTATACACTCAAACCTCCTTACATGTAAAACAAAATAATCAGACACCATCTTTAAAATATGAAAAAAAATGAAATTGTACTACAAAATACACAAAGAAATTCCCTTGCCGCTAGCTATAAGAGGTGAAAATAATCTACATAAAGTTATTGTTCTAACTTTTCAATACAGCTCAAGAAATAAGGCTTTTTGCAAAGTATAGAAATCCATGCAAATTTTCTTGAGCAGTACTGTTTATTTATTTAACTACTGATTGTAAAATGGCCAAATACCAATTTCAAAATCAGACTGGCTATTATTATTATTATTATATAACATACAGATGTGCAAGCCCTGCTAGTTGCTTAAAAAAAAAAAAAAAAAACTAACACACACACAGTGAACATTCACCATACTTGAGAATCAATTAAGCACACAGCCAAAATGAACACAAAGGAAGTGCAGGGTAACAACAAAATCCCAAGCCTATGGACCACTATGTCTTAGTACATGACATCTACAAACTACAAAAAAAGCTGCACAAGGAAACATTAATGTTTTAGAAGCTACATTCATGTTGGGATATGCTTTGGCATAAGATAATTCTTGAATATAAAACAGCCTCAGCGTATGCATGGTGGCAGTTAATATCAGTGTATAATAAAGAGTGCTTAGGCACACATCAACGTTTATATAAATGTCTTCATCGATCAAATATTATTTAAAAGAACACTTGACTTATTTAACTCAACTGGGGAAAAAAACATATTCCTACAGAAAAATCTTCGAACCAACATTTAGATATTACACTTCGTGTGTATAGTAATCGCGCTCTTTTGTACCCATCTCCCTTTATAGAACTGTAAAGAAACATGACACTTTTCCGACCCCAATACAGGAGCTTAACAGCTTTAGCTTAGAAATGCTACTGAAATTCACTTACATTTCCAGCACAAGGCCAATGACAATATGTTCGGGTAACCAATAATGCCACCACTGTCCCTACACTATAATGGTGCAATGCATAATTGCGTAATGAGAATCAACAATTTATGACTGATTTGAAACGTGACCAAGACTCCAATCATTTCTTCCATTAAGCCAGTCTATCTTACATTTGCACTGGTGATGCAACCGCTCCGAGGGGAATGTCAATTATTTGGCGTTATCTAGGAGGTTGTTGATTAATTGTGCAAAACAAAACTCATCTTCTTATTATAAACCTAAAAAGTAAGGATTACACAATTATCTGTATAACTGGACAGATGCATTAAATATAACTGTAAAACAAAGAAATCTTTTATCCATCCCAGTATAATCAGGAACATGGAAAAGTAGAAAATACAGCACACACACTGCGATACATCTTTCAAATGTAGCTTACCGACAAATCAAAACAAATATATTCCATTATCCATGTATTATCCAAAAAAAAATTGCCAAGCAATACCAAAAAGATACACTGCACAAATGGGAACATTGGAGTGTGTCGCTATGCACACACAAGCCTTCTACAGGTAGGCATAAGAGTTGGTGCAGCGACAGGGGGTCTGCATTGATGCCACAGTGATGACCTCCAGCTCTTTAGTTGCTGGGCTCGACCTGTCCTGTGCCCCCTGGTCCTCACACTGATCCATGGGCCCCGGCCCTTGAGGTGGCACAAACCCATTCAGCCCAAATGCAAAGGGTCCTGGCCCACCTGAGGTTACAGTTGCTGCCAACTCCATGTTCATGCTCTCCATCTGGGTATCTCCAGCACCACCCAGTGGCCCATTCCCATTCAGCATTTCCGGTGGCATGCCCAGACCTAAGAAAGACATGCACACAAAAATAAAGCTATGACTTAGGGAATATTATTTATTTATTATTCATTTTTATCTTTAATTACTTTTATTATTAATTTCGTCTTATTGCAATGTATTTAATATAATTTTCCGTCTGTGTTTTATTTATTTTATTTGTCTTAAGCTGAATTTAACATTTTAATCTGACCTCTAATGTTTCCTCATTGCGATGTCTTGATGGCGTTGGGAGGTGCTTCTTTTGCTGTTTTATTGTTCGTCATCTATGCAAAGCACTTTGTGCTACATTTTATTGTATGAAAAGTGCTATACAAATAAAGTATGATTGATTGATTGATTGACTTATATTTGAAAAGAAAAATTTCAAATTTTCATTTCCTTAAAGCATGCCAACCATACAATGAACCAGTCTGCTGAAAACTATGCCACAAGCACAGGCAAGCTTAAACTGAATCTTGTTCTTCCTACATCCATTTTAAATGCATTTCTTACTTTAGAAATGCAAATTATGCAGGATTTTTTTTTCTTTAAAGTAAATATTTACACCCTTTTCTATTGAATCAAACTGAATTCTCTGCTTCTCAGTCTAATGTTAAAATGCGGTAATCAGAGTATAACAAAGTGAGGTTGTGTCAGATGTACAGACTGGATTTTCTTTCTTACAAATATATGTTCAGTAATTTTTATAAGCATTACAGGTTGTGATTCTTAGCTAATGATACAAGCTGATCATTTTCCTTTCAAAGAACCTTGCAAAGACATTAAAATCCTCCAAAACCAACTAAAAAACATATTTGATTAGCTTAGTGACCTACCGTTAGGTCTCGCCTTCTTCACTGGGTTTGCTTCCATGCCATCAAATGACCTCTTTCTGTTGGGCACGCCATTCATGAAGCTGCGTCCCTGGATGGTGGGGTGAGAGTGGCCCCCATTCTGGGTCATGCCATTCAGAAAAGCCCCGTTACGGGACTGAGCCATGTTTTGTTGGAAGTTCTGGGCATTGGAGAGAATCTCAGCACACTCCTGGAATCCCTGGGCGTGGGCCAGGTCAGCAGCAGTCAGCCCACTGGCATTCCTCATACTGCACAACGGGAAGAGGGAGTGTTAGAGACACGCGCTGCGCGTTTGGTTTACACAAATAAAAAGACAAACAAAATAAGACAGGCCCAAGCACACACACACGCAGACACACACACACACACTCATTAAGCATATACTCACACACAGACAGACATACAGATGTATAGAAATAGCCTGTGCTGCTCTACCCCCTCACATCCTCTTCGTCATCTTCATGAGAGATGACGACTGATCCCTTTTGGATCATTTGGATCTTCCATAGAACTTAACTCTTGAAAGTGTTTCCAAATAATTGTCTGCTGCAAAAGGACATGATTAAGACATCTGAGGGTGCGCACCAGTTCATTTTAATGAGTACCTGAAACGATCTAACAAACTGGAGAGGATGATTGGATCCAAAGATGCAGGTGATGTAAAGAGTTTGACAAATGTGACACCGTGGAGGATTCTTCAAAGTACTGGAGGTTGCCGTCATCTCACATTTCCACCGCTGATACTGCTCAAGGATTTTCCAGGTAGTGGTTTTGACATTTACCTAATTTTCCCTGTACAAACAGAGCAAGTGCACCTGTGCAGTCAATGTATGATATATATGAAGATGTGTGTTTAAGTTGAAGGGTTACAATGAAAAATAATATTGATTTCTGAAAAAAAGTGATGCCAAAGAGCCTGGCAAGGCAGGAATGTAGAGTTCTTCCAAACAAGTACAAGAATCAGATGTTCTTGATCCAAAAGAGGCAGGGGTGTAACAGACTTGTATCTTCTGAGGAAACACTATTAAATGAGTGCTTATAAGGGAGAATTTGAAAAAAAAGGAACCAAATGTAATCTTCAAGCAGAGACCAGAAATCCAGATGTCTTCTCCTGAGATGGTGAAACTACCAAGATGTCGTCTTCATCTTGTTTCAAGAAAAATGAGGAAGACAATGAAAAGTAAGAGAAACAGCTGTACTACTGTCAGAGCCATTTGTACAACCATTCATAACTCTAATGAGAGTCTGTGCAGGTCCAGCTGTGTTAATCGTGTCCAGTTGCAGCAGGAATTAGGTGATTTTCTGAGTGTAATAATGAATGAGCAAACAGTGCTGTGTCATAGGCTTTCAATGGTCAGACGTGTACTGGTACACGGTACTGTAGTATGGAAGCAATGTCACTGGACAATAAAACCCAAACAATTTACTAGCCCTATCAAGGCAATTGAAAAAATACACAACAATAATCTCTAATACTTATGATGTTGCTGCAGTTATTTAGTAAATAAACTGTTAGGTAGAGAACAGTCCATTGTCTCCTGCTGACGTGAAATTAACATGCAGGAACATGTGTCTGCTAGGCAGCTTTTGACATGGACTTTGAAAATATCCCACGAACCAATAGATGGCTGTTTTCTTGATGATGAGATTTTCCCTCCTGTCCACCGGCCAGTTACAAAACAATACTGTACTTGTTTCGAGCCTAAATGTCACCACACTGCAAAATGAGTTCTCAAAGCAAACAGCCGTGTCTTTGTCAAAGGACTGGGAGCCCTGGCCCACATCCAAGCTTGCACTTATAATTAAAAATGTAAAGAAAAAATGAAAACTTCTCCATCAGTAAACTATTTTAGATGCATATGAATGCACTAAAGAATCAGTCATGCCCGTCTGCAGTAAATAAAAAGGTCTATTTGGAGGTTGCTTTAAGAACCACAGGATTACACACTATGTTTTATTCTATTGTATTTCTATTTTGTTATTTAAGTTGCTGAAACCATGTGACATTGACTTCCACACAATGAAGCAGCTTTTTAGATACACTGTTGCCGTTTGGTCATTCATTTTGTTTTTCCTTCTCTGCATTTTTCTCTAAACAGTTGTGCAAAAAAGAAACATATCAAGAACTAGTGCACATGAAAAACATTTTATAAAGAATTGAAGATTAAAAAAAAAAAAAAAAAAAAAAAGTAAAAATCACACAATAACTTGTTGCACATTACCCGACCCCTTCAAAATTAACGCTTCCAAGGGATTGATCCAAGAAGAGATTACATTTATACTGAAAACCATTTTGTGATAAGGTAGATGGATTGGTCTCACTCTAAGGAATTAAATGTCTTTTGCTGCTGTTTTTAATTCCCAGTCATTTCTACAACTTAGTATTTAAAAGCCCATATTTCTCCCTCTTTGATCAGAAATAGTTCCCTGCGCCAAGTATGGAGCAGAGAGAGATCAATAAATAAAATTATTACCATGAGCAAAATCCATTTTAAGGAACTTGCTGTATTATTTTATCCTTTCTGCAATAATCAGGCACTGTCAGCTACATTTGTTACAATTCTTTCCATGTTAAATGCTGCTACTGGTTCTTTCACATACTGCCCACAGGAAGTCCAGTGGTTAAGCACGCAGCCTTCCAAATCCCACCACAACCTTCCCGTCTCTCCAACTAATGCTTAATCTCAGTTTTCCAACACTGAGAAATGTGATACTTGAGGTAACTGTTCAGTACCTCCCCACCACCCCTCATTTTAGGGAGTAAAGTCTCTCAAGTTTATTGACAAATTATCCGTTCTAGAAACTCCTATAGATTCTTAGTGCGCTCGTGTCAATTTTCAAGTGCTGTAGTGTTACAACAGCAGATGTTATGGAACTTGTGTGTGTTTTGGATACACAAAAATACAGGCTAGACGATCTGAAATGAGGTCAAAAGTGTCTGAGCCACATCAAATAACTGACTTCAAATCAAATGAAAATTTGTGAAAACAGATTGTTTCCAGTTCATCCTACAGTTGTTTATCTTTCCTAATTCTCAGTATATTTCTTTAATAAATACCCAAGTTTCTTTTAAATCTTTATTTTATTCTGTCGCTAAACTTCCCTCATTCATTTGTTTCTTTCACAATCAATTTCTCTTTGACCTTCTTTCAACTGCAAATATTAGATGACCCCTGCATAACTGAAACGCAAGAATCCCATTATAATAACTACAAAAAAAATCAGTTATTCCTTTAGTGAGACCTGACATCTACAGTATGCACTGTTCCAACAAAATGGATAACTGTGGACAACATTAATTAGCCATGGTTTAGTATGGAAATTTAAAAAGGAAGCGTTAATTCTTTGTAAATGCCTGTTATGCTTTGCTTTTCGGTCCTAAGCACACAATATGTATCTTCTCTAACTATCATCTAACCTTCCAGAGGCAGCCTATTATCATGCTAAATGTTGACATGGGACTCACGTGATTAAACCTGTCCATATAAAAGGCTCCTATGGTTAGTTCACAAAATCAAAAAACAAATCATAAAATAAAAACAAAAGACTAGATACAGGAACAATCATGGATAATAAGCAAAGCATGCAGGTCTAAAACTTTAGTTTTGATTCATAAAAAACCTAGCATTAAAACCAATCACCGCAAGAAATACCTCAACAGTTTGCCAGTGTGTAGATAGGAAGCGATAGTGAGAACACTCAATGCCACAACAGTGCGGCTATCCCAGGGAACGGGGCAGACTCAGCAGTGTCTATTCTCCCCCTTTCTAGGATTACTTGAAAAAACCAAGTCATTTCCAATTCAATGGCTGCAAAACATTAAGACGTACGGTTCTGGTTCTGTTAACAGTATAGAAAACTTTTTTTTGTAACTTATTGTCACTTTCATAAAGGAAAAGGTGACAAAGATTAGATGTCAAAACAGACTATGATACTGTATAGGGTTAATACTGTGACATACAAAATAAAACATTTCTGTGTATAAAGTAAAATATTTGGTACAGTGAAATGACAGTGAATAACCATTGCAACAGGATGAGTGTTAGCATTAAACAGTTAATAGTTCAGTACATGATCCTATGCAAATCTAACCCATCTCACTCAGCTGCTCTAAGCCTCTGTCTCTGCACTACTCTCATCACCGGCAGCCTCTAAGCACTGTCCTACCTGCTGCTACCTTTCTAATGGACCACCTTAACAGTTTGAGGCTCATGACAAATAAAAAAAATAAAAGCTTTTTAATGTTTTCACAAAATTTTGAGATTTGGGGATAGTTCAGGAAAAGGTCATTTCTTTTATGTTTTTAATATCTAAGATGGTTTGAATGGATCTAAAAATCACATTTGGAGGTGGGCCCTATGGAAGTTTTAAAAATGATCAGAGCTTTGTTTAGACATTTTTTCACGACATTTATTAAATATTGTGGATTTGTGTTAAGATCTTTTTACATTTGTTTTGTGTTTTGTTTGGGAAAAAAATCTTTCAGGTATCTAAGGTTTAACGCTGTAAGAGATTCAACTTAGTCACAAGAACCGGGAGCAAAGATTAACATGAGAATTTTGTCTCATTAAGATTATATGGAGAGAAAGTTGACAAATGAGACGATGATTTTCTTATGAAGGTGGGCAAGACCACAAGACTTCCAGTTATGCCTAACGAAGATAACTCAGATGCGATACTGTTGTCCCGACGGAAAGCTGTACTTACTATCTAGTGGGACAAAGATATGCATCACATGATGATCAGGACACTTCCCTCTTCAGTCATTCAACACCATTAATCCCCCTGTCGAGAACCAGGGCAGTGAAAGAGTTTGCAAGAAAATTAGTGAATGGGGCAGGGGACATGTAGTCTACTGAAGGATTTCCTCAGGGGGTTTCCCACCATGACACCACTGGTATAGTAAAAAAAAAAAAGTTCAAACTCCAACAAATCTGTGTTGCCAACGCTTCAAGTAAATGTATAAAAGCCTCTGAGGGTGAATTAGACTGTGAAATACATTTGAATATTTCAGAACAGATGAACTATCAGGCCCCTGATCTCAATGAGCCCACAGTTAGTCATCAGGCGCTGTTGGCTGATAATTTGATCCCCTGTGGCCTGCAGTTTTGCGGCATGTCCAGAACCACAGCCAGCCTTTATCAGCAGCTGTTTGGCCAACTGAGTGCGTTGAATAAGTAACAGAGGCAGAAAGTGAAAGATGGTCGAATATCTGTTTCGGTGTTTCGTTATGAATCAGAGATCAATCCATTCAGTGCGATTTCTTCTCACTTCAACTCCGCCTCTTCATTTTTTCTTCCACAAGCTATTGGAGAAGAGCAGGAAAAGTGCCGGCGGCAAAGTGTTCTAAAATATATTCCAAGGATACGGACAACACGAGAGGACAAGAGGTGGAGCTAAGTGTTTCAACTGAAGGGCAGAAGACAAGGGCCCCCTTACTCAAGAATCCTCGCACGGCGAGTCTGAACCATTAGAAGAGGAGAATTCAAGAAAACGCTTTGATAAGAGCAAGGATGTGATTACTTACAAAGTTCAGTGTCCATATCATTAATGTGATGCAGCAAATCCTGCTTGTATAAAGCAATAAATAGGGTATCACCACTGTTAAAGGTTAGATTTGAATTCGATAACATGACCAATAATGTTAACACGAGAGTTGTATGGATGGCTCTGCTAGTTTGAACAAAGAAAAAAATATTATACTCTACTTAGACCTAGAACTGTTAAAGGGGATACTTCACTGGAATATATCTTCTGAAATACTGGAGAAATGAAGACTCCATTATAGTGTATCTGAGTGTGTTTGTCAGTGAGTCAACCACAGTGTAAGCCAGAATGTTTTTTTTTCCCTGGTATTCACCCACAGAGACAAAGACTTTGCCAAAAGGAGCCTTGTTTCTTTTGTAGCTTTAATTATATTTATTATAATGCAACAGGTTCCACTGTAGACTGTTCATCGTTTTCTGATTTTTATTGTGGACAGCAGCGTGGACCTTTTTAGAGGTGTGACAACAGGGGGCTTGAATCTGTTGAAAGATGATATTAGCCATTGCACATTTCGTGAGAAAACTGACAGGAATCTTAGAAGGAAAATTGAGAGCATGTAGGTGTTTTCATGTCAACTTGAAAAAGGACATTCCAAAAATGTGATGGAGGTTTTAACCTGGAGTGAAGGAAAGACTCATTAGGAAAAATATATAAATGAAAAATATTTAAGAAGCTGAAATCAACTGTAATTTATTATATATAATGTTGATCTGCTGAAATATTATGGAAATATTAATTCAAAAATGGGTTTTAACAGCTGAAAAGGTAAATCTACAAAACGTTTGATTATCTACTGAATTTTATGTCTTCTATTTATTCTGCAACAAAAACAATTTAGACAGGATTGTAATCAGGCCTGTATTTAGATTTATGATTGGAAATGTAAAAATACAAAATTCTAAACTTAAATTATAAAGTATTTCATTATTATTTTTTATTTTAAAAATATTTCTAATGTAAATAGTTTTTTTTTAATATTCATGTTCTACATTGTTTTTTCTGTGCAGCAAAACATGTTAAACATCACGAGCAATAAAACATTTATACTCCAAATGGCATATATATTAATTTCAGTGGTGTGTTTGATATTTATAGACTATTTTAATTTTAATTTGAAAAACAAAAGTACAAGGAATACTTGACTTTAAAATGGTTTTAGGCTTTGGGCATTTTTAGCTTTGGGTGATGAGTAAACAGATTTGAATTATTAGTAACAGACGTTTGACACCTATTAAATTTTAAAGTTAGGTTAAAAGTTATTTTGTCATGAGCCTCATTCCCACTTGTGTGCCTTAGTTCCCCTCCCAGTTGTGCCCCACTACATTTCTTTGTCATAACTTAAAAAAATTACTTGATAATAAACTAAACTAAACACAATATCTATAATCTGCAGGGGAAAAAAAGTCACATATCATTTTCATCATAAATATTACTCATCAGCTGATAACCAAATGCACATTACATGATGTCAACAAGAAGTGAAGAATTTATTAAAACATGTCTGCACAAAATAATTGCATTTAATTTGCTCAAACAGCCAATGCAACCAGGGGTTTCATGTGGTTTGGAAAATTACCTTTCAGTTAGGAGTAAAAAGCAAATCATCCTGGTCTCAAAATCTGACTTGACTGACTCAGCTGCCAGGGTCAATCATCCATAAAATCATTTATATATTTATTTTTAAATTCACCAACTGGGTGAGTGCAGTCTCTGAAACTGTGAAGAAGATATACATTACACATTTGTGTTTCAACAAACTTTAAAAAGGTGTGTCAGATTTTATTTGATATTGCCAAATACAAATGTCTTTTCCCCTTAATGCAACATAAGCCTAATAACTAAAACTCACAGCCACTAGTTCACTATGGCACATGTGGTTTTTTTTTTCACTGACAATATTCGGTGAGCTCAGATTTACTTGGCCACGTAACGACTATGTTCTCTGACGACAGCATAAAAACATACAAAAACTACACAGAATAAACTGTACATCTTTAAACTCCCTGGTTGCTTTGGGTTTATCTACTTCAATGGGATCAGAAAGAAAAGACATAAAGCTTGTTGCGAAAAAAAATGAAACTCCAAGCAAAGCATCAATAGTTAAACTGAGAAGGTCAATCTACCATCTAAACTGGTAAATCTATCGTCAAAATATGCTGCGACTTACACCATCTTTGCATTTCTGCATTAATACACAAACTTATACACACTTCTTGCAAACTGATTAATTAAACTATGATCAATTACAAGTAACAAGCAGCACAAAAAGTAATGTTTACACGCTTATTTGAAATAGGATTCTGGCAATAGGTAAATGAAGTGCTTAGTTTATTGAGTTCACTCACTTACATGGCCTTTGGGAAATAATAAGAATGATCTGTTCAGGTATGCAAGGCAAAAAAAAAAAAGAGTTACATGATTATGTGTAATTGTTTCACCTCCCTGCAGGTCTTGGATCTAAACTTAGAAAACAGGAAAGATGGGTTGTCTCCTCCCCTTTGTACACGCCTCAGTTACACCAACCATGACAATGTTTTCTATAAAGGGAATAATCCCAACAAAGCACAAAGGCAGCTGCCAACTGTAAAGGTATGGCTGAGCATTATGACTGAGGCAGATTATCTATCCACATCCTAAAATGCCACTGAGAAACAAGGTGGTCCTGGCTGGTTAAATCCCTAATGTAACATTCATGATCACAAAATCCATATTTACTAATGTTTACATTATTGTATTACAGCAAGACCATTTGTTGTATTCTTTAATAAAAGTCCAACGGCACGTTGTAAAAGAATGTAAGAACACAGCCAAAATAGTCTCAGCAAAACCTGATCTTGCTGTTCGTGTGAGGATGAAACCTGTTCTCACTGTTACAGTTTCATTCTATGCAACAGAAATATGGTCTTTTCTTCCTGAGAGTAAAAAGGCCTTCAGAAAAAAGAGGCAATGTGCATTTGGTCATCCAGTCAAGCTGTGTATGTAAGACACTAACCAAAACAAATGTTAACAAAGAAAACCACACTCTAGATTTAACAAAGATCATGCAATATGGCCTACTAAGGCTAAAAACAGTTTATCAACCTTTACATTAAGTTGTCCTCATGTTCGAGTAATAATCATGCTGGATTTACAAGAGCCAGTTAAGATCAAAGACACCTCGCCGAGTTAATTATCAACTTATATTAAAACGCAGCTTGTCCTCGAATGACAAAGGTAATATAAAAGGTGCCTGCTCAAAGTAAATGTAATTAATTTATGAATCATTCTCTATGTCTGGAGATAACATTATTACACACAGAGGACAACTTAATGCGAATTGTTGCAATGATAAACAACAATTTCAAGGATTAACAAAATGTGTCACATTTTCAAAGGAGCACCATCAATTATTTTACAATCTAGCAACACATCTCAGGATCAAACTGTTTTGAGCTCAAGTGGTTGAACAATGAACACTGTGTTTATTTAACAACAGTTTAACATTCTGCAGCAGAAACTGTCGCAAGATGATTACAATGCAACTTTCTAGTCAAAATTCTTTGCTTAAATCTGTTTTAACAGCTTTAAGAGGCTACAGCAGCCATCAGCTTATTACTTAAAAGATGCTGAGAAACATAAATGTTTTATGCAGTTTTCTGGAACACAATTTTACCACCAGAATATGTTTATTGTATGGATCTTTAAATTCTGTGCTCAGTTTGATCTTCTGTAGAGATGTAGAGCATGTATGCTCAGTTTTTTGACAACATCGCCAGGATTGTTTACAGTGATGTATAGTATACAGCTTGAAGTTATTAATGGTTAAGTTACCGTATATTCGAGCAGCTTCTTTCTGGCTGGGTATGTGTAAAACAGTCATTGTATGAAAATATCATTTAATCTAGTTCAGTTATTGTTGAAATTTGTTCCGACCTGTAAAGTTAATTTGCAGATTCTCTGACTTTCTTTTGGAATCTGCTTATAAATCCAGCGTTTTAAATGTCATCACTGCTCTGATTTGAGTTTGGTGGTGATCCCTTGTAAAGGTGTAACTGAGTAGTTGGATAGTACAGAGGAAAAAGAGATGTGGACACGGGACTGATCACAGGACTTACTCAGCTTTCGCTCCCTGAATCAAGAGAGCGTTGATACACTCCAGACTGCCCGCGCGAGCAGCCTTGTGGATGGGCGTCTCGCCCACATAGTCCTGAGTGATGATAAAAGACTGCGGTTACACACACACACAGGAAAGCATGACTGTGTTGTGCACAGGAACAGTAGTTTGGGCCTAAACACTTCTGTTTCATTTACTAAATATACACATGATTACGTTTTTAAACCCAATATTCCCTCCCTTACTGCCTCCTTCTACATTTCCGAGGTTAGAAAAAAGATTCAAGGAACAATAACAGGGTGTAACTCTGCAGGGCAGAGCCTGAACTTTTCCCCCAGACTTCACCACCACCCACACACATTTACAGTTACACATTAGTAAGAGTGCAAATGGAAGAGAGAGAAAACACACGCACACTGAGAAGGCTTTCTCTAGCCATGACGAAATATGGGCTGTGCTCACATACTCCTTTGTTGTACTACCCCAACAACAGCCACTTGGTCAACATATTCTTAAATCCAACAGCTGTTAGAAATCATAGAATTTCCTCAGGTGTTTTTTTTTTTTTCAAGAAATGCTGAGCAAATTCAAAAGCAATCGTTAGTAATATGTCTCACGATGACAACAACATGTTATGTCATTGTGACCTACTAATCTGATTTCTCTCAGCAGTGCAGCGCAGCATAAAATATAGCCCCAGAGCCTGAGTTTCTGCAGGAGAACACATGAAAAGGCACAGCGCTAACAGAAAATGTAACGGACACAGATAACCTGAATGTAGGTCAAGGGGAGGGGTAAGCAATAGCAATACACTGCAAGGGTCGTGATCCTAAGTGATCCTCCCTGATGGGATCAGTCTGAGCTCAACCTCTTTGCTCTGCTCTTTTTACTCACGTATTTATAACTCTGTCAATATATATTAGAAGTTTTTAACATAAAAGTGATTTATTGTTAAATGTTAACGTAACATTTTATTTGCAATTTCCCTGGTAGAATAGTCAGTGTGCTTTGTTAAAGATCATCAAGGTCACATGAGTCTCTCTGGGAAATGTCAACTAGGAAAATTCCTGTGAACTTGTTCGTGGCTTGTTGGGGGATTTTCACAGCACCAAACTGCACTATGAAATATGTTTGGGGTATTGTGCGCAGGCTGGTGTTGAGTGTGCATCTGATGCCATACCTGTCTGTTTATATCTGCGCCGGCTTGGAGCAGCCATAACAAACACTCAGGGTGGCCCCCAAACGCAGCAATGTGAGTGGGCGTCTGTGCAAACCTGGAGGTGACTGCGTTCACACCACAGCCCACCTGAACCAGACGCACAACACACTCCAGCTGTGTGCAGACAAAGGGCAATGCATAGGAAGTCAGACAGATTATAACTTTTCTGCAGTGATTCATTCATGGCTTTCAAAGGAGACACCGGGCAGGTGAAGACAAGCGTCGCGCAGAGGCCTCGGTCTTTGCAGCTTCGCTTTGGGCATGCGTCCAATTTGAGTGCGAACCGCAGGCCTGCTGTGTGCAGGCTGTGAAACAAATCATCACAACTATGTGTTGCTGGGGAGAGGTCTGCAGACCTCAGCAGGCCCGTCAGAAACGAGCCTTTCACGGTTAAAGTTGACGTGGGAAATCACTTTAACTCATCATGTTTTCAAAACAAAGCTTAAAAAAAAAAATCTAACCATTACTTCAGCTTTGAGCTAATAAACCTGGTTATACAACATTTCCAGCTTAAATGTTCAACAATGTGATTACGTTGATTATCTTTTGTTGAGATAACCTCGCCGCTTCTTTGTCTCATGTGATGGTAGTTGTCGGTAACATTTTCCCGCTGAATGAAGCCTCTCTGACGGATGTAACTGAACTATTGTGCACACCGATGTATATGATGGACAAAGGGGCATGTTTCAACGCTGTTAGTCCGCTGTCTGGCTCGTCTCAGCTAACATCAGGAAATGGCCGAGACTCGGCTCATGTCGGCGCTGACGCTCGTCCTGGACGCCGTTTTTTTTTTTTTTTTTTTATTATTATTATTTACCGAAATATTAATGAACAGAAACACGGTGGGTCAAATACTGAGTTGGCGACCTACCTTTCCGAAGTGAGCCGCCCAGTGTATGGGCGTCCAGCCGTAGAAGGTGTCCTCCACGGTGAGGTCAGCCGGGTTTGAAGCGCGCTGAAGGAGGGAGCACAAGGCGCCGACGTCTCCATCCCTGCACGCCCGGTGCAGCGGGAAGCGGCTGGTTAGGACCTCCTCGCTCGAGAACCCAGACTCCACTCCCACCGACATTGTTACAAAAACGGGGCAAAAACGGTCGACGAGGGCTGACTGCTTTTGAGCGTACAGCCAAGCGAGAGGCTGGTGTTTGATCCCGGTCGCTGATGGGGGCGCCTGTGTGTCAGGACCCGCGCCGCCCTGACTGCTGGGTTTCTGCCTGACGACACGGAGCGGAGCGGAGCGGAGCGGAGCGAGAAGTGAGCCGGGTGAGCCGCAAACTCCGGACTGGATTCACGACCCCCTCACTCCCGATCCCTCTCCTCCTTCCCTCGGTGAAGGTGTGGCCCACCGAGAGCGAGCAGCTATTTTTCCACTCTGTTTTATGAGTTAGATACGAATCAGTTTACATTGGTGCTTATTGCCTTCGGGAGATATAAATACCCCTGTGCTGATACTGACGACAGCTCCCGCCTTCTCAAGACTACTCGGCTTTTATTTGTCACTAAACTAACTGTCAGTCATATACACGGGCTGTATAAAAGCAACCACACATAGGTTTAAAGACTCACTCGAGCACGAACAGACAAAGGTGAGTTTGCTTTAATCGGTACAGGTACTGAGCTCAGAGCAGAGAGCAAACCCTATTCTCGGCTCGGCTCCGCTCGGCTCCGCTCGGCTCGGCTCGGCTCGGCTCGGCTGCTGCTGGAACCCTCGTACAAATTCGTTGCCCTCTCACTACAAGCCGAACTGCAGCCCGTAACGTCGGAGAAAGCCGAAGACATCTCTTGGGAGGTTCGGGGCCTGTCACGTTCGTCAGGCAGTAGACTCAGTGCCTGTTAGCCTGTAGGGATAATTCCTGATTCCTGAGTTTGGAGAGACACACTGCTGCAGTTTAGTTAGTGCCTGTCAGCGTTATTTGATTTACATCATCTGCTTAATATCCTGGATATTTCTTGTTACCAAGGAAAATCATCAGTTTTCTTGATTTGACTTTCGAGCTCCAAACTGAACCTAGTCCACAAAATACATTTACTATATATTATTGTTATTATTATTATTATTATTATTATTACTTTGCTTATTGTTCTATAGCCCATACCTGTCAGATGATGATATCTGCATGACTTGGCTACAGTAATTGTACACTACTAGTACATTGACATGCCTCACAACTGCTGGTCTTATGTGTTTAGTGTGTCAATACTTTAATTTACTGACTTAAAAACCACTTCTATAAACATTTTTTTAAAGATTTATATTACGGTTGGTAACACTGTAAGCCTATATTTATCCATCGTTATTTAATACTGCTCTGCATGACTAATTAGTGCAAAATGTGATTATTGACAGCATTGCTAATTTGTGCTTCACATTGCTTTGCATGACACCATATACTGAACAGTAGATATTATTGTTATATTATTACATCACTGTTTTGCGATGTATAGGTAAAAGTACTAAAGTTATTTATCATCAAAAATGTAATGAAAGTATCACAAGGACTCATGCAGAATTGCCCCTTCCAGGAATATTATTATGTATTATATTATTTAATTATTGTCACTAATGCATAAACATGTTTGTTGTATTTTAGAGCTTTTCTTTCTTTTCTTTTCTTTTTTTTTTAACTATACTTTCTTCATTACAAAACATGTGGGTCCATAACCCCTAACATATTTTTTCTTCCTTACAACCCTCCCTGAAAAAATATCCCACGGTGTCCGCTCTGACTCTAATTTTAGCTTTACTTAACCATTACAGTTCAACTTTATACTGAACACTATTAATACTAAAATACCACTAATACACAAAAAGTTAGGACACACAACATTAAGCTACTATTTAATAACTTTGGCTTATCATGTATTTTTTCACAATAAGATAGTAGTAAGTTAAACTTTATAGATAGTGTCATCTGGAGCCCATAATCCATTAGTCCCTCTTTTACAGTCAGCTGCCCAGTGTGTGGGCGTCCAGGAAAACTGAGGGAAAATGTTATCATTGGCTTAAGTCACACAGAGTGATATTTAAGAAAATATGCCACTGAAAATGGTAACAGACATGCAATTTCTAGGTCTTTATGCTATGCTTCATCTTTACCACAAGATGGGAGTATACAACAAGAACTGGACAAACACAAGCAAGGCTCTGACTGGTGCCATCAGGCAGTGAAACAGGTGGTAATACCAGAATATCTGCGTTTCTTTTTTTCTTATTTTAAATCTTGTTAGTATGATTATTATTTTTGTGTTTAAATACAAACAAACCCTAATGTTGCACATGAGCTATTGTCAGTATATGGAAAACCATTTTGGTAGCCATTTCTGTTTTTGTGGTGAAGTGTTATTTCTGTACACTGGAGGGAGATATTGACCACAGTAGGTCACCTTGACTGGCTGACGTATAGTGTTGCGTCCCTCCTGAGCCATAAGAAGTCAGTTATGGGTCAATATCAATCCGCATCCCTTACGTTCAGATCACTCTGGGTCAGTCCAGGAGCAGTCTCAGGTCCAGATTTGACGCAATGTTTGGAGCCCTGTATATTTTTGATTTGCCTGGTGTCATTGTCATCTTCAGTGGGTTGAATTTTTCAGCTACACGGACAAATGCAACAGACGTCATTGTGATTACACAGTTAGAAAATACCAGAGCAACAACACCACCCCATTGGTTAAGTGGCATTTCAGAACAACTGCTGAATTCAAACCCAAATGTAGATTTTCACTGTAGCTTTTACAAACATTATTATTATTATTATTATTATTATTATTAGCATCAAAATATTCTTAAAATACCTGAAGTTATGGTACTCATTATGCAGAATGGCCCATTTCAAAATAATGTATATCATATTAGAGGATCCTATATAATGATGTATCACTGTGTGGGGGTTAATTTTAATTCCCTCATGTACTTCTGGGTAACCTAATCTATAATAATGTCTCATAATTTGTGAGTCAATTACATTTTGTATTTATAATTGGAATCTGAAAAGTGTCTAGTAACTAAAGCGCTCAAATAAATGTGATGGTGTTATAAATACAATATTGGGCCCTGAATTGCAAAGGAGAAGAAATATTAAGTAGCATAAAATGGAAAACACACAAAAAAATATCTTCAAAATTGCACTTCTTGTCCTGCTCGATTCGCTCCATCCATCAACCATCTTCCAATTTTTACAAACCAGTTTATCCTGTGGAGATGACGTCTATCCCAGCATGCACTGGGCAAGGTTCAGAGCTGTTTTCTGGTAGAGAAAGGCTTTGGAGTGAAGAGAATGTTAATGAACCTCGGTGAGGTGCGTCATCCTGACATCACTGTGATGATATCATGCTCCACCTCATTGGCAAACCATCCAGCATGCTGTGGGAGGCACCTCATTATCCACTTTTCCCATGCCATCACCTTCACCTCCCTTCAACAAGTGGCATCTAGGTCAGTATTTACGGATTTGGACACTAATTAGTATGAGACAACACAATGGTATGCAAAAAATGTTTTGGTCAGGAGGGGATCAGTGCACCCCTCCCTATTCCCCTACTGTGCCTTCTCCTTATCATGTGAAATCCTGTGCATAACACACATGCACACACTTTAATGAATATGGATGAAAAAAGAAATTATCTGATGATCCAAATATAGAACAGAGTATGTCACTTATTGCCATGCTGAGGAACATTTCCACTCATATTGTGTTAAAATGCACCAAATCAAATCAGGCTATATTAAACTGAAAAGATACAGAAACACAAATACTTTAGGGATCCCTCTGAGTATAAAAGCAGGAGAAGGGAGAAGTGGAGAATTGCTAAGTTTTGTTTCAGCTGTTCCTGTGGCACCACATTTTTTTTTGAAATGGTTATGAATGATCATATTAGTGTCATTTTAAAGGAGCACTCCACTGATTTAGTATTGCAACCCTACAGTCTGAGGCTGTCAGACTGATGGTGGACAGTTAAAAAAGGATCAAAACTGATGCAGCAGAACCAGTGATAACGTTTTTATTCCTTGCATTCTTCTTCCCTGTCATAACATGGCACCCACACTACCCACTATGCAACTTGATGGCAACACTTCAGTCTCAGATTCAGGTTAGCTTAGCTAATGTTCAGGTAATCATATTTTGCACACAGTAGTCAAACCCATCATTTTTTTCATGTGTGGCTTAGTTTCAGTAATCTTTGATAGTAAGCTGCCCTGACAGTGTTGACCTTTGAGGGGACAGAAAACCAGAGAGTCCAAAATGGAGGAAGCTATTGTAGCCTATAAGCTGAGTGTTCACATTCAGTTTTATATAACCTCCTCTAACGAGTATAGATTCCTTACCCTCCACAGAGATGTCATTTGCTGCGTTGTCACAATGTCACCAAAGAAGGATTCACTTTGCTGCACCACTTTATCACCAGGCCTTTAAGATAAAATTAATATTGTATAGACAGTAGATTTGTAGCCTAATACAAGACCACGGCGATTCACAGTATACTTTCCTGATGCATATTGTGGCAACAGTTTCACATATTATTTAACCAGTGTGATGCCAGTTGAGCCAAACAAGCAAATATATTGATTGGTTAGGCAGTTTGAGCCAAATATCACAGAAGTGAGTGAGGATTTCTGACTGCAAAATATACAAACAGAGCTGGGTGTACATTGTGTTTCTACATTTTGATTATCATGTCTGCTTGAGTGTTATGTGACACTATATTGATCTTTAGAAAGGGGGACGGTGGGGTGTTAGATCAGCATATGAAAAAAAAAAAAGAAAACTAATTGAAGCCTTTTTGTGGGTGAATCACATTCAGTTCTGTGTCAAGTTATTCTGATGAGCTGTTTCTCTGTCTCTTCATGCGTCACTCCAATGTGAATTTGTGGACCTACTGCCAGGTTCTGTGTCTTGATTCTCTGTTATTGACCTTGACTACTTAACTACACAGGAATGTCCTCTGATAAGCTTATCAGCCAGGGTCAATATCCCACCTGACTACTGTCTGTTTGCTGAGATCGGACATACTGAACTGAAACTCGGTCTTCAAGCTCACTTCAGTCCACTTAGTCCTGCCTTTACTTTGATACTGATCATCCTGCTGAGCTGAGTGAAGCGCTGCTGCAGCTCTGACGAAACCAGATTAGACTATATGACAAATTCAATGAGAGAGTGCGTCTTTTTGCCATTTCAGGGATACAGCATGTCCTATTTATCTTCCCAGTCTTCCCTTTGCATGTTTCTACAGAGTCACATGAGTACAAAGGATTGTTTGCTGACGTCTGATAATGCACCTCTGAGTCAACTCCACACAGACGAAAGAGGAATGACGCAAAGGTGTTAGGTATCACTTTGGTAAACAGAAAGGGGACTGGTGGGTTATAGATGTCGGACTTACATGGAAATGTGTGAAATCATTTTTGCTGAACCCTCTCTCTCTCTCTCTCTCTCTCTCACACACACACACACACACACAGACAAAAACACAGAGTTCTGCTTCGTTCTCACTCTCAGCCTCATAGTAATGTGCTGTACTCATCACAGCAGTGTAAGTGTCCTCTTGCAGCTTGTGATCTGTTGTGTGCTCACCAGTTAGAGTTAGTCTCTTCACTTTCATGTGAAAATGGGTTTATGATTTTTATTTTTTTTTAAAACCTGCAATGCTGATTGAGAACTGTTTTCCTTCCTTTCAAGGGCACAAAGGGGGATGGAATAGGCCAATATCAGAATAAAAGTACTGGTTTAGGAGGTTACATCAGTGAAAACCTTCTCAAAAAACTACTTTATAACCATTAAAATTATTTGCTGACCTGTTTGTATTTGGGACAACCACTAGACTACAAGGCAATGATAAAGGAAACCACTAATAAGTGTTAAGGCTGGGGTATGCTTGAAACGAACAATGTGCCTGCTGTCATAGAGGGGCAAATTAATAATTTAAAACGGGATAATGGTGCAATTATACCACGGTCTAATCTCAGAGGCATTCATAATGTTGCAGTCATTTGTATGCATGGGAAATGACAGAAGTACTGTAGTTGTGGGAAGAAAGAAAAAAGAGCTTGACAGAGAAGTTCCTGCTTATTTTGTCACTCCTACGCACCAGCGCAATCACTGTTATTACTTTTTATTGAACCTCCGCTCCTCCTCGAGTATGAACTGCTCCATATCAGAGACGTGGTGTGCAGTGTAGTCACTGTGTCACCAAGAATCAAATAATAGAAGCACGGATTAATTTAGTAACATGAGATGGTTTTGACACATGTTGACAATCCAACAACTGCTTCAGTTGGAGCGTACTGACAAAGATGGTGCCAACTGTGACTCATCTAGATCAAACCATAAAAATGACTTTTTGGCAAAAAGAGTGGAGAAAAAAGCTGTCATTTAGGTCATCCTAATATAGGATTTATTTTTAACTAATGACATAATAATATTTTCAAATATTAGAAAGCAAGGCAAAGTTTATTTATATAGTACTTTTGACCGACACTTGTCACAAAGTGCTTCGCAATTAAAAGACTGAAATTAAATGGAAGAATTAATATCAAAACACCAGATGAAGATATACAAGAGGAAAACACATATAAGACACTGGTTAAGAGCATAAAATACCACATGCTACCTAAAAGCCTGTCTGAACAGATGGGTTTTCAGTAGCTTTTTAAAAGAGTCCACAGAGTCCGGGGATCTAAGTGGAAGGCTATTCCAGAGTGTAGGAGCTATTGAATTAAAAAAAAAAAAAAAAAAAAACCCACTTGAAAACTTGAAAACTTGAAGGCGCAATCACTCCAGGTCTTTAAGCGTGTTCATGGTATGTTTTAGAAGACCCAGGCTGGAGGACCTAAGAGCTCGCCTTGTGGTTTGGGGGTGAAGGAGCTCTGTGATGTATTCTAGGGCCTGGCCTTGTAGACATCTAAAAGTGAGAACTAAAAATTTTAAATAAATGGAAAGGATGTTAAAAAAGTTTGATTGAAGCAAGCTTTAAAATGTGTAGAGAGTGATCAACTAGCTACCTACATGTGTTCTGGTCACATCCCTGACCTCATCAATGAATAATCATATTTCATAAACTATGTCCTATTATCCAAGGACTGTGGACACATGTTTGTTAAAAATCCTTGATTTGATTTATTTATTTGCACACATAAAACATTACAAATACATCGTGTATAGTCTTTTTTATTAAATCAATGTGCAGGTGAGGTCAGTAACCCACCGAAGGCTTATGTTAAACCTCACCTCAATGTATCAAATTAAATCTCATAAGATCATACAAAATGAGAAAAAAATAATAAAAAGACCAATTGCGTTCTACTAGGAAGTGTGTGGAGAAAAAGCAAAAACATACAAACTGAAATTGCAGACAAGACCCATTTATTACAAGTATTAATTAGGCCGAAGTGAATTGAAAAGTGAATAATGTTTGTTCACTCAATCACAATACAACTTTAAGCTATTTATTCATTCTTTTTACAACTTCCTGTTTTGTTTTTTCTTGTTTCATCTGATTTGTAAGTTAGTTTGTGCAAATTTCTATAGATATTTACAATAAACAATAACCCGAACAATATTTTTGTAGTTCCCATGCATTCCTCTGCAAATATCACTTCTTGTTTGTTACATATTGCAAAACTTTTCAACTTGCCAACAAATCTAAAAATGTCACTAGCATACTGATACTGCGTTGTTAAGTGTGCATGCAGTAAAGCAAAGCTATATGTGCTGCAACAAGCACTTGTATTCCTGAAGTATTTCCCTCTTCCTGCCATTCTCTATCTAGGTCAAAGGTAAAAATCCTGCCCCTGAGACTACTGCTTCCTCCTGTTGTAAATCTTTTCCCAGCCCCCAACCGACCAGAGTTGTATGTGCCAGCATTATAAAGAGTTACACTCCAGACTGAACAAACTCACAAGCTAAATCTGTCACCTCATGGAGGAAATGGGAGGGTGAAATATGAATTTTTTTTCCTGTAATTTCTGACTCTTGTTCACACATTATTTAAACCAATGCTGTCAGAGTAGGTTTCAACCATGTCAACAACCACTGGGCAACTTCTGTATACTTGCATGAGTTCAGTGGGTTAGTTCCTCTTGGGTTGAATGTTCATCAAACAAAGTGTCAAACTCAAATCAGTGTTACAGCTGTTCATCTATAATGTCGGCCATTCTATTTTTAGGCAGTTCCAATGAATCTAATTGTTTTTAATAGTATTTTATCAAAATAACTGTAAATCGTTAACACTATATCAGTTTCTTGTCATAATATAAAGTCATGCATGAAAAACTGAACGCAACATTAATGTGAACTCGCAATTATAAAAAGCACTAATGACCTATAATGGATCTTCTGTGCTGACTGGAATGGGAAGGTCTGTCTTCTCTTCGGAAGCTGGAAAGAAAACTGGATGGGGTGATGAACAAAATAACACTGGAAAAGGAAATCCATGAAGCAAAGCAGTGATGTAATACAGATGATTGTCTGCCCTTGCATGTAGAACTGAATTTGACTGTATGACAAATTTACAGTATGAAGATTTCAGCTACTAAACCATATTAGAAAAGTTCTGTTCATCTGCACCCAGTATTTTCAAGTGTTGAATATGTGCACCAAACCAGTATGTGAACTGATAGACTTATACAAATTTTCAGTAGTAAGATTTTGTTCCTTACTTTCATGATGGGGATTTAAAATCACTTTAATAATTGTGATGGTGTTTAATCTTAATACTTGAACTACGTCCCAAACTGGAAAAAAAAATGTAACCATTATTTGCTAAAACTTCAGTCAACACACTGATGACGTTTGTGGGTGAACACTTTGACAAAATAAATAATAAATCAGTAAATCTACAAGTTTGGGACCCAGTCCATTTGTTTTCAGAATATTTAGATGAAAATCATTTTTCAGCTACCTCTGTTCTTATAGAGAAAATGTAGGTAATAAAATTTTACAAGAGAAAAATTCCTGCCATTCAATCTTGACAAACAATATATTCCTCATGTTACTCACAGAGCGAGTCTGCCAGTGTGACTGATGATTCATAAGTCATCACCTAATTTAAAGTTAAGTTTATTCATATAACAGCTTTCTAGATCATTCTCGAGAAGGTGTCACAAAAAGCTTCACAAAAAAAAAGACAAAGGCAAAATAAAAAACATAAAGTACAACTTGACATCATTGAGAATAAAATCCCTCCTCTAGGGAACAGTAGGAGGAGTCAGTGGGAGGAATAGAAAATCTGTCATAAAATGTAATGACTTAGTCTTGTAGCTTTATGCAAGCAATATAGAGAGTATCTGCATATTATACCAACATGATTTTTTCTTTTAAAGTTTCAAAGGAACATATACGTCAGTACAAGTGCAGTACTGTGAGCTCCTCCTCCATCACTCTGTTATCATAAGATTTTTTACCCCTCCTTTTCTCCTCAATGCTGCACGAGCTAAAGCCACATCAACGACATTAGAGCGATTCCTCTTCTCTTCGATGGTTTTTACCTTCTCCCACATATAAGTCCCTCATACAGAGATGTAATGGATTGCATTGTAATGAGTTATATGTACTCTGCCATTTGTGGCTGAAAGGAAGTGTGCTATTGTTGCACACACACACACACACACACACACTGTTATACCATCTGTTGTTGAAAGTATTCATCATGCTGCATTATACTGCTTCATCTCCTATGTTTAGATATGAATTGTACTTTGTTCCTCCACCACATTGTTCATTTCCCTTGCATGACAAGAGTCTTTGTCTATAATAGACTGTACAGTGCCTGCAACTGAAGCATATGTTCAGGTTACAACACACCACGAACTGCACCTGTCTCTGTCTACTACAAAAATACAAGACTACCAAGATCTACCTGTAGGAGGAGGCCATGTGCCCTCAGTGAGGTGCCCTCCAGGGAGCAGTAAGGCGATCATCAGGCCCAGCAGTGATGCAGTCTCTCTGGACACACTGGTGAAGGGAGGGGGGGAGCTTTGGAGGTGACATCAGTTGCTTCTGACGCCAGCACTGCACCAGCTCTTACACAGAGATTATAATTAACACCTGCTTTTCTTCCTTTCTTTGTCTATCTAAAGTCTGTTTGCATGTTCATGTTCTCTTTTGTTATTGATTCAAGGAGTTTAAATGCCATGAAAGGTCAGGGACAAGATTCCCAAAGCAGTAACATATATCCGTAATACTCTCTCTCTGTGTAAATATATTTATTTTTTTCTTTCTTTAATGCCACTTATGAATAAAAGGTTTCTAAGGGGATTAAATATGAAGATCTCTCTATTGTCCCTTTTGCTTTATTTTTTTCAAAACATAATCGTGTCATCTTTTGTAACAGACTCTTGTCCCACATATTACAGCAGATTAAAAACATGCATTTCACATCTGTAGACATAAACCACAGTGTGCACATCTTCACAAAGAGATGCTTTGAGTTTAGCAGCAGCCACATGAGATACATAAGTACATTCACAGAGTTTGAGTTTTTTTTGTTTGTTTGTTTGTTTGTTTGTTTTATTCAAATAGCCCCACATATGACAGGGGTCACCTTTTTGAATATGACAAGCCTGTGTATAATCTGCTTTGGTTGGAAGACAAGTATATAAAACTGATAGCTTTTAACGATCAAAATAACAAATAAGCTGTGTAAGTGCTTAAAGTAAGTGCTTAAAGTTAATCAGACATAATTTGTACAAAAATTAAATGGTTCTTATCCATACTAGCAGCATGACTCTATAGGGATGGCAATATCAGCTGGTTGGCCAGACCAGAGTGAAATATCCCAACAACTACTGGAAGGATAGACGTGTAATTTTATACAAGCCCACAGGATGAATCCCTCTGACTCTTTTCCTCTAGTGAGATTGACATTTGACATTTGTGGCTCAGAGTGAATGCCTCACCAACTATTGGTCAGATTGCCATTAAATTTTGTAAACACATTCATCCCAGCCACAGGGTGAACTTTGATAACTTTGATGATCCTTGACTTTTCTTCTACCACTATCAGGTCATTTGTAATTGTCCAACACTTTGGTTTATTGCTACTAAAGACCTAAAACAATAATCACATTCCCATCAGCCTCAGCTGTACTTTGTGTTTATTGCTAATTAGCACATGTGAGCATGCTAACATGCTAAACTATATTGCACCTGCTAAAGATCAAATTGCAAGCATTGTCACTGTGAGCATTTCGGCGTACTGACATTAGCATTTAGCTAAAAGCATTGCTACTGTACGCCTAACTACAGCTTGGCAGAGCTGCTAGCATAGCTGTTTCCAAATATCGTTTCATCTGTCATTACTGACACTTGGTTCAATTATTCCAGTATATCATAAAAACATGCTTATGCATGTTATATTTGCAGACATGAACTATATTAATGTCTAGGCCTACACAAAAGGTGGCTGTTCTGTTGTGTATGTTCAAATTTAGTTTAGGAAAAGGTTTGGTTTTGTCAGATATGCAAATATATGTCAAGTATCAGATTTTGGAGCATGGCACAGTTGTACACAATGCGCTTATGTTGGAGTTAAGATAAGAAAATATGTATCACCAAAACATTTCCTTATTTTGGATCATGTCCTATCTGTGCCAAAACAGTGTTTTTATCTACCAGCAAGAGGTGTTCTGCATCTGTCCGATGAACTGCCCACTGTTCAACATGAGGTGATGTTTAAAATGACAAACACAAGCAATGAAAGTGATGTATGAACTCAAATGACGGAAGCGATGAACAGCCAGAAATGTCAGAAAGCATCAGTAAACAGAAATGACAAAAGACATCGGTGTATATTAAACAGTGGACATTAAAGATATCCGACAGGTACAGTAAATGTGAACACAGTCATTAACAACTAGAGCAAATGTTAAACAGCAGGACACTGCACAGCTGCAAGAAACAAATACAATTATGTTATGTATACTATTTTCCTAAAATCTCTCACAGCCGTTGATATCACTTTTGATGTCTGCTTGATCTGTAGCCTGACCTTATCTTGATCCAAACATTACATACTTACATTATTACACTCTACATTACAGGTTGGACCACAAGCACAAACTTCAAACTATTGTTTATCATTAACATCTCTTAGTGATCTCACTGTGATCTCCATAACTTAACATAAAATATGAAATGACCTCATCAGCTAAGGTTACCCAAACCCTGCTGCAGTGTTCATGTTATTTGATTGATATGACCTATGGAAGCTTTACATTTTTTTGACCATTTGACTGTACATTAAAACAATTTTGGTCTCTATTTATTATATTAATGTTGTCTTTAATGTTATTAAAGTTATTAAGAGCCATTAAAACCATAAGGAGCCACACTGCTGCACTTGCTCACATGTTCCTCCATTAAGATAAACATGGCCACTGTAGTTTATGTTGAGCCAGTTCCTTTGCTTCTCATTTGAGCATCAAGTTTGTATCAATCCCCAGCTGAAAACAGCCCCCAACAAATGCGCTATTTCCTTCTATTTGAGTGACATTTGCAAAAAAACTACAGTGTCCCAGCATTTTAAGAAACTGCAAAGCCTTTTTAAATAACATATTTGTCACCAGTTTTTTTTTTCTTTTCTTTTCTTTTTTTTTCTACAAAAAATCAAACTGGCTCGGAGTACCACAGACAGGGAAGAGGGAAGTTGAAAAGTACAGAGAGACCAACTAATGCATTTTTGGTTTTGGTTTTTTCATGAGCTTTATTTACTATATAATAAACCACCAGCCTTAAAGTCCCCATGTCATTTTGCAGCCCATTTGTTCTGACTTTGTGTGACTAAAAGTGTGTCCTTTAAGCCTCATGTAATAACAAAAGCACACTTTTATAGAGCTGCAACTTTGAATGACTGTTTATGCTGTGACCATGCACAGCTACACACTGCATTCAGAGAGTTTGACCTAGTTAGTAAACAGCTTTTGCTTTGCCTGTTGAGGACACATACACACACACACACAGACACACACGCACACACACACACACAGATGCCTGCACACACACGTCAGTGACTCTGACAGCAAACACAATGTACTTTCTATTCTCTCCTCTTACATTATTCTAGTTTGACATCAATAAGAGGAAAGGAAGACAATGGTAATGAGAGAAATGTGTTGATGGAGAACACGTTCTCTGTCCTAGAAACAATCTTCTTCTCTTTTATCTAGTAAAACCTTTAACCCTGTACTGCTCCAACACATTCTGTTTTATTCTCTTTCTGTATTTTTCTTCTTAGGTTTTCACAGAATTAAGAGCGGGGAGTTAAAATCCCAAACAGTAAACGTCACACCAGACACTCCCTAATTAAAACAATAAACGCCATTTATGAGTCTGCAGCTCAGTGATTTCACACCCTCATGCACACTTATATTTGCTGCTAGACGCATGCAGGAAAAAGCCAACATAATCCTGTCTTAAACATGACATGACACCTGTTATAATCGCTCAGCCGTTTGCACTAAATGCCACGGGGGATTATAGCAGATGTCATGTCATGGATTATGGAAGGTTTAAGTATGTACGTGTATAAATCTTTCTCTGTCACCTCCGTGGAGATGCCATGGGCAACCACTTTAATCTCATTTGCGTGTCTGTGTGTTGTGTGTGTGCATTGTGAGGCATATCAGCGTGGCCACAAAAGCAAACATATGGCTCCTTGCAGTGTTTTTTTCTCCCAGCCCTGCAGCCTGTGTGGCTGACTCTCATACTATTGCGGGGTGGGGGGTGGGGGTGGGGGGGGGGGGTGGGGGGGGGGGGTGAACCACAGCTGCTGTCTGACGTAAATGCAGCACAAATGCTCTGTTTGTGCGGTCAGAGCCCCTCTGACAGCTCTAACCAGTTAATGGGTTACCTCACACTCCCTTCCCTTCCTCACCCCTCCGACTCACTTCTGCAGAGTCGCTAAACCTTGTGATGGATGGTACAGTCGAGCATGAGCAGATGCTGAAAGCCCACTGACGTTCAGAGTTGGAAACAGCAACAGACTGTCATCTGTCTGTAATGATGCCAGCTGAGACTGCTGAGTGCATATAAGCTTGAGTTTTTTGTGCAAAATCACTATGCGTTATGCTGGGCTAACACACGACGGGTGCTTAATTAGGAACAACCTTTACCAATGAAGTTCAGTTTACTTCTCTTGATGAGTAGCCATCCAGGTACTTCTAGTGCACTGCATGTTGCCATACTTGTCAATGCGAATGCACTTATGCACTCAAAATAGCAAGTGTGAGTATGGAAGTACATGATTTGAGACACAGGATCTGTGACTGTGACTGTAGACTCTCTGTCTTGTATAGGGAAAATCTACAGGGACTAACAAAAGATGGTACTCATTTGCATTGGGGAAAGTGTTAGATCCAACATTTTTGGACCCATACTGACTAAAACTCGGGATATCTCAACTACTGTTTCTTTCATTTTGACTGTTAATTTTTTAAAAATTTGTCTCTTACAAGTGTCCCAGATTTATTGATGTTCAATATTTAAATTGCTGGATCATCCTTTTAAGTCAGTGACAGAAGCATAGGCATTGATTTACATATGGGATGGGAACACCTTTAAGGGAAGCTAGAATGTACCTACCACATCTTGGCTTATAATCACAAGGCTGGAACAGAGTTCACTGCTGGTTCACTCTTAGCCACACTGTTGCATGCTGTAAATAAGCACAGAGTCCATGCTCACTGCACATGAGTGGAAGTGCTCACATCAGCTCATTGCTCTACTTGCTGTAACATCAGTTTCTATTGTTTATGTTATAGCTATCTAGCAACCAAATCTACAACAATGCTGCAGACAAAAATGAGGGAAGTAATTTGAGTAAAAAGTAAATAAACCCTGCCTTTGTAACATCATCAATGATGCAAATATGCCTTGATTACAAAATCAACCATAAAATAACTCCTGATTTAACTGCCTTATTGACGTCTTTCACCGCACCCTTTGTCTCTCCCAACTGTGAAACCAATCCTGTGCCCTTGTACTGAGCTCAGTGTTTGTGCCACTTTATGATGCAGTAAAGCATAAATGCAAACCACAGCCCAGCTGACTCAGTTCACTGGAAGCCCAACACATCCAGCAGCAGCAGCAGCAGCAACAGCAGCAGCAGCAGCAGCAGCAGCACCACAAGAATCCAACATTATCTGTGAAGACCTGTGAACACACTAAATCCTTATCATGAAGCGTTAGAACTGCACTCTCCTGCAGAAAATTTCTAATGAGGGGGGTCTTTTCTTATTTCTCAGCAAAAGCCACGACCCACTGGGAGAACTATGATGGATTGGTGCACGTCAGAAAGGATTTGGTCACCTCCACTGATCAAGCAGAAAAAAAAATGTAATGAGCCATGTCAAGGTTACACATTGTTTCTACCAAGGACTGTGCATGTGTGTGTTTCCACACATATCCTGAGCATATGTGTGACTGTGTCTGTGAGAGTAGCCTCACTTTTCTACCTCTCTATGAATTGAGGGATTGAGCTGGAGGAGGAAATTGACGTGCATACACGAAGGCATTCCGCTAGCAGTGTAGATTTGATTAGTGTGCAGTGATCTCGATGGAGGGCTCAGTTCGGTTAAGGGGATTGTAAACGTGCCCCTGAGACTTTGACGCAGGCTGCTGACATCATTGCCCATACGTCTTTTTGACCAGGCAGTCTGCTTACCGCTCACTGCCTTGGAGGAGGGGGAAGGCGGTGGGCTGGGGAGAGAAAGGGAGGGAAACAATGACAGTGAGTCTCATATCTGTGAAAGAAGAGGCTTGATGGAGGAGAGATTGAATTAATTATATTGTCGCAGAAAAAATATTAAGATACGGATGTGGCCTTACTAAAAGTGACAAAGGAGCATGTTATGTGGAGGGAGAAATTCATACTGTGGCTAATTTAAAAAAAAAAGGACTGGTGGTATGTGGTGTTCAGCCGCCTACCTGACCCCTATGACCAGGATATTTATACTGTCACTCCTGCAGGAAAATAATTCCACCACCTTCTTCTTCATATCTAAAAAAACATCAGTAAGACTGCAGAAATGTCACCATGCACCTACTGTTAATTATACACAGAGAGTATCACACTGAGATAATGATATTTGACTCACAGTGTGGGAGGCATGGATATCATGGAAAAGAGGAGAGGAAACTTTCCTAGAGAGCCACAGACACAGTGTGTCTCCATGCATGCTATAGATGGAGGTGGTGCCTAAAAGAGAATCCCAGCAAAAATGTAAGCCATTTCCTTGTCATTAAGTATGGAAGCCGAGAAACACCATACTCACAAATATTTTTTCACCCTGTTATCGCAAGATAACTAAGCTCGTTATCTCAAGATAATGAGATATAAGCAAAGAACAGGAGAGAACAGGAGAGAAAGATTTTTGTTTTGTTGAGATAACAAGATAATTATTCCACTATCTTGACATGACAAAACTAAGTTATCTCGTGATAACGGGATAATATCTCAAGAAAACAAAACAACTGTTATCTCGCAATAACAAAAAATTATTTTCTCCTGATAATATCTCATCATTTTGAGATAATGAGCGTTGTTATCTTGAGATTAAAAAAAATATTTGCAAGTATGGCCTTTCTCAGCTTCTGTAATTAAGAGCACTACAGAGTGAATTGTGCTGATTTGGAGTCTTGCAGCTCTCTTATCTCTGCTGCTAAAAATGGCATAAGGTCTGACTGTGGATTGTGCACTTTAAGCTGGATGAGCAGATGCTGCTGTGTAGTGTGGCAGGTGACTCCTTTGCCTCCTTCGCTCTCAGAGATATTTATTTTCCTTCCCTAAGTGGGTGACATTTACTGGCTGCAGAGATTGTAGAACAAGGAGATAAACTGAGGGGGGGAAAAAAAGCAAAGGGGTGTGGGAGAGTGAAAAGCAATGGAAACAAGAGGGGTCTTTGTGCTGCAGTTAATCTGAGGTTAATCATTAAAGTGAGCAGTGGGTGGTCCTGTGCTGGATGAAGAGAGCAGGTCATGTTGGACGAAGAACAGAGGAGGAACTGTGTCAAACTATCTATCGGCTGCTTTTATCTCACAGCAGCCCTAGCAACAAAATTAAACAGTTCAAAACAGTCAGACAGGAGACTGCTCCGACGCTTCCTGTTAGTTGATGTGTCTGACAACATGCTAGACAGCCACACCAGTGAATGTGCAAATCAGAAAAAGTGTTGCACTTCCATGAAAGGACAGTTTGAGGACTTAATTTGCTATAATGCCATAACACTATAATGCTCTCGCTTCAAAATTCAGAACTCTGCCGCTGAATTGAAATAGAAATACTAACTAAACAAGAGATGCCAAGACAAATCCAACTTCACACTGACACTTCATAATAGCACACTTCATTCCCTGGTGTTTTCAGTACATTGTGTTCTTCCTTATTTGCTCTGCGTAGCATGTGCTTTTTAATACTCTAACTGAATCTCATGGAGCACAAAACTGAAAAATTAAATTTAAAAAAACTGTATCAGAAATGAATGATCCCATAGTCCTGCAGCTCCCCGGTAAGCTGGAACACATTTTCTGGATTTATTGTTCTGGCACATCAAAATCACTGGCATATGTGTGAGGAGAAATAAACAATATGTTCTGCACCGACTGTGTGCGTGTGCGTGCGCCCATTCTCTTACAGTGATTGCATAAGTTTTTTTGTGCAGAAGATAAGGAAGAAGGCGAGGTTTGCGCAGGTTGAGTCTGACATAAGTACGTCTTATTTATACAAAACAATTACAGAAAAAAAAGACGGATTACCTAAAATTTTTGTGTGAATTTAAACGAAGAAAATATATGATACCTACAGTAATCTGTAACTTGTGCCTCTTATGCTGCTGTGCGTGTCTACATGTTCTTTTTTTGAACACCTCAGTTGTAGCCAAGGAAGTAAAGTTTGAAGAACCTTTCCTGCTTAACTTCAGGAACAGTCCACATCGCAGCTCATCTTGCAAACCATGAGGGCCGACCTCTTGACCCCAGCTCTAGCTTTCCTTTTTAGGCGTTGGTGCAGAAAAGGATTCCCCTCCCCTCTCCCCCTTATACTGGAAGGTCCAGTGCTCACATGGCAAGAACAGGCAAACACACAGATGTCCTGGATGTCATTTCTGCCTCTCAGACACCCTCCTTCACCCAGCTTAGGTCTCTTAATCCACGCTTAGCTGTTCTTTTCTCTGGCAGACTTCTCTCAAACTCTCTACCACCAAATCAAAAACACATTACGTTTCACTCAACCTGTTGCCAGCCTGCTCTGAACCGACAGCTGCACAAGTAGATGATGGAGGTCAAGCGGTATGCATTAAGCAAAAAAAAAAAAAAAAGAAGAGGAAATGAGTAAAGTGAGTTAGGATGCAACATGTCTAGGGTAAACAGTGGGATGATTAGTCAATTTAGATGAGTGTCTACATGCCAGAACAATACGTGCAAGGACGAGTAATTGATGATGAACCACCTTAACATTTCTGTACCTTGAATCCAAATCTTATCACAGAACTAATCACCACTGGATGGTTGCTTCCTTTTACAAACATCATCCACTAATTCTCCCCGAATCCATATGTGTTTCTAATTCTCTCTACAGTTCCTTCCTCTCCCTTATCTGGTGGGTTAAGACCTGTTATCCAGACGTAGGGGCCAGCTGAGAGACCATATGGACGCTGAGCAGCAAGATCAGGAGCACAAGATGCAGCAACACCTGGAGGGATAAAACTCGCAACTTTCTTTCCATCTGGACTCTTGCAATGCCACTTCAAAGTCTTACTTGACATCCGCCTCCTCCCTAAATGAATTGTGTGGAAGACGGAACATCATGTTATAGCCAGTAGTTTTTAGTCATGCTAGCAGGGTGACTCAATGGATGGCAGTGTCAGCAAGTCAAACAGAATGAAATATTTCAACAACTCTTACAGTAGAAACATTCGTCATCCCCAGATGGTGGATATTATCGACCACATCTGTGGTTTCGATGGATTGGCATGCTATCATTAATGACGACATTGTGTGTAGAGCTATCTAGCACATATTAACATGCTAATATGGTAAAATAAGTGAAAATTGCAAATGTCAGCATGGTAGCCCTTAGTTCTGTTTGCTCGTGAAATTGTTTTCCAACCCCAATTCTCTCAAAGTTTTATCCATTTATACCCTTCTCCTGACGTCCAGTGGAGCTTTGATGGCTTTATTTGTTTTATACATGATTTTATCAGGTCTTTGCCTTTCTGCTGATTTTCCACTGTCCCATATATCAAATCCATTTCATCATGAGCAGCTCAATTCAGTAAATCCCCTGTTAGTTCAGATTGTGTGTGTTTTCATGGCTGAGTGTGTCTGTGTCTGTAGGCTGGAGTGGAGAGAGAAAGACAAATAAAAGTGACCCAGACCTTTTTTTTTTTTTTTTCCTAAAATTCATTCACTCTCCATGTATTTGGAGCGGTCGAATAAGAGCATTACATCACTAAATCACTACGAGAGGTGCATCATCCTGCTCCACTCAGAGCTGACCTCTTTCTAATGTCTTCCTCGCTGCTCTCTCTGTTTTCATGCCCTCCATGTTCCCTCTTTTGTGTAATGCTCTCATTTACTCCTTCTCTTTATTCTTTTTAATTTCATCCATTCTCTGAATCTATCTACCACTGTGCTTTACCTGATTTTCATTTCGCTCTCCCTGTCAAGCTAACTGTCACCTTTCTGGGTACCCCACGTCCCCTTCCCCTGCCACCCTCAGCCCAGGATAATAGGCTGATCCGTGGTATGACGCACGTAGCTCTGTCTCCAGAGGGGCTTTTGCGCACACAGGCATTCAAAAAGGCTCTGTGTAACCTGGTGTGCAGACACAGGCAGCGGCCAGGTATTTACATCTTGAGATAACTGACACCACAGGATTAGTGTATCAGGGGCTCTGCTGATAGCACAATACACTGTGCATTCTTCAGCGGAAAAGGCTTTTGTTGTTTTTATGAATAGTGATCACGAAAAAAGATTACCATTTAGCCACCAGGCGTAAAGAATGGCGTTGCATGTGAAGATCACTTTGCTTTTACCTATGTTTAGAGTTTATGTGTTTAGTTTTACGCTCAACATAATTACTAGGTAATTACAAGGTAACAAGGTGCAAAACTATTCACAGGCCATTTATGATTCTGCGTCAGAGATATTGTGAATTATATTTGACTCACAACAATATCTTTACTATCTTTACCATCGCTACGATAGTGATAAAATCCAAAATAATACTTACGCAATCGATTATACTAATATCAAAACAATAGTACTGTCCATTTTGGGAAATACACTGTTTTGTTTTCTTTGTGAGATTTAAATGAGCGGATTGATACCACTCTAATGTCTGTATGCTAAATATGAAGCTACTGCTGCCAGTCGGTTAGCTTAGCTTATCTGAAAAAGACAACCTCTAGCCCTGCTGCTGGTCAGTATTGTTCAGCCTTTCTATAAGCTAGCATGCTCCGCCAGCTCAAAGATAAACCAGATGAGCCAACCTTCTGTTTACTGGGTAGTGTTTCTGTAACATAATACTATCTTTGCGCATGGCCTGCAATGTAAGAATATAACATTTGATTTGTTGAAAAAGCTATCATCAACTGCTTAACAGATGCTTTGTGTATTTGTTGTTTTGAGTATAAGCTAAAGAAAGTTTGAGTTATTAATTTCAGTGTTGTTATTGTTGTGCTTCCTTCTATGAGTGGAAATGCCATGAGGATCATTATCAGTCAAGTATTTTCCAGCTTTCTGGCTGTACCACTAAGCTGTTACCAACATGTATTTTCTATCCAGTAAATTACAGTCTCTAGAGAATTTCCACCAAATGATAATACTGAGTCTGTCAAAAATTGGTTGATTTTCCAGTTCAAACTAAATGAAACACACTGACGCTGGAACATATTAAACTAATAACTTATTATCACAGTTAAAAATCATTTATATGGGAATTCAAACCACAAACCCTCATATCTATGAGAAATGAGTGAGTATGTGGGAGTGAGAGATCTGTAAGGCCCTCATCACTGAAATTGTTTGTTTGAGGAGGGCTGGTGCTGGACCTCCTGGATGATAGCTTGACGCACAAGCTCACGAGGACAGCCGCCGTCTGCCAAAGTCAACAAGCATGGACAGACCAGCGTTAATTGCCAAAGAAGAATGGTACCCCTGTCCTCTACAACACACAATGACACCAAATGATCAGACAAAGGAGCTTTTCACAGGCTGTTGGAGTCTGTAAAAACAAGGAGCAATATAAATGGTTAATGGACTGAGGTCAGCGAGTGGAACATCAGCCCTAGGTACTTTGTCAGTGTGTGTATGTAGATATGCTTTAAACTCATCCTGAGCTGCCAAATGTTTCAAAGATATACAGCAAGAATAAGTCATTTAAACACTGATTTAATGAGAAAATATGCAAGAAAATAAGAATCACATTAAGAGTGAAACTGCACGCACTTTACCCTTTCAAAAGATCCTGCATCGTTACCTCACAGCAACCTGAACCAAACAGCTTTTTCTGCGGATCTGAGAGCTATTGTTTGCTAATGTGCCCTGAGTATATGTGTACTGCATAAGCTGAAATGTGTTTCTGTGATTATGAAAGCCAGTTGCAGCACAAGCTGTGGCAGAGGCAGGAGAGCCAGTGGAGGGAGCAGACGGGGAGTAACCTGAGAGAAATTGCAGACAAGCAGGACAGCAACATTCAAACTACAATCATAACTATATATGCATGTATATTATGTATTGAGCATGAGGTGTGTAATGGTTCACAAGGTGTTGTTGTTGCCAACATTCAAATATCTACATCACAGTCATTAAAACCGGTAATGTAATAACATGTCTGTAATGTAACGCATGAAATGTGCCAATTTTGTGCATGCAAAATATTATTTGTATCCTCACCGAAGCCTTATTTGCTTCAGGAACAGGAAACCAGGATGTCATCTCTCACTGGCTTCCCATCCACCAGAATTGCTGGTGATGTTGGCTAGTTGGAGACTTGAGCTTGTTCATAAAAAATAACACCAGAATTACAAAATGTAATAAGTTATTACAAAATAAACAAAAACGTTATCATATTATGGGCTCAGTAGGTTATTACACTATTGGTTTAGTTTAATACAGTTTTGAGAGATGGAACAATCCCTTCAACTTCAACATCCCAAATAGCATGCCAATGGCAACAGGCATATGGGACCTTCGTCATCGTGGTTACAGTAATAAACATGCCATTAAGCCAATGCAATTTTCACAGTTTGGTTGCGTTTATGCACAAAAACAACTTGGTGAGGTTTAGGAAAAGCTCGGGGTTTGGATTCAAATAAATACATCTTTCAAGTTAGGGGAGCTTTGTCGACATGGTTACAAAAATAAACATGCAGTTAAGGTTGTGGAACAGTCACGGATTAAAGAAACAGTGATGACTATCAGTTTCCTGTGTCAAAGTCTTGTTGTTTTGTCGACCAAACCATCCACCCTGACTGTCCTACTAACATGGACTTTGTCACTTTATAACAACATCACCTGACTTTTGCTACTGTTAGAATTACTATGGCAGATAGAGGTTGCCTAACAATAAAATGTAACTATTGCGAAAAAACTGCTGGCACAGACGATCTCTTTTTTTCATGAGAACCATCTCTAAGAATGGCAATTTCAGTCTGTCAAACTGATCCGGACTGGATGGGTTTCTATCAAATTACGATATAAGGATGTATCTTAATGTCTTTGGGGATTCCCTGACTTTTTCTCCAACTAATGGATCAACAAATGACATTTGGTATGGTCATTCACCCACAGGATGAACATTAGTGATTCTCAGGTATCTCCTCTAGTGCCATCAGTAGGCCAAGTACTTACCTACCAAATACCTGCAAAAGTAATGACACTGCCATCAGCTGCACTTTGTGTTTTGTGCTAGTTAGCACGTGTTAGCATGGTAGCATATTCAGCTATGATGGTGAACATCGTAATCATGATAACTCCCTTACCTAAAAGCACCTGTATCGAAACAGCATTTCAAAAATGCTGGTATAGCTGTAGACTCTTAGTCTTGTTATTATACTGCCAGTTTCTACACCCGTCTAATACCACAATACATTAGATTTATGAATCATCTGTACATATATATAAACATGATAATTATGTAGTAGTAAATATTTACCTTACACACTGGGCTGAGACAGCATGTGCAGGCTTACTCCTTGGTTAGACAAGGTCAAGTTCAACAGATGTTCTAAAAAGCACACAGACTTGTTCTGTGCGATACAGAGGTCAATGCAGTCAGTGGTGAAAGGTCTTTGAGAGGACAGTTTATCAGTTTATATGAAAAGTTTCTATGTAAATACACAATAAACTGTGAGAATAGACAGCATTGATTGTATAGTTGGACACCTGTAGATTGTTCTTGTCTAAAAAAACATGTGGTTTTTCTCCCACAGTGTCAGGTTTAATCTTGTTTTCTGGACACACATCTCACCATCAAAGGATTTTCTGCTGTCTCGTGATCCTGACCTTGAAGTCCAGATGTACCTTGATATGTGTTTTCTGAAAAAAGCCTGGGAACGTTTGAATTCAATTAAACCTAGGAGGAAGTCATAATTATATGATACCAGATTAACAGAAGTGGATGTTTGATCTCAACTTTGACGGAATCACATTATGGAGTTAAATGATCTAGTAAGAAATTAGTTTGAGAACTAGTGAAAAGATGCAACCAAAAATACCGCAGCATGTTCACCAGTGCAAACAGAAAGTCCACAGGTGAAAAGTGTGACTCATTGCGTCCTGTCATACACCCCCTATTTGTAGTCAATCTGCACGGGAAAGTACGATTCCTCAAAATCTAAATAAGTGATACAAGGGGCTGAAATACCACTTGGGTTGACCTTTGTGCACCCACCTTTGATAAAAGGGTACAGGCCATATGAAAGAAGAGCAAACCCACTCATGGCTCAGTCTTTGTGTGAAAAAAAAAAATTAATGTGCGGTAAAACGTGCTTGATAAGTCATCTGCTTTTAGTTAACACTGTTAAGTCTTGAAGACAAAACAGCTGCTTAGTCAGTCATGTTTGTATTTCTTCTCAGAAATTCTGGTATTACAGGTATTACAATCTTGTTTTTCCTCCCTAAACAGGAAATACTAGAGGCTTTGCAGCGTCATTATTGACTGTAACAAGTTGCCAGCTGAAAAATTTTTTTTTGAAAAGTATGCGGGTGGTGACTGTGTGGAGTCACTGATAAAGAATTGGTATAAGAAGCCATGCAGTGTGTGTGTGTGTGTGTGTGTGTGTGTGTGTGTGTGTGTGTGTGTGTGTGTGTGTGCTCCAGGTATTATTCTTATTGTGGAGACCTAAATCTGTTCACACAGTCACATTATGGGAACCTTTCTTCCATATGGGGACAAAGAGCAAGTCCCCATAATGTAAATCATTCAATTTTAAGGTGAAGACATTAAGATGAAGTAAGGTTAGGTTCGGTTAAAGTTAAGGTAAATGTAAAGGTAAAGGTTAAGATTAAGGTTAGCAATAGACAAGTAGTTATGGAAAGAGTGAGACAGTGAGAAAGGGTGTTAGCACACTCAAGTCATTTCCAGGAATGAGAAGTTGTAGATGTGAGAATGATATGCACTGAACATTGTTTGGATCAGGTTCAACATATTCAACATGTTTCTCAACTCTCCTCGTCATACTTTCATTTTCTGTGGTTATTAATTCCTCATGTGGTTTAGCATCACAAACTACCACAAGAACTTGACCCTCTCTCTTCTGCTTACAGTAAAGTGTAGGAGTAATGATTCAAGACCAGCTCTTAATTGATGATTAATGATGATTAATGATGATTAATGACACATATTCTTAGAGTAGAAATAGATACGTGGATTTGTCCTACACCTGCCATATCATTTACTATATTTTCTCAGTGATATGTTATC
Source organism: Trachinotus anak (assembly GCF_046630095.1). Taxonomy (NCBI): domain Eukaryota; kingdom Metazoa; phylum Chordata; class Actinopteri; order Carangiformes; family Carangidae; genus Trachinotus; species Trachinotus anak. The sequence goes on from NW_027273852.1 coordinate 11,965,135, forward strand.
TGTGAAAACATATATGGCTGTTAGAAATTACATTTCATTTAAAATCCTTAATATGTCCACATATGAAATTAACACACATAAATTTATAGTCTATGCTGTACATGTAGAATGTATGTATTTATATATGCATATATCAATGTATGGGAAATAAAAGAAAGTTAGAAATAGTGGAAACCAAAGAAAACCAACCTGGAGAGGGAAAGAGATTATAAATAATTAAGATTATAAATAATCAAGATAATAAGTTGTACAATGACAAGTGCAGACAGTGACGATGCATGAAAAGTGATGGCAAACAAATCAAAGCAAGCTTTATTAAAGCTGCCAGCAGCCCTGGGAAGTAAAAAAAAACAGAAGTGGTTTCACATCCTATCTAATGTGCATTTTGCAGCAGTTGCAGAAAGCAGCCTATTCTGAAGACATGTTGATTCTTCGAATGTATTATTCAGCATGACTAATGCCATTTTGGACAATCACTCTCAGGCATTTCTCTCAGACAGCATTTGAAAGATAACACTAATATAACAAACAGAAAGGTAAATTCATTAAAAATAAAACACATCATTTCTTTATATTTCAGCATACTCAGAACTTTCACCACTATAGCCTCACTTGGTCTGATCAGTAGATTATGGTGGACAGTGTTAGCAAACTTTAGACACAGTACTGTGTAACTGTCTTTAATGTTACTAATTTAAGAGAATCTATGCTTTGAATTAAGACAAATTCAATGTACCATCGTCTTGTAACTAACACTTGTGGTCATGGTGACCACTGTTTGATTAAAGTTACCCCACTTTCAATTCTTTTTAGCAATTTGATCAATACAGGGCCATGTTGCTCTCAGATAAGTGAGCCCATGCTGCAATATGTCACTCATTTCTTTTTAAAACGGGTCTCTCATTATGCTGAGACAATCTGACTCAGATAAATACAGTTTATGTAACTATGTCCGCTTTGCCCACATTTAACTGTAACATGCAAGTGAGGCAGACATTCAAATGACTCCAGGTAGAGACATTTGGTTATGAAAACAGTGAGAGTGGGCCGTGTGGTTTTGTTGTAAGTGTGCATCAAAATATTGCGTGACCTTTCGGCTGTGACTTTTTGCATGCAGTTTGCATTCCTTTAACATTTCAGAGTGTGGGAGGGTAGCATCTGACTCTGTACTGGGGTTGATGTTTGGTATTTACATTCACCCGCACTGAGCATGAAATGGATTGTGGGTATTTGTAACTGCAAATGGAGAGGCTTAGCACTAGTAAAAAAGTACAGTGGCCCTGAGAGCTTGATGCACTGCAACTTAGGAAAATACATGCAAATAGACAAATCACAAGCAACAAGGGCAACAAAGTAATTAGTAGACCTGGCATATCTGCTTTCCTAACTGTCACCTTCAGCATGTTTATAAAAAACGTGGCTTTGCATTTCACTCACATTATGAATTGGAGTACGTCCAGTTTGTAATGTGAGGATTCACATGGATGCTTGTGTATTTTTGCACGTGCGCATGTGTTCTGTGTCACCATGTCGTCTGGTTCTCATGCATCTCTTTTGCTTGTTCTAAGGAAACACTCACGCCGTCCCTGTTTCTTCCTGTCTGTCTTGTCTGGTCTTTTCTGCTTCAATATGCTGTCCCACCTGCTGTGTGCATAGAGAAGAAAGATTTTTCTGTACTTTTTTTTGTACTGTGCTTTAACCTGATTTATAATATAAGTCAGTCAGCACCAGCAAATAACATTTACACTTTTTAATGAAAAAAAAAAAAAACTAAAACAAATCCAAACTCAAAAATATAACCCATGAATAAGACCAAGGCTTGTTTACAACTGCAGATAACTGCAGGCCTGATGCTTTATTAGAAAGTGGGAACCCATGAGCATTTATGAATGGATTATGAATATATGTAACTGCAAATAGAGAGTAGGGAAGGAAAAGCAAAAGACTTATTAGAAATGTTACTTATATGCTGGTGGCAAGAACCTTCTCTTTCCATTTTGACTTTGTTTTGCTGAACAGTGGCCACATGTGGTAATTATAAGAAAACGTTGCATTCAATTTCCTTTCATTTCAAGTTCTCTCAAGCAAGCTGCGCTAAACATATTAACCTGAGACATGCTAAAATGTAGTGTAACAGGAGCAGAGGTAGAGGAAGAGCTGTGTGGCCTGCAGATGTGCCCGGTCAGATGTCAGCATTCATTTAAGGTTTGCAAGCTTCAGCCATCATAAGCTACTTATAATTAATACTTATGAATTAAACTTATTATTTGTTTTATTTGTCTTTCAAAAATGTTACTCACAACATGAAGTTTTGAAAGGTATAGATATATGTGGTAGAAACGGTAGAATTAATAAATAATAGAATCCATGAAAATAGAATAGGAATCAAACACCCGCATTCTGCCATCTACAGAATAGAACAGAATAGAAACTGTGATTAGCAGAGCAGCGCAGAATCGACCTGGTTCGCTCAGTAAACCATAAAAAAAGATAAAAACAACAGTAAAGCCCAGTGGAGCCGCAGGTGACCGGTTACTTTCTGTTTCTTTTCCCGCGGTTGAGTGAGAGCGAGGCTGCCCGCGAGCAGCAGCCCGGCAGAAGGAAACATCACGTGGTGACACATCTCCGCGGCTGACGTCATCGCCCCCCGTCTCCAGGCAACCGCTCCATCAGCACTCGCGTCACCGTGCGCCCGAGCCGCGCGGTTGCCGGGCAACCTGCGCCTTGCGCTCGGGTCCGGCCTTGCCTTGCACCCAGCTCGGAGCTCTGACGTAGGTGTGACGTCAATAAGGTGGGTATCAATTTGTTATGGTGGCGGAGGGAGGAGGGGGAGGAGGCGAGGAGGAGGCGAGGAGGAGTTCCCCTTCCCTTCCCCGCAGCTCTGCATTCCGGCGGAGCGCACAGGCACACACCGGCCGCTGCCCAGTCCCGGGCCGAGAAGACTCGCTGTACGAGGGAAAAGTTGCCCCGCTGGTGTTTTCGACAGTGTTTCCTCTTTGTCGTGTCGTTGCTTCGCTCTGGTTGTGGAATGGTTTACGCTTCCTCCGAGAGCTGTCTGAACTGTGAGAGACGGAGGTGTATGTCCGCTTTTTAAGGTAAGACCTGACTTTTTTACTCACGTTTTAGTGGTTTAATTGCTTTGCAATAATTCTGCAGTTTCCTAACCCAGGCCAGTTTCTCACCTGTTTTACTTTGTATTCAGCCGGTGGTATTTAACAGTCTAAAAAGTAGGCTTACCTGTATTTTGTATGTAATTATGGCTATAGAATTAACACATTAAGAAAACCTAACTATTTTATCTGTTTTAAGTTTTAAGAACAGGTAGGCTTAAATTCTCAAAATAATTTTCTCTTGACTAACACAAGTATCACTAAGAAGAAAAATGTTAGTACCTTACTCACCCCGGGCTTCTTTTCCCCACTGAACTCACTTGTTCACGCTGCAATACAGCTATAGCTATATGCATATGTCTATATATGCATATGTTCATGCATTTATACTTAATAATTTTTATCTTTCTATACTCTTCTTTTTATCTATTTTTATGAAAATCACTTTGCCTCTGCGTGTGAAATGTGCTACATAAATAACCTTGCCTTGCCTATAGCCTGCTATAGGCAAGGTTGCCTATAGCCTGCTATAGGCAAGGTTGCCTATAGCAGGCTATAGGCAAGGTTGCCTATAGCAGGCTATAGGCAAGGTTGCCTATAGCAGGCTATAGGCAAGGCAAGGTTGCATATAGGTCCACATGCATAGTGTATATATTTATCATAAGTTATTTTGAATAAAAGCATCTGCCAAATTAATGTAATGTAAAAAATATAACATATATAATGTCCATGTAATAAACAGTCTGAAATTCTGTCTTTGCCTCTGCAGGTACAAGCCTTAATTTATCCCAACACTGTATCTCAGACTGTTGGTGCACCATGGTGATCATGACAGAGAACAGCCGGGGGGCTCAGTCCAGCCTTGCACAGGGAAGGCCACTGCAGGTCGGTTTCTACGAGATTATCCGTACCCTGGGGAAAGGCAACTTTGCAGTGGTGAAACTGGCCAAACATAAAGTCACCAAAACACAGGTCAGCAGCTCTTCACCCAACTGTGTTTGTTTTTTACAGAGGCAAAACAAAATATTTTTTTATTTATAAGCCAACAAATTTCTCTGGTTTTTCAGGTGGCTATAAAGATCATTGATAAGACCAGGCTGAATCCCTCCAACCTGGAGAAAATTTACAGAGAAGTGCAGATTATGAAGCTGCTGAACCACCCCCATATCATCAAACTGTACCAGGTGTGTATTACGCGTTTGCATGTGTGCAGAATGTCACTGTCACCAGACATTCACTGAGCAGCCTGGTCTGTGACGTATCTGTGTGCAGGGAGCTTCGCAAAGTGGGGACAGTTTTATTTCCCTCAATAACAACGTTGTGGTGCAGCACATTGTGCGTCATTATTGTGGATTTGTGAATGCAGCAGCGCCATTACGTGTGGCAAAAATAAGGGGCATTTGTTATCTAAGTGGTTTGTACTGGCTGACTCTCAGAGTACATTGAATCATAAACACAGCACAACAGCATTAGTGCAATCCCTTTTGACCTCTCCCTGTATGTGTGTCTAAGTGTGTCTGCATGTGTGTGTCACAGTTAGAGTGCAAGAATAACCATTGTACCAGTCAGTGCTGAGAACAATGCATTTCTAAGATGTTTTCTGTTATATAATGTCAGAAGTGAGTGCAGAGATATGGGAAGCAGAGCAGTTAGGAGAGTGCAGCTGGTTAAAGATGTGTTCACAGGTCTGAGCTTTAAGACCAATTAGCATCTGTTAAAGCCAAGTGCAATGTGTCTGCGTGTCACGTGAAGGCCAACTCACAAAGCGCTGCTTTACTCCTAATCAAATTGAAGACTTAGTGGACAGAATCCGCTTTTTTCCCCTCAGCTGGCCTTGCGAGTGCTGTGGCACGCGTCTGGCAACAAATACACAAACACAAACCCATGCAAACAAACATGCAAATCCTTTCTTTTTTTCTCTCTCTTTTTTTTTCTTTTGCTCTGGACGTTTTCTGACCCTTGTAATGTTTTTCTACTTTTTGAGGATTACTTCATGTCCGGTTTTAAGTAGCTGAGCATTGCTTACTGAGAAATCACGTCTGTACTGCAAAAATATGAGCATGACGTTATTCTTTGGAAACCCCAGCACATTTCTTATCACATACAGTGGGGCTGGGTGATGAGATTCAAATATTAGAAAAATGTAGAGCTGAAACAATTAGTCAATTAATGCCAAAAATTTATTTCCAACTATTTGAAAATTGATTGATGTTTTAATTAAGTTTTTCAAGGAAAAATGTCAAGTATTCCAGCTTCCGGCAGCTCAGTTTTAGAAAATTGCTGCTTTTCTTTGTCTTATGGTAAAGTAAACTAAATATCTTAGTGTTTAGTTTTGTTGGTCAGACAAAACAAGCAGTTTAAAGATGTCATCCTGGGCTTAAGGAAACTGTGACAGGCTTTTTTCACTATTTTTCACTATTTTCTGACATTTCATTGACCACATGATTACTAGTTGGATAGTTGGATACCTAGTATAATGCTTGCTCAATGCCTAAATATTGGTAATGCAACTATATTATAGAAATGTGTAATAGTGCAATATTTAATATAGTATATGGGTATCTGTTAGATCTGTAGTCCAACATGAATGACCTCTGTCTGTATCCTGGATGTGATGCATCCTTGTAAATGTCTCCAGGCCCCTGGGTTGTCTCAGGTGATGCTAGTCAGATGCTTGGTACTCAGTGATGATAAGCAACCTTCGTCACTGCTGTAGCCCCTCTTTCTCTCCTTCCTGAACAAAGGGGAGTATGGCGGCACAAGACCATCTTGTGATCCAAGGCCTACTTCCTCTTAGTGTTTGACCTTGTATCAACTATATACTTCCCTCTTATCCTCTTAAATCCTACACTCCCACGGGCCACCAGTGGGGCGAATAGTATAAACTATGCTGGTCCACAATGAAGCCTAAATTTGTTGAAACACACTTAATTTCTAATGTAGTAATGTATAAAATGATGTACAACACATCTAAAATACTTTTTAGATCCTTGGAAAGGTACAGCCTTAAGGACATGGTGTCTCTGGTTTAAATATTTCACTCACTGTAAACATTATGAAGCTCTAATAACTCTAAAGCTACTTTATAGCAAATAAAGGGTCAAAAAATATGGATATTATGGGGTTAATCCTTCTTCTGGGGGTGTTGAGGCCACTTCACATGCTGTGCCTGGTTTTTAGAGCCCTGACGTCAGCTGCACCTCAAGGTGACAAAACCCCAGAGAGCTGCCCTATCTCACAGATAAACTCTCCGTTTGGAGGCATTCTTTGCCTGGTTTTCTAAAGGGGTCGGTGGTGAAAAGAATTAAACTCCACCATTCAGTGGACTTTAGTGGCATTTTATTTTGAGGTGGCCAGCAGCATTGCCCTGTCTGGGTAATGCTGCAGGGCTTCGTCATCTGACAAAAATTGCTTTGTTGTGCAAGCTTTTATCTCGACTGCGCTGTCCCCGAGGGCTCTCCTGGGGAATGAAAGCTTTCTATGACCTCCAGGACAGGATTGGGAATTGTGTCTTTCTGGCCCAAGATTACATTTATGGTGTTTACTATATACTAGACGGGACCCATGTGAGCAGCCTGTGTGACTCTGTCCCTCTGTTTCCAAGAAATAAAAAGATAGGGTTAGCCTGAAATTCAACACTAGAATGTATTGCCAACTAGTGTCAGCCTCAGGGAAAATATTTCTAACCATCTGATATGTGTTTGTCAGTGTGTGTGTGTGTGTGTGTGTGTGTCAGGAAGTCACTGCCGGCTGGCTTATGCAACAGGACATATCATGGAAAGCCAGGGTCTGGATGTTTTGTGTGAGTGGAACAAATATATGGAGAAGTATGTGAAGGGGATTGTTGTGGTTAGGAAATGTCTCATGGCTAGAAATGTCTGGAGCAGGCGCCACTGAAGGACTTGGACCTGATTTAAACCTGTAAATGTATTTTTCATCATCACCAGCTGCCCGTGACCCAGTGGGTTAAACTGTTTCTTTTTTCACTTTGTCTTTCTCTCAGGTCATGGAGACCAAAGACATGCTGTACATCGTGACAGAGTATGCAAAGAACGGAGAGATGTTTGGTGAGTTCAGCTTTTTAAATTTAGTTTTGCAAATAATGAATGTAGGCTGACTCTGTCAATCCTCAATAGTCTGATAAGGAGACAGACATGTCTGTCTCAGATATGGACTAAAATATCCTCTCTCCCTACAGACCACCTGACCTCAAATGGCCGTATGAGTGAAGATGAGGCACGAAAGAAGTTCTGGCAAATTCTTACAGCAGTGGACTACTGCCATCGACACCACATCGTTCACCGTGACCTAAAAACCGAGAACCTATTGCTGGATGCCAACATGAACATCAAACTGGCTGGTATGCCTGCTATATACTGTTTACTGTTACCATGGTTAGCCAGCTGGAAGGTGTTGTATGATGTGAGACAGAGAGTTTTAATTTATTAGAAACCAATGCTTTGAATCTGACACGTCTCTCTGTACCTCCCTGCTGTTTTAGTATTTTGTTCAGTTTTTGCCTGAAGAAACTATCTGCTACTCTGGGATTCCTAAACCATTCTAATTAAATCGTCTGTGTGCTAATTAAGTGTGAATAATTCATTCATTTTACCAAGACTAACATCAACCAGAGGAAATGAATTCAGCACATAAGGAGACACTGTTGCATAAAGACATATTATAGCTTAACTCTTATAGCAGAGCAAGACAACAAGTCTTTTGTCATGTGTTTACTTATTTTCTATATGAGCTGTTCTCTGAACATCAGGACGGTAAATTACATAAGACACTGTGGCTAAAGGAAGGAAAGACATCTGCACCCTAATACCCTGAGCTCGTCATGCTTCATTGCAGAGAAAACAAACTAGTTTGAATAATAAAACTGTTGTGTATCTCTGTCTGTGTCTTGTAGACTTTGGATTTGGAAATTTTTACAATGCAGGGGAGCCTCTGTCTACATGGTGTGGCAGCCCGCCTTATGCTGCCCCTGAAGTGTTTGAAGGGAAGGAATACGAGGGGCCTCAGCTGGACATTTGGGTAAGCTTGTACAAGGAAAATATAGACAGCAAGATGCAAAGAGTAAGCATTAACATTTAAGAATTTTTCATAAAATTCTCATTGTTGCTATTTTTTGCTGCTTTCTTCACAGAGCCTCGGTGTGGTACTTTATGTTCTTGTCTGTGGCTCTCTTCCATTCGATGGACCCAGCCTTCCTGCTCTCAGACAGAGAGTCACAGAGGGCCGATTCAGAATCCCTTTCTTTATGTCCCAAGGTATCCATTATCCTCACATCTAATCAAGACGATTACCACTATTTACCAATTCTGTTTAAATGCAAATCGCTCGCAACAGAAGACTCATTTTTTGTTTATGTCTTCCAGACTGTGAAAACCTGATCCGTAAGATGCTGGTGGTGGACCCAGCCAAGAGGATCAGCGTGGCCCAGATCAAGCAGCACCGCTGGATGCTGGCAGACCCAACAGCTGCCCACCAGACCCTCAGCCATTCCTTCACAGACTACAACTCAAACCTGGGCGACTACAGTGAACCCGTGCTGGGCATCATGAACACACTGGGCATCGACCGCCAGAGGACTATCGAGGTGACTGAACAAGAAAAGAAGTTTGGTGTTTGATGAATGAATACACGGATTACAGTTTCAGGGGACTTGAAATGGAGTGATGAGTAGGTGGGGGTTGAAGATACTTAGTCATGTATGACATGTACACCTTCTGTTTTTTAAAAGCAGAAACAATTTCACCAAAGTGATTACTCACTCAAAAAATTACATAGGGGCGAAGAGCTCAAGAAAGTTATAAAAAGATGGAAACCACCTAGCATTAGGAGCCACAGAGGGTAAACAAAGTGGCAAAACCACTAATCTAATGTCTTCTGTCCTTTTCCTCAGTCTCTGCAGAGCAGCAGCTACAATCACTTCTCTGCCATCTACTATCTGCTGCTGGAGAGAGTGAGAGAGCATCGCACCCAGCAGCTGAGCCGCCAGTGTGGATCCTGGAGCCAGAGACCCAGGAGCACCTCCGACTCCACCAGCCCAGAGGTGAGCACTCCAGCTGGGCGTTTCAAGCTCAAACTAGTTCTGATCCAGTCTGCATCCTCTGCTTGAAGTCTAAACAGCTGTGTGCTTTCTGCTTGCTTCTAGATGATTATGGAGTCTGCCGACAGGTTTAGGACTACAGCATTTTCAATTCCACCCAAAAATGCTGCTCCTGTGTACCCGGAGATGGAGTGTGATCAAGGTGGATTGTTCCAGGTAAACATCTGAAATAAAACTTGACAGTATTCAGAGGCTCAGAGATTGGGAAATTTCACCCTCCATCCTGTTATAAACTCTGCATCCCATGTGTCTCCTGCCAGTAGGTGGCTAACAGTCGTCCTTCTTCTGTTTCAGCGTGTGGTGTTTCCAGTGGAGGCCAGTCTGAACAGATTGCTCTGGAATCGTTCCATCTCACCCAACAGCCTGCTGGAGACGAGCATCAGCGAGGAGGTACGACCCAGAGACCTGGAGGAGGAGGAGGCAACGCAAACTCTCGGGCCCCTGCTCCCTCCCACCACCACCTCCCGTAGACACACTCTGGCTGAGGTGTCCGCCCGTTTCCACCAGTGCAACCCTCCATGTAAGTATGACAAACATAAAAGCACAAAGCACATGTTAATCCTGACTCTGTTAGCAGTACAGAATCTAATTTCTTCCCTGTTCTTGTTCCGTAGGTATCGTGGTCAGTCCCTCTGATGGTGCCTCCTCTGACAGCTGTCTAAAGTCCTCATCCAGTCCCACCCCAACTTTGCAGGCTGCTATGGGTGAGACGTCAACATTTCTGTCCTCTGGAGCTGAAGGTGGAGCACTGGTGCCAGCTGGAGCTCCTCTGGCCCTCTCCTCCCACCTCCTTCCCCAGGCCCAGGGCAGCCTGCCACCTGCCAGCTTCCAAGAGGGTCGTAGAGCCTCTGACACCTCCCTCACACAAGGTACAGGAGCAGGGTCACGAAATACACCATAATTTATCTAATCTGATCTTCACTTTTTCTCACGTCTAATGTGTCACAGTAATGGATCAAAGGAGTATTGTGTAACACTTTCCCATGCTTTTCTGCAGGCCTCAAAGCTTTCCGTCAGCAGCTGAGGAAAAACACACGCACTAAAGGGCTTCTGGGATTAAATAAGATCAAGGGTCTGACGAGGCAAGTTGTCCCTCCTCCCTCCTGTAACCGCGGCAGCCGAGGGTCACTGGGTCCAGCCCTCTCTGAGCACCGCAGCATGCTGGAGGAGGTGCTGCACCAGCAAAGGTGAGACACACTATTACATGACAGCACACTGTTATTAAATTCCACATATTAGATCATGTAAATCTGAAGTTTTCAAACTGAGGGAGAGGATGAGGGGAGGCGCAGAGGGAGAGACGAGAGGCAAAGACAGAGTGTGAGGTGAACTGCACAACTTGAGTCAAACATAGTGCTCCTTGTGGGAGAGATAACTCAAGACAAGATACATGTTTTTAGATGCAGTGTGACTGATGTCTGTATGAACACCAGCTATAAATCACAGATAAAAGATGCTACTCGAACATTAAGTTTTTACACTGTATTATACTCCCTTATGGGAACTGTCGTTTCAAAAGCTACACATGATTATCCCATGAATAGTGTTAAAACGTAGAAGCAAAACAACAAAATGCAGTGGTGGGTGCAGGGTACCCAGGTGTGAACACAGAGTCTGATCTTCTGTCTCTGTTTTTCAGGATGCTGCAGATCCAGCACCAGCCTCAGCCTCAGGTGCAAGCAGCTCAGACAGGGCCTACCAAGAACCCCCTGCTCTTTCTGACCCAGCAGCAGTCACCCTCTCCTCCACCTACTACTGTTTTTGCTTCCTCCACAATGTTTGACACCCCAGCCCCCTCCGCCCTGCCTGCTCAGCAAGCTCCAGTGGGTCTACAACACGGCCCCTGGCAACAAACCCTTGAGACTTCCTCCTCTGGCCATTCCTCATCTTCCTCATCCTGTTACTCCTCTTCGCTGTCCCCCGTGGCCTCCGCTGCTTACCTTCTCGAGGCTCGCCTGCACATCAGCCAGCAACCCCACCCTCACCCCCACTCCAACCTTCAGCAGCAGCCCCAGTCTGCAACACAAGGCACCTTCCCTATCCTCTCCAAACCAGTGGCGTGGAGCTTGGGCGCAGCCTCCAGCACCAATCCTGATATGCAGGAGTTGGGTCTGGCTGGGCAGCAGCAGCGCAGTAGCTGTGTGATGGTGAAGTAAAACAACAGCCGTGTTTGAGACCAATGATTGCTCTCTCAGTGGAAGACGCTCAGAGCAAAAATGACTTGATTTTGAGCCCAAAAAAAAAAGAGAGCAGAAGTGAGGAGAAAGAACAAAAAGCAGATGCAAGCAACAAACTTACACTTTATTTAGCAACATGGGGTACACGTGTTGCACACACGTGTATGTTGTATGTATGCTTTTGATATCACATAAGCTAAAGACTAAGCAATAACCAAACTCTGGATGAGGTGTTAAATCCGTATCAGACAGCCAGAGAAGCAATAATAGACTGAACGACTCTCATCCAGCCCCCTGATGGACTCACTTGAATGAAATGAGTGCTGACGTTAGCTGAAACAGTTATGCCTCACATGTTTTGATGCTGTCTAAGTTAAGTTTTTGATTTTCTGAAATCAGGAAGGCTCTATCTTCCTCATTCTTTTTTAGTCACTTTTTTGTGTCATTTCCTGTTCTTGATGTTTTTCGCTTGACTGGGCAGAAGACCAAAATTCTTTCTTTTTTCTTTCTTTTTAAAATTTTCCCACTTTGTTCACCTCTCTAAAGAGACATTTCTCTGTAGCAGTGCAATGAACATGCAGTATAGTGCCCTAAGCTTACAAAGATCACTGAGGGGGTCAATTTTGGTTTATATTGAAACTGTGATTTTTTTTCTGTGCAGGATTAATTATAGCTACGCAAATGCTGCTTTTACCTCAAGCTGCAAAAAACTGCTAAATCCTCATCAGCCAAAAGTGAAGGAACAGAGTGTCTCGCTGATTGAGTAAAGCACAACAGGTACATCAGTCAGCTTGGTAGCACCTTACATATGTGAATACACCGATCTGTGTTCCCTTCATTTGATAAGCACCTTCTTGTTAGATGCTTTTACTACCTCCTCAGGCAAGAATTTGGACACAGAAAAAGCTGTAAAAAAAAAAAACCCAAAAACAACTTGTAACATGTTGTCAATCCCAGAATATCAGAGGAATGACACTTTTCATATGGACAGAACAAAGACTGTGGGAACAGTGCAATATTTCACATTGAAATACAAAGGAAAGATAAGACTCTACATAGGATGGTGAAAATGTACATGCATATTTGCCTGAGGCTTTTTTTTACTTTGCCTGTTTGACCTTCCTTTGCTGGCTAGCTGACTAGAAAGGGTACTAGTTATGTAACATAATAACATGATACTGTAGACATCGAGAGGAGAGACTGAAGGCATTTCAAAATGCTGGTTCTGCACACAGCATTCTTGTAGTTCTTTAACTGAAAGGAAGAATTTGGGTTTTACCAAAGAGTGAACAGCACAAGAGCTGGGTGATCTATCACAGATACACTACTGACTTTTCACTTTGAATGCTGTCTCAAAATGTAGCATGGTGGTTAGCTAGCATCTTCACATGATCTCCTTAGCTTCTGCTGTGAGAAAAACTCCCGCTGCCACCAAACCTTAATGCTACACGTGTTGTTGATATCTCTAGCTGTTATTATCAGGAGGACCATGGCGGTATTCATTTTTGTACTTTTCTAGAAAAGAAGAAGAAAAAAAACAGAACATAGCAATACCATGTTGTGCTGGAAGTGGAACTTTCTTCAGTTGTCCATTAGTGGCTAGAGATAGGTAGAAATTACCTGCAACAAGCTGATATATATATGTGCAGATGACGTATTAGAAAGCTGCAAGAGATGTGTGATATTGGAAGTTTTGTTAGTTATCTCATATCTGTGAAACATCTTGTAGAGGAAACCTTGCAGTATTGATATATTTAACCCAACAATTTTTAGTTGATTGCACTCATTACCAACACTTGTGCCTTTCTCTGAACAAACTTACAATCAGAGGTGTCCATCTCTGATCCCTACACTGAAGAAATTAAAATGGATGGCTCCGTTATTGGCTGTTCACTCAGAAGCACCTTTTGATAGTTTCTTTGACCTTTGAGCTTGCTGAGTAAACAGAAACAAGAATTGCACTTTATTCATATTCTTTATTACCAATTTTTTTGTTTCTCATGATGAAAAAAACTTCACAAAACTATTGAAACACTAAGACTCTTGATGCAAATCTGTAAAATGACCCTTTTGATAAACTTTGGATAATAAGAAGTATTTCATGTTTTTTTTTTCTTTGTTATCCTTTGTTATTTGTTACTTGACTGTGTAAGCATGTGCATGTCTGTATGTGACTCTGTGTGTGTGTGTGTGTGTGTGAGTGTGTGAGTGTGTGAGTGTGTGAAGGGGAGGAACAGAACGAGAAAGGAAAGGAGAAAAAAGGCTGGTAAAAGAAAGATTGTTTATTTATGTGGCTATTTATTTAAATAAAGTTCACTTCCTTAACTGGCTGTGGTTTGAATTTTGTTCATTCATAATACGGATACGTTTACATGACTTTTCTTTGCATTTACAACTTCTCACATGCTCTTTCATTCATGATTATAGTTTAAAATAATAACAGAGGAGCATGTGTTCTCAACTCCAACACACAGAGACTCAGAAAATCCTCCTTCCTCCAGGCCATCAGGATAGTGTCTCTCTGACCAAATTGTCAGCTCATGTGAATCTTGTAATTGTAAACAGTAGTTACAACCAACTTTCTTATATACTTTAAAATGTACATGTTAGCATCTTAATAGTCATTCATTCATTAGCCATACTGCTTATCCTTTTAGGATGGGGGGGGGGGGGGGGGGGGGCAAACAAGCATTCATGGGCATATTCATATATGGCCATTTAGAGTCCCTGGTTAACCTAGGCAGCATGTCTTTGGATTATGAGAGGAAGCTGGAGTACGTATGTGTTGCTCTCTTAATAGTCATGTTACACATATTCATCACTTTTTACTTTTGCCATTATAGTTATTTTTTATTCATTTTAATCAATATTTATTTTTAATTCATATTTATTTATTATTTATTATTTAATTCTTATTTCTATTTTTATATCTCATCATATTCTCTAATTATATTGTATATTGCACACTAGTCTTTAAGCATTCCCTTAGGAGTATACATTATACTGCACATATTGAATCAGTCAGTAGGACTCAACAGCATGCCTATGAGAGTCAATTATTCCCTTAAAAAGGCATTATTTGTTAGTATAACTGTTAATGTCAGTGACTATATAATAATAATTCTTGTGCAACACAGATATCATTATGTACTCATAAAAGCTGTATAAGCTCAGTTAATATTTATCTTTAATTAATATAAAACTCAGCCAGTCTTACTGAGAGCCTTGACATGGATGACAGAAGGTCACAAAATACTGACTGTCAGCGCCAGTGTTTTGCTGTACAAAACATCCTTTTCCACTAACTGATGACGAGGCGCACTGATGATGCACTTGCACCCTGTGATAATGCTGTGATGCAGAGTGATGATGCACTGGACCTCAGTGACCCTCCTGCTGGCCGATTATTCATAATGCTGAGAATGGACAGGTGTCTGACGTCTGACAGGAAAGGCTACGCGGGAGTCAAGTGATGCAACAGCAAAATGAGGAGCCAAACCATCTGTGAGCTAAGTGAACTCGGCTGCACTCCTCTCCTCTCCCTGCTCACTCATTATCTCCAGCTAGATAAGAGATTAATAAAGTGGTGAAACGCTATTTAAATTTCTGCTCGACTCAACAGAGTCAGCCTTTTCCAAACTTACAATTTTCCTGTTTTCTACATATACAGATTTACACTGTGAGGGGCCACATATCAGTTATACACACTCACACACATTTACACGTGCAGCATATGGCTTGACATTTGGATATGACCCTCAGGGAGCAGCGCGTGAGGGCAGGAACACTGTGTTTGAGGTCAAGCTACCACAAACATATCAGTCATCAGCTGTTGCCTGCTGCAGACGTGACCTCGTATTAACTAACAAGCTTTCTGTAACATGCTCTCAGCAGCACTGTGTGACCGTCTGATTTATAGATTGTGTTGAAACAGACTAGTCAAAACAAATACATGTGGGAGGGTACTCCATATTCTGTGGGCAGGGAAACTTAATTTACTTTATGTAAAGATTACAATAAAAAAGACGGTGTAAGTAAATACGTTTAGAAAATGGAATACATAAGACAAAGTAAATATTCGTAATATTTTTTATTCTTTTCAATAACTGGAATCCACTGAAGGAACTGCACTGAAAAGGTTTCTTCACCATTAATATTTCTCTATTCAAAACCTTAGTTTACATCAAACTGAATAAGAAGCAACACCAGCCAGCCAACAGTGTGGCTGCATTTTAATAAACGTTGCACATTTTTATAAAGGCTAGACTGATGAATGAGCTAAATTTGCATATAGTCTGATATTATTTTAGTGGAGATATCAGAACTGGCGTACAGTGTATCGACCAATAAGTGACAAGAAATCGCAACGAAAGAGACCATCACAAAACTCAGCTGAACTTGACTGAAACCAGTTGTGCTGTCCACTCCAGGAAGTTGTTTTCCCCCACACTCGCATGTAAATTCCACCTAAAGGCGTAACATTAGCTGAGCTCTTTTATTTGCTCCGGCTAAAAGTGGCAGCTGCTTTGACAATGAGTTCATATTCAGCCATCTCATAACAAATATATGTTCACATGTCTGTGTTTCCAGAGAAGAATGTGAAGATCTGTTTCATTTCAGTTCCTTGCACACAGCTGTAAAAGTACATTCACCTTTACCCATGTTTCTTCAACCAAGATTCTCTATTTGCTTTGTTTAACAAATTATGTGATATATTGTGACATATCTACGGTGAAACAAATATCACAGAGACACAGTTTTAACACAATCAAAGGGATACGATTTCTTTTTAGGAGCAATCACTAAATGCAGTTGGGCATCATCCATTTACTAATGAAAAACGATACTGAGCTTGTGCATCGTAATAATGGTACCATATGAAAACTAAAGAGTAGTGGACCTTGATTTGAGCCCTGTGGAACTCCACAAGGAATATTTAGTACCACGGGAAACTTTGGACTGAAACTTATCCAGAGCTTTGACTGAGAAACCTTTTCAAAATATTGGTAACCGTGTTGTAATTGTCAACTGCAGTTACCTCTTAACACGCACTGACACCTGACGTACTGACATTATCACGCTTGCTTATGTAATCACATTGCAAAGATGATTGTACTTCCACTTGGGTTTAAGCCCTGCTGAACTGTCCTTGTCAGAATTTGTCTGTTGACTATTCAGCGTGTGTCTCAGTGACAGATATATGGAGGTGTTTCTGTTTATAACTCCGAGAGGTTTGCTGTGTGTCTGTGCATGGAAACTGAGCTTAAGGGTTGGGATAGTTCTGTCTGGGTCACTCAGTGTAAAGAAACACTGGACTCAGTGTGGCCAGTACAGTTTGTCCCTGAGCTCCCAGTGCTACATGACTTTCTGCATGCATTAACAGAACAGGAGGCACAGAAAGAAGATAAATAAGACTTGGCGGTGTGCAGTGGTGGAAGAAGTAGCACTACAACAAAAGTATTGTCAGCAAAATCTACATAAAGTATCGAACAAAAAATTAGAAATCATGCATTAAAATGGTCCCTGTGAGTGTTATAATCTATTCTATAAGTGCATTTTAATGTTGCAGCTGATCAAGGTGAAGCAAATTTTGACTAATTAAATTAATTAACTTATTTGACACACTTTTTTATTACACTATACTGTAGTTGTAAGTGGCTAAAGGATCATTTTTCCTTCTCCCATGAAAACATGTTATTACATTACAATCTGTTTGACTTAAAGGATCATTCTGTGGTGTTATTTTTCTTATAGTCAACAAATTACATCAAAGCACCAAAAAGCAAACATGTTAGTCCATCTCTCAATACTTAATCACTTTCCCTGCATGTCTGTAGCCCTCAGCCCCAAGCCCATTCATTACTAAAGCAGCTGGACACTGTAGTTTTTAACAAATGTTACTGAAAAAGGACAAAAAAAATGTGCATCTGTATGGAACTATTTTCAGCTGTGGATGAATACACATTTGGTGCTCTTGTTTTAACAAGCAGCAGGGCAGTGTGTATGGGGGTGAAAATAAACTACAGTGCCTATGTTCATGGTATATTCCTGGTTCATGGTAGAAGAAACAACAGTTTGGCTCACTGATGTGATAATTCATGTTTTTGGACAACAACTGGGTTCTGTGACACAAAGGAACAATCTGTATCATGTTTTGGGTGAACAGATGACACTTGCCAGTAGGATCATTGTTGGTTGCAGCCTTTTCGTGAGATTTGTTCACAATAAGAAAACATTGTTATATTGCCAGGCTTAAACTTTAAGTGCAGTACTTGGATATTTGTACTTCCATCAGAGTGTATGAGAAAATTTCCTATCAAGAGGCGAGAGTAAAAAGGGACTTGTAAGGTATTTGGGGGTTTGGCCACGACTATTAGACACTTGAGTGTGAAGAGCACTTGGATAAACCTATCTCACGTCCTGCTCTCTCTTCCACGCACGCACACACACACACACACACACACACACAAACACACAAAGTGGAAAGAATCCAAGGTTCCACACACAGACAGCTCGCCATAAAACATTCAGAGTGTTGTGAATAAGTAACTCAGTTATTAAATGTGAAAGGGCACTGAGCAAAGAGTCACAGAATCTCTTAATGTGGGCAAAAGCAGAAGAAATGGAAGATTAGGGGGGGAAAAAAAAAACAGACACTGGAAATAAAGTGAAACCGTGGAAATGTACAAAATAATTTCCCGTCCTAGTGATCAGCTACAGATGAGAGAGGAACTTTATGTCTGATGACAAAGGGGAAATTCAGACTCATAAGGTCAGTGATACTGAAATAGTCACATAAAACTGTTGCATAAGAAACTATGAAGTGTCACAGTTGCTGTGCGCTAAAAGCCCATTGGCCTGAATGTGATGTAAAGAAGATAAAAACATTCTCAGAAATAGAGAATAGAGAAAAATAAAGAGAATCACTGTAGGGGTTTTTGGATCTCTCCCCATGCTGTGAGATTAGCACCCTCCTAATTGTGTGTACGTGAGTAAGAAACTGTACACATGCGTCATTGCCAATAATCGAGCTCTCTGGCAGGACGAGTAGGAATACCAGAGGATTTGTAGAACTCGTGGAGGTTCAGAGCAAAGTAAATAAACACGTTTCGGAAGTGTACAGCAGGACTCTGCATAGCAGAGTTTGCTGCAATCAGTTCACACATCCATCGGGGAAAAGCAGCAGCTACAAAAAGCTTTGAGATATAAACAATATTTCCAGAGCTGTGGATTTGGTTTTATAAGGACTGAGTAGTCACATGAGCAGTAATAGACATATAGAGCACCACCCTCTGCAAAACTGTATAGAAAATGTTAAGCTCAGTTCAATCCTTGACCCAAAAAAACAGAACACAGAGAAAGAGGCAATGAGTAGTTTATGGTGTTTCATTTCTACATAAGTTAAAGGCAAACACCAGGTAGTCAGAGCAGTGAGGGGGTTGGAGATGGTGGAGAAGGGCAGAGGAGGCAGACTGGAGAAAGCAGAGCAGGACAGAAGGTGTTCAGGTGTCAGATCCATTAGTTCAAACTGGCTATAATCAATAATTAATGACATAACAATGTATCAAATGACAATGTAAAAACATTGTGACAATGTTTTGAACCCACAGAGAATTATGACCTGAATCTCCAGCTCCCTTCAGCTTCACAGTGAGTTCCAGCTCATTGTTTAACTTTACTGTTGGTTCACTCTCAGCATGTTCTCATTGTTTTTCCCCAAAAACCTGAGGGAAGGTTTTCTATAAAACCTCAAAATCAAGTCCTAGAAGCCATATTTACCAGGCATTTATGCTTATTCACTAATAAATATCTATCTTGTTTTTCTTCATCAAGGGCCTAAGAACAGAGTTTGTCAAATGTTGTTCCATCTGAGATTCTGAGCTTTATAAATAAAACTAAGCTGATGGGACCACAGGAGGAAGCAAACAACAAAGGCTAGGAAGTGATTCATGTGTTTGTTCTTGTTAACAGCCATCATGTGGCATTACAGAGAATTTTTTTTATAAATGAACTTCTACATTATTTGTCATTTATCCATCGTGTGTTGAGGTGAAACGTCACAACTATAAACTCAAGTGGAAGGAAAGTATTTCACTGGTATGTACCAATGTCAGACATCTGAGGGTAACTTCCTGGTGATTCTGTGATGATACTAGGAAACCTTTTACTTCACTTGTGAAATGAGCTTGAGTGTCTCATTTAGGAATGCAGCACAGGTTCAGCCTGACCTTTCAATCCACACACCCATATCTGGAATTAGAAAACCTGTGTAGCTGAACAGCATTGCGGCATTAGCTTTGAGCCACCAGCAAACTTTTCAGAGTGCTTTTTTTCTTTTTTTAATCATAAAATTTTATCTTCCTGCATTTCGGACTCGTGCTCAGTATGTAATTTTTGTTGTCAATACTAAATCTTTTCATTTGGAATGCAATCAAATAAGCCGGTCACATGTGTCGTGTGTATATATAATGTAATTTATGGTAAAATGTAACTCTACCCCACACCCCACCCAAAATTTCCAGGAAGATTACAGAGAACTTGCCCTTGGTGTCCTCAGTCTTGTCTATGGCCCTGGTGGTAACCAAATAAGCGGATACTATGAATGTGTCTCTATTAATGGCATTGTGGTGTGATTCTGTCTCCATGTTACATGTATATACATTAGATGTGCTTGAGAAATATTAGTAAATAAAAGCACTTCAATTACAGTTAGGGAGAGATTGTGGTTTTTGGTTAAAAATAGATAAATATTGTGTCCAAACTCACTGAACTTTCTGGATAAAACCAGACCACAATCTTTCCCTAACATTAACCAAGTGTTGTTTAACTATACTGTAGCCACTGCAAGTGGATATTGTGCGACGAGATCAGATATTCTGAGAAAAAAACAAATACTTGCCAAAACATATCCAATGGCAATTACATTTCAACATACTGAACACATATATTGACCATATTTTTTGTTGCAAATAAATATAATTTCTAAGAGACATGACTGCAGTGTCATATGCTAAAATGAATGTGTTTTGTGAATTTGTGCCTTTATTTGATAGGACAGTAAAGAGCGACAGGAAAGGGGCAGAGAGAGGCGGACTGACACGCAGGAAAGAGTCGGGCCGGTCGTAAGTCAAACCGGCGACTCCCCTGCTAACAGCATCTGCACTCATGTGGTACACGCCCTAAACACTCAGCTCTCGGGTCGCCCCCATATAAATTCTTGAGTGATGGCATGTTTTGTGAGGTCACAGTGACCTTTGACCTTTGACCACCAAAATCTAATCAGTTCATTTTCGAGTCCAAGTGAATGTGCAAAATTTGATGAAATTCTCTCAGGGCGCTCATGAGAATGGGACAGACAGACGGACAACCTGGAAACATAACGCCTCCATCCACCAACACAAAGGCATAATTAACTAGAAGCTATTAAATTTTAAATGACGTCTAACAAATTAAAACACCCTACAACTAGCTGTCCTCACCTTCTCACACTCCATTCATTGCTGTAATCTTTTACATAGCTCTCGCCCTGCACATTAACTTAATGTGCAGGGCTGCCATTGTTCTTGTCACTATGACGACACCACCCAGGACTTTGATTTGGAGGTTCATACATCACCACAAGACTGGTGTGGCACTACAGTAGAGAGAGATTAAAGGGAAGCGCATAACACAGAGAAACACACACACACACACACACACAAACACTGTCAGCTGTGAGAGCTATGACGCACTTTGGGCTCTGTTAATATTGTACAGCAGGCTTTGGCGTCTGTGTGAGCATTCCATTACATTCCATTACTGTCTCATACTGAGTTCAACAAGCAGCTGTGTGCTGAATTAGTCTCTCTCAAGTAGTCACAAACACACACACACAAACTCTGATTATTTACCACTCAGCTCGTCCGTGTTCACTGTCTCCTCACCTTTCAAGGTTCTGGAGGCATTACCAGGATTGTCAGAAAGTCTGGTGACGTTCTGTATCTTTTAGTATCGTCAACTCCCATAAAACAAATAATGAACTGACCCCAGAGACACGTGTAGCCAAAGCCTGGTATAGCTTATTTCTCCACGCCAGAGACCTCTGTCTGCAAGGACAATTAAAAAGAACGCTGCCTGTGTTGTGTCTGCATGGCAGCTGTGCATATGTGTGTGTTCACACCAACTGCGTTTCTGCTGCATCGCTGCTGCTGCCAGCTCTATCTTTATATATAGTTTGTCTTGGATAAAGGCCATCAGCAGGCTATTCGAAAGTTGGATTTCTTTTCATTATAAAATAATTTCTGAATTAATTTTGACAGAATTTTTCACTAAAGTGCCACTGTCTCCACGTGCAGCTGCTAAGAGGTTAAGAAAAATATATTTCTGTTTTTCATGTCTGTGTCATATGCAGATACGGCCTAGACATTGAAATGGTGCCAGTTTTTTGTAATGTTGCTGCTATGATGTCAATGTTGACTATCAACAGATCGTTTCCCTGTCAGTCTTTGCTGGGAGCCAGCTTGTCATGCGTGAAAAATAGGCCAGATGCCGAATCTTTAGATCACACAACACAGCCATGATCGGCCATGACAGGCAGTGAAACTTCTCTAACCCATTTACAGACGTTCTGCAGCCACCACGTGCACGCCACACAACCAGTGTGCTCCTGGTGTAAGCGTCTGCAGCTAGACACTTTTTAACAGCAATGGTAATATGCTGATTTCATGGCCCAGCGTGTGTGTTCAGCTGAGACAATTTTAAGCTCATTGTTCAAACCACAGAACTTTATTTTAAAGCATAGATTTAAAAACAAAACTAACACGTGAGGTGAAATGGACTGACAGTGCTAACGTGCTTATTGGCAACTGCTACAACTGTTTCCGTGCAGACCGACAAGGATGGGACACCGTACAACTTTGGTTGGTATGGTTTTTTAAAAACAAATACAACTAACCCCCCCCCCCCCCCCCCCCCCCCCCCCTCCCAACAGGAAATCAGCTAACATAACCACAATCTCAGGCTGTATAAATGAAGAGAAAGGAAACGGCAACAGACTCTTATGGCACCACACCGGGTGACATCCATCATGACAATGAACATGAGCACCGTCGTGCTGCTGTAAACACTGTTTCTCCAGATCTATCACTGAAAGTGGTCCCTAACAAATACTCCATTTATCCAAGTGTCCACCTATTTTAGGAAATTATTCAACATATTTTAAAAATTTAATTGTATTGTATTGTTTGTTGACCTGCTCACCTTTTTTAAAATATATTTATCCTCAGTAAGAACCAGTGGGAATAGGGTGCTACTGAAAGGCTGGAGAAGTTGCAAAGTATATTTGGAGACCGAAACGTTGTTGGTTTTTATCTTTTCATTTGTTAACAGTACCAAAAATACAGAATATCACCAGCCTTATCCTTCAACATCTCCATGTCCTCCTAACCTCCTCAAAAAATAAATATGAAACAAGCTTGGCTGCAGTAGAACAAATCCACTCTGTCTTTTGTCTTTTTCGCTATACTCCTGAATTGTGTCTCTATCTCTATCATGTGATTCACTGCATCTTTCCCTGCTGTTCATTAAAACTCTCCTTGTGTAATCTCTCACTTCAGAATTTCATCTTTCTCTGAAAAGACTTTGTACAATATGCGTAACAGAAACCATGAAGCATAAGAGGAACAGTGATCACAGAGAGAGTCAGAGTGCCTCGTCACACCACGTGGTCGTACCATGACACAGGAGTGCCAGAAGTCGTGTCTCTGTGGAAACTTGGGAGGACTTGAAGTCAGATGTTGGATGCGTCACTGAGCCTGACTCCTGGGCCTCCAGCTCCTGTTACACTTGACTTGTGACACCAGAGATAGTGCTACTACTTTGTTGCTATGTGACCACATGTTGCAGGTGGGTATCATGGGTATCGCCAGCGCTTATCACCCGCTGCCCCCCAGCTCCTTCCTGCACCACAAAGAGGCCTGAGTTGTTCATCTCAACCACTATTCAGACATTCATGGTTCCTACTTTTGTGACCCCTTTTGTGACCCCCTGATGTTCAGCGCCGCCACGAGGTTCACATTTGTGTCCCAACAACTGTTGGATTGATAGCCACGAAGGTTCAGACATTCATGTCCCCTCTGAGAATGAACTGTCGTACCTTAAGAGATCAACTGAAAATTCATCTATTGCCATCATCAGGTCAAAATTTCAATTTGTCCAGTACTTTTTAGTTTATGACCAAATGTCTGCAAAACTGGCATATGACGTGTAAATTACATTTTCAAACCATCAAGTGGGTAACTTTTTTTTTTATTTACCCCGAATTCCACCTCATATATTAAGTTTTTGAAAAGTTTTGGATTTGAAATAAAGCTCTGGGGTTTTCTGAATAGGTTAGTACATGTGAAAACGTCTCAGCTGAGCACACACACACACATGCTCATCACTCACATGACTGTGTGTTTGTTTGTGAGGAAAGCGGGCTGCAGCTACAGTTGTGATGTAATGTGGCATTTGAGCACTTTATTGGCTCTTAACCACATTAATGAGGAACTGCCGGTTAAAACAGAAACAAACAGACGCATGTAAAAATGCCATGATATAGGTCAAAGCAGCTGCCTCGCACTCTCCTCCTGAATGACCGGCTCCTTGTGTCAGCCTCAAACTGGATGCAGTTTGTTTGTTTATCTCTGCCACCTTTCTGTCTGTCTGTCTGTCTGTCTGCCACGTCCTGAGGCTGCACTGGATACATGAAGTCATCGGCCTGCACTGACGTCAGCTACTCCAGCTCCACAATGCAGCCAACAGTCTGCAAGATGTTAACAAGTCTGCCTGTCATTTCTCAGAACTGTTGGTTATACAAGATTGCAGAGATCTTGTGTGTGTGTTTTTGTGTTTATGTGTGTGTGTGTGTGACAGAGAATGTGTGCGAGCTTCTCTAAGTGGGTCATGAGTGTTTGTACAGCCAGACAGAGGGCAGGGAAATGGGTCGAGTTTGAGGGCAAGGGTTGGCATTAGTAGAGCTGATTGTTTGAGACAAGAGGCAATATTTTGTTCCAGCCCAGCAGTCATGAGGCTCTGGTGAATTTTTTGAGGTAATTAACATCCTCGTCTGACAGAGGAAAGCCTCTTGCTTCTCTTCTCTTCCTTTGTTCCTTTTTTCTGTCCCGTTTGTCCACCCGCTGTTATGTTCTGTGTCACGTACTCAGATCCCTCGAGGCTATTTGTCTGTCACTTTGTAAGTCCACTGTGTCTCTGTTAATTTATGAGCCTCAATCCACACTTCCAAGCTGTGTTAGTTATTTCTTGTCTCTGTTGCATAAAGTTATTGTATGACCGCATGACCACAAGTCAAATGACAGGAACAAGCAGTCTGTTTAAAGGAAGTGAGCGCATATCCTGTTAACGTCATGATCTTATGTTTATCTTGCTATTTCACCCAGGGAAAAAATTACAAATTAGTTTATTATTTCCTTGGACAAACACCTGTTTGGAAAATGCCAGGGTCCAAACAAAAGACACAAGGAAGTTGGGGGACTACTCAGGAAGTTTATTCACTTTTTCCACTGAAGTATTCCCTCCAGCTTGTACTGAAACCAATCGGTCTGTAAAAATACAGGACCTAGAATAATGAAGCACGGCTGGCAGCAGCTCTCAGGAGGCATCGAGCAGGAAAACCCTTTCACTAAGTGACAGTCTGGAGGCATTGACGTAAGAAAAAACAGATGGGAGGACGGGGGCTCCCAAAATGGAAAAACCTCCCGAGTCAGAACAACACTATGCATTTCTCCCATCATCTCCCTCCACACATTCACTCTACACCTTGGCATTTATGCATGGGTAAAGCCATTTGTCTTAAATTTCTCTCACCGATATTCAAAATGTGCTGCGTCAAATCACACACCACAAAATCTATTACACACCAGTTTCGGTTTATAGCAGCTGTGTGATAGGCGGCACACGCTGCAGTCATCTCTATCACATATTATACGGTTCCACTGTGTCGGAGCTCATGTTGCACGTCTGTGAAAACAGAAACGGTTACAGTTACATAAACCCGTGGTATGCAAGGTCACTGATAACAGAGGCGGTGAAGTACATCAGGAGACACAGAATGAGGTAGTGATACATTCTGAGAGCCAGTGGAACCAGTAACAACTATGCTGATGCTTCAAATCAGTCAGTAGACAGTAAATAGTATAAATTCTATTGCAGTCAGCAGCAGAAGCAACAAAGGGAAACGTCACACCTCCTCTACCAGCTACAGATGAAACAAAATATATTTTATAAAGATCAAGCAATGCTAACTACCAGAAGTTAAGACTCTAGTAAGGTAACAAATTTATTAAAAATTACCAGTTGCTATAACGTCACTCAGCAGTGCAGTAGTATATAATACTACCCCAGGAACATATTAAACATTAACATATTAAAAATATCAAAAAGACTAATAGAAAAAAAACCTCTTTGTTCCTGGAAAACAGGATGGCGACAGTAGATTAAATTCATTACATTTTTTCCAAACTAACTTATTTCCTGTTCCTTCTCATAAAGACATATGGAGCAATTTGGAGTTCAGTGTTCGGTGCCTTGCTCAAGGACATTTTAAAACATGAACAGAGCTTAAATAAATAAATAAAGCTTAACTAATTAACTGAACTAAGTTGGAGCAATTCTGTAAGGACCATTCAACATCAAGCAAGGAGCAAAAATCATCAGTACTCAAGGACTTTAAGTATTGGATTTTGCAGAGTCTTGACAAATACGGTTGTAGTTTTGATACCAGTTCACTCATCAGCATATCGTGGAAAGCTCTGCATTTTAAAGGAACACTCAGCTGAGTTGCTGCTGACTCACTGATTGTTACATATAAAGTCATAAGGTCATATCTTTCCTGTCAAGAGACAGGAAAGATATGACCCAATAGTACTTTTTATTTTTTTATAGCGCAGACATTGTGAAAATTGTTCCCAGTTGTTCAAAAACGAAACCTTTTTGTTCAAGAAGATCACTATCACACTAAAAGGTCTCACGGAAATTTCAGACTAGTGTAGAACTAACAGCTGCTAAAGACCTTGATAACTGTAAGTTAACATCTAAACTACAAGCTGAAAACAAGCATGAAACACATCGTGAATATATCATGTAGTAAACTCGTCATGAATTAGGTCCAGAGATAATCTGTTAATGGATGTCTGATTTAAAAACGCTTTATACTGAAGCACTGTGACCCTCAGATGCAGTGCCCTGCTTTGGCGGCCCTTGCATGTCATGAAGTATTGAAAAGGTGCAGCAGCTACTGGCCTGAATCTGGGTTTCGTAACAGAAAAGCCTGCCTGTCCCCTGAGAGACACCTACACAGAGCCTGGAGAGCAGTGTCTGTCTGGACTCGCTGACACGGCAGCACAGTCTGACTCACAGCAGCTCTACACTCCATCTAATGCACCACCTCTGCCTTTCACTGCACATCAGCATCAAACTCTTCGCAGAGGCACGACTGGGTTTGTGTGTTTGTGTATGTGTAAGCCTGTGTGCCAGTGATCTTGTGCACTTGTGGTTCGCTGCCCCAGTAATCTTTTTCCTTAGACAGTCCATGCACTCCTCACTAACTTATATAATTAGCAAGAAGTAAGTGCTGTGGATGTATCCACCCATTATTTTCACTTTCCCAGAATCCTACCTGTCGAGCAGCTGCTGGGTGTGTGTTTAAGCTCGAAGAACGTGACTGTGCAGGTTTGTCTGTGCTTGGCTGCATTCTTCTTCTGGCTTATAAAAAAATGTTGTCACTGGCTGTACCTCCAGGGACTGAAATTAAAAATAATTTTTCCTAAGAAATCACTTGACATATCCTCAGTGTTTGGACTTGTACACTTGTTTAGAGTTGTAATTACCAAGAATGAGAAATTCTTGGTAATATTAACCATTATGTAAACAAACAGCAAATGTCAATAAAATGTCAATATCTGATAAGGTATCATTTATGAAGGGGTTATAAGCTGTAATGTATATTACCTATTATTGGTTAATGAATCATTTAGTGACGCTTTATATCTCGTTTTTTTGGGGGCCTTTTATTAACTCACTAAGGAGACCCTCCAGTGGGCTGTTTGACCACTTACCGTCAGCCTTAAAATCCATTTAAAACAGCTTATTAAAATTTTTCATCTGCAGACTTAAAGAATTATTGTAGAACTTTTTTTTTTTATAAATGATTTATTTACATTTATTAACATTTATAAGTGTAGACTTGATGGGTTGGAGAGGTCTCCCTGAAAGCCAATTTATATTTCTGCATAGATTTGACACTGTAGCCCACGCCGTAACTTGACGCGCACTAAAAATTTAACAACACATCGCAGTGACGCAGACCACAACAACTGTGAGTGGACGGCTCGGTAGCATTGCATGTCCTCCAACTACGTCTCTCAGAGGCCAGACAAGCACAGAAAATTCACCTTCCTTCTGCCTCCGTCAGTTCCATGGTTGCACACACCATCTCCTCGATGTCGCCTCTCTCTTATGGGTTGCAGTAATTTCAGTAAGAGTGACTGTTAGCATCTATTAGCTCCAATTTCAGTGTTAATCACATCAACAGGCAATGTCTTACTGAAAACTCCTCAGCAGGTACCAGTGTGTCCTTTTTGCTGCAACTGTTAAACACATCAGAGCATTCATTCTCTCCAAAGGGACACTGTAAGAAAATATGAGAAACAATAAACACATTTTGGCAACCAACGCAACTGTAAACTCTATCCCCCTGCCCCTCCCTATAAAGTGCAAAGGTTAGTTTCAAACTGCTGTGCTCCTCCTGAGGGGCCTGAGTGTGACGCACAAGAGAAATCAGAGCAAACAGCTGCTCTACTCTCCATTCATTTGACTTTTTTTCCTCCTAACTCAGTCAATCACATACTCCCCTTGCATGTCTGTCTGTCAGAGTACATCCAAGCTATGTCTCCTGATGTCAAATTACCTTTCTTTCATCTGTTTTCTTGTGCAGATGAACAGTATGATAAAAGCTGGAGAGGACAAAAAGCAGAGAGGAGGTGGGAGAGAGGCAGGAGTTTCTATCATTTCATTAGATGACACACTTTTACGTTTTGACGGAGGAATGACGCAAAATGGGAAAGCTAAAACCAGGACATGCTCTCCTTCTCTCCTCTGTCCCCTGCTCCCACTTCACAGCCTTCAATAAAAACCCTGTGATTCCCCACAATGTTCTCCATTGTGCTGTGTTCCTGTTGGCTAAAGAGGCATTTCCTGCCAGGAATCAACCCCAGGATCCCCTGGACTCCTCCTCTTAGAGGGAACTGTAGGTTCTTAAGTGGAAAGTTATCTGAGCAGGAATCAGAGATGATCTGAGATAGGTCCAACTTTCACCAGGTGCAGTTACACAGAAAAATTACACAACACATTTAAAGGAAAATACTCTAGTGCATAAAAGCTGTTGATTAATATTATATGTGCTTTGATAGAGATTTGTTACAGAGGTCAATGCGGAGGTCAGTGTGGGGAAAAGGTCAAGACCATACTCTTTCAAGATTACTCACATATGTAAGTCATCAAGGAGCATACAGCTGTGCATGTGCCTACAAAAACAGAGCCCAACAAGGAGGCTAAGATAAGAAAAGTGGGCAAATGGGCCAAAAAGGAAAGGATGCTGCAGGATCTACTCTACATTTGAATTATATATATGAGGCCATAAGAATTTGATGCTGCTTTCCATTTACCTCAGAAGTTGGATGTGGGAGTGGGGAATGATGTCACACCCAAGCTGACCACGTCCCAGTGCAACAAGTGGCTTTTCTGGTTGCTTCCTTGTTGTTGTTATTGTTAACAATATAAGTTAATAACAACACATTACGCAGTATTTTGCGTATGCAAACACTGCAGCAACGTGACCACAGATAGAGGTTGGACAGCACTGAGTGTAATCTGAGTTCAGGGAACTTGGATTTTCGGACTTCCCAGTTCAAATGGAACGCACCATGAATCTTATTAAAATTCAATCATTACTGAAAAACTTGGAAAACTGAAAACTAAAATGAAAATGATATTTTACTTTGAAAACTAAAAGAATTTTGCGGCACTCTGAGCTAAATGCTAACATCAACAGGCTAATATACTCACAATGATGATGTTTACATGTTTACCAGACCTTCGTTGTTTAGAATAATAAACATGCGGGTGAGGTCTCTGGGTTTTAAATGGGAAATGTCTCCTGTGTCAAAGTCTATGCTGCTTTCTCTGTCAAACCCAACCTCCCTCCTACGTGGATTAGCATATATTGCTCTTTATATTACATTACCTGATAATAAAATAGGTCATAATAAGTTGCTTGCACACACGATCTATGGGGTCAGTTTTTTTTATTCCATGCCATTCCAGGAGCCGAAACACTAGCTGGACTAAATCATTCATACAAGTTGTTCAAACTTATTTGGCAAAACTCGGCCACCAAAATTCAAAATAAAATAGTATAGCAGACTACACACATTTTCTACTTTATGGTGCTGTTTAAAAGACAAAATGTTTCTGGTTTTGGTCTTTAAATTGGATCAATTCTTCAGAATAAAAAGACGGAAACTTAGTATTTCCCCAGAGATCTTTCATAAATGTTTCTTTCAACTGTTAAAGGTTTCTTTACCTCTTTCCGAGGTAAAGAGATTCCCTCTTTTAATGAATCTACATCACACAACTATCAACCAGGACTGTTCTCAGACAAAAACATACATTTGTATCTCATCTGTAACTAGCACAGGAAAAACATCTTCGTCTCCATTTTGAACACGTTTCTTCTTTTCTTAAAGATTTCCATCTCTCAGAATTTGTTTACACTCTGCAGCTTTGAACTCCTCGCTGGGCTTTTTTCATGCAGCACAAACAAACCTGCAGAGAATTCACTACAGAGGGCTATTGTTCAGTACGCCGGCGACACAGACTCCGAGGGGGCTCACTGGACACAGTCCATTCTTCATCATTTAACACTGAACTGTGCTATTTTCAAAACCTATTGATTTCCAAGAGACGAATGGCGATGATAATAGCTCGAGGTTGAACCATTTGGAGTGCTGACGCAAGTGTGAGTTTCTAGGCAAGAGGTCATAACTGCAGGTGCCTTGACCCGGTGACTTCCCTCCAGTGAGTTAGATAATGGTGGCCGGGAGGTGTGATGGGCTGCACCAGCAGGGCTGTTAGTGACACTGGCAGTGGCACTGAGGGACAAGAGGCCTGAGTCTAACTGGGTGATATAACCGTAGGCAACAGTCCAGTGACGATGGTCCACCGTCACTGCCAGTAGCTGTGCACTGGCTCAGAAACTGATGGGGTTCAATTTGTACCACTTAGAGAGGGACATGTCATTCACACCACAGTGTGCATTGTGTGTGTGTGTGTGTGTGTGTGTGTGTGTGTGTGTGTGTGTGTGTGTGTGTCAAGTGAGTGTTGACAGGCACATATAACGTCTTTCCTGTGGATCTCAGCTTCTGATATTACACACACAAAACAGAAAGTCTACACTAATTGTTTTCTAGTAACTGTTAGACTCTTAGAACAAGCTAAACTTTTTGTAATTAACTAACTAATGTTACAGCTAATTTTTTCATATTGTGGGAAATGAAAGCCGTAGACTGTAACCACACACATGTAAGCAGGTCAGCGTGTGTGCAGCTGTAAGAAGACGAACAGGCTGCGCCATGCCAGTGGCTCTGGGAGGCTACGCTTCATGTAGCAGACATTTTCGACTTGTTAAAGCAGGAGAGGCTCAGGTGTGAATAATAACAATAATAACAATGTCCCAGTAAGTAAATGTCAGTGAGTGATGCATAGTACCACAGAACTGGCTCACCTAGATGTGATTCAGCCATCATTAATGTTATTAATTCCATCGGTACTACTTGACAAGTCAAAATGTCTGTGGTGAAAAGGGCGGTTAAGACATTTCACTCCAAACCACAAACATCAACCTGTTGGTGGCTCTAGAGGAAATGTCACAGTCAGTAGGAATCTCTGGATCCTCTTCATCTTTATGTATCATTAAGTGTTGAGATATTTCAGTTTTTAACAAGGGGTCGACCAAACAACCAACTTTCCCATCACCGAGCTGCAACGGCATGTCAACCTGCTTAACACACATCAGTGTGATGAAGTGTCTTCTTGTATAAGTACATACACACGTGGACAAAATTGTTGGTACCCTTCCGTTAAAGAAGGGAAAACCCACAATGGTCACTGAAATAACTTGAAACTGACAAAAAGAATAATACATTAAAATTTACTGAAAATTAACCAATGAAAATCAGACATTGCTTTTGAATTGTGGTTCAACAGAATCATTTTAAAAAACAAACTAATGAAACTGGCCTGGACAAAAATGATGGTACCCTTAACTTAATATTTTATTGCACAACCTTTTGAGGCAATCACTGCAATCAAGCGTTTCCTGTAACTCTCAATGAGACTTCTGCACCTGTCGGCAGGTATTTTGGCCCGCTCCTCATGAGCAAACTGCTCCAGCTGTCTCAGGTTTGAAGGGTGCCTTCTCCAGACTGCATGTTTCAGCTCCTTCCACAGATGTTCAATAGGATTTAGGTCAGGGCTCATAGAAGGCCACTTCAGAATAGTCCAATGTTTTGTTCTTAGCCATTCTTGGGTGTTTTTAGCTGTGTGTTTTGGGTCATTATCCTGCTGGAGGACCCATGACCTGCGACTGAGACCAAGCTTTCTGACTCTGGGCGGTACATTTTGCTCCAGAATACCTTGATAGTCTTGAGATTTCATTGTACCCTGCACAGATTCAAGACACCCTGTGCCAGAAGCAGCAAAGCAGCCCCAGAGCATAACCGAGCCTCCTCCATTTTTTTTTACAGTAGGTACAGTGTTCTTTTCTTTGTATGCTTCATTTTTGCGTCTGTGAACATAGAGCTGATGTGACTTGCCAAAAAGCTCATCTGTCCAAAGGACATTCTCCCAGAAGCTTTGTGGCTTGTCAATATGCATTTTTCAAATTCCAGTCTCGCTTTTTTATGATTTGCTTTCAACAGTGGTGTCCTCGGCCGTCTTCCGTGAAGTCCACTTTGGCTCAAACAGCGACGGATGGTGCGATCTGACACTGATGTACCTTGACCTTGGAGTTCACCTCTAATCTCTTTGGAAGTTGTTCTGGGCTCTTTGGTTACCATTCGCATTATCCCTCTCTTCAATTTGTCATCAATTTTCCTCTTGCGGGCACGTCCAGGGAGGTTGGCTGCAGTCCCGTGGACGTTAAACTTCTGAATAATATGTGCAACTGTAGTCACAGGGACATCAAGCTGCTTGGAGATGGTCTTATAGCCTTTACCTTTAACATGCTTGTCTATAATTTTTTTCTTTCTAATCGCACGAGACAACTCTCCCCTTGGCTTTCTGTGGTCCATGTTCAGTGTGGTACACACCAGGATACCAAATAGCACAATGACTACTTTTCACCCTTTAAATAGGCAGACTGACTGATTACAAGGTTGAAGACACCTGTGATGCTAATTACAGGACACGCCTTAGTTTAACATGTCCCTATGGTCAAATTATTTTCAATCTTTCCTAGGGGCACCATCATTTTTGTCCAGGCCAGTTTCATTAGTTTGTTTTTTAAAATGATTCTGTTGAACCACAATTCAAAAGCAATGTCTGATTTTCATTGGTTAATTTCCAGTAAATTTTAATGTATTATTCTTTTTGTCAGTTTCAAGTTATTTCAGTGACCATTGTGGGTTTTTCTTTCTTTAACGGAAGGGTACCAACAATTTTGTCCACGTGTGTATGATCATTATAACTAGATGTATCTCGTGGTGTTTTTTTCAACTGGTGTTGTGTGTTCAGATCATAGACTGTAAATAAAGATGGACGTGATGTCACCCCTGGTCACTGAAGAGTGGTTTTAAAGCGGGCTGCTCCGCCTGACTCCGCCTAACTCCCGACTTTGATAAATGCCAGTTAAGTAACTGTGACAATCATATGCTCCCGATAGCATCATCAACACAGCTGGGCATTTGAGCATCTTGGTTGAAGGCTAATCCAAGGCCTATTCATGGCTAATTAGCTAGTTAACGGGCTAAGATAACAAGCCAGGTATTAGCAGACACTGGTACTTGCTAATTGGTGCTAACATAAAAATAAAATAATAGTAGAATTTCACTCACCTCAGAAGAGAGGAGCTGACCTCCTCACCTTCTGTTAGTCAATTCACCACACAGCCAGACTGTGAAGGCACCCACCCGTTACTTAAAGATCCCACACCCCATATTGTTCATAACTTTAAGACTTAATAAAATTTAAAACGGTTGAGTTAGCTGCATGTATGTGCACATGGGTTGACTTGAAACAAACTTTGCCTCTCCTTTTCTTTTATTATTATTTTTTATTATGCATTATTTATTATAATATACAGTATGTGGGTATTTTTTTATGTTCTTACATCTTTTATTTATTCATTTCATTTCTATGATATTAGTTTTTTTTAATTATTTTCAAAAAATATGATGGGGAGCAATCTCAAAGCATGTCTGTTTACATCCTGTGGTGCGCCTGTTCAAACCGTATAGTCTGTGGTTCGTGCAGGGTGGCGTGTCATTGCATGTAGCCAATGTTTGAACATTGGCTACATGTGCTTGTAAAGTGGTCAGCCTGCATAAGGGTCAGGCTCTGTGGTTTTCCAAAGTATTTGAAGCGAGGGTTGAAGGAAGAGGGAGGAGTAAGAGAGACTAGGACGGAAAAAGCACTGCTGATATGTAAAAGCTATGGGGAAACTGATCACGGTTTTTTTCCAAAAATGGAGAAGCCCGTGTAAAGGTCATGGGCTGATTTGGTCATTTAGAAGTACTACTACTTATGATTTCCTTATTAAGATAATACCAAGATACTTTTGCTGCAAAAAATCTGAATACATGTATGCACAACTGATGATGATGTATGATTGTCCATCTCCATATCATTGCCTTGCTAACAGGTAAGAGTGGTACACAGATGACCCCTTGTTGTCAGAAAATAAGGGATACATACTTGTGAGGTGGGCCACTGTGCGGGCCTCTGCATGAAAAATGAAAGGGATCAACTAAAAGACACAAAACGACCAAAAGAAATCACAAAGAGATGAAAAATAACAACAAAGAGGAAAAAAATGGCCACAAAGAGCAATCATTCACACAACTATGGCAGCCTATTGTTTCAGAGTAAACCATTAACTGCCCAAGCTCATCCTCAGTGAGTGAAACTGAAACAACCTTTGAGGCGTTTCAACCAGTTGTAGCGAAGGCAGCTGCTCGAAGCTTCTGTGTATGTGATCAACATCTACTGCAGTCCAGTGGGGCGGTGGTGATTCTGGGATCTGTAAGGACAATGGCAGTATATGGGCCTCTGCCTTCACTTACCTGTAATGCTCTCCTCCCAAATTGTTTTATGTGAAACAGATGCAAATTAGCTACAAGCTAACTCCGATGCAATTACATTTAATAGTGCACTGTCTCTTTAAGATAAACAATAAATGGACTTAAGATGTAAGACTACTTTGTATTTTTATAATTAAAAAAAAAAAGAGAAAACGTTGATAAAAAGTCAGAAAAGACGAAGACAAATAATATTTCACAACTCCTCAGATCCATCTAGTTGCCCCTTGTGAGGTCCAGACCCCAGATATCCCCATGTTCACACTGTTACTATAGAGGGTGGGTCCAACAAAGCGTAAAGTGTGTCATCATCATACTAAATCAGGTTCTGCCTCAGGAAGTCACTTCAGGATCTACGAGCACCCCTCTGCCTACAATGTGAAATTAAATCATCAGTTAGACTTTTTTAGTGACTTATAACTCACCCTCCGTGATTAGTGTAGTCAAGACCTCAGGCCTGAGGCAAATTATGACCCTCTAAGTCTGCAATTATTCTCATTAGGCAAAAGAAGCATTGAAAGGCTGAGAGTGAACTGGATGTGCGTCATACATAATTTCCAAAGACACCCACTGTTTTCAATCACCAGTCACACACTGCCAGGGATTTGTGTTGCTTCAAATGAGCTGTTGATTCAGAAAATGGTTTAATTTTCTCATTACGTCAAGAAGCAGCCAGATCTGAGCAGCTCTCCTCCCAAACTAAACAGACCTGCTCACAGACCAAATGTGGGGAAAAAAAAAACCTTGTATTTACTTTACCTCTTTAGGAAGCAACACATTTAGATAAGTAAAAGGTGCACACACTCAGTGGGGCATTGCAGATTGGAGTGATACGTAACAAAGAAAAACACCACATTCATGCACTGTAGAGGAAGGCAGACACTGTTTGCTGTATTTTTTATCAAGAGGGCAGAAGAAGAGTGGGTTACCATAACCATGAGAGGTGAAACTAAACTCAGTCTAACCACTGAATATGTGTATAATAACAGATTTTCATTCCACTGATTTATTAAATGGGATTTTGACACATATATAAGAGTTCTGGCACCTCTTTGAACGCAACACACTCAATAAAGTATAATCAGTGGATGGCTGGGTGGATGGCTGGGTGGGTGGGTGGATGCTTTTTGTCTCTACACTTTCTTCTTTCCATCATTTTGATAGAGGTTTTTGTTTCATCAGTCTATAGCACTTTGTTCTTCATCTGTATCTTTTGTGAGCTCAAACCTGGAATATCTGTTTTTGAGTCTTACCGGGGGTTTGCATCTTGTGGCGAATCCCCTGAGGTTGTGGTTTTCGTTTGACTGCTGAAAACATTTCCGCCCAAATCATGGAGAGCATTCTTGCCTGTGCAGTCATAAAGGGGCTTTTCTTCACCATACAAATGATTTTCTAGTCATCCGCAACACTTGTGCTCCTTGGACTCAGGTTGTTCAGCATTTTCTAGTTTTCCTGTGTGCACCTGCTTTTTTTACAAAGTACAAGTACTATTGATTTTAGCAAACCAACTACCTTTGATATCACTGTAACAGATGTCTACTTTTCTTTAAGTCTCATTATTATCTCATTCACTTGCACGGTGACCTCTGTACGCTTCATACTGACAGACATCTCCACCTCACTTATGTAGATATGTCCAGACATGTGATCAGGGCTCTGTGGTGGCCATACCATGTGTTGCAGGATTTCTTCTTCTTCGTCTTCTTCTTCTTGCTGAAGATAGTTCTTTATGACTCTGGTTGTTTGTTTGAGGTTACTGTCACACTGCAGAATAAATCTGGGACCGGTCACACGCCTCCCTGATGGTATTGTGTGATGGCTAAGAATGTAAACATCTAAAATACCTAAAGCTTTTGCACAGTTTTGTGAATGCAGTCATGTGTTGATGACAGGAAGAGACCAGCGTCCTGCTGATGAGGATGACAGGTCAGATGACCACGTGAAGAGGACAGTCAAGGACAGTAGGCTATGATGTGTTGTCTGTGGTTCTGTTGTGCTCGGACTGGTTTGCCCTCTTTAATAATGAAGGTGATGGTAACAGTTTCCAGTTCAGCACAGTGAGTGTCACTTCCATGTGAAGTCAATATTCTGAGCTGTCAAGTCATTTCAAACATTTTCACTTTCAAAACTGGAAACGAAATTTTGGGAGAATCTCACTTCTATAAGCTGACGTGCTCCCTTTTGAAATGGGATGTTATGAAAGGTTTTTGAAGAAAGTGTAAACCAGTGGACTTTCAGTTACACAGAGAAAAGGCAGTTTAACTGGGTGGAAAAGATAACTAAACAATGTGTTATGGTTTATTTGCTGCACTTATTTTATATATGTATGATGATGTAAACACAAATGCCGTTACTCTCCCATTTAACTTGTGTGTTATGACACAGAGATTCATCTTAGCAATGTCAGTTTCACAGAGCTCATTTCTGAGGCTGGCTGGTGGCCTACATAAGCTACTGTAATGAATTAAGGAAGTGTCCATTTTATTAATCATTAATTTAGCTTTTTATTTGTGATGTGATTATGTTTTTTTCCCCTTATCCAGAAGTTACAGTCTCACTTTAAAGCCTTCAACAAGCTGTTTCTAAATGTCATGCTAATTGTTCGAAGATTATTAGTGAAACAGCACAATTAAGAAAAAATAAATGTTTTGTGGGGAAAAAACATAAAAAAATTGACTCAAGAGGGACCTCTATGATGCAGAGGAATTATGGAGTAATTAGTAGTAAAATACTGTAAAATTATGGTGTAATTTTTCAGTAAGGTATGCAAAAAACACAAACAAATGTGTCATGAACCTCATAAATTTCAATAAATATCAACTGAATTATATTATGAGGCCATGCTGTGATGAGACAATGCAGCCTTACACATATTCTTGTTGAGTTAAGTCTTGTCACTCTCCACATCTTTTTTTTTCCAAGTGGAAATCGTTAAGTCAAATCAAATGACATAGTTTGCATTTTTATTCATTGGAATGTGCACGTTTCATGTGAGAATAATTTAAGTGTTTTGCCTCTTTAAAGTGTTTTCACATGGCCCTTTAACCTCACTGAACTCAATGTTTCCATGATTAACTGAATAAGTGCGTTAAAGTGGAGAGCTGTCCTGTCAGCGAGCACATTGTCACACACATTAGCACACACACCATCACAGTCTACTGCCAGTGTGCTTGCTGTGTGTTGTTTCTGCCTCCCTCTGGTCAACTGAAACGTTACAAGTTAAAAACAGGGCATTTTTTTAACAAATAAGTCTTCTAGTATACCACATTTACTTAGACCCCTTCCACACACGTTTTAAGACCTTCCACAAAAACACTTGGTTACATCCTCATCAGCTCTTTCTCCCTCATTAGAAAAACAGAATCTGAATAAGCAAAATTAGCTTTTTGTCCCGGTGAAGCTGCACTGGAGGGTACACATACAAGTTTCCACATCACACTTTTGTAAGTTTAATATTGGACCACGACTGACTCCGCAGCAAATGCATGTGAAAACAGCCTTCAGTGAAGTCCAAACATCAAAGTGAAGTAAGAATAAGCAAAGCGCATTTTGAGCAGAGGGAAATTTTAATGAAAGGTCTGACCCAAAATTGTCTGTCATTAAGGCACACATTCATACACTACTGTTCAAAAAGGTCAAACAGCCCAATTTTTCCAGTTTATAAAAGGAAAGCAGTTCATGTGTAGTAAAAAAAAATCTTAAAGGATGCAAATGTATAGAGCTCAAGGTGGAAGAAAAGTTCAGATCACAAAAACAGAAAAAGAATGTAAATCAGGGACCAAGTAATGGGTTAACAACTCACAGCTTTTCTGCTGCAGTGGAACTAAATGAAGAAGATCGCTCACAAACCCTTTGTACAAAGACAGCATTGGAACAAATTGTTACTACACTATCTAAAGCATCATTTGGACAACGTTGCACTACAGAAAGTAGTGCTGTATATTGTTAT
The DNA here is from genome assembly GCF_046630095.1 of Trachinotus anak. Lineage (NCBI taxonomy): Eukaryota > Metazoa > Chordata > Actinopteri > Carangiformes > Carangidae > Trachinotus > Trachinotus anak. The sequence continues at coordinate 12,003,876 of NW_027273852.1, forward strand.
CAGACTAGTACCTGCAGCAAGATAATGACCTAGAATATATAGCACCTTCAGGAGGTATCCAAACCCCTTCACTTGATGCACGTCACTGTTTTGTAGAGTTAATTTGAAACAGGTCAAATTTCAATGCTTAGCCATCAATCTACACTCCATCCTGTTTGCTTTATCATTGAAGCTGTAATTGCTGCCAAATGGACTTCTACAAAGTACTGCATAATTGTAAATTTTGAATGGCATTCAATCCTTCTTTTTTAATATATTTGGTAGTTTCATCCATTTTAAATTAAATATATGAAATCATAAAGTGTGCAAGAAATTAGGGTGTGAATAAAAAAAAAAGACGACACAGGACGCTTCAAATGATGGAAGAGTCTCCAGACTCAAACCCCACTGAGCTGGTTTGGGATGAAATGGACAGAAGAGTGGAAGCAAATCAACCCCACTGAGGGAAGTTATAGAACAAAGTGTCCAAACAATATTTGATTTCCATTGTACAAAGTCAGTGTGAAACGCTCCCTGTCCTTTTTAGCCACTAGATGGAGGCACTCCCATACTGAGCTGCAGAGAAGCAGAGAATAGATTTTCAGTAAAATCCTCAAAAATGCTCCTTCATTTATTTAAAACCCCAGTGATTTTTCACACAAAGCACTGTAAATATTTAACTGCATCACTGTTCCTTCAGCAATAAAGTCCGTAGTTAATCTTTAAGACTATAGTTAGATCAAAAATAAAATTAAAGAAATTTTAAGCAAAGGTCTATTCCCAGTCCTGTCAACATCTCAGTCTTCCTCAGCAGATTGAGATTGGTCATTTGTCATGAAGATAATTCAGTTGTTATCACATTAATCAACCATAGAACATATGTGACATAACAGGGTGTGATATATGTGGGGGACCATCATACGACCCCAAATACACACAACCAAAACCAATCCCAGCATTGATTGAGAAATCATTGATCAGGAGTCAGTGGATGATGGGAGAGAAATCAGGGGGGTTAGCCACATTTAAACACTAATAAACATTTGGAAAAAGCTACGGAGTGACTTTCAAGTTAAGATTTGTTATGTCAAATCCTCCCTTCAGTTTGGTCCTCCAACAGCAATTAGAGATAGAAGACAAACAGAAAAAACATTTAATTTAAAAAGCATTTTTAATGATTAATATTATAAAAACATTAAATCATAAAATTACATAAACCAACACTGGACGTATTAACTACTGAAAGGATAAGGCTGACCTTTTCCTATTGGTTATTTAATGTGTTCACATCCCATGAAAAACCAAAACCAAGCGTGTGCTTGCTTTCTGACATCCCCACTCTACCAAGTCCACATGAAGTCCTCTCTGAAGATATAAAGCTTTAAAAAAAAAAATCCCAAAAATATAGTTTATTTTTTTAAAAGACAAATTAAATAATTTTCTATGTCAGCTGGGCACTCTAGATTTTAACAAATGCTACTTAAACAAGAGTGAAAAGTGCATTTGCTGTGGACTATTTTCAGCTGCAGATCATTGGTGAGTATCTACACAGCATTGCAGTGTGCGTGAGAATTGAAATATGAATAAAATCATGTTCAAGTTAATCATAACAAAGGAGCACGTTGGCCCATGCAATAGTGTGATGTGTTTTTGTTGTTCTTGTTTTGGTATTTTCATTGGATTTGTTGACAATGAGAAAAATATAAAACAAAAATACAGATCTTATACATTTGATCTAAGAACGTGATATATTGATACTACATAGGACCTATTGGTTATTTGGAACCTAAGTCAATGAAACACCTCCACACATGGAAAACAAAACAACAAATGTAGCTCTGAAAAACACTGAAAATTAATGATTTAGACCAAACCACAGGTGATCATGTGCTTTGTCTTGGTAGGTAAGCGTTATCGATCCCATCTTAAACGGCACACGGATACAGAGCCTGCCTCTCATGTGTGGTGATGTAGTTGAGGAGGTCAATTGCTGTCACAACGGCAAACACAACCTGCCTCTGGCAGGCTGACCCATCAGCCTCATCTGGAGAGACAGATGACTGCAGTTATAAAGACATCACTGACAGATGAAAACTCAAAACACAAAAGGATTGAGAAAATAAAATTATCACAACCTGACATCATTTTAAGACTGCTGTGGGTCTTTCACTATGACAATAGTTAAACAGCCACATAATTGCATAGCTGAAAAGGTGGACGGTGTAACAAACATTTTCACTTTGTTTAATGCAATTTCTGACATTAATTATGTTTGCAAGAAGAAATACAACCACACAAAGTCTAAAATCTCCCTTTTCACTGCCAAAAGAAGTGTAAATATGTTTTAGAAACATGTAAATGAAGCTACAACAGCAGTGGGTGTTTTACAACTTTAAATGTGTTAGTTTCATCTGAAATGTCTTCTACCATAAATATTATTATACATTTTTTTTTATTTTTAAGCAAAGACAAGAACACGTTGCACTGTCAAAGAGTTAGAGAAGAGCAGCATGAAAGGCAGAGCTGAAAAGATGAACTATTTACTTTTTTCAAGCAAAATTGCAGCAAATATTTCCTAGTTCCAGCTTCTCAAATGTGAAAATTTGTTGCTTTTTTGATTTACGTGATAGTCATTTTGTATCAATGGGTTTTGGATTATTTGTCAGACAAAGCAAACAGTAGTCTGTTTGGTCTCTGGGAAATTGTGATGTGCATTTTTCATATTTTCAGACACTTACAGAACAAATAATCAATTATTAGATTAAAAAAATAAAATAAACTTCACATAAATCCATAATGAAAATTGTTGCAGTCCTATTGATAATGACAATGGATAAATAAAACTGTCTTGCACTCATGAACACCAACTCTTGAAAATAGCAGCATTTTTATTACATTCACGCCCTGGATCAGACCCCTAATTTCATGTTTGCTGTAAAATAAGGGGAAAAATGACAAAGAAAATAAATGAATAAATAGAATAAATAAAATATCTTACACTGGGTGTGATCATGCACCACCAGAGCAAAGCTGTCTGTTTCGAGGATGTGGGACAACTTCCCCAAGCTGTCTGTCAGGTGCACCTGAGAGCACAAATGTAGCACAATTAGCACATAAATAGTTGTGTGTATGTTTGTCATGTTCTTGTGTCTCTACTCACTGACCTGTTTGAAATTCTTGCAGAGCACTTTGCTCACAGCATCTGAGGGTCTGACCTTCCCAGCTGACACCGAGGACAGAATGGTTCCCAAAGTCACCATCCCCAGGATCACACTGAGAACACACACACACACACACACACACACACACACACACACACACACACACACACACACACACACACACACACACACACACACACACACACACACACACACTATATCAGTTTATATCCAAATAATGCCTTTGTATTTATTTACATGTCAAAATTACATCATTTCTCAAGGAGATTTACCCCGACTCATCGACGACTGGGGCCTGGTCGAACGCCTTCTCCTTCAGGATCTCAACGGTTTTCTGGCAGGAGACACATGGTCGGACAGTGAGGGGGACAGACAGGTGCAGACTCTGGGCGGTCAGGCTCCACCACCTTAAAGAGAGAGCATGAGACTAAAGTCTTAGTTCACACTCATCTGTGGGTCGGATTAGCTGCCCCTTAGATCACTGTTGATTTTTATTTATTTTACCAGGGTTTGTGGTCCATCGAAGTCTCCAGGCTGAGGAAGCCCTTCTCACACATCCACTCATCACGCAGGAACTTTGACCTGGAGGCACAATGACAGTGACTCAGCAGTGAGTTTGAGTAGATTATAATACAAACCAGACATCTAAAATAGTCAGGCATGACAAAGTCAGCCTGGTTTCCATCCTGATGGTTCTGGTCAGGCTTGCACCTTAACTTTGTCAGATTCAAGCTTTTCTTTACGTTTGTGGATTTAGCCGCAAAATTCATCAACTTCCTGCTCCTCTCACATCAAGGCAAAGTGGGGTGTAGTTTTGAACTGATTTTTGGTTCTGTTCGGTGTATGGGACGACCTGTTGACCAAAAGGCTTTAAGATGCTGATAGGAAATCATAGAATTAACTCTCTCCCCTCATTTCCTATCACAGACAGCTACTTTTAAAAGATGCAGCTTAACTGAGATCAATGTCACATGTTGCATCATTTCCTGTCAGTATAAAATTGATTAAAATAGATTAGCCTGTGAGCACACTAGACCCTCATTGCACTAAATCAATGACACATCTGTTTTTGTGTCTTCTGTCTCTTACATGTAGTTGCGGATGGAGTCGGCCAGAATGACCACACAGCGCTGTCCCTCTTCAAGCTGCTGAGCCATCTTCACTGCTGCTGCCATGGCTGATCCAGAGCTGCCACCTGCAGCAAAACAAACAAATATCAACTTTGATTGTGCAGTACAATACCTAGAAATCCTTGACTAGCTAACTTAGCTTGTCAGTATTATCAACCTACCGCACAGAAGACCCTCCTCTCTGATCAGTTTGCGTGACATGGTGAATGTCTCCATATCAGTTGATTTATACCACATGTCAACTACCTGCATAAATTTGTATGGGAGGCAGATAGTCCAGAGCATGTCATTATCGTTCTGTATGCAATCCATGCCAAATCTTATACGTACAAATGCACATGTGCACAAATACACTCACAAATCTGTCCAGAACTGTAGGGATGAAGTCATATCCAATGCCCTCCACTTCATATGCAACCTTTTTTTCATTCTTCTCGTTTGATTCAACCAGAATGGAGCCTTCAGGGTCCACACCGACGATCTAAAAACAAACAAGACAGCAGTGCTAAGGCTGCAGCATATAGTTTAAAAAGGCAACACTACCATGTAGTATGATGCGTTCAGGTTATGTGGTTTGGGTTGAAAATATGAGATGTTGTTGAATACACAACTCTTCACTTCATGTCAAATAGACTGATAGCCCTTATACATTAAGTAACCTCACCTGTACAACATCACAAGCTCTCAAAACAAACATCTAATTAAAATCAAACCCATACACACAGGTCATAATGACATGAGGTGCGTCTTGCCTTGATGTTCGGGCACCTCTCCTTCAACTTCCGAGCCACACCTGTGAGTGTACCACCTGTGCCAGCTCCAGCCACCAACATGTCCAATTTACCTGAAAGGTGAAAGGAGTTTCTTCTCAAAGCTGAAAAAGACTCAATGTTGCGTAACAACAAACAGCTGTAGGAGAGTACCTCAAGGTTACACATAGTGCCTTTTGATGAAACAGTGAACATGGTAAACATATTAAACGTCACTATGTTAGCATGGTAAAGTTAGCATTTAGCTCTTAGTCTTGTTAAATCTTATTTTTTTATTTGTGTGGTTATTTTTGGTAATTTGGGTGAAGTGACATCATGAATGAATCTGAGGGCCTACTTACAAATGGACACATATTTGCACTGAGGTAACTACATTATCTACAGTAACTGGCTTAAATAGTTTTAATTATCCAGCCAACTATTTGTTGCCTTTTTTTCATTTACTTCAGTGGTTGGATAAGTTCTGCTTGCAGTAATGCTACTACTGAAAATATGATTGGGTTTAAGCAGTGAAACTGAAGACTCCCTGTAGAAAGACACTGGTAAGCCAAAAAAAATATTGTGATTGTGCAGAGGAAACAATATTTGGAATTTGAAAGTAAAAATGTGCTGAGAGCTGATGATGATGCTGGACTCATCCTGAACACAACTGCTTAGTTCCCAGTAATTTCACAGTATAGCCCTTTTAAGTTTGTGTGCAATACTTCACCCGTTTTCTGCACAGAAAAGCATTTAGGTTACTGTGCCACCTACATAAACTGAGCACTGTCAGTCACACACACTGTCTGTGGATGCTGCTGCTGTGAGATGCCCACAGCTGTTTAATAAGCCAAAAGACAGTCAGTCTTTCAAAACGAAAACTGAAAACGAAAAGAGCGAACCATCGCACTGCTCCAGTATCTCCTCAGCAGTGGTATCGTAGTGAGCCAGGGGGTTGCTGGCATTTCGATACTGGTCGAGGATGTGCGAGTTGGGGATCTCATTCTTTAGACGCCAAGCGGCACCAACATGAGATTCTGGTGAATCAAAAGCTGCAGATGTAGGTGTGCGCACAATTTCTGCCCCGAGAGCTCGCATCACATCCACCTAGAACACACAATAAGATCAGATTTCAATTAGCTAAATGCTTCATAATGAATTGATGAAAAGTCACGTTCATTTAAAGAGCTGCTTGCCTTTTCCATGCTCATCTTCTCAGGCATGGTGATAATGCAGCGATAGCCTTTTACTGCAGCTGTGAGGGCAAGGCCAATACCTGCAGACAGGCAGAGGAGGAGGACTTATGCAACTGGCCATGTTCTTTCATTATGCAGGTAAAACTCTGTTCAGCAGATTTTGACAGATTCTGTTTTTTGCCATTTCCTCATCATTTAGACGAAAACTTCCTCTGCCTGTACATCGCCCTCGAGATGAGGTCAATGTACCTGTGTTTCCAGAGGTGGGCTCGATGATGGTGTCTCCTGGTTTGAGGATCCCGGCTCTCTCAGCATCCTCCAGCATCCGCAGGGCGATCCTGTCTTTCACGCTGCCTCCCGCATTGAAGAACTCGCACTTGGCCACTAATGGAAAAACATATGGAAAAACTGTGTCACTGAGTGTGTTTCAATTGGTTTAGAACCTAAAATCTGTTTGTGTTCTTATGAAACATAACACAAACTTGTTTAATTGGTAGAGTTTTGTGTTCCTGTGGTCGGCCCCACAGTGATGATGTTGTATCGCATTTGTTCTGTTTGTGCTGATGCATCACTGAAATGTGTTTTGCTTTTTCTTACACACTATGCAGAATGCAGTGGCTTCAGAAACATGTTTTCTCTTTGTCATTATGGTTTATTCAGTGTAGATTAATGAGCAAAAATTATTCATTTAAACATCCACACACAGAATTTGACACCATAAAACTGCTGTCACATTCATCTCTGAGCTCACCTTAAATCTGAGTCTGACACATGTGGGTGCAAACATATTTTTATGATCACAAGTAGTTTTGAAGCCAATCACAGTCTAAAATGTAACTTACACAAGTGTGATGTGGAAATCAAAGCACAGGAAAAGCACAGGTGTTAATAATAAAATTAATGATGACTGAATTTCATTTAGCAGCTTCAGTTTCTTGGTGTTGTTCATGCTGATTCACTGTTACACTCATGACTTACTGAGAGACTTCAACAGAACAGAGCCTTCATTAATATTAGTAGGAATAACAAGTCAAAATGTCTGCCCTGAAAACACCCTGTTCACGCTTGACAGCACTTTGCAGATCACCAGTGAAAACTGACCAGCATAAGGCAGATTATGGAAGATGACTGGGCTGAACTAATTTTGGACATTATATTTGAAAATCAGGGGGAAGTCAGGGGGTCGTCCAAAAGTCCAGAACTTCTCATTAACACACACTCTGAGCTTTGCACACAGACACACACTCACAATTCTCAAAGTGCATTAAACACACCAGCTAATTGCTACAAATTTGGAACAGCTACAAATAACTGTGGAGTGAACTAGAGCGTAATCCCTGTCATGTGAAAGCCTTACAAGTATTGAGTGTAAGATGCTTTGTCTCATTAAGTCGTGGGAACAATTTAGTATTTCACTTTTTATCAGTTTAAGGGAGTATAAAAAGGGATTTTATTAGGAGGCTTAAAATGACGCCTCTGACAGTTTTCATCTTCACTGAACCCGAAAACCTCACTGAGCTGCCAAATCGAGATGGAGCAGCCAAGGCGCCGTGAAGTAACAATACCCTCAGTGTTTTCAAGTTTCATTTTAATTGCAGCTGTGCTCATTGCGCTCATTTTCACCTTTCCATCCACTGCTTTCTCAGACAAATCCTCAACAGTCACACAGTGGGCAACATAAGGCCACAAGCTACATGATACATTAATGTTCCCTTCTTTACAGGTAAGCAGGAAGCAAACAGGGAGGCAGCAGTATTACCACCCCCTGATAAAAGCAATGACAGCTATTCTTCTTTTATGCATCTATTTAATGTTTATCTGCATGACTTATTCCCTGAAAGAGGACTTTCTGCTACCCAAAGACATTAGGCTATACTGCATAAGACTTCACTCTCTAATCTTCTGTTGCTGAGCTACAATCACATCCAACCAGCACATTTTTCCTGTCCCACTGAACACAGCAGACTTCTCAGTTTACTTTCTGTTCCGGGTAGGAAAACAATAATACTGTTGTTACAGGTTAGAGGTGTCGCTAATTTCCAAAAGGGGAAAACAAAATTTTACCCTCCACTCCTGTTCTTCCTCATCATAACATTTATCTCTCTGACAGCCAGTCTAGAGAGCAGCTTGAGCAGCATGTTAGGGTTGTGCTGGCAAACAAGGCTTGACTATGTTCAGAGTGATCACGGATAGCCTGTGTCTCTGTCAATGTCAAGACGATATTTGGCCCGTTTTCCCAATAATGTGTTAAATCATTATTATTATTATTAGTAGCAGTAGTATTAAATTATCATCAAATGCATTTTGATTTGAGAGATATGAAAGCCAAGAGCTGTGTCTCCACACCTGATTATTTTGAATACTCCAACTTATCATAACTGAAGAGTCACAAAGGTCGACGAGTCTTTCACAAACCAATTACATAACTTAATGTAAAAATTATTAAGTGCAAAAAAGTGGATGTTTAATCCTTTTCTTAGTGCTGTATTTTGCTCTTATTGATATGCAAGCTCATATGGATGTTTGTGTGACGTCTTAACTCTGCAGATATGAAAGTTTTTACTCACAAATCTCACACTTGAGTCCAAACTCCTTTGGGATTCTGTTCAAACGAACCAATGGTGTCTGTCCAATTTTCCCGAGGATGTTGGGGAGGATTCTGGGGGTCCTGGTCCTGCAATGGACAGAACAGAAAATACTCAGTAAAAATTGACCATCAGCTGTCTGTGAATACAATACATGGTCACCTTTACCTAATCACAGTTATCTAACCCTATAATCCCCATTATGTGTTGACAACTCATCTTTTCCACAGTGCTCATGTTGACTTGGCAAACTCAGGTCAAACTAATTGATATTAAATAATTCCCTGAAAGGTTTTCCATCTCTATTGGCTTTACTGTACTCCACTGACCTACAGGTTGCAGTAATGTGTCAACAAACACACAAACGCACCAGCAAAGGCACTGAGGAGGGAGGCGACTGCAAGCTAATGGACATAAACAACACAGGTTTCAAACTTCGACTTTGCAAATGCTCTGAGGAAGGAAATGCATTCATATGTTTGTTAGATCTCACTGACACACAACACACCACTGCGAGTAAAACTGAATAAATAAAACTTTCTCTTCAAGGAAACTCCACCTTTAATAATGGCTACATTTGAGTTTGGCATATGGGTGCTGAGACCTTAAGAGTGTTTTTCAGTCTAAAGAAGCCATGTCATTTGTAATCTTTTTGCATCTCTTTCAGTTTGTGTATCTTGTAGGAAGGGTGAGATGCTCAGGGGCCTATTGTCTCCATCCATGTTTACACTTAACTCCTGCTCCTGGCTTTAGATAATTCAATACATAGCCACTGATTTATTTTCAGAGCGTTCATTAGTATAACTCTTACCGTTCTGGATGACTGTGAGGAGACTCTGAAATCGGCGCACCCAGCCTCCAGGCACATCTGCTAGGTAAATCAGGGCGGATCCAGTTCCTCTGATCAGCAGTCACTTCACTTTTCTCCATCTCACTCTTACCCTTTTGCCCACTTTCATGGTGTGATTGATCTTGAATCTTGAGACATCCCTGTTCTCTATTTGCACATAACCTGTCATCACTGGTGACGTTTTCGGCACCCCCATCCACACTGGAGGGCTTTTGGTCCCAAGTGGCATCTGCATTTATCAGGTCAGCTGCATGTGGGCAAAGAGGTGGAACATCTTCCAAACATTTACTTCCAGAAACAGAAGGCATGGCTCACCTGTAGGGAGACGGGACAGGTGTTACAATTATACACATACTTTTACAAAGACTTCAGACCAGTTCTACTTTTATCTGGTTAAACATTACATTTTTGTTTTGTTAAAAGCTAAGATTTGTGTATGAAGACTCACTGAGAACATTTAAAGTCCAAGTCAAATATATTTATGAAGCACATTTAAAAACAACAACACTCACAGTCACTCACAGATTATAGCTCACAGAGCTATTGAGTGACATTAAATCTCACTGCTTCTCTGCTTCTCATACAAACACCCAACATACACACATGTTGCAACTGCTTTATGTTTGTCTGTGTCTTTGTCCAGTATGTCTATTTCATTTAACATCCATATCATCTTTATCATGTTTTTTCTCTCACACCATTTCACCAATAATCATCATCGTCATCATCGTCATCATAATGATAATAAGGCCAAATAAAAGCTATGCATTAAATTTGAGCATTTCTGGTGAACAGTGCCACTGGACAGAATGAAAAAGTTTTTTACTACTCCGTTGGTTAAACCTGTCAAAGGGCTATAGGCTAAAATGATTAATAGATTAACTGATCATCAGAAAATTAACCTTCAACTATCAACTTACTTACATTTTTAATTAAGTTAATTGCCAAAAAATTCACTGGTTCCAGCTTCTCACATGTGAATGCTTAAATATTTACTGCTTTTATATGATATATAAAACTAGATCAATTTCAGTTATGGAGAAAACACAGATCAAATATGAATTTCCTCTCTGTATTTCTCTCCTACACCAAGGTGGGAAAAAAAGAACCGTGGCTGGTTGTTACATTCACAACGTAATTTAGTTTTTAAATCAATTTTATTTATTTAACCTTATTCGTCAGACTGGACAAGAGGAAGCAAATACAAACTTTTGAGTAATTGATAGACAAACAGCTTATTTATCAGCTCGTAATGATGCGTTTTTAAATTTCAAATGTGACATAGTTTAAATAAACCCGTATGTTTTGCCCCGGGTGTAAAATAACATTGAATACAAAGTGCGTCAGTCTCTCGCAGCCTTGACGGATATCACATCCTTTTACACGTCACTTACTTACTTACTGTCGGCTAAATTAAGATAAAACCAACGTTATCTTAAGCATGGTAATGATGTAGAAAAGATGCTAACTCACTACTAACTGAACGGTATTTCGTGCTAAATGCCTTCAGCGTCAATTAAAGAGCTGCGCACTCACCTGTGAGGCAGAGAGGACCCCGGCAGCCGCGCGTCCCGGAGCCACAACCAGCAGCCAGCCTGGCCCCGCCCACATGCCAGGTGATCACACGCGACGCTGATTAACCGCTGAGGTGTCGACCACTATTATTTCTGCATTACTTTAAAAACAACTGTACAGTACTGCACACTCACTGAGTGCTTTGTTAGCAACAGCATACTGGTACTAATAAAACAAACAAAAGTAAATAAAGCACATAATTTCTGCACCTCATGTGTATGTTCATGCTGCCATTCTCCTGTTCTACTACATTCCACAGGTGTCGTGTTGGATTCAGACCTGGTGACTGGGGAGGCCACCTAAGGACTTATTGTCATGTTCATTAAACCTTTTTGAGACTATTTTTTTTATGGTGCCTTGTCTTGCTGGGAGACGCCATTAGAAGATGGGAAATTGTGGCCATGAAGTGATGCACATGGTGAGCAGCAATACTCAGGACAGGCTGTGGCACTCAAACAGTGATTGATTGGCATTAAGGGGCCCAAAGGGGCCCAAGAAAGTGTCCCTACACCATTACACCAGCAGCAGCACAGCCAGTTGGCCCAAGGCAAGCTGGAATCTGATGTGGTCTTCTGCCGTTGTAGCTCATCCAACTCAAGGTTCAACATGTTGTGTAATCTGAGATGTTTTTCTGATGATTGATGTGAACAGTAACTGAAGCTGCTGGATTTTATTTTTCCTGAGTGTATATTCAAGTCTTTGAATGATTTACTTTTTCAGTTTTTGAGATTCTTTATTATATTGACTATTAGTCTTGCACTTCTTTTGATTGAAGGATCTTAAGTTTGAACCCTGACAGCTGTGTCATGTTTGGAAACATATTTTGTTCTACAATGAAAATCAACAGAAATTAATCTTTTTGCTTCCTTCTGTTTTAAGTGATGAAGTTAAAGTCCACGAACAATTTTGTTATCTGTATTTTGTTTGTTAAAACAGTGACCAATGAGCAGTGAAATGAGTCAATTAACAAACTGCATGTTAGGTTTAATAATCGGCAGTGTGTGCATTTACTTCTCTTCATGCTTTGTAATGACAAGTAAAACTCATATCATTCACTTTAAGTAAAAATTTTCAATTTAATGAGGTGAAAGTCATTTTCAGAAATCAAGAAAAAACAAGTTCATCAATGCTGTCACAGCTTCAAAAGCGGGTACCTTTCAGTTAATCCTAGAATTGATACAGTCGGGTACAAACTTAAAAAAAAAGATTGGGGATGGATATGAGGAGAGAAGGACAAGTAGTCATGGCTTGTGGTTCAGAATCGTCCTGAACGCTCTCTGTCTCTGGAGCGGCGTCTCTCGTGGTCGCGGCCACCTCCTCGACCTCTGTCTCTCGAGCGAGATCGTCTCTCTCTTGACCGAGACCGAGATCTATGGCGGCTGTGGAAATGTGGAAGGAGTGATTATGAATGCTGTAACAACTCAACGGGCAGGTTTGACTAAGTGCTGAGATGCAAACATAATGGGTAAGTGTCTACCTCTTCCTTCGGCGCCCATAGAGCTCTCTCCTCAGTTCACGAGAGATGGGCTTCAGATGCATGAAGTTACAGAAGCCACCACGAGTGCACTCCCTGTGGAGAGAGGGCAACTTAAAGTAGGACATGACATTCACATCTGATTCACATCTGAGTCGTAATTATGTCAACAGCCAACCCAAGTTTCACACGGTAGCTACAACAATCTTGTGTACTCTGATATGGAGTTCATTTGTACGTAGAAAACCAGACCAATTTACTACAGTTCCCATTTAGTGGTAATAGGTGCATTACTGGAATGCCTAAATTTTTTTTTTTTTAGTGTAATCATCATTTAAAAGTGGCAGATTTAGTGGCAAATGCTTGTTTTAAACTTGGGGAAATAATGACAAACTGTTCGTAAGTCACTGCTGACAACTAAAGCTGAATGCATGAGACATCATCTAAATCAATGCTGTTGACAGGTCAGTCTCCCCTTTGGATGTTGCGCTCACTGTGAAATTATTTCACAGACAGACATCAGGCCGCTGCTCTGCCCTGGATGTCCAGAGATCCACATTATGGCGAGAACAAAATGTACTCTGTGTGTGTGTGTTTCTGATTATTGTTTGTATCTGCTGTTGGTCAGCTCTTGATGCTTTCTAGCTACAACAGACAGGGCTGAGTGCCCTGGTTACCGACAGGTTAGGTACCTCTGTGTCAATCCTATTCCTTTTCTCTCTCTGCTCATTTCCTGTCATTGTTCTACTGCGGCTGTCAAATAAATGCAAAAATAGTGCCACAAGTACTGGACTAGAAAATGTTGATCTCCAGCAGCAACATCATTTATTTAACGTTTCCTAGTTAAACAAACTTTTGTACAGTGTAGAGTGTAAGTTCTATCCCGTCTCATTGCACTCACCCCATTTCATACTGGCGACAGCAGGCTTCTCTGAAGTCTGTGACAGGAGAGAGTTCAGCATGGATGGGCTGTCCATTAAACCACCGATTATTAAGGTCTATCACGGCCTTCTCAGCGTCCTCTTCATAACGGAACTATAAAAGACCATCAGGAGACAAACACAGTGCAGTTGAACAGGAACATCACTGGCTCTGGGTCCAGACTAAAAACCATGGTGTTACTGTTATGGTAACCTATGTGGATTTTTGGTCTGACACTCACCTTCACGTAAACATTTCCTACTAGGTGGTCCCCGAGGTTGTCGCATACGTTCATTTCCTCTACTTCTCCGTATTTTTCTTCCATCTCTGTGAAGACCTCCTGAAAGGATGGAAGAGAAAAATGAAATGCAGTGTAGGAACTGTTTGACATTTTGGGAAATTATTTACTTATTTGCTTTCTGGCTGAAAGCTCAATGAGAAGCTTGATACCACTCTCCTGTCTGCTCTGTAAATATGAAGGTACTGCTAACTTAGCACAAAGTCTGTTAATAAGCCTGGTTGGGACCAGTAACGTCCTGGAGTCTCTGCTGTTTGCCTGGCAACTGCTCAGAGGAAGGAAATAATGTGGCACTCAATGTGCCAAAAAACAGCAAATTGCTGTTTTTATATAAACAGGATATAATGTTTTTTTATTAGTGAGCTGTAGAGGAACTGAGATCCAGAATTTGTTATTTGCTGGACAGAGTCAGGTTAACCGTTGCTCCACATTTTCAGTGTTTATGCTAAGAAAAGATAACTGCTGGTATCAGTCCTCATCTAACTCCACCAGAAAGTGAATTAACATATTTCCCAAAAATGCCAAACTACAGACCAGCATCTTCAACTTAAGATCACCTTTTACGATGTGCATTATTCAGTGGACCTATCACAAACTAAACACAAAAATGAATCATGTATTTTCTGTTTACTGCATCTGTGTTTGTGAGTGATTATCTGATCACTGGTGCTGATAAGCTAGATTCTGCAATAATAAAAGCCAGGCCATAAAGACCACACACCAGTCAGTAGCAAAAGTCATTGATTTGCATGATCTCGATTGATTAACGCTCATCTGACTGTGGAAAAATCCTTATTTTGTTTCATCTACTTTATCACTGCTACTTCTTTTAGATAACAAAATAAAATCCGTTGTGTTCACTCCACTGTTCATTTCAATGAACACTGCCCTAATATGACTCTCTGATTTAAAACAGAAACAATATAAATTAAAAAAACTGATTATGAGGAAGGTCTTAAATGATTTCCTCATAAGAACCTAAAGAAAATGTACCAGTGACAAAGTGGTGCAGTCATGGTGTGACAATATTCAGAATGACACAAATTACCTCAAAGAACTCGTCATAGTGCTCCTGCATCTCCATGTCACTGATGGCACCTAGTGGTTATAAGACAGAATGGTGACTATACAATGATATAGTTTATATTTCTGCAACATATTCTGTGGTAAACAAACTTAGACAAACACAAATTCTGGACAGGATGTGCCGTTTTCCAGTGGGTGAATGACTGGATTGAGAGGCATGGGGTTACTTAAGTTGTGCTTTGGCCTGCAACACTGAAACAACAAGGAAATGATGCCTCATAACTGGCTTTTTTAGGGTCAGATCAATGGTCAATTCAAATGCAGTCTACCACTTGCTTTTGGTAAGCAACATTTACATTCATTTACTGTACAATAAATAGAGACCACACCTTCAAGATTACATTTACTTATCTTACTTAACCCTCTGTGGCCCCCACCATCTGTATTCCCTTCATGCTACTTGCCAGGTATTCAACTCCTTTCATGGAAAATTAATGGGAAGCAGCGGCTCTGCCTAAATCACCAGATTCAATCAGGCTGTACCCCATGGAAAGTGTGATATGAAAAACTTTTTCACATAACTTGACTGAATGCATCACCTACATCAAACTACAGCTTCAAGTTAACTAAACTTTGTAAGGCATTTCTTACAGCTACTCAAAATGCTGATGTCCTATCATTGACTCTGGGTGCCATCTGCACAATGCAACACTGATAACTGATAACACAAAAACTGGCAAAAAGCTTCTAATGATAAGAACAAATAAAATGACGTGATTGTCTATTTAAGATCTGTGAATTAACAATTTATTTTTAACTACTGCTTTGCTTTCATTCAAATAATTGGTAAGAATTCCACATGTGTCTGAAACTAATTTAGCGCTGCACACTAGCTGACTTTAATTCTCTGTTCGAATGAATGAAATTCACAAGAGGTCCAAACCTGCTGGACAAGTCATGTAAAGAGCCTTTCTCCACCAGGTAAAAAAAAAAAAAATCTGACCTGAAAGCCTGACAACCTAATGAGAATGACATTAAATATTACACCGGTATTAACTAAAATAAAATATAAACCAACATTTCAATTCTCTCACTCTGCACTGAGCTGCCCCTGGGTCTTAATGCAGGTCACTGTCCCGCATCATCCTCTGCTATACAGACAGTGTAAGATAACCTACTTCACCTTGCTTGAGAAAAATGTCTTTTTTTTTAGCATTTAACATGTCAGACCATTACTCAATGCCACAGTACAGCACTGTTCTGGAGACATGTTCTTGACAGCTGTTCTATTAATATTTTCCTCCTGGTTGGGTCCTAAAATACCTCTACACTGACACTGCTAAATCTATCCGTTTTATTTCCAACAGCGAAACATGGAGCTCTGCAGTGTGAAGGAAAGCATGGGTTTTGTGGTTAGAGAAAAGAACATAAATGAGGGTCACAGATCCCTGACATGGGTTTAAAGACTTACAGGTGAGACCATCAGCAGACTGGGCACTGTTCTGGGGGTTCCGGTAAATGTTCAGGAGGGCAATTGTCTGAAAAACAACAATGTATTTTTGGATGATTCGTTTTGATTAGGGCTGAGCGTCAAACCTCATTGCTATAAAAGAGACATTGAAAATATCCTTAGCCATCCTGTGCGAACTTATTAAAGGCTTTCTGTAACAATTCTTCAAATTGATAATTAAGTTCTGTCAAGCAATAACCTCCTACCCAACTGTGTGTATTATTGTATAGTGTCAGTCCTGTTTGAAGGCAAAACAATCTAAAAACAATGGTACAAATTTTAGTTTTACTGTAATTTTATTTTTAAGGTTGGTCTCTATACACACTCAAACGTGTTCATATAAATAAACAGACAATCACC
This sequence comes from Trachinotus anak, assembly GCF_046630095.1. Taxonomy (NCBI): domain Eukaryota; kingdom Metazoa; phylum Chordata; class Actinopteri; order Carangiformes; family Carangidae; genus Trachinotus; species Trachinotus anak. The sequence goes on from NW_027273852.1 coordinate 12,020,711, forward strand.
AGTGTTATTAGATTTTGGTCCAAACATGCTGCATGCCTACTGGCTCACAGAAGCTGATGAGATTTACTCATTTCATTTACTCCTTGGGCATCTAGGTTTGGTGTTGAATGACAAAGCATTTTTTGAACCTCGATAGTGTCAAACCAATTCAGTCGGTCCATAAATCAAAGTTCAATACCCAGTCCTAGACTACACTGATGTGTATCATCCAAAAAAAAATGGTAAAAGTGCAAAGCAAATTTTTGGTTACATTAGCAGTGTTGTTTGTCTGGTCAAAATACTTTCAAAGAACAAATTTAAGTAGGATATGTGGAATACAAACCTGCAACTGGTTCATGTTAAGTCAACTGGTTTGTAAAGCCCTAACACAAAACGTTAGATGTGCCCTTTTAGACCTAAATCGCCCCATAACTTCCATTACATATAAGAATGTTGTTTTCTTTTATAGACTTTGGAATTGATATCAAGTAATTACTACGATCTAGAAATGAAATCTTTGGACATTTTGGAACAAAAGATCTTACCTGGCTGAATGTTGGCTTATTGTGTAACCTGGAGCAGCGGTCTCCATGTCGACAGGCACCGATTTTAAAATAAAAAGAGCAGTTGACCCTGTGGAAAGAGAAAATGATGATGATGTTGATGATACGAACACAATTTTCCTCAACAAAAGCTACAACTGAAACAAAACAGTGCAAAGTAAAAGTTTCAATATGGGTTCAGCTGCAGTGAATTATGGGAGCCTGAAGCCTTGATACTCCCCAAAACTTCAGTTATTTAAGTAAAAACTAGAGGATTAAAATAGCCCACTTTACAGTGGTGACACCTGTAAGTATCCACTGTACAATTAATCTTTGCAAACTAGCCCGTCTTTTATCCTCAGGTTATCATTAAAACCACGATTTGGGCATTAAACCTTCAGCTGTTCTCTGGTATCAACAGAAAATGTGTCCATCCCACCAAGTAATGAAAACTGTCCAGTTGCAATAAATTAATCTTTTTTTAAATAAAATTAGTTCAGGTTTAGACCATTTATTTATACTAAGTTTTTGTATGACAATGGTAATTTTAACGTTTTAAAGCTAAACACATGGGCGAGCAGGAATGGACATTGACATAAAATTATTTTAAAATTGCTCCTAAGATAACGATGTAGCCTGATGCGTCGTGCAGCTCAGATACGGCTGGTGTCCTTCATCAGTTTTCATTTTCTAAAACGGTGAGATTTCCAATTAGCGGTCGGGATTAAGGAGCAGTTTACGATCTTCATAGCGTTGCTCGGCTGGTGTCCATCCGTGTGTTTTCCACTAGAACAAAGACTTGCATTGGTTTCAGAAAGTAACTAGCTTCAGCCACCCCTAACTGAAAGGTAGATGGTGGTCACTGTGCCACTTTATTAGAGTTTAATTAATGTCGTGATTCTATTTTAATTCAGAGAAAGTAACTCGTTGTGAGCGCCGCTCAGCACCCAGATGTTGCATGAGCTAACGGCGGCGGCGCGGTATTTTACTTAGCATGCTAGCATTGTTAGCTAAAGCCAGTGTGTCGTTACCAGCTATAACTGTAAACACCACATATTAATATACATAGTATGACTACTCAAAGCGGGCTTCGAAGGAAAGAGGCTAACAAGTGCGCAACAATCGTCTAAATCAACGTTAACTACTTACTTATCTTTCTCCGTCCCAAAAATGGACGCCAGGTACTCTGCCATCTTGGCTGGCCTGTGTTCAACCTGCAGCAACAACGACCACACTTGCGCCGCCGACTCCTTCAGAATAAAAGGAGAATCTCCACAAAAATGTCCTGAGAAAATCAATGTTTGCAAAGAACCTGCAGAAATTACTACCACTGATACGATGACTATTACTATTAACATTTAACACTTTATTAACCCATCTTTGAAATCGTGTGAAATTCAATAATTACACCTGCAGTGAATATTATCTCTGTGAAAGTAATGCATGATATACATTAATTAACGTTATATACTTCCTGTCGTACTTGTTGACGTCTCTAATGGTTTTCAGTCCATAGTTATTGCTGTTGTACTGTTTCTCAATGTGCATGCGTTACTCTGCAATACTCTCTCTTTGCTTCTAATGCATCCTCCTACCACCATTCAAGCTGATTAAAATTACAGGCTCCCAAAGTCTGCCAAAGGTTGCACAGTGGTTAAAGACCTTAGACCCTTTCCTTAAGTAAACGTGTGCTTACGACAGTGTAGAAATACCCTATTCCAAATTAAAGGCCTTTTACTCATCTAAAGTACAAGAGTGTTACCATCTTAATATACCAAGTATATTAGTAAGGGTAAGTAAAGGTACTCATTATGCAGAGGGTCCCCTTTTGGAATGATAAATGTTATATAACTAGGATATAATTATTAAAATAAATAAATTATTTAAATAAATACATTATTATTATTTATATGTTGTTCATCTTCACTTATACATTCTATTATTTTAAAATACTTAATAATGACCGTCTTTATTTTGAAGGTAAACCGGAAACATTCAATAATATGGGTCACTTCCGTCTCGACTGTGACTTTCGAAACAAAAGTCCCTTTCACTCTGTACATGCGTGCGTTTACGTGTTTGTAAATGCTCCTCCAAAAAAAAATCACCTATCACTTACTGTCAATATACCATTAAATGTCTTGAACCATGCTGTAAATTAGAGGTTAATATTGTACATTTTAATATGGAGATTTGAACTTGTCCAGGGTAAATTATGTAGGCTTCTACTACAAGAACCAGTTTTTAGAGGAGTGGCACCAAAACTATGTTCTTTTTGTGTATTTACATGTTAATTTTCTGTTTTCCATGTTATATTGTGAAGATTGCAGCTTATGAACTAACCCCCGCCCCCCCCCCCCCCCCCCCCCCCCCCCCCGAGGGAGCAACATTTTGACAGACATGAAAAGGGAACATGTAAAAACCAAGTCATATTCATAAAAACCACAAATTAGACAATGTTTTTATTGAGCTAAATTTATTTAGTAAACGTGCAACTTTTGTGCACTTAATCTGACAAAATTCAATCAAGAGTTAAAAGAGAAATATTACAGCAAAACAACTCCATCACATGAACAGACACTTGTTTGTCCATCAGATAATATTTGATAACAGAAAAAAATGCAACAGCACAAACCTACAAATGAATCAGTAAATTCAGAGATGGGTAGACTATATTTTGTTGATTGGCCGGCAGTGTTTATTTTGTCATTATTAAGAGCATGAGTCTGGACATTTAACAGATTTAACAGTTTGCTAAGCGCGTTCCTTACAAGTCTGCAAGAACAAGGTGACAAACCACAATAATGTGCATCCATACAACCATCACATTTAGACACAAACACCTTAGTACCGAATACACCTGACAGACCCAGACACAGGCACTGAGACCCCCGGGAAGGCCCAAGGTTCTCAGTGCCTGTGTGGGAGTTACTGAAATGGCAGGGCCCTAAGGTGGCCCTTGTATTTTTACATATTGAGGTTTTGTAGAGGGAAGCCAAGTCAAAATGCAGTTTTAACACCTTTAATATATTATTACATGGTGAATTATCTTAAAGGGAAACTGATTGGTAAACTTTATGCACAGTGTGTGTGTGTGTGTGTGTGTGGTGGAGGGGACACCATAGACCGTGTGGGGGGAGACTTAGGCCCTCTAGTGGGCTAAAACCATCTTGTTATTTTTATTTGAAGCAGTTTATTTAAAACTGTTGGCCTCGTTATACAGGTCCCACTCATATCTGACTTCAGTCCCCTTTGAACAGTTTATTGCATACACGAGAAGCTCCAAAGATAAAAATCCCTTCAGTTCACGAAGCAATGAAGCACCGTGTACACAACATGTCAGTGACTTTTGTGGGTAATGAATTTAAATGTGCGACATTGAACGCAGATGTGAAACCACGTTGGCCTCCTGTCTGCTGGACACACATTAACAGAGAAAACGCTGATGATGAACTATGAGCTGTTCTCTAAAATAAGGACAAGTCTTGCAGAAATCGGACATGTTTTTCACCCAGATCTTAGTTTTAACTTTAGTCTTGCCAGTTAGTCTCCGCCCTCCTCAGTGTGTAGTTCACCAAATAACTTGCATGATACGTCTCGACTCTGAGTAAATTTTGGCTGCTTGTCCACCACAGTTGAACACACTCCGTCATCTTTGAAGGCCTGGACTTTAAAAGGTATGGGTGCTTTCGGAGGAAGACGCTTGTTCTTCAGAAGGAGTGCTAATGTGCGGCCACGTTAGAGTCGTGTTGGTCGCGCTTGGACTCTTCCCGCTGTTTTGTAGCTCGCTAGCTAACTAGCTGTTGTTGATTTTTAGTTAGCTTCGTGGGCAGAGGCCGCCTACCTTCAAGCCAGAAACAAAGCTAGGCTACTGCGGCTGCCTTACATGGCTGCTTCTGTTGCTTTCTCGTCATCTGGAAATGAGAAATAACCTTACAAAGTTAGTTACAGCACTTCAGTGTTAGCCGAGTTGCTAACGGCAAAGCCTCCGCGGCGTCGATCAGCGTCCAGCCACAAACACACAGTGCGTACACTTCCTGAGACGAGAAGCTCTGCCTTTGACTTCATACTTCTGTTTAGTCGCGGTTTGAGCCTAGTCAAACGTTGTTTCGGTGCATCGTCGATATCGCAGTCGGCCGGTGTGTTGGTTTTTGCTGTAAAACTTGGGTCGCATTTGTCGCGGCTGCTCTCGGAAGTCTTACGGCGTTGTAAACCTTAGCCAGGATTTCCGGCTCCTTTCCATTTGCCCTATGCTGTTTTGTTTCCGTTTATTCTATTTCCGTTTTAAAAGTTTTCTACTTGCAGAGTTAAAGTGTGCTTTTATAAACATGTATTTAGGTTACGGGGAGCAGCGCGGCATTGGGATATTTTACCCGCTGCTCGGCACGGTGGGACCGGCGGTTGTGTAGCGGGCAGCCTCGCCCCCCTCGGTGCACTCGGTTGCAAAATCGTAGCTAACTTGGTTCAGTGTGGACCAGCCTCGGCGCAGCGGCACATGCAGTCCGGTGTATAAATCTTAGTTTTGTGCGTCTTTTCCAATGTGTGTGTGAGATGTGTAGTCATGTTTGGTGATTATTTTCAGTTACTAATGGCCTACTGGTTGGCCTTTAGACGCCAAAGCCTCGCCCTTGCGTTGGCTAACGTTAGCAGGGGAAACAGTCAGTGAACTGTCCCACACGGCCAACGAGGAGTCGAGGCTCAGAGGCCTTTATACTCTTACAGTTACCACTTATATTAAACTGGTCTGTTTCGTATTTATAGCATGAGCACTTTACTCACCGCCCCAAACTTAAATGCAGAGGCGATGTGCTATGTATTCTCTTTATTAAATTTCATTATGAACATGCATCCCTGAAACTTTTTGCTGTCTTTAAGTTGTTTTTGCTGCCTGGACCTCCAAATGAAGTTCACTGTGTTATACCATGGAACCAAGAGATACTAGATAAAACAGTAATACTAGACATATTTATGAGGTCCTTTTTAAATATCAGAAACATGTTAAAAGTTTAGGGTATGGCTGACTTTTTGTCATAGGGAGTCTGAGTCAATAGCACATCTCTTCTGTTGTTATCATGCTGTTATACAGAGACAGTAATAATAGCTTTATTATTAAGCTGATTATTTGGTCAGGAGAAAGGTTATCCTTGATTATTAATCAACTTAGAATGCTTGTCAAATGTAACTTTATTCTGGAAATATGTTTTTCAAATGTTATTAATGTTATTAAAAACATTTAAAGCTGTTGCTACACTGAAGCTGAAAGTTTATATGTAAGTTTTATATATATTTGGGTGTGTAAAAGAAATATATATAATAATAATTATGATGATGAATGACATGAGCCATTTGGGTTAGTTGTTCTTTTATTATTATTATTATTATTATTATTATTTTATTATTATGAGGAACATCCAGTTTACACAAGTGTAGGCATTAAAACAAGCATCACAACATATTTTATACAGACAAAATCAAATAAATGAAGGAAAGGAAAACTGCATAAAGACAGGCAAGAAAATAGGGGCATCCCCTACCCTTCCCTACTCTCCCTTCAAACCCCCTTTGATTTATCACACAGAGGTGACACAGCAGGAAAATAATTTATGGAGTTTGTCTGTAGAGTAATGAAGTCTGTGTACAATGTTGAATTGATCAAAATGTGTCAGATGCGGTAATTAAATTTAAGTAGTTTAACTTTTTCTTGGTCTTACATCACTTTAAAATTTAATATGTGTGGTTTTCTACTTTTGTTTGGACAAAGCAAGACATCTGATGATGTGCTTTTAGGTTCATCAACTAATCAACTTATTGTTTCAGCTCTAAATATAAAAAGTACTCAAGAATTATTTATTACATTTATGTATACACAGATGTTTCCCTAGAGAGCTTGGCGATTGCAAGAGAAATGCATAAAGTTTAGAAAAGATTAACAAGAATCAATCATTATTCTAACTGATCTGATGTCTAAATGTAAAATAAAGTAAATAAAGCTTTATTATTTTAATTTTAAATTGAAGGTTAATGTTTGATACAATAACAGTGTTATGTTATCCTATAAATAGTACTCAAATTTAGAGCTTAATGGTTAGTTGGTTAATCATTTAGTCTATTACAATTTAGTTTCAGTTAATTAATAGTTTTAGTCAGCTCTCAAGTAAAATGCCAAACAATATCTGTCTCTAACTTGTCACACAAGAAGAGTTGCTGCTTTCCTTTGTTTGAACACTGTTGTTCTGAAGCCACTGTTTATAGTGCGATTTAACAAAAACATTCAAACATAACATTAACAGTGTAATTGTTTCTCTCTTTTATACTTTTGTCCTGACAAGTAATTTCACTGATTTACAGTTAACTGTCTCTTTTATTACCTCTCTACGGCTCGGCTCTCTGCATAAAACAGAATGTCTAAAAGTGAACCAGAAGAGATGATAGAGATCGAGATTGATGAACGGGAGAAGCAGGCGTGCCTGGAGGAAGGGTAAGTAAGATGGTAATTTGAAGTGCATACTGACAACATATAACAGTAACTATACATTTACAGTTCTTTACCTCCCTCTGTTTTTTTCCCTACAGTGTTGAGGAGCAGACGATCACTGCATCTGATTTGATTCAGCAAGACATTGACATCAATGAGCCCATTGGCAATTTGAAGAAGCTTTTGGAGCCTCGTATCCAAATATCACTGGATGCATATGAGATCTGCTTGCAGGACATTCAGGTAACAACATGCATAACAGAGCCCATCAAGGTCTCTATGATTTTATAGTTTTGTTGCCTGAAAAAAAAAAAGGGTCCTGGTGTGTAATGCTGTTCTGATAGTCATCCCTTCAACTCTCAAGTATCCTGAGTTGTCTCTCTCTTGACTGCTGATATCTCGATGTTCTTCTTTTTAGCTTCACCCTGACCACAGCCTCTTCGATCAGGGAGTAAAGACAGATGGCACAGTGCAGCTCAGCCTGCAGATTATAGCCAAACCAGGTACCATTCTAATCAGAAACCATGACACAATCCATATGGAGCTTTTCAGAGAGATCATATACAGTAATCAAATCTGTCATCATTTTTGTATTTTTCCTTGCCCAGGCGAAGAGAAGCTGAACATTTTGGAAATAGTGAAGCCGGTAGAAACTGTAGAAGTGGTGATTGATCCAGATGCAGCCGGAGAGGAGGGTGCTCTGGTGGAGGAGGGTCATCTCATCGCTGTGGAGAGGTCTGGCCTCTCTGATGAGACGTCAGAACAGGTCACACGCTGGGCTGCAGCACTTGAAGGCTACCGCAAAGAGCAGGTCCGCCTGGGAATTCCATATGGTGAGGAGCACTTTGATAAAATACTTTCCTATGAGGGAAAATGATCCTTTACATGACGACAGAAAATGGGGAGTAAATGAGGTTTCTGTCTCTTCCCACAGACCCCTTGCTGTGGTCGGCTGACCAGGTGATCCACTGGGCTGTGTGGGTGATGAAGGAGTTTAACATCGACGAGATGGAAATAGGCAGCATTCACATCCCAGGTCGAGAGCTCTGCGCTTTCAACCAAGAGGAGTTCCTTCAGAAAGTGCCCAATGGAGAGATACTCTGGAGTCACCTGGAACTCCTACGCAAATGTACGTCAGACGGTGTTGTTGTAGATTTTAGGAGTATGTGTGTCGAGTGTTTTAGTAATTTTTACACGCAGAGTCAAATTTGAGCTTTACACAGAATTTAGCTTATCGTTTGTATATATTTCAGATGTGCTGGCCAGCCAGGACCAGTCTGGAGGGGACGCCACAGTCACTATTGATCAACGTAAGTGTTCTGATGAAAAATCTGCCCAATAGTAAAAGTTTTATACTTAACAATATTCAATCTGCCTTCGTAGACACTGGCAAATCACGAGTTTCTCACCTTAGTAAATAATTTTTCTCACCCACAGGGATTCATGGTGATTAAAAAAATAAATAAATAAAAATAAATAAATAAATAAAACTAGAATATGTTAGAGAAAAACAATCTTCTTCTTGCATCTCTATTTTCAACATAATCAACAAACTCTATTTATTATATTAGACTCAAAACTAGAGCTGATTAAGTTGATTTCTACAATCAATTAAATCATTTAATCCATCGAGCCAATCCCAGCTGACATTGGGTGAGGGCAGGGCAGGTCGCCAGTCTATCACAGGGCTGATATATAGAGACAAACATTGAAAATCATTTCAGTTATTTTTTAAACAAACATACCGTAAACATTATCTAGTTCCAGCTTCTTAAATTTGAAGTTTTACTCACATTTCTTTTGTCAATTATGATTTGTAACTGAATATTTTTAGGGTTTTGGATTGTTGATGAGACAAAACAAGCAATACTGTGATAAGCATTTTTGACTATTTATGACATGTCAGACTAAATGATTAATTTATTAACTGTTAAAACAAATGGCAGATTAATCAATAATGAAAATAACATTTAGATGCAGCACTTGTCAGAACATCAGTCATTCTGAAAATTGAAGTGTCCATCACTAACTTTTCCATCTGTGCCTCCAGCTGTGCAGATAATTCCGGCTCAGGTGAGCACACCCACGGCCATAAAGGTGCTAAAGCAGAGCCGTGGCCCCAGAACCCCACGTATTTCAGGAGGAGAGGAGCGCAGCTCACCTGGCAACCGCACAGGTAGAACACACTACTCACAATGACTCTGTATGTGGTTTATATGTAGGCAGCATCCATGCTTCTTCACAGGCACTGTTTGGACAGCCTGAGAGCGCTTTTTCCATCAGTTTAAAAAAAATTTATAAAGCTGATAATCTTACCATATTGTTGCTTTCCACAGCAATTGGCCAGGTGAGTACAGGTGTAAAAATAGGGAGCACTCAAAGATTCAAGCTGTGACATTTATTCTATTAATCTGTTAGTAAATCTACAGAAAAATAAAAGGCAACTATTTTTGAAACTTTTACAGATATTTTGTCTCAGATGTTCAATTGAGCTGATACTTTGTCTTGTGTGATAATAAACAAATTTTTTTAGACTGTTAAATTAGACAAAATAAGCAATTTGAAGACGTCATCGTGTGCTCCAGAATATTATTACAGATACATCTGAAATACATACCATAGCTTTTTCAAATTTTTGTCATTCATACACAAAACAGTTCATTAATTAAGAAAATAATTAGCAGATTAATTAATATTTAAAATAATTGCTTGTTGCAACCCTACACCAGGCTTTCCGCAAATGTTTTATATCACATTCCTAGTGTTGTTCTATAGTTGTGGTTCAGTGTTTATTGAATGCAACTGCATCTATTTTTTGGTATGTTGTGTCATTTTTATGACCATTTAAAAGATTTGACCTTAAATACTGTTTTTCTCTGATACCAGGTAACAACGGACAGATCCAGCTGTGGCAGTTCCTACTGGAGCTGCTGACAGACAAGGATGCAAGAGACTGCATCTCCTGGGTGGGCGAGGAGGGAGAGTTCAAACTCAACCAGCCTGAACTTGTGGCTCAGAAATGGGGCCAGCGCAAGAACAAGCCTACTATGAACTACGAGAAACTCAGCCGAGCCCTCAGGTTTGTATCCAGTTTGTTTTTTAAAGGGGTACTGTGGCTGTGTATTACACTTCCATAACGTTGGTGGACCTGCAAGAGACAGGTACAAATTAAAGCAGCAGAGGCCAAGATATCCTGACTTTGAGTCCCTATAGGTCAAGCTCCAAAAACAATGAATCCTACGTGTTGTCTTTCAACCTGCCTGCTTGGTAAACATCCACAGCTTTCAAACTCCAGTTGCAAACAGGCTGTTCAAAGTTTCAAGCACAGATGATGCTGGTGATAAATCTCCAAGCATAGAGAGGACATTATACAGGCTGAGTAGTACACAAGATGAGTTAACTGATGTTCATATGTAGAAATTGGTAGAATGTCCCTTAAATCTTTGTGTGGCTGTCAAGGTGGCTTGTTGATATGCGTGTATTAGATAAGTGGTATTGGAAACATTACCTGACTTGTTAAATATTCTCTGGTGATGTATGGTTTTATCTGTTCTTTGTACAAAGATTCTCACTTTCATCTTCTTATTTAGATATTACTACGACGGGGACATGATCAGCAAAGTGCAGGGCAAGCGCTTTGTCTACAAGTTTGTTTGCGACCTGAGGACTCTGATTGGCTACAGCGCTGCTGAGCTCAACAACCTGGTGACTGAGTGCGAGCAGAAGAAACTGGCTCGCATGCAGATGCACGGCATCGGTCAGCCCATCACTACAGTGACCTTGGCCACAACAACACTAGACAAGGACAGCTGAAGGAGACCATATTACAGCGCTCTCCAGTTGCCACAGGCAAAGTTAACTGTCCACCGCTGACTGGAAATCAAATCAACTTTTTTTTTTTGACACAGAAATGCAAGGCTGATATCTGATCAGGGTGGATTATCAACTTTGTTAATGTCTTTACAGTTTGGTCCAGTTAGACTGCGGCTGGTAATTTTTTTTTTTTCTCAGCTTTTTTTTTTTTTAACTCTAACCAAGAGAAGCGTGTTCAGGATGAGGTGGAGAATGTTTGAGTGATTACTGAGTGATGCTGTTGTGTATGTGACTGAACGCTTGAAGGTGTGACTGAAAACCCTCTTATGAGCTTTGTGTAATGTGGTCCTTGTCTGTAGTCCAGGATTGTTTCCACTGTATATACCGGTACTTCATGTTTTTGATAGCCACAAGGGCAAGTGTATTTTCATATTTTCCATTTATAGAGCACCTGTTTTGTATTTTATTTAGTGTTTGTTCCCTAAATTGTTGGACCCTTTTTGTCCACCAGGGGGAATAAAGTGGCAAGCATTTTTCTTAATGTCTGGAATTCAGTCATTTCACTTTTTTTTTTTAATATAAATTTAAATTATAGTCAGAGACTAATGACAGACAACCAGAAAGTAATATATACATTCAAAATTTTATTCATGGTATAGTGAGTGTAGAAAGCTTTTTTCTTACTCTAAGCAAATGGTTCATTTAACTACACAGAGGAAGGTCACTGAATCAATGAGAAAAAAAAAAGCATTTTTTGTCACTAGCCTTCAAAGACACCCAGAGTGAGCATCAATACAAATTTTAAACATTCACCTGATTAAGAGCTTCAGTTAGTGTTTCTGTACATGTGTGGATATAATGTGCAGAGGTGATATGTGTTGTATTTCTGTGGTATAAATGCACAATATGCATGTCACATTCATGTTTATTGGAGGTGGTGTGAATAACTTAATTTAAGGGAAAGGGAAATGTGTCTCTATGCTGATGTCAGATGTGGTCGTCCTCCCTAAATGATACTTATTCACCTCTTTGTGAGGACTAGTAAGAGACTTGACAAAAGATGTGCAGATAAAGAGATACCCACCACAGGACAAACAGAAGCACTGTACATGTATACACAGGAAATGTAGAAAAATAGAATGTGCATGTGTGATTTGGTGAAGAAATGGAGAAGAGATGGGACCATCTAGAAAACTGCTCTGATCTTTGCAGGCCCAACAAGCCCTGTTTTTAAACTACTCACACACTGACTCCAAAGTGCTGCACTGTACAATATTGCTGACACAACCAGAAAGAGTATAAACATGAGAAATGGGGGTTAGAAAAGAGACTGAAGAACAAATAAGGGAAAAGACCAAGAGGTGGAGCTTCATGATGAAACTGAGCCATTGAGAGCTGGATCTCTATCTTCCAAATATTTAGAGAAATAATATATATAATAATATAAAGAGAAACAGTGGAATGATAAATCTGGAATGATAGACTTTCAAAAACTAATAAAAACCCAATGTGCAGTAACAGTGTGAATTGGCATCAGGGACTAAAGAGCAATAATATTTGGTGATAATAATCAGACTTCCAAAATGACAGAGTGCATAGAACGCAAACAGTAACACGATCGTCTTCCTTTCGGATACTATTACACTTCATATATTACATACAGTATAGAGCATTTTGCCCATGCAGCTAACACAACAGTGAAGCATGGAGATGAGCATAAAGAGCCAAAAGTCAGTTAAAGCAAGTCTGAGTGACATCAAAGCAGACCAGATTCTGAATACTCTTTTTCTTCTTCATATCACAAGATCACAAAGAAGACACTACAAATGTACAATCCTGCTAACATATCTAGTAAGAGGACCGCCCCCGAGGACCTCAACATACAGTTAACTGTATCTGTCATCAATATTGCCATGCACTACATAAACTTACAGCTAATCTCTGTCTTAATATATTACACATAAAAAAATCAGAAAACAAAACATTCAATGTTTTTCAACTTTAACATATTTTGATTATGTATATTTTTCTGCATTTTTTAAAATCCTTTTTTGAAAAACAAACCTGAAACACTTGGGCTTTAATCGTGCGGAGAGGCGCTCTGAGAGCCCCTCCTCCAATTGCCAGCTCTAAGAGCTGTTATGTCATCAAACACAGCACAGCTGTCATCTGAGAGCAGGGGAGCTGGAATGTGTGGGACAGTTTGAGGAAAATGGAACAAACAGTTGGAGCAATGAAGGAGCGACCGGGAATTAAACTGCCAGGGGATTACTTGTTTCTGGTCTCATCTGTGAGCACAGTACTGCAGGGACTTCATATAAATAGTCAACAGGGTGGTGGCTTTTCAGTACAAACACTTATGAAGTTTTTGTTCTGATTGGCTGAATTGTGCAGTTGAAACAGGGCACCCTTGTCTGACCGAATGCAGGTAAGTGTAAGATCAAGCGTTGCTCTGTACAATCAAGGGATCAGGGATTAAGAAGGCTTTGTTCCATGTCAGTTTCCTTTGGCCCAAACCCCTCATTGACACATAAACTGGTACAAAGATTTCACTTATCCTTTCCTAACTTTCAAACAAGATAAAAATCAGCCTTTGCAGTAATCTTCATACCTTCCCTCCCCCCTCAACATGGTGAGTGGCCGAGGGTGCAGGGGCTGAGGGCAAGGGACCCGAGTGGAACAGACCCTACGAGTGCTGAGGGAGTGTGGTTGGGATGCGCCTGAAGAAAATGTTGATGAGCAGTTTTTTAGTTCTGCATCTGCTCGAAGAATTTGTAGGTGGGATTCTCGTAGCCGTTCTGCTGCATCTTGGCCAGATGACGCTCCTCTGGCGTCACTGCTGCATCCACCTACCAACACAGATAAAACAAAAAAGTTTTTCATGTAGACAAAGGAACACACCTGGAAACACTAATGTGCTGCATTCACACATAACCCCAAATTCATTCTGCCCTTTTCTTTACCTCAATTACACCATGATGAATAGAAGTATACTGTTTCTTCCTCAGCATCACCAAGGTAATGACAATGACGGTTGCTATGACAACCCCTCCAACCATAAGCCCAATAATGGCACCTTTATTGGACCCCACATCCTCAGCGAAAAACACCTGCCATTAAAAAACAAAAACTGTTTATGTGCACAAAGCACAGACCACTGCAGGACCATAACAAGTAACATGATGAAGTGTTTGTGTTGCAATCAAATGGTTTTCATACCAGTTTCTGATGGTAAACTTCATAACCAGCATTTTGCCTCTCTTCAGTCTCCATCCGCACTTCTGGCATCTCCTCTGGCTTCAGAGCAGATACTGAAAGGAAAGATAAAATATCTTTATTTATGTAACACTTTTCTAAAAACAAAGTTTACAAAGTGCTTTGCATACAATTAAAATCCTCATCCCTCAAAATACAGAAATAAGATACAATAGAATAAAATTAGATTATATGAAGATAGAATCAAAGGTAATATTAGTGAATCACCCGGTCCTGTGTGTGCTGGCAGCCATACTGGACCAAATAGTCAAAAATTCACACACACACACACACACACGTGCACACACTCACTCACCAGGTCGCGTGGGCAGTCCTCTGTCTGGAATTGGACGAGCATCAACTGGCTCAACTGCAACCAAAGTTATAATGAAAACAGAAAAGAAGATAAAATGTCAAATGATGTATTATCTTATCAATGTTTCTCAAACTATATCTCATTACAACTCCACTGGCACTGATTTTTCTAATTAGTGTTTATACTCAGAGTCATTTATATATTTTGTAACATAACAATAAGTCTCTGTGTATTCTAATCAATGCTGTGTATTGTATGTGTGTTACCGTGGTTCTCTGTGTTGGGCTGGTTGAAGCTCTCAGGGTGGATGAAGCCGAGTCCGTCCAGGCCAGGGTCCATGGGAGCAGAGCTGTAGGCCTGATCAGGCATCAGAGCATCGTTACCGTAGCTCACCCTGCCATCCACCTGCAAACACAGGAACATTTATCTGGAGGTCAGGGAGCTGTTCTTTGAAAATGCCATCCAATCCTAATGATTATCTGCTAAAGTCAGACATCACCCATAGTACATCAACTTGCTGATGTATTGTTGTTAATATAGTAAAAGCTGAAAATTAGCAGTGATCTCACAGTTCCTCACCCTTCAGATGCAGTATCCTCCTGGGATATTTTGTCAAATAAATCTGTTTGATTTCTCTACGTCAAACTCTGAAAGAACTGGTATTTCTTACTGTGCTCTTTTTGCATTTAATCCACTGTGTCTGCATCTAAGCTTTTCTGTACAGGGCCGTGTTGACTCTTATCATTCTGAAGAGCAGAGGTGATTCTATTTATATATGTGAAAGATTGTGCAGTTTATACAGGGCACACTCCATGCATATGTGAGTGAGTGCAGCTCCACTCACCCGCCCGTCGCTCTGCAGGGAAGAGACTTGCTGAGACAGCTCCGACTGAACTCTCTGCACTATAACCGCTAGGAAGAAAAAGGAGAAAGTGAGTGACAAAGAGAGAGACACTGTGATCATACATGGGAGGGAGAAATAGTGAGAGTGAGATGGAAAAAAAAAATGCACATGAAGTCAAGTGAAGCCCGTACAGTGTCCTAATTACTAATGAATTTTGTAAAGATGCTGCACCCTCAGCACGCCATTCATCACTGGACCTCACACACTCACAAACTCATTTTGATCCTCACTCAGCATACAGGAGGTTGCAGGGTTATTTAATTAGTGCAGTCTGCATCCTCCCAAAGCACATTTAAGGTGGTTTAATTAGACTCCTTTTTTCAATAATGTGCAGATTGAGATTGATTTTAGACATCTTCACTAGATTACAACATGTTTACTGACTGTGAAAGCAGATTTTCAAAGCAGGCTGGAACTTAGTTTGGAGAATATGCTTCTTCGCTTTCTTGCCAAGGGATAGATAAGAAGATATGCCAGTCCCCCACCAGTTTATTAAATATGAAGCTACAGCCACACGTTAGCTTAGTTTAGTGCAGTGATGTTCCAGGCACGGAGCAGAGTACCCATAAAGCCCCCGGCTAAGAAATAAACTGACCCCCCCGTAAAACCGCAGCTTGTCATTATTTTAGACTTCAATTTCTATACAGATTAAACAAACAAGAAGTAATGTATTAAGTGGTGAGGTTTAGAGACGCTGGTAGGAGGATCTTTTTGCTTTGACTGTTTCCAGTCTTTATGCTATGCTAAGCTAACCATCTACTGGATGTAGCTTCATATTTACTGTATAGATGAGAGAATGGCATAGATCATCTTGTTTAAGAAGGTAGTTAAAATATTAAAATGTCAAAATCTAAAATAAAAAATATCTGTCAGATTATTATTTGTACAATATATGATATGATTTTTTTGTTTTTGTTTTTTTTACAATAAAGGACCACAGGGAAAAGTAATGTTTTACAGTGAGGACCTCTCATTACAATTTCCCAATGAAACACGCTTTACTCTCTTTATCTTAATAGGACATTGTTTCCTTACATATAGACATATACACACAACCCTGCTATGTTTAAGAGCATTTTCAAAGAAGCGAATCCTGCACATATGTGTAAAAAAAAAAATTAAGTTTGAAGCCAACACTTACCAACTTGGTTCTGGATCTCATTAGCCACAGTGGGCACTTTGTAGAGCAGACCCAATGACTGATTCATCCTCTCATCTATCACACGAAGGTGGGTCAAAACCTAAAGGTCAGAAGAAAACGAATACGTTCCAGTATAAACACAAAAAAAAAAAATGTATCTGTTCCAGTTCACAAAAGATGTGCAAAAATCTGTTAGAACATATCACATATCTTACAAGCATTTAAAATCTTTTCATCCCATTAAGGGTTTAGTGCAGCTACAGGTTTTGACGTGTGTGTGAGGTAGAGTACCTGAGGTCGGATCTGTGCAGCCTTCTTGGGATCGACTGTGCGGACATGCTCGTAATGTTTCAGCGTGTGCTGCCTGTCCTTCTGCTCTGCACGGACATACTTCTTCAGCAGACTCAACACCTGACGGGGCTGGTGGTGGCAGTGTTGCAGGTGTTAGTGGGGTTATTACATATAAGGATGCCTCACAAAAACAAATGATGGGCCGTTTTTATTTAACATAAGCTTACTTATATTTCATGCTAGATACAACAGCAGAGTAGTGTTGAATATTACTGAGAAAAAGCTTTTGTAACTTGTGTCTAAACTCTACCATTAAATGAATTTCTTTGACTGCGCACACACCCATGACGCCTCGTAGCTGTGTAAACCTGTTGTGAGGACAGGGGAGCTATAGATCGATCTTTTGGCTTGCTTGGACTGTACTGACTGGGATAGTTCAGGACTGCTATCACAGAGGCCCACATCAGCTTCTGTGAGGATTGCCACATACCATCATGCACTAGGGCTAGTTATAACAATGACAAATCCTGATTCACAGCTAAGCTCAGTCAGCTAAGGTTACAAGAGGTAAAAGCAGGAGGGGAGAGTCTAAGTACTGGTTTAGCAAGGTGGCGAGAGAAGCAAAACAACAACATGCAACATGACTCAGCTTCTGTCTGAAAGAGGCTCAGATAGGGCGCAGACTACAAACCTACAGCCCCAGATTCCATAACGACTTGTGCATGGCAAACAAATTGAATGTGTTTTGAAAGACAATGGGACAGTCCTGACACCATCCCCCCTGACTCCATCCAGCAGCTCCAGCTCACCAGCTTCACCTCCCCCACCTCAGCAGCAGCCTGGGCAACACAACTGCTCACCTCAGACAACCCCTCCTCCTCTATCACAGCGACCACTCTCTCCTTGGGCTTTTCAAGAAGCAAACCCCCCCCCTGCAAAACAACTGGATGTGACTCTGTCTCTCCATCCACCCTGAAGCACTGTGCTGATCAGCTGTCTCCAGTGTTCACGGACATCATTAATACCTCACGTGAGACATGCCATGTGCCAACCTGCGTCAAATCCTCCACCATCATCCCATCAAGGGCCACAGGACTAAATGACCCATCACCCTGACCTCTGTGGTAATTAAGTCATTTGAGCACCCTGTGCTATTCCACCTCAAAGCTATCAGGGAAGACTGGGCCACCTACAGTTTGCCTCCAGGTCCAACAGGTTTGTAGAGAATGCTGTCTCTCCACTTCATCCTTCAGCACCCAAACTCCTCAGGAACCTATGCCAGGATCCTGTTTGTGGACTTAAGTTCTGCCTTCAATACTATCACCCCAGCTGTGCAGCAGGACAAGCTCTCCCAGCCAGTGTGCCAGACTCCACCTGCAGCTGGATTACTGACTTCCTGCCTGTCTCTGACTCCTGGATCATCAGCAACAGATCAATCCAAGGGTGGGTCCATTTCCCTCTGCTCTTCTCCCTGTACATCAACAGCTGCACCTCATCTCTAGTGGAGATGAGTCTGCCCATGGACAGGAGATTGTCCATCTGGTGACCTGGTGCAGGCAGAACAACTTGGAGCTCAATGCTCTAAAGACAGTGGAGATGGTTGTGGACTTCAGGAGGAGCTCCCATCACCCTGTGTGACTCCCCAGTCTACACTGGGGAGTGCTTCTGCTTCTCAGGCACCATCATCATACAGGACCTCAAGCAGGAGTTCAACATTTGTTCCCTCACCAAGAAAGCACAGCAGAGGATGGTAGCTGAAGATGTGGCAGCTGAAGAATTTCAACCTGCCAAAGACAATGATGATCCAACTCTACAAAGCCACCACTGACTCCAGCACTGACCTCCTCTGTCACTATCTGGAACACTGCAGCCACTGCAAAGGACATGGGCAGACTGCAGCGAATCATTCACTCTGCCGAGAAGGTAATTGCCTGCAGTCTTCCATCCCCCCCATCCTTCTTTATGTTTTACTACTTACTGTGTTTATTGTTAAGCAACAAAACATCAAAGCAAATTCCTTTTATGTGAAAACCTACTTGGCAATAAACCTGACTGATTCTAAACGGCCCATTATTCTTTTGATCAAAAGGTACAAAGGTATGTTTGTGGATGTATCTAAGCATGCATGTGTACCCGTGGAGGGTTGGCCTGTAGGGCACTGAGATAATTTTCCAGAGCAAGGCGTCGGCGGCTGTTGAGCAAAGCTTCCACCCGGGCCATGTGGGTTTCCACCAGCTGCTGCCTCTCTCCTGCTGCCTCCTGCTCCAGAGCCTCCACCTTCTCCTGGAAGTGCTGCATTGCATAGATGGTACACAGATAACAATAACAACTATTACCACTCCTTTTTTAAGAGAACTCTGATTATAAATACCCACAGTTAAGGTGTAGTTTAAGTTTTTAAAAGGGTAATTTACCACACGCTGTAGGATTTTCATGTTTTTTTTTTTGTTCCAGTAATTATCAAGATATTAACCCGCATTAAAACACTGAAGTAAATTGTAAATTTTCCAAGTTCTTATCTGACATGTTATCATAGTTCAGTTATCACATGTCAAGAATATGTGAGTGATTTTATATGAAAATGCCTCCTGCTAAATTATTTGTGATGACTCATCTTGAACCTGAGGGTATATACAACATTATGTCAAGTTAAGTGTGATAAATTACACATACTTGATGGTTAGCTTGTTGGTCATAGTAGTTAGTGGAGCAAAACAGTCGCAATTCAGCTAGCAGAAAATCTGACTGAAAGCTCTATAGCCATGTTCCACTGTAACACTTAAAGTGGTACTGTGTGTCCTACCTGGATGACAGCCTTCTTGTCAGCGCGAGGAAGGTTCTTGGCCTGTCTCTCAGCCTCCTCCCACTCCCTCATCACCTGGTCATAAAGAGTGTCGTGTAAGGAAAAAAGACAACCACTTCATACTGACAAATTCAGGCTTTGTAACGTCAGATCAGACACCCTGACAGGGCAAAATGCCAGATAGAAATGTTTAAATATGTAAATGTCAAACCAGACGCACTCACACTTACCTGGGACATCTTTTCACGGTGTTTGGCCTCCAGGCTTTCCTTGGCCTTTTGAAAGTCAACATGTTCGTTGTCATCGCCAGGAGATTCAAGGTACCGATCAACAGCGTCTGGAGGACTCGGGGCCATGGTGGGCACTGGGGGGGGGGCAAATAGGGAGGAGTCAAATGCAGGGCAGAGGAGAACACAGTGTCTGAGGCAGCTAGACAAGATACAAGGAAAGAGGATGCATCAAAGCTAAATGCAGGAAAAACACTGATCCTGGTGAGTCTGAAACACACAATGCATTCCATCGAGGCAACATTACACAAGGTTTCAAGACACATACACAACAGTTATAACAGAAATTTAATGGACAGGAAGAACTGCAATAGGTTTAAACATGTTAACAACATATAACAGGTGAAGTACACACAGGTAATTGTTTTAATACATGGTTTAAGACAGACATGGATTATCAGGGGACAAAGGGTGGTAGGTTTCCCAGTGTAAGTGTGTTTATATGTCCATCTGTGTCTTTGTTTAATGTGGGAGCCTGGAGATAAGATGAAAAGTGCCAAGTCAGGATAAGGGCAGATGCTGCAGCACTGAGGAGTGTAGTGCTTCTCTGGGCGAAAACAGCAAATCAACCCATTAACCTTTAACAACACTCTTTCCTGTTCACACACATATACAGACACACTGTGGCTATCAACACACTCAGCTATCTAAAAGATGTTGATGACGCTGTTATAGACTCACAACTGCCAGGTCAGACTTCTACACAGCTGCAGCAGCAGACACAAGACCTTACAACTGCATATTACAGTGGAAGGCATGCAGACACGTGTAAACAAATGCATGCAGACGCACGCTGACATTGAAGGTTCAGTATCTACGCTGCCTCGTCCACATGCTGTAAGAGGTATCAGTTAGTGTTACTGGTTAGAAAATGATGAAAAGAGTGATTCAATTGTATGGAAGTGAATGACTGCTTTATGTGAGAGTGAAAGACAGAGCATCATGGCTGCTTTCCATCAGGGACACTCACTTGATCCGCTTGCTTTGTTTTTTGTTTTTTTTTTCCCCCACCTTTTCATTTTCTTTAACTACAATGTACGACCATCATCAAACAAACTGATGACCCCAGTTATGTGAAATGGCTGGTCTGGATGCTTTTTAAAGGATACAGCTGGTGATAATCTATATTTTTCTTACTGTCAACAAACCCAAATAATATTTTTTTTTAAGTCAATCCCACGTACACCATTCTGGTTGCCGCAGATACTTAGTAGAGAACCAATTGTGTATTAATCCATCATGGAAAATAATCCCCAACAAGCTGTACTTACTACTGTTTGAGTAACATCTACTGAAATATACGGTGTCCAGCTGCTTTAGTGAATAACATCTTAACCATTTTGGAAAATTAAAGGAATTGTTCAACATTTTGGGAGTGCACTTATTCAGTATCTTGCCTAAGGTTAGAAGAGAAGATTGATCCCCCTCTTTTGTCTGTCTGCTAAATATGAAGCAACAGCCAACAGTCGGATAGCTTAGCTTAGCACAGAGAATGGAAACAGTCAGGCTAGCTGTTTCTCTCTGTTTTCATTCTTGTGCTAAGATAACTGACTGCTGATGGCAGGTTCATCTTCATACAGATACAAGAGTTGTGTCAATCTTTCTGCCTAACTCATGGCAAAAGAGCTGAAAGACTCTTTTTATGAAAACTGTTGAAAATAGGAAATGATATAGAATCTCACCCGCCATATCTTTTTAGCAGAGGACTATCACTTTGCTTCATCTTTACCACAAATTTTAGGACATCGTCTTTGCTTTCTATAAAAAGGTATAAGCATGTTATTCTAAAGAGATGGGAGATTTGATGGCCTGAACTTCTCCCTACTTTTCCTTTCCAATCTAAGATACTGAGAAAATAATCCTTTAATGCTCAACGCAAGACTAAAGGACAAGCAACTGAATCCACTTGTCAGTGCTCTGAGTGGTTAAGAGCCATCAGACACTCAGGACAGGAAGAAACAGAGAAAGCGAATGAGACACAGAGACAATCTGCAGCAGCCTGAGGACAGGAATCAGGCTCGTGGTGTGGACACTTCAGGGTTTATACGGCTCTGGTCCCGGGACTTACACGAGCTGCTGCAGACAGCTAGGCAGTACTCCTCCGACTCAAAGTTATTCCTGTTGCCCCCACAGCCCCCAAACAAGAAGGGAGCACAGCGGCCCTTCTCAGGCACGAAGTACCAGCGCTCCAGCATTTCACGACACGGGCCTGACTCAGCACGAGCCCAACACACGGCTGAGATATGTGCACACAGGCAAACGCAAATTAAAAATGAATGAAAATGTGAGCTTCTGAATTTCATGGAAAACATAAAAGTGTCACTTGTTTTGTAATCAGCAAACAACACATTGAAAAAAAAACAACCACCGATTGAACACATGTAAACAAATGGTGTGTTGTTCACTTGAGTTATTACCTCGCACAACTTCTTCAACTGATTCAGTGGTAGTGGTGGTAGTGGTCGTCATGGCAATGTTAGCATTGCGTTCATCGCTATCCCGCTCATAAGCCACATCGTCATCTTCATCTTCCTCGTCCTCCTCATCATCTTCATTGCCATCTCCGTTTTCATCCCTTTCAAAGGTTTCCATCTGCTCATCCTCATCTTCATCATCTTCTGTGGTGGCAGGCTCTGTGTCAGATGGACGTGACATGCTGCGAAGAGAGAGTATATGTATCAACAAGTGTGTGTGTGCATGATGAATCCAGTGATGAATGACTGTGAGTCACACACCTGTTATCAATGTATTCAGTCTCAGCTCCGCCCCACCAGACGTCTGAGCCCTCCCCTTCTAGCTCTGCGCTGTCTGACTCTTGTTCTGCCTCCGCCGGACAGCAGACAAACTCCACTCCTCGGAAACGGTCGATGCCACATGGCAACAGCATCCCGTAGTCATGGAGATTCATGGTGCGGTCTCCGCAGGACTAATGTTAGTAACAGACATTAATCAAAGCTTCCTACAGTGCTTCAATGGATCACATATGGACAAGACCCAAAATTAAACCATACTGGGAGCATATTATACAATAATACGTTCATATAATGAGATGAAGTGCTATCATGGTGTGTCTTCTCACCTCTTTGGCGACAGTGTGCCAGTGCAGGTGGCTCTCACACTGGTCCATACGCTCCTGGTGCAGGAACTTACACTTGTCAGGAACGAGCAGGGCATCGCTCACAAATTCCCCAACTATAACATGAATATGTCTTTGTTCATTACAAGTAGCTTGCATGCTCATTCACACATGAAATCATACACACAAACAGGCCCAGTAACATACTGTATGAGTAAAACTGCTTACCCAGGCAGCGGTATGGCACCACGATGTGTGTGTGACTGCGGTACTGCTTACGGCCTTTCTTCCTCCAGTTCTGGATGCTGACAGGCTGGTTGGCCTCCACAACATTTGTGATTTGCAACTCTGGGTACACCTGGAGAACAATAAGAGATCTTTGTCTTCTTGCTCACCACATTACCTGCCTTCCTTGTCTGTCTGCTTGCCGCCTCCCTCTCTAGCCCTATCTCGTTCTGTGTCTCTGAACTGCTGTCTCACTCTGTTTAAATACCTCTTGGCAGTACTGCAGGATGCCCTCTTTGGTGCCGATGCAGCTCTTGGTGGCAGAGGGGTCAGACTCCCATTTGCCACTCTGCACGTTGATGTGCATGTTGAGCTTTCCACAGAACATGGCCACCTGGGGCTCAGTTAGCAAACCCACAGAGTCATCAGCAGGCACCTGAGGAGACAAGAAGAAAAAGAGGACAACAATGAAGATTGTATAACTTAACTACAAATATCTCCTGAAGCAGCTTATGTATATTTAGTCCCTCTCAGTTTATTCTGCTTCCTTTCACATAGAGCTCTCTCTCTCTACACAGCACTATGTGAGTGATAAATGCCTGACAAATGCCTCTTTTAGATTTCATAACATCCATAACACCACTGTATTTTTAAGTTATTGTATAAATAAAATACTAAAGGTTTAAGCCTAATCAAGGCAAGACACTCAATTTCATCCCTTTGAGCCAATAAGCCAGAGAGCTACACATTGCAGCTGCAGGGCAGCACATGTGCCCTTTGTTAGCTTATCTCATGAGGCTTTATTCATTTCCTATATTAGCAAAATGGGAGTGATAGGGAAGTCAATATAGCCTATTATCGCAAAGAGTAGAAAGACTTATTTAATCACACATATCAAAATCCAGCTGTGAGTAAGTATAGTGTGCAAACATCCTCTTCTTTCAACTGATCTAGCTTTTGCCTTCTAATGTCCAACAGGACATACAGTAGCTGTCTGCACTTGTGTTTTTCCTTCCTTTGTGTTTGGGGAAACACTTGGAAGAAGTTTCTGCCTTTTAAGCCCTCTATTTTTTTCTGGCAGACACCAGAAAAAAATCATTCTGACTGATTCCAACATGATGCCACATTTGCCTGTGAATATCTGCATAATATTAGCCTCCTGCGAGTCAGGGTGGGATAGCCCATTGTTCCTTTCTGCTGAAACAACTGTTTGCTCACCTTATCAACTCATTGCATAATGTTATCTATCATTGATTAAAATGAGCAATTCCATTTTCTATTTTAGCCCCTTGGCACATCCATCTTGCCCATTCTGTTTCAACCAAAACAGTAAAACAGACACAAACTGCAGGAGTAAGCAGTGGCTGCATGAATCAACACCTGGTTGAATACAGGGAGTGTTGTGCAAATGTGTGTTACAGGCTACAGAACATACAACAAAATGTGGTTTAAAGAATATGTAATGAGTTCACAATTCAAGGGTAGCTGTAACACTAGCATTGAACCACATAAATCTGCATATTACTCCATATGAAGCTACTCATCTCCTATATCACTGGTTTATTCACTTTGGGTAATGTTCCCGTAAAAACAACATTCAAAGCACAGCTATATCAAGCCATGTGGCACCAATATATTGCTCTTGTGCTTATTCTTATTCAGTCTAAGATTATGCTGAGACAACCAGTCTGACCTGGTCTAACATCAAAGAAAAAGCTCAAAAACACCCATGTGACTGTAGGGGAGTGTAGACGCAAGTCTTAACAGTGCACAAAGGTTATCACATCTAGGTACAGGTGCTGCAGGGCCTGTGTGACTTTTTCTATCATGACCCAGCCTGGAGCATCAGAAGACTTTCAGCACAGAAATGGCATACATTGCAAAACAAAGGGTGTATTTAACTGGATTAAATTGGTATGCTATAAAACAAATCTAACCAGATTTATTGTACAAACCCTATTAAGATGGCAATCTCAAACACTACACAAATATTACAGCAAATACATAAACTAACTGTCAGAACAGCTCTACCATAAGATAATAATATAACAGGAATCATATAGTAAAACCATAGCAGACAAAAAAACTGAACAATATTGAGTCCAACCCAAGTTATACAGCTACAGTATCTCAGGACAGTAACAGGATAGGAAAGTTGGGTTACAGTCATTAGGAAAAGTCCTTGAAAATTACATCATTAAGTGCAGCGCACAGGGGTTTGGGAAGCTACAGAGGGTGTGTTTGTATATTGGGTCTGCACTTTAGAAAAACTCTTCCTAAATGACTTGCATCCCCAAAATAAAAAAATTTAAAAAAACGACAGAATGCATCTAATGATAGGTGTTCATCATGAGTCGGTCCTGAGCTGGGTAGTTTTCTACGGTCCAGCACAACAGAGCACAAGACACCAGCAACAGCAGCAGCGAGCTGCAGGCGCCATCTTGCTTGTGTCAAACTAAAAACGCTGCATCCTTTTTTTTTTCCCCATTTTCCTCAGCAATATCACCACCCTGCAGCTGCAACGCCGCTGGACCAAGTGAGCCAGGGCGACGCAGCGGTACCGAACAACACACACTCCACTTTCTGTATCAGAGGGTATGGCTATTGAAACCAAACCTGAAGTGTCTGCGCTGTGTTTGTAACGCACAGCTGATGTGTGGAGGGGTTTGTTTGAACCCGTCCACACTCTCAACCGAACCAACTGACTGACGTGTTGGCCCCTTAACGGTTGCCATGCCAATCCGTGTCATTTTCTGGAAAAGCTAACAAACGTTAGCTTTCTGGATCATATTCACTGCGGTAGTTTGGCGATTGAACTGGTCCATCTACCCAACAATAAAAGGTAACAGCGACTAACCATAACAGCAGAGTATCATAAGGTAACTGTGGGGGGAGAAAAAATCACGCTCAGACAAACAAAAACATGTCTTACATGGCAGGGCCAAGCTGTCAGTCACTGACATCTAACGGTAGGCCCTGCTAGCTTTGGTTTGCTAATTCTACGCAGTAAATATGTGTCCGCCGTGAACTCGACATTATCTTTGAACTGGGAAAACAAAACGTTATAAACTGCGAGGGGGGGATGAATATACTGGGTCGGACGGAGTGTGGGCTTCGGTTAAACCGGGTGTTAATCTTATCTGTGGCGCGGTTGTTGTAATCAGTGCGACGTTATAACCTACGCAAAACCATCGTTTACGTTTACAGTTTTAACCGTTAACCGTTAGTGCGTCATTGTCTGTCGGTTTGACAGCGGCGGTTGCGGTTCGCCCGATGCTCCGTGTGGCTACAGGCCCGCCGCAGATGAGCGGAGCCGGGGTACAGCTCACCGACACTCTCCGGCTGCCTGGGGTTTCTCCGTCGTACTCACCTCGGATGAAAGCGTCAAGGTCGCCGCCAGTAACAGCAGAAACGCCGTGTGCTCTCCCATGCCGTCCTCCCGGTATCCAGCACCCCCGTTATGTTCACGATTTTGCCGTTGAAAAAATATGAAAATATGTGTGTTAAAGCAGGTGGTTGTATGCGTCGACACAGCGGAGGCTGAAGTCTTCCAATCCCGATTCCGCCGCTCCTCCCTCCCAGTTTAGCTCCTGACGGTGACGGCGTGAGGCTGGCGGGGATGGATGAGGGCGGGGGAGCGGGTCCAACTGTGTGTGAATCTACATTTGCTTGTGGTTCCCACCGACATTGTAAGACAGGGATATGTTTGTGTGTGGGTGGGCAGGAAGATAGGAGCAGATATTTTAAATAGTAGCCGCCCGCACATTATTTTGATAAGATTGTCTTTTCAGATAATTCCTAAGAAATTGTACTAGTAAAGCAGCACTTAAAATAACAACAATGCTTTTTTTTCTATTACAGCCTGTCTGCCTTATTCGTGTCGGGGTCTACATTGCTCAAGTTTGGGTCAATCTATCTTGTCATGTCCTCAGGAGGCGGATTGCTCCATTACCACAATTTCGTTTACGTCATGATGTCAGTTTCCTGAAATGAGGACAATATGTTCGGCTGCTGGATTTGAAGGTTTCACTTTTTCTCAACACTCACTGAGAGCGACCGTGTGGGTTGTTGCCTTGTTCACGGATTTCTTGGCATCTTGGGATCTTGGCATTTAATCGAAGTAATGACACAACTCAGATCGGAATAATCCGTCTTCAAATTGGCATTCAACTTTAGCAGCATATTCCTTCATGTAGGTCAGATCCATTAGTCCTGTTCACCGACAGAGCGCAACATGTGGGCATTTCTGGGAGTGTTTATGGTTTTTATTGTCTCAGGTAAGATTTCAACTACAGACTAACCACACGTGTTCTTTGCTGTCCCTATAATTAAATGAATCCACTTGCAATACTGGTGACGTTGTTGACGTTTAGTGATTCAAATATTGCGTTTTCTGCTACATCTCTGAGGCACTTCATTTGGAGAAGTGGGTCGTAAAAGGCCGAGTACGTCCATTTACGTATGACTTGCCAAATCTGAGCAAAGCTTTGCTCGACAAAGCCATGTCCACTACGAAAGAAACCTAACACAAAAGTTGTCCTTTTATTTCAGTTCTTTTAGGAGTTCATGTGGGATTAATTGTAAGATATTCAGTAGTAAATGAAATGACTTTTTAAAACATTTGTCAGGTTTGACACCATACTGAACAGTGGGGAATCAGACTGTTTTAGAACACCTGGTGATACTCCACTGAAAAAGTCAATACTGATGCTGTAAGGCTACAGGGATTCAGAAATGTAACATAAGTTTACACTGTTAATTGACCATTATGTTTACAGAGCCACTGGCTGCCCTGGTAATATGCTCACAATCACCTGTTTTCAAGTTTTGGAGATCCTTGAGGCATTAAGCACACCAATCCAGCAAACCATACTCATTTAGTATAAACAGAGTGTTAAAATAACAAGAGACTTTACTTAGAGAGGCGAGGTCAAGTAAGGACTTACCTGTCAGTAAGGCGCTTGGTTACTAATGCAATCAATTTTTTGTTTGTCTCTGTGTATTGGTGTGGATATATTTATATGATTTACTTTGCACTGATGCAATTTTGGTTTGCGAGATTGTATTTTTTCATTTTATGTTCGATGTTTTCTGCCTATCTGTTAAAATTTTGGACCATGTTGGAGATAAATGTTCTCTCTTTAACAACATGTTAATCCTTGATGAAATGTTGTTATCAGGGATAAATCAAATCAAATCAAAAAAATCCTTGAAAACAGATCATAATACTCCAGTGCCTTTTATCACACAACTATTTTTCCAAAAGGTTTTTAAAATCTTTTGAATTCTTTGCATTGCCATTTTACAGATTATTTAAAAGTTAAATCGCAATAGAGGGCATTTTATTAAAACATACAGATGCAAATACATGTATATTATTAATTTGCCACTGTTTAATTTTACTTACGCCCTACGCTTGTCAGTGTTTCCTATAGCACAGGGTTTCGGCTTCAGTGAAAAAGTGTATGTATAAAAATAGAATGATGCCACATGCTTGTCTGCTTCATATAAAAGCAATATTGTTTTTAAGGTCTCAGTCGTAAACGTCTCTCCTCATTTGGTTTCTTTGTTAATGCACCTGCAGAAAAATACAAACAAAATGGCACTCTGCATTGTGGCAAGTAGTTGTGTTTGAACAAAAGGGCAAACAGCAAAGTTATTGAAACTGGGTCATGTGAGTAAAATCTGCACAGTCCTTAGAAAATTTGAATTGATCACTTACAGGCATATAATATTTTATAGTTTTCTTGAATATCTAAATATCAGGTATTTGGCAGTTATCACATAGAGAACAGGAAGAGGTGGGAAATCGCAGTGGATGTTGGAAAGAAAGAAGGACAAACAATCTTCTTATGTAAACACAGTGGAGTTGTCAGAAAGCGAAAGTATGACCAAAAGTAAGCAAAAGGATCGAAAAGATAAAAAATAGAAGAGGAAAATGAAAGTATGCGTGTGCTTTGATGTCTGCTGATATACTAATGGTTGCATGCAACTATTGCTATTGTTATACAGCAAGTGGTAGCCTAAGTACAGTATAAAAGCTCAGAAAATTAGCCATGACGGTAAACATCCTATGCTGCCTCTTCCAGTCAAGTCCTGTGGCCTTCTCTGTATCGCAACATCCTCTGTCCTTAGACAAGGTAAACTCACCGGAAAACCCCATCAAAGTGAAAGAAGAAAGTGGAAGATATCACAGGGAGCACACCAGAGGGAATATGAATTTTCCAGGATGGACAGACATGCAATAAATATTGAACTGAGCACATAGTAGATTTACAGCATGGGCAAAATTGTAGATTGTAAATATATATGAAAAAAAAAACAAAACAGGTGGATGTCCAGCAACTCCCAGATGCCACCAACAGATACAGAGCTTGAGCCACATGACCTCCTTTTCACCATAAAGATCTGGAAGGAGGACAGACAATGCAAACACACAAACAAAAACTGAAGTACACTATTATTAACACGTCTGGGAGAAGGAAACTATCACACAGAGAAAGAGAGGGAGACAAGGACAATGTGAAAACAGGGGAGAGCGAGAGATAGACAAAGAGGAAGCTGGGACAACTGGAGGATGAAGATCCAGATCCAGAACATTTGGAATGGGGCACCACCAGCCAGGGAAGAGAGAGATGGCAGGGAGGAGAAAACAGGGAGAGAGAGAGAGAGGTTGCAGGGCAGCCGATGGTCCAGCATGGAAAACCTGAGTGAACGTAGATGAGAGGGAGGAGAAAGCAGGGAGAGAGAGAAGAGATGTGTGTACACAGCCTGGATGCTCATGTGCTTGAGGGAGCAAACAAACAGAGGGTTTTAGAGAAAACACATAGTCTTTGTACTTATACTGGTATGAAAAAGACAAACTCTAAGTGTTGCTGCAAATTCAACCGCAACATTTGTCGGTGTGACTAAAAAGTTCTTCATTAAACTCAATCTCTCAAGTTTATTGAACATGGTTTCTCTGGTTTAGTGACTTTTAAATCAGGTGGTTTTATATTTTCACAATCTCTGTGCTGGTTATTGAGTTAATCATTCAAGTTTTGGAAGCTTGTGTTTTCACAGTGAGCCAGCTGAAATGGTTTGCACTGTAGTGTGTGTGCTGAGAGATGAGCTTAGAACTGAACTAATCCAGAGTTACCGTTTCTCCTGCAGGTTATAATGAAGTGACTATCAAGGGCATCTTAGAAGAAAGTGTCCTTCTACCATGCCACTGCCCAGGGGGAAATTCAGAGTTTAAGTGGCAAATGGACGAACCACGCGCGATTGTGGCGTTGGATCACGACAGCAACACTTCATATAGCGAGGAGAGCTACAAGGGCAGAACCAAAACATTTGTGGCTGAGGACGGAAATAACTGCTCCCTTTACCTAACCAACATCACAGCGAATGACCAGGGAAAATATTCATGTAGATTTTATATTAAAGGGCAATACACCCATATTTCAATAAATCTAAGCATTTCCGGTGAGTCACTCATTTATTCATTGTGTATACCTGCAGTGTCTGATCACTCATCCATTTACCCATGATTCACAGCATAATCTTTCACATTTTTAACTTATGTCTTCTCTTCCCAGCAAACTACAGGGTTTGTCAGAACTCTTCCAGCGACATAAACGGTACTTTAAGTGATAAGACTTACTGGTGTGATGTAAAAGGACGCTACAGGGAAGCTGAGATACAGTGGTATTTGGATGGACAGCTTCTTACAAATTCATCCAAAACCAACATAACCCACACCGGCCCTGTGGGTCCTTCTAATGGCCTCTACCAATTCGAGAGCAAACTCATCACTAAACTCAACGGGACACCAGAGCCTAAATGTGTCGTGAAAGCCAAAGGCATATCACCTAACATTAGTTATTACTGCGAGCCAAACATTGGTAACTATTTGTTTTATTTTTTCTTTGAGAAGATGGGTCTAACACATTTTTCCATGACCATTATTACCAAATTAAAAGCTTTATGATATTAGCTGTAAACGCAGCAACATAAAACACTTTAAATTGTAATGTATTATTTAGGATATTTAAAGAAAAGTCTGACATCAAATCACATTTTTTTCATTTTTTTCCCCTCATTTCTTACAGATACGATCAAAGGTGAGACCCAACCAAAGTATCTCATGAGATTCTTTAAAATCATTCCTATTGTGTTAGTCCTTGGACTTTCCCTTGTCTTGTGGCGCTGTTGGAAAATCTCACAGTGAGTTGATGAACCAGTTTTTGTCATAATGCTAGAGATCTGTCTTTAAGATTAATTTTCCACACTGTCGCTGAGCCCAACTGGCTAAACCAGTGTTGCACAATAGGTATTATAGTTGTTAAATCAAGTTGCTGCCAGTTTTGTGAATCAATTTTTCTGTATCTCTTTTGTTTGATAAAGGAGGTTTACCGGGGATGAGAGAGGTGAAGACTGATGACTTCGATTGTTGAATCAGATAAGGAGAACTGTGCCAACAGTTTACACTGAAGGGTGGTTAGTCGTGACTATGCCATCGTGCCCATGCAGAGACTGTTTGTGGGCAGGTTACATCCTGTGTTCATTCCACTCATGGATTCTTGTGTTTCTGACAATAACGTCCATTTTGTGAACTTGATATCAACAGATGTTGATATTTGCTCCCTCCAGCTCAGTGACTGTTTCCTCTGTGAAGATGAACTGATATATCTAAATGCAAACAGTTCCACCTCATTTAGGAACAAACCACAAAAAAATGTAAAAATCCTCAAAAACAACAAAAATAAATTGCCAAATGAGGCTATTCATATCAAAGTTCAATCAAAATAACAGTATTGTTTATAGAATTGCATCACTGACATTGTAACACATTGACACATTGACATGCCTCTTTTTCAGTCTTTAAGTTCTAAATGTCCTTCATAATTACAGAAATACAACATAAAACTGAGCCATTTGATGATTTAATACATACATTTAACACATATACACTTTAAGAGCTATTGTTTGAATGTGTAAAAATATGAATTCTGGATTAATATGGACCAATTTTATAAGCTGTTTTCATGGTTTACGATAAAAGTGTTATTCTTACAGCACATTGTTCATATTAATGCTAAACATGTAAATATTTTTGAATGTATATGATGAACATCCACTATCTATCTATTTTCTTATAAAGTTCATTGGACAAGGGTGTGTTAAAATGTAAGCTGTTCTTCTATAACTGCCCTTGCAGTAGACCAGTTACATTGAATGCTGTCCCTTAGCCAGATTTGTTTCACCTTATGTAAATAAACAAGTTTACGTTATTTTATGTAACGTATAGTACATCAGGGTTTGGAGGGATCCCCTGCATATTTGTGACATTCTTTGTGTTGTTTTGTCGTCATTACCATTTGTGTGTTCTGAATGTAAATTGCTTTGATGTGTACAGAACAGTCAGACACTGTAAAAGCTCAGCTAGCATACCATAGTCTTGGCCACTGGATACCAGTATTATTGGACAACATGTTGCGACTGGTTAATGGCATGAACCCAGAGAAAGATATCAAAGTTATTTTTGTCTAACTTGAAGAAATGTGGCAACATTCGGCAGTGTGTGCTTGTGTGTGTGTGTGTGTGTGTGTGTGTGTGTCTTTTGGTCTTTCACATCATCAGCTCAGGCGTGTCACTGTACATTTCCATGTTTGGTAACATTTGCAAGTACATGAGCCAGAAGAAAAGATACCAAAGTTTGATCAAGAAAAGTAGAGTGGAAAATTGTAATTCTAATTTCATTTCTCTTTTTTCAACAACCAGTTACACAGAGCACTATTGTTTAAATAAATGAAACATTAAAATAAATACTGATTTACTTAGATAGTAAATAAACAAGCCCAGTGGTTATTAAAGTGGGGTCCGGAGAACCCCAGGGGTTCCCCAGCAAAAAGGGGAATAGTGTATTTTCACTATAATTCCATCAATAAGTAACACAGTGGCAGAATTTTCTTCATGGGCTGACACAAATTTGTGTCAGTTAAGGGGTCCTTGATGTGAAAAAAGTTTAAGAACCCCTGGACTGGCCTATTTATGGTTTATCAGTAATACAGTAATGTACACAGGGGTGTCATCCTGAGGGGTAGAGTAAACCTTTAGCACCTATCAGATCCAAACATGGGGAGGGCCCCCAAAAAGATTTTTATCTGCAATTAGGACATTGTATATTGTCAGCATTACCATTATACTATTGATGTTGGCTGAATAGATAGTTTGAGTGTTTCTTAAATCTAAAATAATATAAGAGCCTCTGAGAAGCTTTTTTCACTGCAGCTGCAAGGTAGACAAAAATAGCTGAGAACAAATACTGTAGTTTCGCAAATTCTGGCTCTGACTTGAAGCGGTAATGAAAACAAATAATCTAAATCAGACCACCAAAAGAGAAAAGGTAATGGGAAACAGCTGGTAACTGAGCCGCAACAGCTGGCGTTGCCGAAATGTTTGTTTGCCAGAAGTGTATCAGACTTTTGTTGATAAATAAAACAGAAACTCCTCATCATCTGCTCTTGTTCCCCAGGATGCCAAAAAGGTCATGTCAAGCAGTCAGTAGTCATGATCAGTGTAATGTCACATTTTGATGCATTTCATAGTTTCATTTCCAAATATTACTGATGCGAATAAACCTTCAGTAGCAACAGAAGCGTTTCACAATTTCGACAGAGCTATTATCTAACATGATACTGTATTAAGACCAGTCAATCCGTTTCTAATCCAGAGTTTTCCTGTTTATTACCGAGTCTCCAAAGATTTTTATAATATCAAGTTTATAATACTAATATGGTGCAGCAGACTACACTTGTTGGAAATTAATTCACTTCAGCTCAGCAAAAACATACGTCTTTCTTGGGTATCTGTTATTATGAAAGCAAAATGGTGAGGTTTTTTTTTTTGTTGTTTTTTTTTTTATTGTAATCTTTCCTCGGCATCGTTAAGTACGTCATCACTGCGTCTGACGTTGTGGAACACCAGGAAGTGCTACGGGCGGCTAACTGGCTAGCTGAGAGCTAGCGAGCAGAAATGAATCTATATGTAAAAATTGTTCTGTGTATTTTCACGGGTTGGAACAAGTTTGATATCTTGTCCACGGTAAGGCAAGTTGGACTAGAAAAACTGTGCTTTAAATGCCAGTCAAGTGGTTAAATATGAGTGGGTTAGCTTGACGCTAATGTATATTGAAATAGACGAGGGATACAAAACAGGTAGGTTAGCTTACAAAAGGTGGTCGGTAATCACTTCACATTGTACCAGGTTGTCGAACAGCAATTTCAAGTTAAAGGGACAATTCATTCTTAAAAAAAAGTCGAATGTGGTACAGCAGAGATAAGCTGCTACATGCAGTAAAAATATGTTATAAAGAGACAGGAGCTGAGACACTGACAGTGGCAGCGTTGGTTTTTAATATATGGGCATGGATTTGAAAGCAGCTGTAAACTCTACTGTCTTATCACAGATACGCTATAGCAAGTGTTAATGCTGGGTATTAGGAAAAAGCAAGAACAGATTTATAATGCCCCCAAAAGTGCTTCAAGTAATTCAGAACCTGCTCAGCTGAAATCTGTAATACCTGCGTTGGTAAAAAAAAAAAATAAGAGTATCATATCTAGAGGTGCAGCGGTTATCTAGTTTAATAGTCTGCAACTATTTTGATAATGGATGAATAAGTTGTTGTTGTTTTCAGGCAAGTATGCCAAGCATTTGCTGGTTCAAGCCTCTCAAATGCCAGAATCTATTGCTCCTCTTGGTCTTATATTGCTATATCAATTTTTTTATCGACTTCTAGTCAGACAATACATTTAATGACATAACCTCGCACTCGATCTTGTGGCAGAGCATTTTTCATAGTTTTCTAATGTCTTACAGATTAAATGATTAACTGAATAATTGAAAAAATAGTTGCAGTACCAGTCAAATGTTAAGTGGTGGGGGATGATTATATCATGACCGCGAACTAGAGGTCATGTATTACATAATACAAAAAGTTTCTTCCATTGTTTGTGGCCCCCTGTGTTACCAAGGCCCTTCTCCCCAGATTGGCCTGGTGGCCAGTTCTAGTTAGAGTTGTGGTTATTCCAAACCTCCCCTTCCCTAAATCTGTGCCTCAGCTATATCGTGTCTCTGAGCTAGCAGTTCCTTCCGTTGCTCTGATATGCATTGTTAACAAAATGTGAAAATGCTGAAGAGCTTTGAACATTTTATGAATACATTGTATCTTGAACAAAAGGAGGAAGGAGGCTCTTTGGAAAAAAAGTGATTAGCAGTTTTTTCACTTGACAGAGTTTGGAAACAGGCATAGCTTGGAATATTTTATTATTAAATGATATTAAATGACTTGAATCAGTTATCAAAATTATTGGCAATTAATTTTTGTTAATCAACTAAAAGATGTATAGCATTTTTACTTGAAAAAATGACTCAACTTATTAAGTGATTAGTAAAGTACTGTTATTTCTTTTGGTGCACTAACTAATGAATCAACTTATTTCAGCACAGGTAAAGTGCACAGCTACATAAGGAATCTACAATGGGCCAACGAAGGAGAGTGGCAGCTGTGAATAATCCTTCTCAGGGTGTCTCTGGAGCTCTTGCAGAGTCTGTCAGAGTCTCGGGCAAGAAGCACAACATCTGCATGGTGTCTGATTTCTTCTATCCGAATATGGGAGGAGTAGAAAGTCACATTTACCAGCTTTCACAGTGTCTGATTGAAAAGGGACACAAGGTGGTGATTGTCACCCATGCCTATGGCAGGAGGAAGGGTGTCAGGTACTTGACCAATGGACTGAAGGTCTACTACCTCCCCCTGCAGGTGATGTATAACCAGTCCACAGCCACCACCTGCTTCCACAGTCTCCCACTGCTGCGCTGTGTGTTTGTCAGAGAACGCATCACTGTGGTGCATGCACACAGCTCATTCTCTGCCATGGCCCATGATGCACTGTTCCACGCTAAAACCATGGGCCTAAACACGGTATGTGACTCATTATGAGCCAGGTCAAACATTTTTTTTACATCTGAGTATCTGCTCACATCTCTGTGCTGCACACGATAGAAACCTAAAGAGTATTGTTATTTACAGGTTTTCACTGACCACTCACTGTTCGGCTTTGCTGATGTCAGTTCTGTACTGACCAACAAGCTTCTGACTGTGTCGCTTTGTGATACCAACCACATTGTGTGTGTGTCGTACACCAGTAAGGAGAACACAGTGCTCCGTGCAGCACTCAACCCAGAGATAGTGTCTGTTATTCCCAATGCTGTTGACCCTACAGACTTCACCCCTGACCCCTCCCAGCGGCAAGAAGACAGGATCACTATTGTTGTCATCAGCCGTCTCGTCTACCGCAAAGGTACAGAGAGTTAGACACTTTATAAGCTATGTTTCTGGTGGTCAGTTCAGGCTATAATCAGGGCAGCAGAGTGGTATGGTGAATAGGACAATACCCTTTTTTGAGAGGACCAAAGCACAAGCCCTCACTTTGGCATGAATGATTCACACTTAATATTTTTGGAATTTTAATATGTTTATCCAAAAAGAAAAACGTTTCCCAAAAAGAATCAGATGACAAATCGGCTAGGCCTCTGAATATGGGCCCAATTTCACATATCACAGTGTTGGCATTGCAGTTTGTCTACAAGAGAGCACTCAGAAGTTTGCTCAAATGCAGCCCATATCTTTAAAAAGCAAACTTAAGGGATTCTTTCCAAAAATGTTTATTTACATTATGCATTTATCTAAAAAGTGTACATTGGCTGATATGCAATTATCATATTTTTTTTAAACACTCAGATATCTACGTGCATATCAGCCTCACAGATCCAAGTGTTGCATTAAATTCGTTGTGAAAGCAAATTCTCACTCTCTCTTCTTCCCATAAGGAATCGATCTGCTTGGTGGAATAATCCCAGAGCTCTGCCTCAAACATCCAGATCTGCATTTCCTAATTGGTGGAGAGGGGCCAAAGAGAATTGTGTTGGAGGAAGTGAGAGAGAAATACCAACTACATGACAGGTACTGCCCATATTTCCTCAGGGAGGAAACTTAAACCTCTTTCAGGATCTCAAAGGAATTTTAAATCGAAAGCGACAGGACTTGGTTATTTGCATCTGACCAGATGCGAGCATGAACTGATGAAGCCTTTTGGATGAGAGGTGAAACGTTTTCCTAGACAAATAACCAAGTCCAGTTGCTTTCGATTTAAAATTCCTTTGAGATACTATGACCTGGACAAATGAGAATATTCACAGGCCTCTTTCAGGATATGGTATCTGTCAAAACATTTCATAAAGAGATCAAGTCATGAAGAGAAATCCTCTAAAATGACACTGCGTGCACCATTATGTTCAACCTCAGGTATTAACAGTGTGCCAGCCCTCGTGTTGACAGTTAACTGGACTGTTAAGCACATATTTATTTATGCAGAAATGTTTGTAAGCAGCAGTGATGTGTATGGAAATACAGTGAGTTGCTGCATTGCTTATGTTATTAATGTCCCGGAATCGACCCATGACAGCATTCGGGCCTAGTCACACATTGGGTTTGTGTGTGAAAGTGGTATTGTTCCTAACTTCTTTCATTTGGAACATTGTAGGGTGCGTCTGCTGGGGGCTTTGGAGCATAAAGATGTTCGTGGAGTTTTGGTGCAGGGTCACATCTTCCTCAACACATCGCTGACTGAAGCGTTCTGCATGGCCATTCTAGAGGGAGCCAGCTGTGGACTGCAGGTGTGGTGCCATTCATGCAATAGTTTAAAGACAGGGAATTGTGCGTCATGGAGGGCAGACAGTGTGAAGGATATATATATATAGAGAGAGAGGTTAACAGCAGGATACCAGCAGTTCAGTTAAACCAGCTGTTATTTATAAAAACACAACAAAACTTAGCCCAAAGAGAGTCTGGAGGCTTGCCAAAAAGAACGAAAGGATCTTCTTCAACACAGTTTTATTGCATAATGACTTTGTTTACATAAATTGTCTCTCTTTCTCTGATGTTGCAACAGTTTCATGTTGCAACACAAAGCAAAATAAATATATAAAGAATCCTACAATTTGTCAAATGGCTTAAGAATGTTTAGATAATACAAATAACACTTTTCACTAATGGATAGAAAACGGGATCAAAGCAAATGGTTTCTTTTCTCATAAGCTTTACAGACAGTTCTGTGAAAGCTCATTGAACTGAGTAGAATATCTGACGTAGCTGAAGATGTTAAAATGCTCTTGTGACAGATTTCCTTTGGCTGCGTGCTTGTAGGTGGCTGCTCAACTCTATTTCATAGCACTGCTTTAAAAAAAACACACACAAAGCTCATATGGGAAAAAAAAGGAAAAAGCAAAGCGAGATAGCAAGATAGCCATGCCTGGAGAGTTTGTGGTGGAAAAGTTTGTCAGACAGCAGCTGACCAGCCACGACCCAGTCATCATGCGTTTTCTCTTCCTCTGATTTACCTCAGAGGAAGAGAAAACAGCCCCATCAGCAATTATGTAAAGAATTGCAATTACAGAGTAAGGCTAGGAGGAACCTTAGTGGTAAATGTGGTCATTTCCATTTAAATTTAAAGGTCACACACATTTGAGAACCTCCCCTAACAGCAGCTGGAAATTTATTCCAAAGACAGGGGATGGGTGGGTAGAAAATGATTGCATATCTTGAGGAATTTGTCTTAGTGTTAAACAAGAGGCCTGTGTGCTGAGTATGCCGGTCTCCACCTTTCTCAAATCTTTGGAACATGACTCGTTCAACAGTGAGTGTGAAGTTAGCTTGACCCAGATATTCAGAATAAACATAACTATGAGAATAAGATCCAGCAGTGTATCAGGAGTGTGTATGTGCACATATGTCTAACCACACCCAACTGTGGTGCTGGGCGTAGTCAGAAATGAACCAGACTTGAAACTTTTACCCAAAAGAGGCCAATGACATTATGCTTACAGATAGATAGATGGATGGATAGAAATATAAAATAATTCTACTTAGACAAGAGCACTTTAAAATCTTTCAAGTGATGCCAGAACAGATGCTGCTGTTGTACTCTCACACTGGCGGAGATGTATGCTTGTGTGTATAAACATTTCTACAATGTGTGCATCAAGTTTTTGTTTTATTTCTAAGGTGGTTAGCACTCGTGTTGGGGGCATTCCTGAGGTGTTACCTGAGGATTTGATTACCCTGTGCGAGCCCACTGTACGGTCGTTGTGTGCTGGTCTGGAAACAGTCATCACCCAGCAGCGGTCAGGCTCTTTCCCCTCCCCCGCCTCCATCCATGCACGTGTGAAAAACCTGTACACTTGGAAAAACGTTGCAGAGAGGACTGAAAAGGTAGGTTCACCGACACCAAAACCTGCTGTTTCATTCAGTCATGTACTGTTAGTATCACTTAAACACTGGATCGTGTGCCTGCATTGGAGACCTTCTTGTTTCAGTATTTTTTTCTCTGAAAGACTAAAGCTGGCAGCAACTGAAGCTTTAGGTTGGATTTCTGGAATTATTTCAAATGGACTTACATAATTGGTTTTTTTAGAAGGTGAATTTTTTTTTTTGGCCACTTGATGTCAGTGGAAACAACACTGGTGCATCATCATATGTTAAACTGATATGAGTTAGTCACATGTTGAATTTAATTTATTCAAAAATTCTCTGTAGGTTCATCAGTAGAAGCAACCCATTTGTCATTTCATATGTCATTCACGTTAAAATATCAATTATTAGTAATGTATTGCATATCTATTACTATTATATTAAAATAATTTTTCTGAAATGTCAGGTATATAAAATGACACACACACACACACACACAATAAATAAGTATCTTGTATCACTAATATGGTCAGAATAAGACAGCCTCGCTCTCAAAGCATGATATGTGGGTAGGGTAGAGATCTGCCTACTGACCTGATGAATGTATTCACAGACACATTGACAAGGTTACTTGCTTGTAAACATGTTTTCTTATTTTCCTGTGTAACCTGTTTTCTCTGACTAATCACTTGCGT
This sequence comes from Trachinotus anak, assembly GCF_046630095.1. Taxonomy (NCBI): domain Eukaryota; kingdom Metazoa; phylum Chordata; class Actinopteri; order Carangiformes; family Carangidae; genus Trachinotus; species Trachinotus anak. Next base: position 12,060,804 of record NW_027273852.1, read on the forward strand.
GCATGTAAATGTACTGATGGTTCACACAGCTGAGGCTTCGCACTGAATGGTAGATGGTGAATTGTTTGTCGACCCTCATCATTGTCGTTTCACTCTCAGGTGTATGACAGAGTGGCTGGAGAGGAGGTGCTTCCTCTGGACAGACGGTTACGGAGGCTGAGGGCTCACTGCGGCCCCGTCGCCGGCTCCATCTTTGCATTTGTTGCTGTTTTAGACTTCCTCTTCCTGCTGCTCCTGCAGTGGTTGGTGCCAGATCAGGTAATGGACACTGCTGTGGACGCCACCGGCCCTCACGGACTGTGGAGGCAGGAAACAAACAGTAAAAACAAAGCTCATTCTAAAAGTGCCACTACGTTGTCGTGACCACTTCACACCTCCACTTCACCTCTAGCTGCTTATATGATGTCATATGTCGCCTCTTTTGTGCTGACTGACATTTTAAACATGGCTACTGAATGCAGAATGTGCTCATGGTATCCTCAAAACATTGTTTACATTTACTAAACAAAGGGACCTTGTGTGAAACATTTTATCTGAGACTTGGAAGGAGTGTTTTTATTTTTATAATTACTGATTAAAGTGGATATCTGTGGTAGTCCTTGAGGCTTTAATAAGCACCATTTTCATTTTGTATCCCCAGTATAGAAAGCACTTAACAGAGGGAGTAAAAGGGCTGCTTACTGTCACAATGCACAAAACTGCAGTAACCTGTTTTCAGCTTTATTTTTGTGATGCTATATATCAGTGCAAAATGTTTTATTTGTCTAATTTTGATACCACAAACTTCACTCCTTTATCTAATAACTTATTTTTTCTCCTCTATGGTATTGATATTCATATGAAACCTGGGAGTTTATTAAGATGATGGTGTGCCTCACAGGCAGTCTGCTCTGGAAAATAAAGTGTGCTTTCAAATGTTTCATCAGTTTGACATGTCATTTTATTTAGATTGTCTGCAGCCATGTGGCAGTTGTATCTTCTAGAGACCATTACATGAAAAAGTACGCACGGCTAGACATTGGAGGACCATTGTCTTCAAATTAGTTTTACAAAAGCGACAGCTCTCGGGGAATGAGGAGTGCCAGACAAAACAGAGAGTAGCTGTGAAACAGGAGGTGATAGGGATGGGATGGCTATTCAAGGCTAACAATGTGCATTTGCATAGCACTGTGGTTGGAGGTTGAACATTACATCATGCCTTCACAAATAGACTTGTTGTATGAGTTCAGGTAGAGCTGAAACTGAAAAGAGTCATGTATTAAATGTGCACTGCCTAAACAGGGTCAGCAGATGTGTGTTTATATGTGGGACAAATATTTTGCGAGATGCAAGGAGCTGTATTTTTGAATCTCATCAAAATATGTTTTGAAGGAAGTCAATGTTGTTTTATTGTAAGTAATTATTATGTTTAAATCCTGAGTGACAGAATATTTCTGTTACACAACTTTTGATAGGAACTTATTCTGTTCCTGTAGCTGAAAACATGCGGTCATAACAAACGATGGTGCACATCTACACTTTACAGATTCGGCAAGATGGAATACAACACACTGCTCTTGTACCTCCCAAATCTACACTGTGTGAAACTTGTGTTGGTTTCCCTCCTTGAAGCTGTATGCATGCACATTTCTAAGTGCTTTATTCAAGGTGTATCAGTATGGGCCCATTCCCACAGCCATTGATATGCACAAATTGTACTATATCTGTGGACTGAGATGAGGGTGGGTGGGAGGTGGTAATGTGGGGGAGGTGACCAAGGACCCAGATAAGAAGGCCGACTTCAGGATTGCGTATCCGACTGGGTGAGCTCAAGTCCTGGACAGTGGTGGAGGAGTCTGCTGTTGTTTCACGTTCATCATGGCTGCTGTTCAAACAGAGGTTTCCCTGTGCTCACAACCTTGGCAGAGGCCCTTGTACATCTACGGGGGGCTGGCATGCAACTCACTGATGGCTGGTAAGTGTTCGCTTTGTCTTGGTCAATTCAGCCCAGTTATTTTGTGCTTTGAGAGAAATATTAGGATCATTCAACCGGACTAGATTTAACTTTTCTTTAAAAAAGGCAAGAACACTCTAGTAGCAGAGGTTGTCTTCGTAGTGTTTTTGGTTTTTGAAATTTACATTTTTGTGATCAGAATTACAGGTTGGTTGTTGTCTAGCTCTGCAGTAGCCAACAAAACCCTTAGCGTGTATTGTTCAGAAAGTTTGGTGTTTAGGGTTGGGTCGACCCTGAAAAACAAGATAAGTATATTCAAGTGAGGTCATCTTAGCATTACAATGAACAGAGAGCAGGATTAGTTTATGTGTGAGTTATATGAACACGGAGACTTCCCTGAGCTTATACTTTGTGTGTCAGACTCCTGGTCAGACAGGACTCCCCTCCATGAGGCCGCCTACCAGGGCAGACTGCTCCACCTGAGAAGCCTCATTGCCCAGGTAAACTTAACATGGCTCTGTCTTGATATTTACAAGTACACCATCCACCCCTGGTTGTAGGATGAAATGAAATAAAAGCCTGATGGTATTCTCATTCTCCTCTCATCCTTCCTGCAGGGCTTCCATGTGGACACACTCACCATGGACAGGGTCTCTCCCCTCCATGAGGCTTGTCTCGGTGGTCATTATGCTTGTGCCAAGTTCCTGTTGGACAATGGAGCAAATGTAAGAACACTGTCTAGACTTCAAGTTGTACAAATATTTGGAAATCATAGTGGCATCACAGCTTCCCTTTAAAAAACATGTAAAGAAAATTGAAAAAACTAACATTTAACATCTTTGGACCTCCTTAGGTTAATAAGAAACAACAAATCAATGCGGAAACAGAAAAATATATTACATATGCCTTGACTAGTTGCTCTCAGACATGTAAAACCACCCACAAGCTTATTGAGGTCATGTACTATACTTGAAGGCTATAAAGTTCTTAGACAAGAAACCGAATCATTGTGACATTTAATCAAAATGTGAACTTTTAAAGAAAGTTCAGTTTATCTTAAAACAGCAGTCAGATGTTGTTGTCATGTCCTGACTAGGAAGTGGAATGTGTGAAGTAAAAAACACAATATCTCTGGTTCTGCTGCATCAACTTTGATCGTTTTTTAAACTGTCCATCGTCTGCGTACCATGTGTGATGTCTAATGTTGGTGTCAGAGAGTATTTGTGTGTGTTGATTTCATATGTTGTTATATGTGTCTGTGTGTTATCCCTGATAAATAAGTGGACAAAGTGAGTGCAGCTCTTTTAGCAGCAGTGTCATGAAGCTTTGTCACATATCCCTCCATAGGTGGGGGCGGTATCAACAGACGGCGCCACACCTCTCTACAATTCTTGCAGCAGTGGGAGTGCTGCATGTGTCAGGCTCATCTTGCAGCACAGTGCCTCCATCAGCCCCATCTACCAGCTGGCGTCACCCATCCACGAGGCCGCAAAGAAAGGTGTGTATGTGCAAATATGTATGGGTGTAAAGGCATGATCTGTCTCAGCACCGGTTCTGATGCAGTGCTGTTTCCTCGTCAGGTCACAGAGAGTGTCTGGAGCTGCTGCTGTCCTATGGGGCTCATATTGACATGGAGCTTCCAGTGGTGGGGACCCCGCTGTACTCTGCCTGCATGGCTCGGGCTGCCGCCTGTGTAGAGGTGCTTCTACACTCAGGTAATGTCACATGTAACCTCTGTGGTGTAAAAGTCAGAATCAATCACAAAAAATGTGTATGTGTTTTTGTCTAAAGTGGAAAACTTGAACATCTGAGCCCTACAGGTTCTTTTAGGCGTCACCTTTTGTATGGTTCGCTTTTAATTTTGAATCATTTTAATACATTTTGATTATAGAGCGATTTCAAGATACTCTAAGTTACACAACAAGTAAAATAAAGGCAGCACAGGACATTAAATCAGACATTTAAAGCAGTTCTAAAAGGGTTAGTGCTGAATAACTTTTTCATTGCCTAGCCTGTAACATGTGAATATCAAACACTGCAACAATCACCTGCTCTCAGCATCTTAAAGGAAACACATTATCCTTCCCCAGTGCTATACTGTACGTTTTAGCTCCTTCCAATTCCTCTCACATTACATCATTCTTATAATGAACAAGATCAAAATAGTGCTCTGAGGTTTTGAGAGATAAGACGTCATTTACAAGGTGTTAACTTCCCTGTTATGTAATAAGAACAGTAGACAGCAATATCGTCCACGTGTTCACGACAGTCCATTCACTTTATGTGATTTTACACTGTTGTATACTGTGTACAAGAAGCATAATTCATAGTAGCAACACTGACAATGTAGTGTTTTTAATAAAATAAAAAGTTAATCAAATAAGTTCAAGCTGCAGTGATTAGTGAACTGACAATTTGATCAACAGAAAGTTAATCTGCAACTATTTTGATAATCAGTTATTTACTTTGGTCATTTTTAAAGCAAAAATACAAATATTATCTGGCTTAGATTTGAGGATTTCATGCTTTTTTGTCTTTGGATTTTGGACTGATGATGTCTCTCTGTGCTATGGGAATTTATAACATTGTCACTATTTTCTAACATTTTATGAATGAAACTATGAGTAAGTTGATTTAGAAAATATTTAGAATAGTTGAAATTGACTGCAGCACTATAATAATAATATAAATATAGCTGCTATTTTCCACAGTCTACCCGCCACTTTCAATTTCACACTTCAAAACAGCACGTAATGTTTATGGCACTTGTAGATTTGTCAGTGTAATTTGCAGAACTGTCAGATGTGGCTGCAAATCATCTATTATTCTTCATAGCTCTGCTCTAAGTTCCCATCTTTTCATGTTTCCATTAGTCACCAATTTTCACACTGTGTAGTTTGTTAATATTTCTAATCACAGAGTGGCGGAGGCTCTGAGGACACATGGATGGTTTTGGTTTTTATGGTCTTAATCACATTTGGTTGTTCTGGTGTGGTTGCTTTTCTTCTTTTGTGCACGTGTAGGGGCAGATGTTCGAATAGGGTGTGGGCAGGACAGTCCTTTACATGCTGCAGTTCGCGGTGGAGGAGCAAATGTTGTGGACCTCCTGTTGGACTTTGGGGCTGATGGGTGTTGCAGGAACACAGAGGGAAAAACTCCTCTGGATCTGTCGACTCCAAACAGCGCAGTGAGAACTGCACTGCAGAAAAGAGGTGTGTGTTGTAAAGCATGAAGGCTCTTGCATCCATGTTACAGAAACAACCTAACACTCATTTATTTATTTTCTGGAGGTTATAACAACTTCGCCCTGTCTCCCCTGCACAGGTCCCTGCACTCTGTTGCAGCTGTGTCGGTTCTGTATTCGCCGAAGTCTGGGAAGGAATCGTCTGCACAGGGCTTCCAGCCTTTTCCTTCCTCACAGTATCCACAACTTCCTCCTCTACCAGTAAAACGTCTCTGCCCTGCTTGTGTGGCTCTCTTTGTGCCACATACACTAATTTGTCCTTCACATTTCGCCTTGTGACTGACTTTTAAGGCAAAATGTGTGAGAGGGCAAAGACATTCACATTCAGAGAATGATAGAGTTTTGTCAGGTTTGTGTATTTTACAATACAGTTGCTTTTGATAATATAGTAATTACTATGTACATATTACTCAAATGAAATATTTTGGATACAAGTGTTCAGAGGTTCAGAGATGTGTAGATGTTGCAATGACTGTGTCAGGTTTTGTATTTTTATACTTTTAATGGAAAGCTTTTCCTTTACATGGACTTTCCTTTATTCCAACATATTTTTTGAAGGGAAACTACAATGATTTCACGTATTAATGTCTGTTCACAGGCATTAGGGAGTATTACTGCATATGTGAAAACAGGTATATCAAGACTTTTATGGCTCCAGAGGGAGCTGTGTAAAATCTGACACTTAAATACTGTAACGCTGCACCTCAGAGAATATTTTCAGTAAAAAAAGATAATGGTATGCTATGGTGACCTATCTAAAAATAGAATGAGGAAGGTGAGATAGCCTAAAACATTTGTTGCATAAAGCATGATGTACCGGAGAAGAATTATGTGATGTGTTTTAACTTGCTGGACTAACAAAAAAAGAATAAAAGAAACAAGCTCAGTTGGGAACATGTCAGTGCTAATGCACAGGATATGATTAAGGACCGGGGGATTTACAGTTTCATTTGGGACGATCAGCATATGAAAGTCATGATTGTCAAAACACTGCAGTTTTCAAATCTGAGAACTGTGTTTCAGAAAATGCGCGTAGGCAATTATGAAAGAAAGTAAGGAGTAAGGACATTTTTAGGAGAAGATCAAGCACACTGGATTTGTTGGTGTTGCTCAAGGGGAATTAATTTCCCGAATTCAAATGCCACCCTGAAAGGTCACCTCTGCAGAGACCTGAAAAATCTAATTTGAGCTGGTTTAACTTGACGTTTCTTTACCAAAGCAAAAAGCCTCTGCCTTCAACAAAAGTCCTGAAAGGAGTTAGAAATAGGGATAGATGTGATTTCTTTTTTTTATTTATATGCGTGTGTGTGTGTGTGTGTGTGTGTGTGTGTGTGTGTGTGTGTGTGTGTTGATGGATTCCTTGCTGCTCGTGCCCAAACTCAGTGGTCAATTCTGCAGCTGTGAGAAAAAAATATCACTTAGAACAAAACATCCTTTTTATAGCTATACATTGACTTTTACAGAGAGCACATTAAATCAAAGAACTTGGATGTTGACATTTTCTGTGAGGCCACAGCTCACAGTGGGGGCTGGGTTACATATAAAAAGAAAGTCTCAGACGCAATGCAACGTTATACTTCCAAGAATATCTCGTGGATCATCTTAAGGATCCAATCAGTTGCATTGCTCCATGGGAAAAGGTCAGCAAAGTGTTGTGTATTGGACAGACTCTCCTGTGATACAAATCAATTCAGAAATCAACGTTTTATTTTTTTATTTGTTGAGTTCATAACCACAAAAGCAGAGGGGATTTTACTTGACTAATAGTGTTGTCATAACTCATGACTCCATTGTGAAACTGTATGTTACCAATATGTTGTAAGGGCTGGAACAATAAATGGATTCATTTGTCAATCCACCGAAAATTATTCATCAGTAAGTTTTAGTATCTGTCAAGGAACTAAGAGTCTACAGCCAAGCAAGGGGCTCAGTGAGGCTGTATGTACAGTGGTGCTTTAAGCTAAACGCTAACATCAGCATGCTAACAGACATTCAGTGTCTTTATGTGAACTGGTAAAGAACTGGTTTCTCAGAGAGCACCGGTCTCTGAGAAGAGAGAGGCCGGGTTACGTGGGTAACACTAGACAAATCTAACAGGCTGATGTTTAGTAAATAATGTTCTCCATGTTCACGTCTTAGTTTAGTATGTTAGCATGCTAAAATATGCTAATTAGAAAACAACATAAAGTGCAACTGAACTTGATGTTAATGCGATTCGTAGTTTTATAAGAATTTTGTCATAAGCCAAAGGCTGCTGAAATGTGTACATGCATTATAGCCTACAGACACAGGGCCACCAACAAACACACAAAAATATTTAACAAGAACATCTGTATGTACACAATATGTAACTTTTGGTAATCATTTTAATAACTTAGCATTTGACAAATATATTACTAATACATTTTACATGACACTTTTCCAGTACACAGAAGAGCAGGCTACTCTCATTTTGCATATTTACAATTTGGAAAATGTCAGAGGAACTTTCTGCTCTATCTCCAGCATCACTGTCTTTTTTTTTTTTTTTTAATAATGGCACAATGCAGATAAATAAAAACATGCATAATTAAGTAGAATGCGAGAATGGTCTCCACTGCAAATGAGTTGAACAAATTTAACTTTGTTTTTAGTGAGTTACAACCATAAGTGATACATGATCATACTTAGTTTGATTTTACATCTAAAAGGCAAAACACATTTACACAATACAAAGAAAACCTACCAACTATGAGGGCTTTTTCTCATATCACATTTATTTGTCAGGGAACATGTACAACAAAGATCCATCTCAAGCAAAGATCCCTCTGTCATGATTGCATTTGTCTTTCAAGCAACAGTTATTATTTTGTTTTAAAGCAGATGAAATGTTTCTGACATAAACTTTAATCAGTAAATTAGTAAGACATTATTCGGGAGTGAAAGACTTGCCAACAGGGACAAATGCTATCCATTCATCACACTTAAGCTGACATTTCTAAATCAGAGTTAAACATGTGGTCCACTGAAATTGACATGAGAAAAGAGGATCAGCATGACTCAAGTCTTGCTAAAGCACAGATGTTACAAGTTTATGAAAACAGATGTTTTCAGATGGTTGTTATGTTTGTTCTCCCACTATTCTGGCTGTTCAACTGTCTTGGAGAAGTGCAGCACAGCTGCTTGTTGAAGTGCTTGCTGAAGCTTTTGCTCATCAGGTAAAGCGCAAACGGGTTCACGCAGGAGTTGGTGAAGGCCAAGATGCGAGCACACACGCTGGCGATGAAGTGGCCCAGTGACGTGTCCACCTGGTTGTAGTGGAAGGAGCGGTACAGGTAGATCACATGGCTGGGCAGCCAGCAGACGGCAAACAAGGCAACAAACACCAGCACCGTCTTGGCCAGACGCTTCCGGGACTTGATCTGACAGGAGAGAGAAAAGAAATCAGTTTCTACACACAGAGCTGTGCAATAATGCCAAGTATATGATATGTTTGTATGGTATAATATGCATGAAACTCTTAATTGATATGTTTGTCATTATTATTTATTTGTCATTTTGTCAGTCCACCATTTTGGTACTGGATGGATTTCCATAAAATGTTTTACAGATGTTTGTGGTCCCCAGAAGATGAATCTTCTCGACTTTTGTGACCTCTGACCTTTCATCTAGCACCACTGTGGGGTCAAAATTTTTGAAAACGTCAAATACTTTAGTTTATGACCAAATACATGAAAAACTGAGGATATGCACATCAGCCTCAGTTAATAGAGAACAGCAACTAAATGGACCTTGAGTTGACATTATTTAGTCAGCTGCTGTTTCCAAGGTCAAGAATGAACTTTGAACCTCAATAGGGTTTTTCTTTCTGTTCTTCTGTTAATTATCTCTTGATCCCTCAAATGTGTCTTGTGACCCCCTGTGGGGGCCCTGATCCTCATGTTGGGAACCACTGCAGTATGTGCGGGGATATGAACAATGAATGTGGAAATGGGCTGTTATGGCAGTATTTAGATGACACTGAGATGAAAAGATATTCACTTTGTTACAGAGAGTTAGATGCGAAGATACAACTCTTCTGTATGGTAAGTATGCAGCTACAACTTGTAGCTTAGCTTAGCGTAAAGACTGGAAACGGAGGGAAACAACTAGCCTCGCTCTGTCCAAAAATAGCAAAACCTGCCTACCAGCACCTCTGTAGCTCATGGTTTTGCTTTTATTTCCTGTTATGGCTTCATATAAAGGGCACATTGTAAATAAGACAGCTGTAAAATGAGGCCACCACACTGAGACCTGTCTCTGCAGGTGCAGGTGTCCCTCAGCAGGTATGTCCACAGAGCTCCTGACCAGACTGCAAGCGATGAAGCAGTAGTAGACGGATATGATGAACAGTGGGATGAGGTAGAAGATGAGGAAGGAGGCGGTGGAGTGGATCTTTGGGTGCAGCTCCCCGGCGTGAGGGAAGGGCGCGCACGTCACAAATGTCTCATTGGTGTGGCTGGTGGTGAAAGTGTGCAGGTCGGAGAAGACAGCCTCAGGAATCGCCAGGGTCACAGAGATCAGCCAGATCGCCCCCACTCGTAAACAGATGCTGACTGTGGCACTGGACCTGTGGTTGTCCAGAGGTTTGACAATAGCTTTGTACCTAAAAGAAGAGGCAGCAGAGTGTGAAATAATTTTTTTTTTCTCTCTGTGGAGAGACTGTTAAATTCAAGATGAACTCTGATTACCTTATTTAAGTTTCTTGATTATGCATGTAATCAAAAATAACTGCAGAAAGATGATTTATTCTGTCTTCACTGATTTCAAAGCAGCACTCTGCCAGAGACTCGGTTTCTCTTTCTAATCAAAGAAGAACACTGGTAATTTCCCATCCTGCACCTTAGGTTATGTTTTCAGTTTTCTTCATGTTTCTATTGTTTTATTTTGATGTGTCTAACCTTTCCCTCTCCTTCAAGATTTACACTTCCAGCCATCGTTTGTTTCCCGCTCCAGTGATTGTCGACCCTGCGCCTTTGGTGTCCCTGTAAAAAACGATCCAGCTCTCTCTTGGTGTTTAGCCTCTAGTGCATTTATGCCCACTAACTTCTTTGGCTGGAGTTTAGCTCAGCCCTTTGAATGCATTTTACCTGATCTGCCTGCTGCCTGTGTACCAAAGCTGTTTGTATTAAGGACCCTGCCTCTGATCTGAGTCTGTGAGTTGTGCATTCAGAGTCCAAACCCAGTGGTTCTGATAATAATCTTCTACATTTTATCTGGCTGATTATACAGCAGAGAAATTTCTATTAGGCCTCGAAAAAAAGAGAAGAGGAATCAGACTAAGTAGATACTAGTAATACTAGCTTCTCGACTGGATGAGTTACAGATTAATAAGATGGTTTGTTAATTACAACTGGTATTAAATGTTCGTTCGCTCCTGAAAGCTATGAAACCAAGAGCTGCTGGAACCTCCCAAAACAATTTAGACTATTTTTCTCGGCAAAAAGCTTCACATGGATCCTCTCTATCCACCAAAGACTGAACATTCTGCTTCAGGTTGTTTTGTGCACAGATCAGATAACTCACATCAACTTAAAGTCTCATGACATTATACTAACCTGCTGTATATTTGGGACACTGTGTTTGTTCAGCGTCATTGTAATCACAGGGGTTATTTAACAGCCACAGTTTGTATGGCGAGGACAAGCATTTTTAAACCATACTTAAATAAAGTTATAGAGGTAAACAGATCTTCAACCAAATGTCAGCAGAGACACTGAGGAAACTGTGGGCGTGTTGATGTTGTTGTTTAGGTGAATTTAAGGGTTTAACTCTGTCAGTCCCAGCTGAGCACCAGCATCCCATTCACTGTCAGAGTGAAGTTTCCACCCACACAAACTGACTGGTCTGTCTCACTGTCAAGCAGCATATCAATAGCCCTGGTCCTCTCCAGACAAATGAGTTATCATGCTGGCTTGTAACGCCTCCTTGTGTATTATTATGGCATGTCAGCATCACAGTTTGGTTGTGTCTGATTCTGGACAATGGGAGAACAGGCTGTGAGCACTTATAATAGTTGCCTCTGTTATTTACCGGATATGTTTTAGTGAATAATTCACATTTTTATTGTTGGCCCTGAACTCCATGAAATCGAAATCTTTTATTTGATCAACTTTTGCCTATTTTATTTATTGGTTATTAGGTATTTTGAAAGCAAATCCGATAAAATCCTCACAGATGTCACTGGTTAGCATCTGTCAAAAATGCATTTTTTTTTCTCTGCAAACCTACATTTTTATTTTCCTAACTTTTGAATGCAACTGTTCACACTGAATATGTATTCATTTTCAAATAGTCCTAGTTCTTCTGTAAAAGAAAATGTGCAACACATTGATATTTGAAGCTCGTGGGTGAAAGTGAGGGTTCCTTAAAATAATTCAGAGTCTTCAGTTTTCTAACGAGGTAACATCAGTTGACTGATAAAGACCATGTGATATGGTCAAAAGCTCCAGAACAAGCAAATAAGTGGACCTTGAGCTGATCTCTTTTTTTGTCAGCCTACAAAAATTAAAAAAGAAGACAGACTTTTGGTGTTCAGTCAAATTTTCTATTATGGTTAGTAAGGTTAGGGTTCTCTCTGTCATTGAAAAGTCATTGTCCACAGAAGTTTTTTTGGAGGGGATTTATTTATTTTACACTTCATTTTTACAGTTAAAAATGAAAAACTCTCACATGTTGGATATTGTTTTTCAGCCATAGCTATTTCTAGAGGAAACAGTTCTGACTACATTTGACAAAAGTGTATGTTTTCCTGACAGGTTGGAGAAGGCTTTGAAGCAGCAATCAGACTATTTATGCTGGGGAATAAAACACTAGAGCTCTAATTCACAGGCCTGTAATTTCCTTTTAAGAACTATGAAATGATCTGGTTTTCATTATGGGGAGAACAGACAAAACTCTGGGACAGTCAGTGGTCTTTATGCCCAGACACTGTCTCAATTCTCTTCATTTTTGGTGCCTGGTGGTGGGAAAAAAAATATATATTTTTTTTTTAAATATGTCTAATCGACATGATGCTCAGTTGTGCATCAAAAACATGATGTTTCACCCACCGTAAGTATCAACAGATAAAGTTGGTTTAATCTAAGAAGCTGACATGTGGATAAGATTGTTGACCGTGTCCGGACTGTGCGGTAAATACCGGTCAGCGGAGAGAGCCGTGAGGGTGAACACGGAGACTCCCACCGAGGTGAGCTGGATGAACGGGATCATTTTGCATCCGACGCGGCCAAAGAGCCACTCGTCCACCAGGTACCGGCTGGCGTCCACCGGGGCGCAGGTCACCAGCAGCAGCAGGTCCCCCAGAGCCAGACTGGACAGGAACAAGTTGGGCACAGTCCGCATGGACTTCACCAATAAACATGTTTTCATTAAAGTGATATTTCCAACCAGACCCACGATGATGATTATCCCATAGACAACAGCGACTCCGATGCCAGGCAGCCAGATGTTGTACTGGTGCTGCTCTACTGTGGAGTCCCAAAACACTGTGGAAACATTCAGAACCAAAACCCCACTGTCCTCGGGGTTTATAACAAATGAATCTTCCAGAGACATAGCAGCCTGCAGGTAGAGGACAGAGGTCTTCAGCAGGAGAGTCTGGTGTCTCCTGATGCGTTTGGTGGCTGGCTTTATAAACCCTATGCCCTCCTGTTGTGCGTGCGTCATTTAACGCGCTACAGGCTGGAAAACTGTCAAGATGAGGCTGGAAGATGTCTCCGGGATATGTAGGACATATAGACTCATCTTACTCCGCGTTGACAGACTTAAACTCTCCTCAGTGCATTCGGCCACATTTAATTCAGAAGGTTGATTGGATATGATCTGGAGTTCAGTTTATATTAGCAGCTAAGCTGGACAGTGCAAAGCTCATTGGACTATTGAGATATAAAGTGAGAGAGAGACTATGCTTAAATTCTGAACTCCTGAAGATGCAACTTTAGTGGAAGAAGATGGGCTGATGGGTGAGGAGCACTGCCTCTGCAGAATGTGACCTGTACAGCCTGAATGACAACACCAAGGCGTTCATCCAGTGGTGGCATATATTTTCTGGACCAGCTTGTTCCAGTGCTTCATTAAAGCTAATGATGTTTACACTGAGAGAAATGTTCAAACCTTATACTGTATTTCTATTGCTGCATCAAATAGAAATATTCTTGATGTCTGGTGCGTCATGTTATTCTGGTATCTATGGAAGCTTTGGGAACACCTCAGGAATGTGGTCTCTTTGTGGTGGATCTGCGTCTTTAATGCTTTTGTGTCTGTCATTTTGAGTATAGTTGTATGCTGCTTTATGAACAGTTGAGTGAAGAAGAGGAGCTGCGTCTGCCACCACTGACCTTCAGTGGTCATTTAGTAGCAGCAAGTGAATTGTCCTCTTCTCCAACGTGGAATTAAAAGTCAAACCTTTCAGAGCTTTGTTTCATGTTCAAAATGCCTTTAATCTCCAGTAACCTACACATTGTCCCCATATCTCACAATGAAGACATACAGAGGTGTTATTTTCTGGTGCATCAGATGGCGCCATTTGGAACCAAACTCATTTTCTAATATAAATGCAAATTGAGTCTTCTTATATCAAGGCAATAGATAAGACAGATGAAAAATACGCGTCTCTGAGCATGACTTGAACCATTTTAATTTTCCAGACTCTTCTGTTGCCCGTATCTGAGAATTTTACTCAAAATTGACTGAGATGTTTTCAAAGAACAAAATAGCTGCCGAGATGGTTATTCTCCAAAGTATCTCCCCACTAAATGTGTATAATTTGTTTCCTGCCATTTGAATAGCATCAAAGTAAACAGGCTGCTCGCACTTGCACCATGCTTCTATCTGAACTCACAGACAGAGCCATAGCTCAGAAGCTGATGCTTATTCCACTGCCTGGTATTTCAGGCAGTAACCAGATGGACCAAACAATGTCTTTCAGAGCTGTGAGTGCAACTGCATCGACTTTTAATCTTCTTTGATGTCAAGGCAATGTCCTCACCATGTCTCTCTCTCCATTATCCTCACCCTCCATGTCTCTCTCTCTCCATTATACCCACCCTCCATGTCTCTCTCTCTCCATTATACCCACCCATGTCTTTCCATTTCAAAAACGTTTTGTTCAATTTGCATTTACTTCTGCTTCACTTTAGTTTTTGAAGAAACTTTTCCGCCTTTTCCAGTGGTCAAAAATTTAATTAGTTCTACATTCATAAGATGACCTTTGATTCCACATTCATGTCTCCCTGGCATTTGTACTCTTTTATCTCTTACTTGATAAATGGGGCAAAAAAAAAAAAAACTAATTTCATTTAAAATATGATCCAAAGCTTCTAACACACAATCTCAATTTAGATAACCACTTGAATCATCTTGGAAATGGCAAGCAGTGTGATACGGCTGTAATGATCATGGCTGATACCTGTCACCTGTAATAACCTGTAAGAATAGCCTACATGCTTAAAGCAGAGCAGTGCACCGTTTTATTCGATGACGTTATCATCAGGGCTGGACTGTCGCAAAGTACATGTACTTCAGTACTGTACTTAAGTGTATTTTTCCAGTATCTGTACTTTGCTTAAGTATCATTTTTATTAGAAACTGATTACTTTTACTCCACTACACTTAAAGAGAAATATTGTACTTTTGACTCCACTATATTTCTATGAAGTACTCATTACTTTGAAGCAGAGCTTTTAGTCAGTGAGTGAATTTTCTTTTATTTTGAAAAACGTGATAGACCATACGCTGTGTTCATCACAGGAGAAAACCAATCACAGCTTCTACAATGTCAGTCAGTGTTTATCTCTACAGTCTTCATATTCTACAAACCTTTTAATTCCACAGGTTCTACAGTCAGTCAGTCAATAGATTGTTGTCATTAGCTTCTCTAAATGTGGAACAATACAAAATTGCATTGACACAGAAAAAAAGTACCTTTGAATACTTAGTATTTTTAAAAGCAAGAACCAAGATTATCTATAAATTAACTAAAGCACTGGAGCTGTGTACTTCATCCACCACCATACACATGTTTTGGATGTAAAATTGTCAATACTGAAAAGTAATAGCCAACTGAATTTAGTGGAATAAAAGTAGAAAGTCTTACAGAATGAAAATCACTTCATATCACTTCATCAGTACTACAGAATAAGACTAAGGTACTGTACATAAGTAAATGCAATTAATTAAGTATTTATACAGTTACACTTTTGTGTTCTTCACAAAATACTGGAGCTATCCTGGAGCCCTTTTACCACATAGTGCCCAAAGGTCAGAAATTCAAAGGTAGCCCCCCTTCAGTTCTTGCTTATTGTGGGGGTCTCTCTGCCTTTAGTCTGGTCTTCAGCAAGTGGAACGCAGCTCAATTGACTTGGCCAGTCGAGGATATTCCACCTCTTCATCCTGAAAAGCTCTTTGGTTGCTTTGTGGCCGTGTGCTGAGGATCGTCCTCCAAAGAGTTTTGAGGCATTTGGCTGAATATGAACAGACCTGCCCCTGTAAACCTCTGCATGGTGCTTCTCTCAGCGCTGCGTGAGTTCCAACACTTCCACCTTTCCATCATTTTGATAGAAGTTGTTCTATCAGTCCATAGAACTTTGTTCCAGAAATCTACCAGTTTCTCCACAGTTTATTTATTTCGCAAAATTATAAGATGGCCCTTCTGTTTTTGAGGTTTACCACTGGTTTTCATCTTGAGGGGAATCCTCTGTCTGGAGTGATGGTCATATTGATCGTTTTTTAGAAAGTACCCAACTGTTGATTTTATCAAACCAACTGCCTTCAATTTCTGTCTGATAGATTTTCTATTTTTATGAGCCTCACTATCAGCTACCCAAGAAACATTTAGCTACCAAGTGTCCAGCTACTTTCGAATCACTGAAGTTTAGGCAATATGTTTAGGCAAAGGATTTTAACTTCCACATGCCTCTTCAGCACCATGGACAGCAGCCGGCTGCGCTGAGGGTCTCTGTCACCACCTGCTGGTGAAGCTGAAGAAATTCAGATGAGTTGACACTTTCCTGGAGAAATGAGTCACTGGTATAGAAACAAGGTACGACTCATATAGTTCATGTTTGTGGCAATTTAATGCAAACATAATCATTTCAATGTGTTCAGGTGTCTCCCATTTTTCTCGATCAGCTTTGAGATGATTCAACACCTTGACTGGAGAAAGGCACACATCTGTCTATATACGGTCTCACAGTGGACAATGCGTATCAGAACAAGGAAGGAACTGCCCACAGAGCTCAGGGACAGGATTGTGTCGAGACCCAGGTCTTTAAGGCGACAAAGAAATCCTGCTGCATTGAAGATTCCCAAGAGCACAGTGACCTTGGGGAGGAGGTAACAGAGGTGGCCAAGAACCCGATGGTCACTCTGAGCTCCAGAGATCCTGTGTGGAGATGGAGAAACTTCCAGCAGGACAATCAGTTCTCAGCATCCCACATTTTACAAAATAAGCAGCGTATAGTTTGGGCTTCTTGTCATGTTTCACATGTCTCGTCTATGAATTGTTAGCAGTTCCACCAAAGAGATATTGCCTCTAAACTTCTCACGTGGTTGAGGCATAAATCGATGTATCAGGACTTTGTTTTTATTTCTTTCCTCTCCCATTAACCATCTCACCAGCCCCAGCTTTATCTTGTGACCTTTTGGAACCCCAACCCTGACCCCTAAAACTAACAATAAAAATCTGTAGTTAACAGTGGCTCCATCCCAACCAGCTATAACATTAAAACCTTGCATATTCATTTATGCATCAGTATTAACGATGGTCCAATAATGTTATAATAGACCTTATGTTCTTTATCACTAACAGGGAGCCATTTTTCTACAGAATCCGTACTTTCATTTTTAATTCTATTTTTGGTACATTTTGCTGATAATACTGCTGTACTTAAATCAGGATTTTTCATTCAGGACCCTTTCTTGTGATTGAATATTTTTTACATTAGTGTGGGACTTTTACTTGAGTAAAGGATCTGAATACTTCTTGTACTTTCGCTTGTGTGGAGAGGTTTTATATTTTGGCATTAGTGCTGATTTGAGCTTCCACGTCGTCTTATTCCCGGACATTAAAACTTGAATCCTGCAGGTCATTGTGGGGAGACAGACTGCAGCTCCCATCAGCCCATGTGAGGCTGGGCCATCACTGTTGACATCCAATCAGCTGAGGGCTGCTGGGATTGTGTTTTTCCTCTCTCATCCTCGGACACCTTGAGCAGGCTGACACAGATCTGCGTTATCAGCGTGGGGCCTGCACGGTGAGCTGTTCCTGTCGTCCTCTCGTCGGTGATGGAAAACACCCGCTGCTTTGCGAACCGCTTCTCTGACTACAAAGGTGCGCTGCTCCCGGGCCAGAGCGCCCAGGTCATCGTGCCCGCCGTGGTCGCCTCGGTCGATAAGATCTTGAAAAAGGTTCCCATCGACACCGGTGACTGCGACGGGGGGCTGTACGATGGGCCGGCCGGGGTGGCTTACATGCTGCACCATGTCAGCGAGTGTCCGCTGTTCTCCGAGCACCGGGACGTCTACCTGAAGACGGCCAAGCAGATCATCGACGTGTCGGTCGGATACGTGGACGCGGAGCCGGATAAAAACATGCGTGCCGCCTTCCTGCTCGGCGGGGCGGGCGTCTACGCGGTGGCCGCTATGATATACAAATCGCTGGGCTTGGCTGACTTCGTTAAGCCGCTCACCAAATTTCGTAACCTGTGGGAGGTTTGTGCGCCCATCAGTTTTCTGGAGTGCGGTTCGGATGAGCTGTTTGTGGGGCGGGCGGGGTATCTGTGCGCCGCCCTGGTCCTCAAACAGAAGCTGGGCATAGAGGTGAGCTCTTAACAGAGGATGGCACACTTTTAGTGGCCTATAGTCAAACCTCTAAAATTACAGAAGCAGTCCATCAACTTCAAAACAGGGTCAGAACCTGAATGAGCCCACATGACAGTCAGCTGTAGCTATGGCTTTCTGATGCTTAGCCTACATCACCTTATGTTTATAAGGTATAAATCAGGTAGGGCTGCAACTAACCATATAAAATCGATTAATCAATCGTTGTTTTTTTTTTTTTTTTTTACAAATAAACCGATTAATCGTTATGTCTGTAAAATGGCATAAAACTGAAAAAGTCATCACAATTTCCCACAGGCCAGAGTGATTTCTTCAGATGTGTTGTGCAGTCCCAAAAAAAGTAGCCTATAGCTACAACTAATGCTGCCACTATAGGACTGCTATTTATCGTCGATTTATCTGGCAGTTATTTTTTTCAGTTAGGCTAAGTGGTTATCTGTTTTGTATGTAAAATGTCAGAAAGGGTGAAAAATGCCCCACTCAAGTTCCCATTTTTGCTCGTTTCATCCAACGAAAAGTCCAAAACCCAAATACAGGTTTACAAAATAAGAAAAGTGGGAAATGTTAACATTTAAGAGCTCCCAGCAAGAGAATGGTTGACATTTAGCTTGAAAATGTGAAACAATAAATGGTTGCAGATTAATTTTCCGTTGAACGATTGATTGACCGATTGTTTCTGCACTATTTACAATGTTGTGAAACAGAAAAAGCAGCTAATCCTCACACTAGACACACTGCAGCCAAGGAATATTTGGTGTTTTTGCTTGAAAAATGATTTGCACGATTAATGTGATTTCCATAATTTTGCCAATTCCTTTTCAGTTTTTGTTTGACTGTATTTTCCAGCTGTACCTGTAATTAGCATGGCCAAATCTAAGGCCAAACTGTCAGTAATGTGGGCATCAGGTTTTGACAGGGAATTTGGAATAAAAAAAGATGATATATGATTCTGCTGCATCTTTTTTTTTTTTTTTTTTTTTTTTAATCCCTTTTTGCTGTCTCACTGTCCGCTGTGAGTCCAACAGTGTTGTAACAGAAGAATGCAATGCTGAATTGGTGGAGTATATTTTTCAAAGGCCCTGCACATCGAAGGCAGCCTACACCCACAAAGGTGATTTTCATTACTCTGGCCGATTCGACCTCATTGCTTGACTGACATCGCCCTCACTCTTCCATTAGCTTTGTTAAACAAGACAAATTACACCTTCACTCAGGCCATTCTTATTAGTTCATACTGTAGATTTGGTCATCTCCACCTGCTTCAACCTAAGAAGAAGTCTAAAGTTAAAACACCTGTGTGGGTGTGCAGTGCCTTTAATGGGTCTTTAATTTCATACTTGATCAGGGGTTTGGTTATTTCCTATTGCTTTCCAATGACAGTCAACTTTGCAAATAATTGCAATATAGGCCAACTGTGTCCTTTGTTCTGCAGATTCTGAGCAAGGATCAAATCAAATCTATTTGCCAGGCCATCATCGAGTCAGGAAAACAGTATGCCAGGAGGAAGAGAAAGCCTTTCCCGCTCATGTACTCATACTATGGGACAGAGTATCTTGGTAAGAACACCAGTATAATTCACTAATAAAGAAATAACTCTTTAATGTCTCCTTGTTATCCAGGTAGACTTGTATAAATTAGCATTTAGAAATTAAGATTTTAGTCTAAATCTCACTTTCAGAGCTGTTGTTGATTGACTTGACTGCTGGAAGATGTTCTGTTACCACACAGCAAACTCAGCACATACAAGGAGACTGAAAAGAGAGTTGGTGATTTAGGATTGGTGTGTTAACATGTTTAAAGCTAACTTTCCTTTCCTTGACTGCATCGGATGAAGACAGCCATCAGGATGGCGGTCCTCAGTAACTTTCAGACCAACACAGAGTTCATAGTAAGCATAGCCTCGCTGGTCACTTCTGCATGGATACTACTACTTTGAGGATGGCGAGGAAGTAAAACAAGTGACACTGAGACATTTTAAACAAGAAATACCTGGATGTTTAAGTGAACACACCTGGTTAAAGCTGCTGCATGTTACAATTTGCCTGTCCTGACAGATTGGCTCTTGTTTGATTTGCTCGACATCAGAAAACTTCAGAATTTCACAGACACTGGCTTTCCAATCTCAGAGAGATGTGTTTTCCCTGCATGTGTCCAGCATTATGTAGGCACACTCTGCCAAGTATACCAATGAATTATGTATGTGTTTGATGATTGTGAGCCTTACCATTTACGTCTGTTGTCAATGTTCAGGTAGTGAGGTGGAGAAAGGGTTCAGCAGTCTGGACAGTGTTCTGTAAAACATTTGTCCCATTGTCCCAACATTGACCACTGATTGACATCTTTTTTTTTTTTTTTTTTTTTTTTTTTTTTTTTTTTTTAGCATAACCATGATGTTTCCTGAACCTTGACTGAGTATTTTAGTTACCTAACTTTAAAGAAAGAGTTGAACATTTTTGGAAATACACTCAAGAGTTGCATGAGAAGATCAATACTGCTATAATGTCTGTGCTAAATATAAAGTACCATCAGAAGCCAGCTAACTTTGCTCAGCAAGGACTGGAAAAGGGGAAACAGCTTGCCTGACTTAGAACAAATATTCCTAGGAACATCTCCAAAGTTTACTAAGTAAGTAGTTTGGCAGACGCTTTTATCCAAACCATTCTACAAGTGAGGGACAACACTATCTTCGTGTAAGTACAACATACTAAATCTGTTCCATAAAATGAAGTGCAAGGAGATCAGGTAAAGAAGCGCACCGAAAAATGTTTAGTACATAGAAAGTGTTAGTTAGGCATTTTAGAGTCTTAGGAGAGGTCTTCTTGGAACAGAGCACCTTTTAGAGATTATTTAGGATACAAAGGAATGCTCCTGCTCTGAGCATTTGATAGCTTGTTCCACCATTGGGGAATCACAAACAAGAGCAGTCTGGACTGTCAATGCTTGTTTGCAGAAATGGTAATGCAGGACGACATTCTTTGGAGGAACACGGTGACCAAGAAGGAGCACAAGCCTATATGATTGAGTTCAAGTAGATGGGTGCAGACCCAGAAATCACTCTGAAGGCAAGCTATAGTGACTTCAATTTGATTTGGGTGGCCACGGGTAGCCAGTGTAGATCAGTGTGTAGCTGAGGGTTTCACTGGCAGGAATGAAAGATACAATTGGGTGTCATCTGCATAGCAGTGATATGAGAAGCCATGCAAGCACATAATTGGACCCAAGGAGGTGGTGTATATTGCAAAGACAAGGAGCACCCCTGTGGGGAGAGGATGGGATAAGGACATTTGTCCCTGGCGTGATACACTGAAGGAATGCCCAGTGAGATAGGATTCCTACCAAGAAAGTACTTTGCCCGAGATGCCCATGAGAGTACAGACAGCAGGATGCAGTGGTCCATTGTATCAAAGGCCCGCTAAGTCAAGCGAGACAAGAACCAAGGACTGAGATGCAGCTCTAGTTCTAGTCCTTCAGGCCTCTGTCACAGACAAGAGCTGTTTTAGTGGAGTATTTGATTTGGATCAAGGCAACAAAGGGTAGCCAGTTGAGGTCAATGAACAATGAAGTGACACGTGCCCTTTTAGGCTGATCAAAGACCAGATGCGCTGCCGCATTCTAGACCATCTCTAAGGGTTTCACAGTGTGTGAAGGGAAGGCCCGCTGTGAGGGCATTGCAGTAGTCTGTAGAATACCCAATACATAATCACAAATCAAATTGCTGTTTTTTGAGGGTTGTGAGCTGGACAATTTCTTTGTAGAGAGCTATCATTTTTTACTCCCTAGTAAAACATCAGTTTGTTGATGTACACTTTACTTTTTGTACAGGTTAAGAGATAGAACATGTTAATCAATGATCTATAGAGATAATAGACAGTGGAATTTTTTTACCTATGGATAGAGCCAGGCTAGCAGTTTTCCCTTTTCCAGTGTTTGTGCTAAGCAAAGTGGATTAGTGTTCTCACAACAGTCTAACCCAGCTCAAGTTCCCTGTTAATGGGTGACCAATCCAACGCTTGGTGAATTCTTCTTCACAGAGACAGATCATAAGATGAGAGTGGTATCAGTCTTCTCATCAAACTTGTGGCATGTGGGTGACTCGATCACTCGAAGGGATTAGATCAGCATCAATGTACAGTTCACCTAATGACAGAAACCTCCAGTTTACTGCACTGAAGCATGGTTTTTCGGACTTGCAACTTTGAAGGTTAATTCGTTAACTTTTTTGATAGCTCTATTGTTGTTTTAATCATTTAATACACAGTCTACAGTCCTAGTTCAGCATGTAACTCCTTGTTATATTTGGGACAGTGGTTGTGCAGCTGCTTACTAGAGGTACTTGACAGGAACTCAGCTATTTTGAAAATCATCAAGTTTAGCTATTTAAGAAAAAATACTCTAAACAAAACTGTCAAGTACGTATAGTAAGCTACAGTTTAGACGATAATGATTTAAAGCAAAAGAAAGTAGTCCTCCAGTAGTCCTTTGTGATTGTTCGTGTTTGTTTGCTCCGGTTGTGTCTTTTTGTGTGCCTGGCATGGTGCTTCGTTGCATGATGGTTTGGTGGGTGCATGTGATTTCCCTCCTCCATACTTCTTTCAGGTGCAGCCCACGGCCTCTCATCAGTGCTGCAGATGCTGCTGAGCTACCAGGACATGCTCAGTGGTGCAGAGAAGGACCTGGTGTGGCAAAGCGTCGATTTCCTCATGAACCAGGAGCAGAACTGTAACTGGCCCGCAGAACTGGGTGCCATCATCGAGAGAGAGAATGAACTGGTGCACTGGTGCCACGGAGCACCGGGTATACACAGTATTTTTCATACACATCATCATGTTCAGTCACAGCTTCTCAGCTCCTGTTTGCAGCATGTCTCCCTGTTAAATTCATATTTCCATCCTGTCGTGCAGGTGTGGCGTATCTCTTTGCGAAAGCCTATCTGATCAATAAGAAGCCCCAGTATCTGGACACATGTATCCGCAGTGGCGAACTCGTGTGGCAGAAAGGTTTGCTGAAGAAAGGACCTGGGATTTGTCATGGAGTTGCAGGCAGTGCTTATGTTTTCCTCCTGCTTTATCGGCTCACAGGAAACTCGAAATACATATACCGTGCTCAGAGGCAAGAAATCCCTCCAACTCTTCTTCATTACGTGCCTCTTCTTACTCATAGGGCTGTGAGTCATGAGTCATGAGCTTGAGCTCCACTGGCCAAACCCATCCCATGTTGAAATTTTTGACAAAAGACCACATTTAATTTTTACTCACACAAATGGCATGACTCTGTGGGTTTCATTGATGGGCTGTCAGTCCGCCACTTTGTTCCGGACTAAAATATTTCCACAACTGTATGATGTTGTACAGACATGACAAAAAAAATGCTAAATCCCTTTATTTTTTAAAAATTACTTTTTTTTTTATTCTATTTTTTAGCCACACTAGTGGTGTGGCTCTAGGGATGATCTGTTACGTCACCACTTTGTTCCAACAGGGGATTATCATGAAATGTATGTATTATATAGACATTCATGGTTCTTAGAAGATCAGTCCTCATGACTTTGGTGATTAACTTTACATCTAGCACCACTATGAAGTCCAAATTACACTCTATTCAGTACTTTCATTTATGACCAAAAACCTGCAAAACAATGACATTCCTGTTTTACCGTGTGCCAAAGTACAGCTTCATAGAGCTGCTAGCATGGCTGAAACAGCCCATTTTAAAGACTATTGAGCCCAAAAGAATATTAGAATCAGCCTTAAATACCACATCATTTGTTGAATGTAAATTCCTGCTCGGATTTTTAAAACTCTAATTTCTCTCCACTCTTCTTTCCTCCCCAAAGGTTTGCAGAGTTCCTCTTCACTGAGGAGTTTAAGGCTGGCTCGCGCTCGCTAACCAGCGTCTACAGTCTGTTTGAAGGCCTGTCAGGGACCGTTTGCTTCCTGGTCGACCTCCTGCAGCCAGACCAGTCAGAGTTCCCTCTGTTCAGTGTCTTTGTGTGAATGGAAACCTGGTTACAGCCATTCACTGACCTAAACAGACATCACTCCTTTCCTCTGAAATCCCTTGAGAGCTCGATTGGTAGCAACTTTAGGACCAGGATTGATATTGTGATGAGAGTTGGAGTGGAGGGATGGATGGTATTTGTTTGGGGGTTTAAAAAATCACATTTGAGTACAGCTGCAGTAGAAAATGGTCTTGTTTTGTGTCTGTACTAAAGTGAATGTTCAGCTTCCAGGCTTTACCAGATTTCATTCCACTTACTGTTAAATTGCTGATTTTCAATTTGCAATGTAGTCAATTGCACTAAAACAGGGGTTTTCAAACTCTGAGACTCACCTCCCCAGGAGGGTGCGAGAGAGTCGAAGGGGAGCCAAGGAGGGAGAGACATGAGTCGAAGATACTGCATGAGGTGAATTTGAGTCAAAAATCATACTTCTGTTTGAGATAACCCACTGAAATCTAAACACACAGACACCATAACCACATTTAGATTAAGTACAACATTTCACGAGGATATTGTTATGTCTGATGTCCATAAAGGATACATGTCCATAATTCTGCATGGAAGTCAATCAAAGAGATTCCACAGCTTTTTTTAAGTTTTCAAGCTTTCCTCAGTGTCAAAGCAGTGCAGTGATAGCTGTCTGTAACATCCATGGATACACTGCAGAAGCTATTTTTCCAAAATGTAAACAAATGAAATTGTCTTGATTTTGGTATATGAAGGGGGGGTGGGGCACGCTTTCAGACTTTGAAAACCTCTGCACTAAAGTATTGGGAGCTTTGAAATGTGGTACTACTCGTCTGTTGATTGAAACTGCAGTGTATTCTACAAAGATGCTGCTCTCAGGTCAGAAACACATGCACCATAAACAGCTTAAATAAATGGCAATCACACCCAAGTCACACAAAAGAAAAAGAGAAAAACAAGCGTCACATAATGCCTTTAAAAATTTTCTACCACTTCACCAGCTCAGCGTCACATATCGCAGACCTTTGAGTTTATGTCTTTGGGTGCATAATTTCTCAAGTTATTGCTGTCACAACCTTTAATGATAAATATAATGGATGGCTTTTGATACTGTAGAGAGGTGCATCCAGCAGATGCTGGAGTAAGGAACTGTGGTTTCTTGTCCTAATAATAATCTCACTTTGTTTGGGCTGTGCAATATTACTGACTCACCTGTCTGAACTGAGGTAGTTGTGTGAAAGCAGTTTGTATGTATTTGATGTTTCAAACTGTGTTAGATGCTGTACATGGATGTGAATGGTCAACATGCAATGTTATGACTTTTACTCTATTTGGAAAAAGAATTGAGTACATTAGATTGTAGGTTTGTGATTGACTAAGAACAAAAGAGTAAAACATGTAGTCAGTGTGATATTTAATTTTCCTTCCAGTAAGGTCTGATTAAAGATGCTACTTTTTGGTAATTACAGCCAACTGAGGATTTCTTTAGGTTAATGTGATAATGAGGCCTTAAGAACAAATTTCCAGCATTTGAATATGGCCATGTCTCAGAGTAAAAAGGATTGAGAACACTTGGAACGGAAAATGCTTTGGGCAGTGGCATCTGGCTGAAGTGGGTGAAAAGGCCTGTGAATAATAGCAAACCAAAGCAGTTCCCCAATGCTAACTGTGCCTGTTGTGGAACATTTATAAGTTGTGTATGTGTGTGTGCCGTTTTTGCATTTGCAGTCCGAGCTGTCCACAACAACATCTACAGGATTATTGTTAATAATAAAGTGTCCAGATGGAAAAAGCAAGATGATGGATGTTTTATTAAAGTCTTGAAACCCTTGCAGACACTACCTTCACAGCCTGGCATAATGACAAACGCATTTGATTTATATGAAAACATGATCTACAAAAAATAAATAAGAGCATCTCTGATATTACAGGCCTGTCCAGATAATTGTTATGATGATTACATTGTGGAAGTAACAGAATAGTCAATATGTATAAAGGATCATTTTAACGCATAAAGTACTTTTACTTTTTTTGCCTAAATCACATTTTCCTGATTATAATTTCATACTATTATTATTTCTATTTACTATTATTATTTCATACTATCATTTTCAGTGTGGGACTTTTACTTGTGACTTGAGTATTTCTACAGCATGGTATTAGTACTACTTTAACCTGAATACTTCCTCCACTTCTGGTTTTGGCCAGTGGAAGTAAATGGAGAGTTAAGATTCACTTCTGCTGATCCAGATCAGACTAACATACTAAACTTCAAAAGGTGCTTATTGTGAACAGAAACAAACATCATTGCATGTGTTTGTTACTACTTTGTCTGTTCGTCCTATTGGAGCATGTGCTATAGAACCAAGACAACCTTTGCGCCATTAATATTTGAAAAATCAAAGTGTCTACTATTACATATTAAAGGTTCTGTAAACAGGTGAACGCATACAACAAGAAAAACTACTGAATAAAGTTGCCCGGTGCACACCAGAGCCAAAAGAAATCAATCCAGCCACAGCCATTAACCCACGCTAGCATTGCCATGTTATGCTCCACAGAAATGCAGGCAGCAATCCAGCTAGTGTTACGTAACTTGATGTTTACGTGATGTAAATATCTTACTGGTGAAAACAAAACAAGTTTCCTTACCTTGGTCAACTGGTGCAAATGAGTATTTGAGAAATGCGAAAAGGGAAGAGGAGACACTCGCAGTCCGCACTCTTTTCAAATGTCATCATGGTAAGATGATAGGCTGCTGCAACAGGAAGTGCTTTCCAATTAGAAACTGCCTGACTACACTAGTTTTGATTCACTTAATAGTCTTCTTATTTGGAATTACATAAACACAACACTAATGTTTTATTGAACTAGATTAAGTGAGTTTTATTTGAAACATTTAAATGAATATTTACTGAAGTAACAACACAATAATATTTAATATATCTACCTAATATATTATCTAAAATCTATATGACCACAGAATCATTAATTACAGGGTAAGACCTGGCTACTCGAACCTCAACCTTAAGCAACCTTAGCAACAGGTCATGTTATACAACATGGCCAGGCACCATACTGTTTACAGGAGTTTGAGCATAAGCGGGTCACCAATACCGATAACAACAGTTATCGGTACCGGGAACGTACAGCGAACTTCCGCTGGAGGCTGCAAGAACGTTCCCCCAAGGTAATTCAGGAAAGTTTTCTTAACGTCCCTGGAACGTTAAAAAAAAGGTTCAAGTAATGTTCGCGGAACGTTCCCCCACAGTAGTTAAACGTTCGGCGAACGTTCGAGAGCTGCCGTCAGCGAACGTTCGAGAACTACCGTCACGGAACGTTCCGCGAACGTCCGAAAACTACCGTCAGCGAACGTTCCGCGAACGTTCGAGAACTACCGTCAGCGAACGTTCGAGAACTACCGTCACGGAACGTTCCGCGAACGTTCGTGCGCTACCCGAACCACCTTTTTGTCAATTTTATTTTACCGGAAACCAACGTTCCGGGAAGGTGAAGAAAACTGTCCTGAATTACCTTAGGGAGCACTCGCTACGGGATCTATTTGTCTGAGTGCTGTAAAATATGTCTTCTTTTTTTTTTTAATAGCCTTCTTCATAAAGTAGAAGAAATTATTAAATATATGGTTAGTGCCTTTGGGGTGTAGGCCTACAATTTCCATCAGTTACCAAACATCATTCATAAGGGTATCCTCAGTTTATCCTGTCCATCTCGTGGCGGTAGCCTAATGTTGGCCTTGCAGCTTCTCTGAGTCACTGAGGTGCTGTTGTTCCTGTCTGCCCATGGTCTATCCGGCTGTGAACAGCAATGCTGCCACCACAAGAATAGCAAGGGTGAATTCAGGCATATTGGGACAGTTTTTGTAATTCTGTCTTCTTTATCTTGTTATGTTTAATCTTAAACATATGTCTATGGTTATTTTATATTATGCATTAGGCTATTATGATGTGCTCTGATAGTTTAATGGATTATTATGTCAATAGATAGGTTAGGCTATTGATTAAGGTGTTGAAGTGATTGAAGGATAAACACATTCAAAAATATTCATTCAAAACATTTTGTAGAACTAGATCCTCTCATCATGAATTAATCAAACAAGATAAAAACTGATTCAACAAAATTCGTTTTAGAAAAATATTTAATTCACTCCTTACTTCAAAAATTAATCAAAACATTACAAAGCAAAACGGTGTAATTGTAAATGTACTTACATTGTTTTTTTTTGGAACAGTAGCAACATATAGCCTTAACATTTTTCTCAGTCCAAACATGAATCTTTTGTTATTGTTCTTTCCCTTTCTCCTTGGCTCTGCTTCGAACATAGTCAAAGTGTGTCTCACTTGTAAGGTAGCAGCTTGGAGGCTTGGATCTTTTCAGCTTGCTGCTAGAGGGGCGACTGCGAGTAGGCAGGGTGATCAGTTCATCAAAACTGGTCGTCTTCACTTCAACTATGTTGCTGGGACCTGGAGACATAATATCAGTGGTCTGGATGGATGTGGAAGGAGCCACAGTGGGGTCAAAGGTAGCAAGCACATCCAGGTCAGTTGTTGCTGACATGTCTTCTTCTCTCTCTAGTCAGGCTTGGAGTAAACAGAGACCGGTCAATACGAGTTGACAGAGGATAGATCCCACTTCCACGAAACCCTGCCTGAGCATTTTGAGGTGTTGTTGCACTTTTCCATGCCTTTGATAACACTCCAAGAAGCAGAGGCTTTAGTAGCCTCTGTCCACCATTCTCT
Organism: Trachinotus anak; assembly: GCF_046630095.1. Lineage (NCBI taxonomy): Eukaryota > Metazoa > Chordata > Actinopteri > Carangiformes > Carangidae > Trachinotus > Trachinotus anak. The sequence goes on from NW_027273852.1 coordinate 12,089,561, forward strand.
CTGGTGAATATAAAGCCTTCCAGGTTCCAGTTTTATTGCAGGCTCTTGAAAAAGGCCCTGTCTGTTGGCTGCAGAATGTGGGTAGTGTGTGCAGGAAAGCACACAACATGCACATTGTTGCTTCTCATTAGCTCCAAGAACTCCAAATTGAACGCATGGGAGCTGTGCCCATCCAGGAGGAGGACATGTGAGCGGGGATCATCTTTTGGTAGGGAAGATATAACTCGTCTAACCCTGTCCAGAAACACATCTGCATTGATCTATCCTGTCTCAGTTGCTTTGACCAGCATGTTGTTGGGAGCCCCATACCACCACTCATGGTGCAACCTCTTCCCCTTGAAAATCACCATTTGTGGCCCATATTCCCCTGCTGCATTGAGACTTGCGAGAAGAATAGTGGTCTCCCCTCTCTCGTTTGGTGTGACCTCAAAGCAGGGGGATCCTACCAGTGACATCACTCTCGCAGACACAAAATGGTCCTGCAACCCTGTCTCATTGTAGTTCCACAGATGGCTCGAGACATCTTGGATGTCAAGCTCAGAGATGATATCTTCATAGGACTTGAACCACTGCCCTACAACGGTTGGATTGAAGCAAGCAGCCCGGGCTGCAGAAGGAGCTTCTGGCTTCCTCATGCTAAGACTGGAATGTCTCTGCATGAATCCCTGAAACCACTAGTGACCTGCTCGTTCGTGGTTCCCTGAGAAGCCTTTCAGGCCATTGAACTATGCAAATTGAAATCCTAGATTCTGAACTTCCATCTTCCTCATTGGAAATCCTCGCTTTGCTAGACTTGTGATTGACTCAGCAAGTTTGGCCTCATCTTGTGCTGCAATTATGGTCTTCCTTCCAGCCACATGCTCGTGTCCCTGTATTAGACCTTTCACTTGTCTTTGAAGGGTGGATTTAGGAATACACCATGCCCTGGGGTCTGCTACCTGCCCTCACCAATTCTCTGTATTCATCAATGGCTCCCTTCGTTCTGCTCTCACTCCACTGTTGTACCTTATCTTCCCTCTCTGTTTTCCACTCTCTCTTGCACTCTCTCCCTCAGTCTGGCAGCCTGTTTCCTGGGAGCCATTCTGTTCTGAAATAGGGGTTAACATTAAACCATACATCAAACAAAGTGATCAAGTGTTCGTGCTATATTGTTGCTTTATTAGACTAGATTACTTGTTACACCACTACTTGCACACTAAACATAGTTAACAACATTTGGATTGCTGTTTTCTTATGCTGTCCCAAATTACCTGATGTCCCAATATACCTGAATTCACTATTCAAAGTACTCTTAAAACGGAAAACAAATTAATAAAAAAAAACTTTAACCTCAGCAATCTGCTGGCTTCTACTCTTGCTGGCTCATTTGCACCATCTCTAACACAGAGAAGATACGTGATTGTCAGAAGATATATAATCAAAGGTTGATTATGAATTGCCATAGTGATAGAACAACTTTAAGAGTTATCAATAAGCCTTAAGCTTCATTGAAAACATCCTTTTACCCCCAAATAGCCGCCAAATCAAGGGCTGTAATGTCTCACTACTTCAGTGTCCTGTGGGGGGCAAACTTCATGGCCATACCAATAGTGCCCTCCACCTCTATTGCGGTGATGTTTAAAAAAAAAAAAGTCTGACAGGCTCCTAAAACAAAATATAGACTTCAGTTTTTGTCAGGTAAAAACTTTTATTCATTTAATGATTTTACCCCATCGCCAAGTGCTTGCTCTTTGTGGGAACTGTTGATTTTCTCTCTATAACAAAGTATAGTCTTCACCTTACTTTGAAGTGTAGTTCATATCTATTGCAGTAATAGCCTACCTATCATTGCTCCACATAGCCTCAGTTTATGGAAGGGGAGCTTCCCATGCTGTCCCCCAGGAAAAATTCAGCCCAAAGGTCACATCACATCAAGTGAGCCAGTGAGCACAGGTAGTGAGCACAGGTAGTTAATCTGTAAGAAATCAAATCAATCATACATTTCAGTATTAAATTTAAAATACAGCAATGTAGAAATACTCCACAACAAGTGAAAATTCTCCATGAAAATCCCACTAAAGTAGGCCAAGTATTGGCTGCAAAATATTAAAGTAAAAGCACAAAAGTACATCTTGTAAGATGTCAGAAGCCACTAGTTTAATCTTAATCAATATGTTATGTCATTATGTATTTTAAAATCGTGTTATATTATCCACTGTGTGAAATCTGCATCTTAAAAGTAACCACTAACTGAAGCTGTCAAATTGTCAAAGTAGTGGAGTGGAAGTATAAAGTAGCACAAAGTGGAAATACTAAAGTACAACTACCTTACTCAAGTACTACTACTTGAGTAAATGTACTAGTTAGGTGAATGTAAGGCTACTTTCCACCACGGCAAATGGCAACTGGGGATGCAGGCACCATACTGTTTACAGGAGTTTGAGCATAAGGGGGTCACCCAGCTAACAGTTATCGGTTCCGGGAACGTACGGCGAACTTCCGCTGGAGGCTGCAAGAACGTTCCCCCAAGGGTTCGAGTAATGTTCGCGGAACGTTTCCCCACAGTAGTTAAACGTTCGGCGAACGTTCGAGAGCTGCCGTCATCTTTTTGTCAATTTCATTTTACCGGAAACCAACGTTCCGGGAAGGTGAAGAAAACTGAATTACCTCAGGGAGCACTCGCTACGGGATCTCAGAAGGTTCAGGATACTATTTGTCTAAGTGCTGTAAAATATGTCTCTATGTAATGGCTCCCACACCAAATCACGAGTCCATAGAGAGCTTCTTTTTTTTTTTTTTTTTTTTTTTTTTTAAATAGTTTTCTTCATAAAGTAGAAGAAATTATTAAATATATGGTTAGTGCCTTTGGGGTGTAGGCCTACAATTTCCATCAGTTACCAAACATCATGATGCCCATGGTCTATCCACCACGGCAAATGGCAGCTGGGGATGCAGGCACCATACTGTTCGTAGGTATTTGAGCATAAGGGAGTCAGGGTCTGTTGGATCAAAATTCTTCTTTTATTCTATCTTTTTATTCAAGAAATGGAAAGTGAAGAGACTGGTGTTTAAATACTAGGCTACTCACTCTCCATGTCATTCACGTGCTTCTCCAGCAGAGAGTTGCTGTTATCAAGATTGGAGGCAGACTCAGGACCACTATTAAACTGTTATTGTTTCTCACTGTCAGCTTTCCTATGTGATTAGATGATCAGTTATCTGTGAAGCACTAACTTGGATGAAAAGTGCTATACAAATAAAGTTTGATTGATTTTAACTTGAGAGTTTTTATCCTGTGCCAGTTTAATGCTTTGTTAGTGTTCAAAGCAATTTATAGTTCGTTTTGTTGTGTAACATCAGCATCTTCAGGTCCCATGTTGAGCTTCATCAGTTTTCTTAATACTGGGACAAATGTGAGGGATCATTTTTTTATGACAGAATTAAACCGAATCAAACCAAACCATTCTCCAAATGACATTGATCAAAAATGTTTGCATAAAATAAAAAAACAAAAAACTTAATGACAGTCTGCAGGGCCTTATCTCCTCCCTCACTGAGGAGGTAAGTGTGGAGCATACAGCGCCTCCTGCGCCCTCCGCAGTCTCTCCCCGGGACAGCACATCCCTCCTCTCTCCAATCGCTGTTGAGCTGCTGCTGCTGCGGCGGCGGCTGCTCCTGACCCGACGCCGTCCCGTCTTCTGCGGGCGACTGACAGACCCTCCCTCCCCCCCGGCGCTAACGTTATGGATGGACGGACCCCGAGAGAAGCAGCGCGCCGCCTTCCCCAAATGGCGGAGTGAGTGAGGATGCGACTCCCCAGTTCCATCTTTGTGTCGGTGTCTCTGTTCACGGCCGAGACGACGGCAGCGCTGTACCTCAGCTCCACGTACCGCTCCGCCGGAGACCAGATCTGGCAGGGGCTCACCCTCCTCTTCACGCTGGTCCCGTCCGTGCTTGTGCAGCTCACCCTCACCTTCATCCACCGGGACCTGAGCAGGGACAGACCGCTCATTCTGCTGCTGCACATCCTGCAGCTGGGACCCGTCGTCAGGTCGGTGCCGACTTGTTTATTTCTGTGTTTCACTCATTGTTGTGCCCACACACACACACACACACACACACACACAGAGGGAGAGAGAGAGAGAGAAGCCCCTGGATACCGTAGGACTCTTCATCATCACCGTGCCAGGCCGTGAAACGTTTGTTATTACTCACAGGTGTCGAGTCCACGGATGATTTGTCCGGCCTGCGTTGCACATAAGCTGCTTATGGGTGGTTTGATGAAAGCATTGCGCACATGCTGTTGTTTTTATCCCCCCCCCCCCTCCCATATTTCCCCCCTTTTGTCTCGAACTGGCTGTAAACATGCTGGTGCAGTGGACGTATGTCATTGAGCACGGAAATAAAAGACTGATCAATACTCACACTGCTCATCGATATGTTCCACATACCCACACAGCTGTCGACCTGCTCAGTCACCACAGTCAGTGTACTTCGACTAAGATCTCCTCCTTTTTCACGGCTGGATCACCCTCAGGCCATGATCTCACAGGCCGAGCTGTGTCTAATTTATTCCTCACTGCTCTGTCTGAGAAAACATGAACTCACCCACCGTGTGGCCCAGCTGGAGCACATGAGGAATCTGACAGGCATAGATACATACTGTGGCTGTTAAACACTGATGGAGGAACCTATAAACATCTGTGCACAAGAGCTTTAAATCATAATAGGCCCGGTCTTTCCCTGTGGAAGCCCTGCCCTGGTCTGGCTGGACCATCTGCCTCAGCTGTAGGAATCTGAGCCTAATCCTGCATCTGGAAACCCTCCCTGCTGTTCACGCAGATATGTTATCAAACAGAGCAGGAGATCCGACTGTGTGTGTGTGTAATCACATGAAAACCTATTCAACCCCTGAAATATGGAAACCAGATCTATTATTGGCCGTCACCCTAATGTAAACACATAATTAGAGTTGAAACAGTGACTCAGTAGATTGACAGACAATTAATGAACAACTTTAATGATAATCCATTAATGTTGTTTTTTGCTATTTAAGCGTTCGGGTTGCCACAGGGCAGCAAGTATTACATCATTTTAGACAGAAGTGAATATGCAAGATACAGAGTAGATAATAATAAATAAATGAATACATATAGGGAACATTTGCCTAGTTGTATGTAGATAAAGATGAAAAAAAAGATCATTGAAGGAAATCTTATCTTCCAATAAACCTTATAATTTACTGAGCATTGAGTTGCAGGATGTTATCTCTACCAGCACATTATCCAGTCTTTGAAATATGGAGCTGCAACTGTATTTTTTAAAGTTATTTTATTTATTTTATTTTTTAGTTCTTAAATCAAAAGCCAGTTTTTGTCTGGTTCAAAGCTGAAATGTGTAAAATGTGCTGCTTTTCTCTATTTTATATCATTGTAGATTCAGTGTCTTTGGGGTTTGGACTGTTGCTTGGACAAAATAAATAACAAATAGTGATGAGCCCAAACGATTAACTGAATGATCGAGAAAACAACCGTCAGGGAAACTGTGATAATAAAAATAGTAGCTTAGTGCAACTATAGGCTACATATAATTATGACTTTTCACATTACAGTTTGTGAATCCGAACAGTCAATTTAGCCTTGGATTGAAACAGTTATGTTTACATATAATGGTCGATAATTTAACCAGCGTCTCTCATAGTGTGTTGATTCCCCGGCAGTGGCCTCTGTGAATCTGACCCTGTCTGGTTTGTTCCACCTTCAAGTGTGGATTCAAATGATTCTTGTTCTTCTACTGACTTCTACGTCTGTCCTCAGTGAAGAGCAGATCTAAGAATAGCACATGTCGCTGCTGGCTCCTTATCTTTGACAACACAACCAGAGAGAATGTCCGCCTCTACTGCCTGTAGCACGGTAGCACTTCCTCTGCTCAGGCTCATCAGCCTGAAACAACACTTAGTCCTTATCATTTTGTGTCAAAGCCGCAATGAAACATTCATCTGTTTGTTTTTATTTTCTTTATTCCAGCATCCTCTCTAATTAGCAACCCTATAATTCTTAATGTCTGGTCATTGTATGATCATTTCTGCTTTCACTACACTAAACAGAAGTGGAGTTTAATCTGTCTGTTAAGTGTGAAAATACATTTTTATCCTGGAAACATCCTGACAAAATAATCTTGACTCTTAACTCCAGTTTTATTTGTGTAGCACCAAATCATAACATACATTATCTCAATGCTCTCTACAGGGTAAGGTCAAGACCATACAATATTATGAGAGAAATCCAGCGGTTCCCACAACTAGCAACATTTGGTGACAGTGGAGAGGGAAAACTCCCTTTAACAGGAAGCCGCCCTCCACTCAAGACTGTTTACTTCCTCTTACCTCTCTAGGATGTTTGAGCGTCACTGTAGAAGGCGTGTATGTGTGAACTGATAACGTGCCATCACAACTAATTTGTGATGTGTGATGTGGTAACTTGAACCTCCAGTGCACATACACTAAACATGGACTTTTCACTGAAGTCAGAGATATCTCGCGCCCAGCAGTTAAATGTCATTGAACAATATTTGCATATTCTCACATTCTGGATTTTCCAATAAGGGCATTTTTAAGTATTTAATTTAGCTTTTGGGGCAAAAAAAAAAAAAAAAAATCAAATATAAACCTGCAACTTGGCAACTTAGGGACAACAGAAACAAGCTTTAAACACAACACTGACGTCTCACCTTTTAAAGCTGATATAATATACTTTATAGCAAACATTGTCTGTTTACACATCTAACAGACATGGAGTGACATTATTCATTTATTCATTTGGAGTCCTGTGTCTGGTCAGCTGAACCTAAGTCCAAAATACACTCTCTTTTAGTTCTGTTTTTGGTCTTTACCAGCTAAGCAGGAAGTTTTTTTTCTGAAAACAGCTGCTGCAGCTTAAAAAGACACAATGAGAACAGTGGGTGAAACAGTAAAGTGGCAGGCTGGAGACCAAAACCTCTGAGCATAAAGAGACTAAAACACTCTGTGTGCTGAGATTATTTTTTGGGTTGGTCATTGTGAGCAACTTGTTTCACAATCAAGTAGTAATCTGAGTGGTTTGTATTATTAGAAAAATATTGATAATAGGCGCTTTAAATTGAGATTATTTTGTCAAAATTTGGGTGCTTTGCAACCTTCTCTTTCTCCTTCACCTAAAGACACATCCACTCAAAACGTGCTGAACTCTGAAGAAATAGTTTGCAGCTGTTGTTTGTCACTTTATCCTTGAATGTTTATCATCTCAAAACCAGCTAATGGACTCAATCTTCACAGTTTTATTTATTCATATTTCCTAATCAAGCCAGTGATGTGCATGTCTCTCCAGTGTAGACTGTCCCTCAGCATCCCTGTGGCTTAAATCCCCCTGCCTTGCTGTTTTATTGGCACCGTGTATCAGCACTGCTTTACCCACACAGCACTGCCTCGACCTCTGGCCCTCCGCCCACATCTGCACTTAAGTGCTTTTTGTATCCCACTAGCTGTAACTGTGACTCTCACTGTTACTGACAGATCTTTAGACCTTCATTATAACAGAAATCGATGCTGATGGTAAAATTACGTCTGGCCTGCCTGGTTTCTAAAGCTGAACTGCAGCATGTCATTGTTACTGAGTTAGTACTGAAACAATTAAATGATTAGTATTCACTTATATTTTTTTATCTGAAACAATTATTAATTGATTAGTCACAATCAATGGAAAATTTCTCTGAAAAAATACAGAATTTTCTCAGGTTTCAGTTCCTCAAATATCAGGATTTGTTACTTTTATTTTTGTTATATCTTAATAAAGTTTTAGACAGTTGGTCAAAAAAACAGGCAATCTGAAGACATCACCCTGGCCTCTGGGAGTATTTGAATGAGGCATGTAATTATTTGTTAATATGTGTGCGTGTGTGGATACCAGCAAGATCAGCCTCTGTTTTGATTAAGCCAGTGGGAATCGCAATAACTGAAATGAAATTGAAAGGAACAATTGACAGATTAATTGTCAATGAAAAGGTATCTGCAGCCCTCCACCAAGTTCCTCTAAATAACCAATCAGAAGCGTTTTCAGCTCCTAATGATCTCTGTTCCCCTGGTGTTGTTGTACTGCAGGTGTCTGGAGGCGTTTTGTATCTATGGCAGTGTGGGCCAAGTGGAGGAGCCTTATGTCAGCATCACCAGGAAGAAGCAGATGCCCCGCGGGGGTCAGTCTGAGGAGGTTGAGCGGCAGGTGGGGCAGGCGGAGGGGAAACTGTTTACACACCGAGCAGCCTTCGCCCGCACCTCTGTCATACAGGCCTTCCTGGGATCAGCCCCCCAGCTCACCCTGCAGCTCTACATCTGCGTCCTGCAGAGAGGGGTGTCCATCGGTAGAGGTGAGTCTCTGGACTCTTTCAGCTAACTCCACTCAAGAGTGGAGCTGTCACCAATCCATAGCTCCTCTGTGGTGTGGGCTGATCAGCTCGGCGCCATATTGGAAATAAGAGGTTGGCGTTTTCATGAGTCAAAGTGGCGTTATGTAACTCTGACATCGAGGATGGAAAATGGTGAATCTCTCTGCCAATTGATGCAGATCTGGGGTCAGCCTGTCTAACTCTGTTGTGTGTGTGTGTGTGTGTGTGAGCCAGCATTTCTGTTCCTGAGAGAGATTTAGTAAAAGGTTCACAGGGTCAATGGAGGACATCTGGTTTTTGAATTAGGACAGAATAAAAGAGATCACAAATACAGTACATAAGTGTTATTTCCTCTGCTGCTGTTAGTCTTGACACTTCTGTTTCACACTTACCGAGTCAACAGCCGGTATGAGCTATGAGCTTCAGGGCCTTTTAAAGGGTAGGTTCACAATTTTTCAACCATAGTCAAGCGCCCATATGTACATGACATTTTTTTTCTTGCTGCTCAAACTGTACGGACTAAATGATCCCTTCATTATGTGCTTTCAATGTAAGTGACGGGACAAAATCCACCCGTCCTCCTCCAAACTTTTTCTGATGATAATTTGAGGCTTGAGTCGGCTGAGATAGACTGAACTGTGGGTCTCATCCAAAGTAACAGTCTTTTTTTCTTGTATTTTACTGCTGTATTTGTGTGTATAAATGGTGAAACTATATTTTCTACAACCTAGAACTTTCTATGCCTCTGAGCCGGCGACAGGCAGAGCTGGAGGCAGTGTTTCCAAGTTGTCCGTCCGTCTATACCATTCTCATGAATCATCAACATCTCAGTAAGGCCTTGAGGGAATTTCTTCAAATTTGGCACAAACAGTCACTTAAACTCATGAATGCACTGAGTAGAAAGGTCAAAGGTCAAGGTCATGGTGACCTCATGTTCATGTGACTGCGATGTATATCAGCAACACCCATTCACATTCACTTGGACTCAAGGATGAACATGAACTGTTATGAATTTGTTGGTCAAAGGTTAAAGGTCAATGTGACCTCACACAACACGTTTTTGGCCATAACTTAATAATTTATATGCTATTTATGACACAATTTACCATAAAATTATGAAGTGATGACATTTTATATCCAAAATTGTCAAAGGTCAACTTCACTGTGACATCATAATGTTCTGCAAAAACACTATTGGCCGTCATTATTCAATGCTGCAACGTGACTTGTTTGTGGAGGCATACAACCGCAAGCTGATCATTTTCGTCTAATAATATTGTTAGTCGTTATGACTAAAGATTTGTAATTTTTTTCATTGGCTTGTGTCATTTTTCGTGTATATTTGGTACCAGGCAGCTTTATACTTTGATAAATTGACTAAATTAGACATAAATGACTGTGACTAATGACTGGACTCCTGAGGAAAGGTTTGAAAAATGTGAACCCATTCTTTACATGATGGATTTTTCTCTCTTTTTCCATGTCAGGCACACTGATGGTGATCTCCCTCCTGTCCATTGTGTATGGGGCACTGCGCTGCAACATCCTGGCCATTAAGATCAAATATGACGACTATGAAGTGGATGTCCGGCCCATGGCTTATCTGTGCATTTTCCTTTGGAGGAGCTTTGAGATCGCCACTCGTGTAGTGGTCCTGGTTCTGTTCAGCTCCGTGCTGCAGCTCTGGGTCCTGCCTGTGGTTCTGCTGAACTTCCTCATTTTCTTCCTCTACCCGTGGATCCTGTTCTGGCAGAGCCACTCACCATTCCCCGAGAACATAGAAAAAACTCTGACCCGGGTGGGGACCACCATCGTGCTTTGCTTGCTCACCTTCCTCTACGCTGGCATCAACATGTTCTGCTGGTCAGCTGTGCAGGTGAAACTCAATGACCCGGACCTCATCAATAAGTCCCAGAACTGGTATCGCATGGCTGTGTACTACATGTTGCGTTTTGTGGAGAACGCCTCACTGCTTCTGCTGTGGTACATCTATAAAACTGATATCTACAAGTTCATCTGTGCCCCGCTGCTGGTGCTGCAGCTGCTGGTCGCCTACGCCATCGCCATCTTCTTCATGCTGGTCTTCTACCAGTTCTGTCATCCATGTCGGAGGCTCTTCTCCTCCAGCATGACCCAGGGCCTCTGGAACTGCTCCTCTCTTCTCTGTCTGATGTGCAACTCTACTTCTCCACAGAACAGGCCAATAGGAAAGGCCGTCCTGGAGCCGCCAAGCCCCTCCGCGCACACAGAGCCAGCTAATGACAGAAGCCACGACACAGCCAGTGACACCACAGACGACATGCCTAACGACACGAGTTATGACATGCTCAACGACACAATCTATGACATTCCCAGTGAAATAGGCAATAATGTAGGAGGTGGAATCAATGGCGACATTAGCCACAACGTATCCTGCAGTGCTTAAACCATCACAGTTGTCTGATGTGCCATTCAGAGGAACGACTCTGACAGTTATCACACCCTCTGTAACCTTTTAAGTGCCACATGGATCCCTCTGTGAGTTGAGTTTTTCATTTTAAATCCTGTGATCTTAACCTCACACAGTATATCCATCTCAGCTCTGTAATCTGTTCCTCCTACATGAAGCAAACGTGTCCTTAACTTGAGATGTGCCCTGGCTGCAAACATGCACAGTGTTCACTCGTGTTAACCAGCATGCACAAACACAGATGAGCTGGTGCTCACCCATCTCATCAGCTAACAACCTAACGCATCGTCCTGCAGCCTTTAATATAAATCCAAGCCCACGCCATGGACACCACCATTGCTTTTTTTAGGTTTGGAGACTGTGTTCACTTATATGCTGCATTACTGATCACAAGGAGCCATGCATTTGAATTGATTGTATTTAATATCTCTCTTAAGCATGGAGGTGTGCATGTGTGGAGGTGTAACTATTATTCTCTGGGGGGGGGTGAGTCTGTTTTGTACAGGTTTTTTTTTTTTTTTTTTTTGTCTGAGCCTCCTGCTATTTTTACAGCTGCAAGCAATCAGCTTTTTTACTCCTTGATAAGAGCTTTATCATTAACGTGCGCTGCTTCTGTGATGTATTTGTGCTCCACACATTGTCAAAGAACCCGTTCGGTCGCCAAACATGTTACTGTAAAGCACGCGCATCTGCAAGCGTAATGTTTTTGCACGTTTATAAAAAGGATTTAAAGTGGCTTTGGTTCAGCCGCTGAACAGCAACAGCTGTTGTGATGTGAAATGCTTTTGTTTGGATGCATTTGTGTTTTTCTAATTCATGCTCGTAATGTTTCTCAGCTCTGCGTCTGTATGTCTCATCAGTTAGAATATTTACACCGAGTGCACACAATTGTTTGGAACTGTAACCATTATTTTTGCTTTTTTTTATTTCAACCTTTAATGCATACTTGTGTGTGTGTGAGAGGGAATGTCAGTGTTTGTCTTTGCACTAACTCCTTTTTGCAATGTATCTGCAGAGGGATGACAACCTCGGGAATCACATGAATGCTTCTAATATTTGTACAAGACAAGTAACCTTTGAAGCCAAAAAAAATATGAAAAATGTATGGTACACATCAAACATTCTCATAAATAACAATATAGAAGGCATTTAAAAGATATAATCCCACTTAAAAAAAAAAAAATCAAAATAAATTTATATTTCTATGTGAAAACTGTGTGTATTGTTTTCTTTTTTAGCGGAGAAGCACTCACCCTGTATGATCCTGTGCTAACCTCTAGTGGACGAAAGACCAAACTACAAATTAATCTGCTTAACAAATCAGTCAGAGGACAAAACTACAGTTTGGTGAATATATTTAATGACTCCATGGCCCATGTGCAGAAAAATTCATAAAACAGCTTCAATGATCAACAAAATACAGTTTAATAGGAAAATTCAAGGATTGCCTCAGGAAAAGTCTAGAAAAAGTGCCTTGGTTGTTGGGACTGACCATTAAACGGCTCTATCCTGGAAATACAATCTGCACAGCTACAAATACAGACTAATATAAATATCAAGAATATTAACGCAGACTAGTAGATAGCATAAGTAGTCCATTATCTACTAAAACACAACAACTCATCTGAATGAACAGGCTACTTTCCTCTGCAGTAATAGCTCCGTCTTGTTTATTTGGAAATGTACTGAAGGAGACAAATGATAAAAACAAATGAAGTTTGACATTAAGGAAAGATTACAGGGTCTTGGTCAATTTATGAAAAAAGTTGATGGATCACAATATTTAGTGTTCACTTTTTCAAGACAAGAATGATACTTTCCACCAACCTTGCACTCTGCCCATGAATTTGTTCCCTACAACGCAACATTTTCATACAGTCAAACTGGTTCCAGGCTGTAGACTCACAAACCACAACTCTTATTCTGAAGATATGTTTTTCCTGCCTGTGGGGAGAAAACAGACTCACTGTACATTAACTTCCACCGGAGGGTCTTTATGGCTTCTCTGCGACAGTGCCACTTAAAGCGCAGCTTCAGACATGATGTTGTTAGAAGACAGAGCAGAACGCAGCTCTGTGCCGCTGTCACAGCGCCACAGCGAACACGCTGACCACACAGTACATGGTGCGATTCTCCCACCTGACTGTGCAGCTTCCTGAAGGAGACAAACAGCAGAAGAAATTATAAAGAGGTCTATAAGGAATTTCTCTTAGATTTTTCAATTGAATACAAAAACCTACATCCAGTTATCAGAGCTGAAACTATTAATAGTTATTTTTATCTTTATTTCTATCTTATTAATATTATTATCATCATCATAAAATTGGTTTATTTTATTTTTCTATTATTTTTCATTTTATTTTGGTACCACAAAACATGTCAAGTAACATACTTAGGCCTTGAATGCTCAGTCAGATCCTTGATCTTCTTCAATTATTTTTCAATTAGACAGTTTACAGTTTAGTTTTTAATAAGAATTCTGCCAATTTAAGGTTGTACGCTGTAGACAGGCAGTCTACAGCCTGTGTTTAGACAAGATTTAACATTTGAAAATTTTGCTTCTCTTATTGAATAAAAAACATTTTTGTAGAAAAACGTTCCTCTAATCCTGAAGTAAAAAAGTAAAAAGTATCATTCTGGTACTGATTCGGTACTGAAACTCAGATTTGAACAATTTCAAATGACACCAGCTCTAATTATAGGTAGTTTCTAACCGTCAGTGGCAGTGTCCCAGTAGCAGGAGTTGGCTGTGTGGAGACCAGCACCGCTCTTCTGCATGATGGTACAGTTTACTAGGAAACACCAGAGACCAGTGTCACTCACATGTTTACATACACACACAAGCTCTACATGTCAACATATGATGTATTTTACGACCTGGACTGTCATGTTACTGTATATGGTAGATAGCTGGCTCACCCATGTATTTGAACGGCCGTCCCTGTTTCACCAGGTGAGTCAGAGAATGCTCCACTATACTGGCCGTCCACTGGTTCACTTTACTCTGATTATAATCTGTTCCACCAATGACACCTTCAATACACTGACACAAAAACAAACACAGAGAGGAAATCATGAACACTGCTGTCACATGAAAGAGTTGATTTACATCAAAATACAGTTTATTAACAACTCCAGGGATTAAAACTCACCTCTTTAACTGAAACACTGGCGTCATCAGCATTGAAGACGACCTGCGGGATAATTGAAGAGTTAGGGGCATCTGTGTTGTTTTATTCCAGTTTTTGTAGGAAGAAACCACCTTGATGACTGAATTAGTCTATATTACACTCAAATTGTGCATAAACCAGGATGTGTCATTTACGATATCATGTTTCACATCCATGATTCTAACATATGTTGCACAACAAGAATCTATTCCAATATCACAAGAGTAATATTGTGCTTTAAAGTTACAGCTGTGTTATTCAATAATTTTGATAGTAAAATTTAATCAAATCTAATTCACAAGTTAATTAGTTATTCATTAAAAAAGCATTTCAAATACTATATGTGATATACAGTACATTTAACAACCCAGTTGTATATCAAATAAGTTTATGGAGAAGCACTATACAGCAATGGGGTCTAAGACTTTTGGAGAACAGTTTAAGATGAGCTGCTCTGTTTATGAATTAATCAGCCTGTAACCAAAGACTAAACTGAACTTAACCAGTGTGTGTATGTGTGTGTGTATGTGTGTGTGTGTGTGTACAAGCACTGTATGACGTGTGCACTCATGTCACACACAAAGATCTCTTCCTCTCCCTCTAGAAAAACAAGCTACTCAACAATGTCTAATCCTGAAGTGAACGTAATCCTTCTCACCTCCAAGCTAAATTGAGGATCCGGCAGGTTAACTTTTTATCTTATATATTTTATATTATTTTATACTTTTATTTATCTAGTGCTGGAACACCCTCACTCACACTCACTTTGCTCAGAGAGTGATGTATCACACAGCCAGGAGTGCTGTGTATGTACATCTGTAGGGGACGTGTATACAGGACAGGTGAAGAGAGAGACTGTATTCCTGTGACTATATTTGCTTCTCGCATTAAAAAGGTTGTAGTTTAACAGGTGGTTCCCAATTCTCAGACGTCAGACTCTCACCAGCTCATGAACACACCATAACAAAAGATATTATACCACTACACTTTCACCACTAATGAACTCCATTATCGATCAAATCATGTAAAATCTTTTTAAGAAGGAATTATTTGATAAATGTATGTGATAGAAATAGGCTGATTTCAGGGAAAGTGGGACCGTTTTTTGGCAAAACACGACTTTAACAGTTTGTCCACAGTTTTTTTTAACTTATGTCGACATAAATGCCTCCTCTTTTGCAGAAGTGTGATCTAATGGTTGAGTGACACATTTGTTTTAGCATTGACACTCATCATACCTGTGAGCAAACAATGCTACCAAATTTATTCTGATATTAATTTCTGGTCACTCCAGATTTTATCCATACAATCATTTAACTGAATTAAAATACGCTGCTACTGAATACAATTAATCAGCAGTTAAAGTAAACTATAAAAGAGTGTTTCATTAATAACAAATGAGCAGAAAATAAATTTAAAACTTGTTTAATTAGTCTCAGGGTCTGGCCTTAATAATTCATCTTTGGACATTTTCTCCATTTACTCTAATGGCTTCTGTTATTGTCCTTTTCCTTCTTGTCTTTACTCAGCTTTTTGTTAATAGTTTATTTTTTATTTAAATTCACTTTCTCTTTTCTCCTAAAGCGTGCATGTCATTGCCTTTAGGCTATTTAATATAAGAAATTAGAATTACCCCTGCAATCTTATTTATTTGTACATTGTTATATATTCACTCAACTGATTATTATAAAGAAATTCACTGTTTTAGCATTTTGATTCACTGTGTCATTGCTGCTCAACCTGAACTCTCCTGTCCCACATTGAGACATTAACAGTATGAAGATAGGTTATTGTTTCATAGTTGTTTTTCTTTGTCAGGGTGCAGAACATTAGGTTTGCAACCATAACTGTGACATTTCAACAATTTAAAGTAAAACTGATATTCAGAAATAACACAACAACAGGTTTGGTCATAAAATATCTCACGGTGAACTATATATGTGTGGATAAAACTCAAATGTCCCATGAAGCTGAGCCCACTTTGACTGATTTATCAATTCATTCATCAGCCCATTGCATCAACTGAACAGGCTGTTTCAGTGTGAGTGAAACACACAGGCCCCCAACTCTAACTGTACCTCACAGTGTCTGTTCACGATTTATTTGTTAATAAAATATCCAGCTAACAGTATGTAGATGTAAATGTGATGATCGGACCACACCCTGATCGCTGTACCGTTAACTACTGTTAGCTTCAGTTAGCTTCAGTTAGCATGAGCTAACTGGCTGTAAAGTGTCTCCTGTCGAAACGATTGCGGACGTTTCGACCCTAAATTTAGTGAGAAGTTATAACAAATAGTTTCACCTCTTCTCCAGAGTTATACTCCTCCATGGTTACCGCCACAGACACAGCTGTCTCCTCTCTTTTTTTCTGTCTGTTGTTCAGTTATTGTCGCTGTTGCACTTCCTGTCGCTCACAGACAACGAGCACAGACAAGACACTTCCGGTCCTCCTGAGGAAGCTCACAGCGCCTCCCTGTGGCTGAACACACACACACACACACACACACACACACACACACACACACACACACACACACACACACACCACGGAACAAGACCAGGCCCCGCAGTAGAGGGCGTCTCACCCACATTTGTTGTAAAGTCAGCGACATTAATACTAAGGCATGAAACACGACCACACAGTGACAAAAACTAGCAAACAAACAAATAAAAATAGGTGAAAAATAACCACTAAAAAACCAAAGGTGTACAAAAAACAAGCACAAAATGACACAAAGAGACACAAAACACCCTCCAGCATGTTGCCCCAGTCTTATGAGGGTCCCTCGGTCACATCTACATATAAGACCTTACTGTTTTAGTTCATAATGAGCTCATTTGTTATAAAGTTATGTTTTGTCAGATTATTGTTTTTTTTTGTGAGACAAGAAACAATTAATTGGCAAGTCAATCAACAGAAAATAAGAAAAAATACTAAAGTGTCATCAGAAACATGTATTTAGAGTATTAAATGTAAACGAGCCATCATATTATACTCATTATTTTTTATTCGACATATGCAACATTTTAATGTTGTACTAACTTTAAGTTGTTTCCCTTGGGTAGTCATAGGTTTAAGGGTCAGTGCAGCAGTCTGTCTTAAACCCGGCATGTATTCTGTGTAAACATGAATACACTGAACTCTCTTCTGTAAACATCCAATTATGGGCTGGGCTCAGACTTCCACTGTAATCAAATAACGTAAAAGGATGTTCTTAATATTTGGAAATGGGAAATTTGCTGTCTAATTGCATAATAATACAAAGCAATTAGTGATTAAATTCCCTTAAGATGATTTCTGAGATCGTGGACAATGTCACTGTAGCTGAGAAATGACTTTATGGAAGATAAAACACGTGAAATTCATAAATAACCTTTATTTAATCAGACAAAATCTCACTGCAAATGAGATTTTATTGCATGAATGAGAGACTTGAGTACTGCTGAAGAAATAGGAACAGAGATAAGACACACAACAAAACACACAAACAGCATCAGAAACAATCATACACTTCTGTAAGGTCAGTAGTTCAGATTTTAAACTCATCTAATGAGAAGAGTCTTTTGCAATCCATAGCAGCGTCCACTGTCTGAGAAAAGACACAAAAATGTTGAAGTGTTGTAAGAATCCATGTGTGCCTGTGATTTTTAACCCTGTGTACCTACAGAGTATTCTTCACATGTGATATTATACGAGAAATAGACAGTTTTCAAATATGTTGCTTTACAGTAAACATGTGAAATATCTGAATAAAATAGTTCTATATGTTCCTTTTATGACGCGCTGCGATGTGATGGTAATGGCTATATTTATTTATTTATTTATTTTTATGGGTTTATTTAACAGGGACAGCTCAAAGTCATAAACAGTAATGTAAATGAGCCAGGGTTAACCAAAGAGACAATGTTACATACTCATCCTTAAAAAGAGTATAAATTTGAAATAGGGCAGAGCAGAGCAACAAGGAAAGGGAATATTAATACTGCGCATGGCATCACAATGCTGCATTATTAACATGCAACACAGAAGCACAGAATAGCCTACAGAGAGCAATATACATTAAAAGGGGGCAAAAAACAAATTACCGTGACACAATTAAAGCAAGGTCAGCAACCTATAGAGACTGAATGACGAAATAATTGATTAACATGTTATTTTTAATGGCTAAAGAGGCTGCAATGATCAGAAACTGTGCGTTACTGTAATATCTATTTATTTATTTATGTTTTTTTTAATATCATCAGCCCTGTTTTTTCTTGCAGCTGCATACACTACTATTAAATTAGCTGTCACTCTACATAAACACAGATTCCTATAGGAT
Source organism: Trachinotus anak (assembly GCF_046630095.1). Lineage (NCBI taxonomy): Eukaryota > Metazoa > Chordata > Actinopteri > Carangiformes > Carangidae > Trachinotus > Trachinotus anak. Next base: position 12,107,899 of record NW_027273852.1, read on the forward strand.
CTCAGCAGGGAAATCCATAATACATAATGTACCCCCAGTGACAACAGGGAGTTTCCCAGAGCCCAGCACTGCGGTATGATGCTGTTTTGTTTTGTTTGTTTTGTTGTTTGTTTGTTTTTTGACGAAATTCTTCTTAAATTGAGTCATGAAGTTTATTCCATACAGGCAGCAGGAGCAGAAACAACTGTCGCATTGTCAGAAACATAAGCCTATTTGTGAGGATTGCGTGCATAACACACACACACACACACACACACACACACACACACACACACACACACACACACACACACACACACACACCACGCCCCCTCCTGTCGGGAACACCCTGGCTGTTGATTTCTGCCTTCAGACGGTGCTGAGGCGCACCGACACACTCGCGTACGGTCCCCGACCACCGGACTGACTCTCCCCTCCAGCCCGCCGTGCTCTGCTCTCCCGCCGGTCCCTCACCTCTGTCCGCGGCTGCCAGGTAAGACACCGCCGCTCTGCAGGTCAGCCGGCACCACAAGTCCGGGACACCAAACACCGCCGTGTTTTCTCTGGCATATGGCACATATGGTCAGCCGCTGCCGCTCTTTCCCTGTTGATGATGTCTTATTTGTGTCTTTTCCTTGTTTTGGGGGAGGAGGGGGGGGGGGGGGGGGCGGTCTGTTCACCATCACGACCACGACCTCGGAGGACTGAGCACACAGCAGCGGGGCCAGACAGCCCACTTCCCAGCTGAAGTTAGGCGCGTTTGGGCAGGTGCAATGCAGCAAAAAAAGCTCCTTTTCTTGTTTCTTGTTGCCTCCGCTGGTATCGACGCTAGACTGAACCTGCAGTCAACTCAGGTGAATTGAATAGTATGTTGCATTAATTAAGTTGCTCCAACAGCCCAAAACGACTGGTGAGAAGGCATGAAGCCAGTCATAAGGTTAGTAGTGATAATATGGAGGGCAGGCGTTATAGGAGACAGGCAGTGGATAGATTTCAGATATTCACCTGGGTTTTATATGACATTTCCTTTCAGAGCATTGTTGAGCAATGACAAAGAGTGCCTGGAGAGAAACCACTCTATATGTTAGTGTCTCATAGTTGATAATGAATTATGACCTTGCCCATGGTAGTTTAATGTGAAGTCACCAGTATATATCAGGGCTTTTCATGGATGTTAGGTGTTACTGAAAAGGTGACAGATGCACAGCAGTGCACTGAGGCACTGAGGCGAGAGCTGTTTCTGTTGTTTAGTCTACCCTCGTTGATATAAATGGGGGCGGACAAAATAATAGGAACACATGTCTGTGTAACACACAAACTGCACCATTGACTGCAGGCTCCAAAATGACCATCAATCCATTCGTTTTAGCTGGACGTACCTAACAAACTGGCAGCTGAGTGCGGTCTGGGGATGCTGCTAAATGTCAGCAGCCCGGGTTCGTTATCTGACATGATGTTCAGTAGGTGTACCAGGACCGGGGAGGTGTAGATTAGACCGGCTTCTCTGATGAAGCAACGTGCTGACCTCATTCCAGTTCAGAGGTGGTTTTTGCCTCAGTTTAGCCGGCGTTTTGCTTGCGTTTGATGCTCCCACTCACAGCACTTATGGGGAAAATGTTGGTGTGAGATCCAGTTGTGGGTGACGATAAAGAGACGGGAAAGAGATGGTAAAACGTCGTCAGCAGGATTTGAAGTCTCTGTTCAGCACCTGTAAATTGAGTGTGGCAACCTGAATTAAATGATGTGTATAGGATATAAAATTACATCAGGGTTGTAGGAGTTGCTGTTTTTTGTTCAATCCATTTAGGGCTGCAGCAAAGGTACATTACTGGTGATTGATGACTGATTATTATTTGCCTTTGATGAATTGATTATTCTTTTGGTTTATGAAATGTCAGAAAATACCGAAAAATGTTTCAAATGCTCAAAATGACATTAACGTTTCATTTGCTTGTTTTGTCCAACCTCATATCCAAAATTGAAACATTGTCATTTTACTGTCACATAAGACAAAAGCAGCAAGTTCTTGCAATTAAGAAGTTTGTTGTTAGAGAAATGATAAATGTTTGGCCTTTTTACTTGACAAGCAACTTAACGATTCATCAATCATTGAAATTAAGTTTTCTGGAGATCCAAATATCCAGAAAGAGACACTTGAATTCTTCTAATGACTGATCACTGGACAAAATGTGAAAAATATTTTAAAAATATATTATTTATAAAAAGCAGCAAAGAAGCAGCAGGGGAAAATATTTTGCTTGATGAAGACGGACTGAAAGGAAGAGTACAACAGGTGTGGAACATCTGCTTGTTTCAGCACTATTACATTTCAGCACAAATTCGTTATTTGGTTAAACACTAGCACAGATTGAGTTCAGAAAAAGGTTTTCCCCTTAGGTCAAAACATGTTGACTAATTCATGGTTTAGTCTTATTAGTTATTTGGCATCAATTGTTTGTCTGTACATTTTAATTAGTCAGTTTTAGCAGCCAGTGTGGTGTGAAAATACAAAAGGCCAATTCAATCCCCCACAGAGGCTATTAAACCTGTCAGACAATGTGGCTGCTGGCCAAAGTGGCTACTTACACTGACAAAGAAGCCACAGACAATATTTAGCCAACGCTCTCTATCAGCCATCATTCTTGAGCCTGGCTGGAAAACATTATCTCTGTGTTTAAACAGCTGTACAATGGCACTAATGAATAAAAATAACACCCATAAGTTCATATGTTATCGTTAGTTCCATTATAAAGGCCTGTAAGTGGATGTAATATTCAAGTAACCAGTCTCTTGAAGGATTATATACAGTATGAACTTTTGTTGTGAAGTGGTAAGGTATTTTTACACCCCTGACAAAGTTTTACACTGTTTTTTTTTTTTTTTTTTTTATGAACAACAAGCTTTTGCTGTGTAAGATATCCTGCCATACTATAATTTGTCATAGTGACGCTTCCCTAAATTGGTTCATTTGGCTTTGGCTATAAGAAGCAGATGCAGTATCTGCTGAGGCTGTTTTATCATTGTCACAGGGAGAATGCCTCCCTAATGATAGCTGAGCTCTTATATAGCTCACACACACACACACACACACACAAGGCTGGAGGCAAAATAAATGGGTGAATAAAGGAGGAGAGAAGCCAGGGAATGTAGGGATTCCCTTATTTCTCTACACGCAGGCAGCAGCTCATTCAGTGAAGCAGAAAGAAAGCCCTGGGGAGTGCAGTCACACAGCATTAGAGGTCTGCATTTTCAAGATTTGGCCAGACAGAATAGTGGTGTGTGTGTGTGTGTGTGTGTGCGCACCTACGTTCACACATACATGCATTATTATGGTTGGCATTTCTGTTGTCAGGCTATAGCTCATGGTGCCAGACTAATGTACTCTGCCGTACAAAACCAAAACACTAACTACGTATTAGTTCAAAACTCAGAGTCTGACTTTTCCGTGTCTGTTTCACCACCCAAAAATGTTACAGCATTTAACTGCATAATTTCCGTGAAAACAGCTTGTAAAATTTGCAGTAACTACAAAACTAAAAGCTCAAACCCCAGCTGAACACAGTGACAGCTGAAACATTGTGCTGGTTTTTGCTGGCAGTCACAGCATTAATGGGGAAAATATTGATGATCCAGTTGGGGTTGAAGATTAAAGGAGCTATTTGGGGTATTATATCTTGACTTGTAAACACAACAGAGGCTGAAGCTCTCGTCAAGCAACAATCACCACCACCCACTCCTGGGAAGAAGCCATGGTAGGTAGAGAGTAGCCCCTTTAGCCCCGTAGTGACGATGCCTCTCAGAGAAGATGTCGGCAGCAGGTTTTGAAGCCTCTAATTTGGAACCACTGGTTTAGATAGGAAGGTCTGCATACATGATGCATGTAGGTTCTACATAAGGGCTGCAGTTAATCATTATTTTCGTGATGAAGTGCTCACTTTGTTTGTGATTAATGAGTTAATTGTTGAAATCTTGAAAAAAATTACACATTTTCTGGAGTTCCATGTCCTAAGTCCTCCAATTCCTCACTTTCTGACCAACAGATGAAAGATTACAAAAGGTGTCGTATTTACAACGAGGTGAAAGAGAGAAAAGCAACAAATGCTCACATTGGAGAAGCTGTAACGAGCAAATACTTCGAATTTCTGCCACAAGAATCTCTTAAATTATTCACTTCACATTCATAGTTCTTATTGTGTTAACTACATAATCAATTGTCTAATTATTTTCCCACTAAATAACATGTAATATCTGGTAAAATTGAAGCCGTACTGAAATAACTTCTATGTGTCACAGCAGGAGCGCTATCAGAAGCTAGCTGGTGACGTAGCCAGAGCTGGTGGCTGACACTAAAGCTAAACTTCCATACTGATTTTACCTAGCTGGTCTGTCACTGAAAAATGCAAATTTTAATAAACAAACATTTTTAATAATCCATGTTACTAAATGAGGCGTTACTTTGCAGTATGGGCAGACATAGCTCAACAGAGTTACATCTAATCCTTAGAAACGAGTTGAATAATTTGTAGGCTCTTTGGTAAAATAAAACAATTATTGTAACATTTCTCTCTGTTTTCCAGCCGGCCTGGAAGCTTCACAGCCCTTTTCAGGACTCTGCTCTTGTGGAGCAGTACTGTTGGCATCCTCTTTGTTTCTCACATAAATCCTATTTACATTGTCCACTCCCTTGAAGTCTGGCAAACAAAGAGCTGTAACAGGACCAGTGTTGTGGAGATATACAGCACACATGGTCTGCCTTTAAAACATTGGCCGTATTGAATATTATTGTATTATCATTATTATTATCATAATTCCTCTGATCATCTGCATGATTATTTCCAGATTAACCCTGAGCTGCTGTAACAAAGCTCATCTATGCCGCTGCACTGGGTAATGTCTGATCTCTGTAGAGTCACGCTGTGCGGGGTTTCCCTCCCTCCTACTCACTTCTGGCTCTCTTATCCACGGCTCTCCAGTGCGTGCTGCTTACCCGTTTGGTATGCAGCCTATAGCCCCATGTGGCCTCGGAGATACATCGCGTCCCCGTTCAATCATGGCCACAGCGAGGCAATCAGTGGAGGCCTGTCCACACCAACCCAGCTGTAGATGTGGGAGGGAAAGAAAAAAATGTATCAAAAGCAGAAATGTAATTTGGAGGCAGTGCTGAGACGAATGACTCAGTTGAGTAATAGATTGTTGGTCAGGGAGTGATGCTTCTGTGTCGCCCTCTCTAAACCTCTAATGTGAATGGACACATGCCTCTGTGGGCGCTCTGTGCTGCTGATGTTGAACTGAACCTCTGAGGGCTGCAATGGGATGATGGGATACTTCAACCTAGAAATAAGGCAAAAGCGGACATGCACACAAGCACACAGGCAGGCTCAAAATAAAGCCTTTATTGAAAATTACGTAATTATTTTATTACCGGCATCTTGACCAGTGTGTTATGTGTAGAAAAGTCAACACAGCAGTGTGTACATCAAACACAGACACTAATTAGATTCATCGTTAGCAAGTCATGCACATAAAGGTGTATAATCAATAAATATATTTGAACAGATTAAGGCCAGCTGTAATGACATCACTGGGTGAAAGGAAATGTAAATGAATGTAAATGAAACCAGTGTTATGCAATAATGAACACTGCTGTGAAAACGTTTGTGTCACAATGACAGAACGACAAACTAAAATAAGACAAATGAGGCATTAAACATTTAAAGAACACTCCGTCAAATGTTTAACATCTCATTTTATCCAAATAATATTCAGTATTCAATATAGGTTCAATGATCATTTAAAATCTTCAACATTTAACATGAACATCATCATGCAATTCGCTTTACATCAGTTGGATTTTAGCAGCTGCTTTTTAGCAAACTCAAGGTGTAGTAACTCTCCAGAGTTTTCAACTGTGACGTGTTGGAAAGCTTTGCGAAAAAAATGCTGTAGTAAGTGGACCTTTAATTGAGATTATTTTGTCAAACAAGTTTGATTATCAAATTAGATTTGCAAAAGACAGACATAATTCAGTAATGATATTATAATTTTTAATGATTGTATTATAATATTATAATCATACAGTAAATGAAGTAATTTATGTTAAATTAAAATTACAATGAAAATGTTTCTAAATATTTTCGATTTAACATTAGGGCAGATTTTGGTAAAATGAAACTTCATTCACACCTGTTAACCACAATATCTTGATATGGGAGTTTTGTGAAGATACAGTTATATAAATGAATATTATTGAATTATCAGCAGGCTAATGCAATGTTAGAGGAATAATTTCTCAGTTGTATTATAGTTCTCATGTATTCACTAAATACATGTATTTGAGCTTTGAGTCAGATAAGAAGGTTGCTACCACTCATATCTCTCCATTAAATATGAAGCTACAGGGAAACAAGGAAATTGTTAGCATGACTTGGTCTAAGGGTTAGAGCCAGCGAGTTGTTTGCATCCTTCTCAAGTCTTTATGCTAAGATAAGCATGTTTAACGGACAGATACACGAGCGGTATCAATCTTCATCTCAAAAAGTCAGATTATAAATACAAGAAGTCTGCACCTGAACTCCATGTTTCTCTTCTATTTAGGGATTAGGCGATGTTTTGTTCATCATTAGGTCAAACCAAGCGCTCTTATCGATACTGGGGAGAAGGTCACCTGCTTTATGATGTCATTATAGCCGGAGACCCACAGGTGAAGGATTAAAAATCAACTCCTCAGTGACGTGCACATTTAAATCACATAATCTTGAGCATTGATCAGTGGTTTCAGTAGAATATCATGTCAACCTCACCCATATTTGTTATAAAGGGCAAAGTCCATTATGAAATGTCTGTATTCACTGTGCTGGTTCACACCACTGAGATGCAGTGTCTGTAAAGACGCACTTGTACAGAACTAAAAGGGATTTATTTTGCTTTTGTCTTCGACTTGTTTGACCTTGTGTTGGTATTTTGCTGTACTTGTTTTCCTCATATAAGCCAGATCACAAGAAGAGTTCATTTATTCATTGGCTCTTTTTTTTTCCTCTGGTAGTGTAGTTGCATTGTCTACCTGATTGTGAGAGCCATCTGGAGTGTCACTGAATATTGGTACACACAATCTGTTGTGTACTTTGTGTTTCTGTGCCCATCACTTTCAGTGTTGGAGGTTTGCTTTGCTTACACAGGTAGGGGTATTGCTTTTTTATAAAAGGGTTATAACTAATTAATGGGTTTGTAATTGTTAATAATTTGTTTATTAATGCTTTACAGATTACATATAAGCCATTAATAAGTACAACTTTCTGTTGGTGAAAATCTCTTTGCTGGTGTTTATCCATCAAATCCTCATCAAACTAACAAACTAGATGCAGAATATTTGCACCAAACAAGTTCTCCAAATTCAATGACTAAATACGTTGTTCGTCTATATATGTAATGTTTAAGTTGAATCTACCTTCTTCTAAACATGTTAATATTTGTGATTTAGTGACCAATTAGCAGACAAGTAAGACACTGACACAAATAAAAAAAACTATGATTTTTTAAAAAATTTTGATTGATTTTGATTCTATGAATTAACTTTCAAACCTAAACCATGGATTTTCTACTGTGCTGACGGGTTGTAGGGCTTTCACCACATTTTCTGTCGCTGCTCTGTGACATTCATTTCCTCACTCATTTTTCCTTTCGCTGCGAGGGAAAACAGTGTTTGCTCCTCGGTGGGGGCTGTGCTGCAGCTGCAGGCGCCGTGGAGCCTAAAGTAAAAACAATGGAGTCAAAATGATATTCTCTCTACTTAATCATTCAGTGAATATTAATTAAATAAAATTGTGGGTGTTTTGCATGCACAATACTAACCGAGGCCAAATACTCCTCCTTCTGAAGTTGTCAAAAATGCCTCAATTTTCGTTCAAAAATGGTGCCCTATTTGAAAGCGGTGCTGAGGAAGCAGCTAATTGAGTCCAAGTTTCTGGAGCATGTCTGATCTTTAAAAGAGACACATACGTGATAATTCAGTAATTGTCTCTGGCTGCTGAAACACAGATCCAGATGCCCTTTCTGTCAAAATGTTCTGTGCTCTGAATATTGGCAGCTGCCTGCTTTTTATATTGCAGATGCAGTTGTTTTGATACATTGCCAGGATTTTCCTAAAATGTGTGGGATGCTGAGAGCTGGCATGTGGAACTGAAAGTGTTTTGTTGTTTAGAGTTTCACAGGTAGCGTATTAGAGTGAATGTCACGGCCATCTGAAATTCACTCACCGCCATGAGCCTGTGCAAATAAACTCCTTTGACACCTGAAAAAACAGTGAAAACAAAGATCAAACAGCTGGGTACTGATGCTGTTTTTGTCTTGATGCTGTAGATAGATGCAGTAAATGTTTTAGTGCTCTAAACCTGGAGGATTCGATGTTCACCTCTCTTAAACAGGAGTTTTGTCTTTGCTGAAAGATGTTTATTCATCGATCTGTCCTACAGGCTCGGTCAGCCCAGACACCCATCTGTCCTCCGAGCACAGAATTTCATTATGCATATGTCTGCTTAATGTTTCAGCCACGCTACTGTTCAGTTTACTAAAACAGAAATGACACAGGGCTAATCTTAAAAAAAAAAAAATCATAGTCCATTAGCATCCACTCAGCTTTAAATTACACGTGCTGTTCAGATGTTACACTCTGATTAATGGTAACACTGCTCAGAACACACACACACACACACATGCACACACACACACAGAAGACTTTCAAAGGACCCCCTTCTCTCCATTAGCCGGTCGTGCTTTGACAAGACGAAGCACGGTGAAATGTGAAATGTGTCAGGCAAGCAGCAGTTAAACAGGGATGGAGCGCTATGAAATATTCAGACATGTTGGTGAAAAGAAGGGGAGCTCTCACTCCCTCTCTCTCTCCCTCTCCCTCTCTCTTTCTATGTCTCTCTCCCTCTCTCTCTCTCTGTGAAGAAGCAGCAGCAGCAGAGGCCACGACTGAAACTAGGTTAATAAGATCCAACCTCGATCTAAAAAGCTCTCAGCTCTCCTTGTTCTTTAAGTGCTCATGGTAACAGCATGAGAATATCGAACACGTGTCTGAAAAACAAAAGGGTTCTGCAAGGTGCGTGTTATAAAAGATCAAAGATGCACATAATTCTTATTTTTATAATCTTAGTTTTGTCTGTTGATGATTTCTGGCGAAGTTCCCTAAAGGTCTATTTCCCTGTGTCTTTTTTCTATCGGGAGAATCTCTGCTAACAGTAAAAATAAAGTTTTATTAATGATTTGGTTCCCTAAGACTAGATACTTCGGATACTCCACATTGTTTGTGTACATTAGGGTGCGTGTTTATCCAACACTCAGACTGCCTGCACTTGAGCCTGTCTCACAGTTTCTATCATAAGTCGAAACAGTGCCAGATCTGTGGAGCTGACAGCAGACTGTGGCTTGAAATCTGAACCATTTTCACTGCAGTTTTGGCAGAATAAATTAGCCTCTCCCACACTGCAGACACGAAAAGAGCTGATTTTAGTGGAAATTGAGGGAACAAGGGTCACAACTTGTCTCTGGCATCTCCATCACCTGTCTCACAGAAGCTCTGGTCCTCTGTGTGATTAATCACATTAAGAAACAAACTAACTGATAACTGATTTGCGGATGGGGATGGAGAAGGAGGGGAGGGGGGGTTACAGATAAGGATTCAGATGTTTGCATTGGAGTTGAGTGGATTTTTGCTGACGTGAGTAGAAAAATAAGAACAGCAAAGAGAACAGCAAAGAGAGAAAGAAGTGGATAATTATTTAGATTTGTCTCTGTGTTATTTTAAGAAAATAATGATTGTGTTTACTGCATAATTCCTTTGCTTGTATAAGGTTCATATTTAATGCAAAGAGTTTATGATATTATCAAGGATACAGCTGTGACAACAGAGTATAGATGTGATATGTAAAGATGTGTAGCTTTCAACAAGCCCTTTGTTTACCTGTCCTTTACTTACATTAAAGAGGCTGAATCCTCTGTACATTTATAATTTAATTGAGAGCAATTCTATTTTAGAAAATGCACTATGTACTGTGAGTGTTATCTCAAATTAAATATTTAAGATGCTAAAAAAATATGACACAGGGCCATTAAACAAGCCAGGGGCACAAAATAAGATAAAATGCAGGAAGGATGTTCTGATAATTTCACGATACATTTTAGTTTTACCGCATATTGCCAAACAAATTTGCTCTTATTCCAGTCATAAAGTACTGCACAGGTCATCTGAGGCCTTTAGAGCCACTATGGGTGAGTGGCCCCAGAGCAATTGACCCTGGTTGTTGATCCAATCATGCCCACAGGGTCACCCAGCACCATCATCAGGTCAGGTTAGAAGTGTTCTGACGCTTACGACCAAAACTAATGATGTTTTCATCAGCTACAGCTGTACTTTGTGTTTAGTGCTAATTAGCAAATGTTAACAAGCTAATGCCATGTTGATATCATAATGTTTAAACCCTAATGGCCATCAGAACAATAAAACAGTAAATTGAATATTAAGACTAATACAATACATCGATCTTATTTTATAGGAGGTAATGAACTGCTACAAATACAACACAGCAAAAGCGGCTAATTAAGGCTGGTGTGTGACTACAAGGTTAGCGTTTGGTGAAATGTGACTAATGCGTCCCGACCCCTGTAGGAATAAGGGGTGTTTTTCCCGTGCTTCCCTTTCTGCCAACATAGTTTGAATCCAGCATCACGCTGAGATGAACATGGTAAATGTTATAACTGCTTTGCATTAGCATGTTAGCATGCTGCCATGTTTCAGCTAGAAACAAGTACAAGCTTCTTGCTTGGCTGTATAGACTCTTACACCAGATACTGCGCAGATTGAGCCTGAGTTTAAGCCCAAACAGGTAGTTGCCCCCAACAAATTGAGTTGAATTTAAGGCATCAGTTGCTGTTTGATGCTCAGTTTCACTGGAGTCTGACTACTGTTAGTCTGTTATTCTCTGCACTGCACAAAGAATCAAAGGCTTCAAAATCTGGAAATGCAGTAATGTTTTGAGTCAACGTTTGTCACGTTCCACTGGCTTTAGACCTCCCAGCTCAGGAAATGGTCTGAGGCTTTTTTAAATCTTTAATCTTTTCATCTTGGTGATGCAATTTTAACAGATTTTTAACATGAGTAGGTTTTATAACATAGTTTTATGTCGACAAGGTGCATGAGGAACAACATGAATGTGTAGGAATGTGAAGCATATGTGTGGAAATGACAACAAAAAACCTGAACTTGAACGTGAACCTTATGTAATGAAACTATTTGCCTCAAAGAAGTCGATTGTGAAAGTATTCAGGAAAACATAGCTTTTTGCAATCACACAGTAATTGGTCTGTGCTTTATCTGGTAAATGAGGAGAAGAAAAGTCTCGCACCTGGTTTAACTGTCTTAATCCTTTCCCCCGTAAAGTCCCGATCTCCCTTTCTCTTCCTGGTATTCTTTGGTTCCATGAGTCACACCCAACAACACAACATAACCAACCAAACCAATCATCCATTTTCTGTCTCACACTCTGTGATGGCTCTGCTGGTCTGTTGGGAGGAGTGGCAGCCTTTTCCTGAGCTCATGCTGCACTTTCCTCTTAATTAGTGAGTGAAATATCACAAACAACCTATCAATGCCTGGACAAAATCAGCATACAGATAAGAATAATGTAGGAGAGGTCACTGAAGGTGAAAGCAGGCGAACGTGACAGAAGCGTCAGAGAGGGGAACTCTGGGTAAGGTTTTTAGAGGCACAAACTCTGTTGGTTTGTTTTTCCCATTTTCTGCTCCATTGAGCCCTGCAGGAAACTGTGCAGGCCCCCAGGCTTGATAGGTCATTACAGACAGCAGCTCCTTGGAGAGCTGTAATGTTACGGTGGCTGTGACATGTGCTCTTTGGCTGTAAAGGCAGCATTTAAAATGTTACTACTTTGAACAATGGTGGTGGTCAAACACAGAAATACGTAAGCTGAAAAACAAGCCTGGCAGTAGTGGAGAAAAGATTACTTACTAAAAGTAACAACATGCAATTTAAATATACATGTAAGTCCTCCATTTAAATTTTTTCTTTTTTGAGTAAGACTGTTCATGTATGAAGTCTTAAACTGTATATTATATTATATTTTTAGTTGAAGTGGAGTAATGATTTCATCAACAGTCAATCATATTTTATAAGCGTATTATCATCTTATATTTTGTAGTTCAAGTCTGCTGTTTTGTTATCGTCACTTTTCTCAATGGGTCAGTTTGCTTAAAATAAAAGTGCCTGTCAGATCATAGAGCAGCATCTGAAACCCATCCACCCATACTTTATTAAATCAGAATTAGCGACGGCTGCAGGTATTAATATTCCTGAAAAGAAGTACTTCACACGACCTGCGGTCTGCACTGTACTGAAGTCTTCAGTGCTCTGCTCCTTCCCCTGGACGGGAAGGTTAGTATTGTTACTCCCCACAACCTGCTGTCCTGAGCTCGGCATTTCCTTGTAGGGAGCCTCTATCTATGGTGGAAACCTTTTCACCCTGGCTATTCAGAGAAGCTATAAACACTTTTGCATTCAGACATATGAACTGGTTTATTCCAAGCAATAGCTGTTCTGGTGAAATCTGTCTTTCTTCTAGTTGTAATTTGACATCATCACCTGTCCTATAGACTCATAATCAGAGACAAAGGCCACATCTGGTGAGAACAGAATGCGAGTCACGATTATGCGAAGTGTCAGGCTTGACAGAGGTGAGTTATTCATATCTCTAACGTCATTGTCATTTCACTCACCTGCAAAGCCTACCGAGTAATTAAGATTTGCAATTGGATTCTGATTGACAAACCATGACGACTGTGTTTCAGCAGAGTTATTGACATGCAGAGAGTCCAGACGATGAGGAGTAGTGACGTGAATGTTTGCAGACAGATTCTCATTTGATTGGCAGAGACAAGGACAGCATATCTGACAGGTCTCCGCGGGGATGGGGGGGTGGGGGGGTGGAGGAAGTCATTAGTGCACTGCAGTGGTGCGACTATGTTATCTGCCCTGAGGTGTTTTCTGTGTGTGTGTGTGTGTGTCTAAGAGAGACAGACAGAGAGGTCACCATTTAAATGTAAAGCACACACAGACAGGGATACTTTCCACTTGGACAAACACGTCATGGTCATTGAATGTGCTGTTTGTTTAATTCTCCGCCCAAAACCATCCAGTGTCTTTTCCCAGAATCCTCTCCAGTCCCCTCCAGCATGCCAGATCTCATCTAGAGCTCTGTGTGAAGACGATGGTTGCCTATTGATTTCACCTCGCTGTGAACACAGGACCACATCCGATCTCAGGAAGTGGATTACACGTGAGGAGATACACAGCTGAGATAGCAGGATAAATGCTATTTGCTTCATTTCCTTTAAGCTGAGATAAGCTGAGCGAGCTGGAAACTGTTTTGAGATATAACAGCATGCATATAGACCTTCGTCAGAATCTGCACAGCACTCTGTTGTAAAAGACATAAACGATGAGAAAGATGCTGTGTTTGCTTTCTGTTTTATGAAGAGCACTTTGACTGTTGACACAGAAAAGCAATTGAATTTTATGTCTGCTGAGTGTTGTTGCGCTTTGATCATCACTACATCTGTCATCGTCGTGATATTTCCCCCTGGATTTACTACTTGAACAAATGAGTCAGGTCATTTCACACCCTGCCTTGTGTGATTCTTCCTTTCACAAGAGGCAATGGACAAGTAGTAGCTGCTTTTATCCTGAGGAATTCATGTTTAGGTGTCTTTTAAAATACACAGTCTCACCCGTGGGACACTTTGGCCTTGGTAGCACTACTTTAGGTGTGTTTTGGTTTGTACCGAGCTCATCTTCACACAACCTTGACAAATTATACGTTGTTCGAAATTCTCCTTATTCTATCTGTGCAAAGCATTTTAGGATTTTCATATCACTGCAATAGCTGTCTTTGATTTTGTAACAGGTTGGCACACACAGCAGAAAAGCCGCTCCTACATCTTCAGGATGTTTGTGAGGGGAAAACACAGCCACACCATTTTCAGCACAAGATGCCAGTGAACAAAACCCAGCTTTAGTCCAATGAACATGTTGTCATGCAGAAAAGTCCAAAACCTGCACAGTTTTGTTTGTGATTGCTTGCTTGAGTTATGACTGTAATCAAAAGGGTTTAAGATCAGTAACCTTTTTGTTTAGGACACATTATTTTTGAGCATGTGCACAAAAATGGGGATGTCTGTTAACTGGTTAAACCAACCAATGAGATATAAAAGCTGCACTAATCAATATTTTTATTTTAACTGTGGATCAAATGGCTCTGTGTAATGTGAAGGGTGTTGCTCGTAGTGATGACCCCACAGACAATTATCACCTGCAGTTCCTATTAGCTTGGAGTGTTTTAGTGTCTTTCAGACCATTGTTTTCATTTTACAGCCACAGCTTCACATAGTGCAGCATTTAGCAACTAAAGAGCCGGATATTTTCTCTGGAGTTAGCCTACAGGGAGAGGTTTATATAACTGGGAGTGTCTAAACGTCTCAGTGTCCAAGTCTAATACTTCGTTAACATCGTGTGGGATTGATGGCTGAAAAGCGAAAGAGTCTTTTGAGGGTTGAAAATACTCTACATTTACAACATAATACAATCCCATTTCAATTTGGGTTTAAAGTCTGGGAATATTCAATATTTTTCTATATTCTGTTGTTTTGTTCTTTCTTTTTCCATGGCAAAACCATAACCATCTATGTATTAGTCTGTCTGTTTCTGTCACAAATGTATCATTTCATTTTTTTGAAAGACTGAGTCATTTAAAATTACTTAGCACTGTGATATTCCTCAAAAAGTAAGTAAGTGGGAACAATTTTTACTTCCAGATTAATACTCATTCAGCATTTATGCAGCAGGATAATGTATGTGGGACTGACTCAAAATAAACTGTAGTACCCATGTTTATAATGAAGGAACACATCACTCAGTCCAAATCTGTTATATACATAAGATATATCAGGCTTTAACTACACACATAATATTTTGTAGTTGGTCAGTTCAGTATTGGTTTCGTTCTTTTCATGATATTTGTTAAAAACACAGAAAATCATTGTCCTGTTACCTGTTACCATGAACAACAGCCTTTGTCTGATGTGAGGTATTATAGCATATGCACGGATGACAGGTGGTGATTAAAGATGTAGAGTAGGTACCTAGACTCCAGAAAACAGCCCCTACTTGTTATAGCCCAGGGCTGCAGTATATCATTATATGTTATAATCTCTGGTGTGTGTGTCATGGCACTGGTGTAAGCAGCTGTGAAGTGTCATTATTGACCTTTATTGATGAATAATTAATGATTTCTACACTTAGAGCTTGCCTGTGTGTGTGTGTGTGTGTGTGTGTGTGTGTGTGTGTGTGTGTGTGTGTGTGTGTGTGTGTGTGTGCGTGTGTGTGTGTGTGTGTGTGTGTTGGAGTGACCTGCTGTTTAATGGTCAAGAGAAACGCTCTTCGCCACTCATCATCAGAGTCCACTGCCTTCTGTGTCACATTAATGATTTAAGAAGAAAATCTACAGCATCCTGTGAGTGACCACAGGAGGATTTAGGGTTATACATTAAAGCAATAGAATAGAGCCACGGTGCATTATAGGCTGCAGGTTTAACTAGCTTTCATCCCGAAGAAAACCATCAAGACAGAGTACTTGTCAACAGGCTCATGCAACTGCCTGTTACATGGAACAGGAAGTTTTTATAATTTATTACTGATCTGGACTCACAGCTCTTCATAGCCCTCTATCTAAGCATTGTGTGGTATTGTGTTCATGCTAGACGATGTAGCGCCAGGGGAAATTATCTGGAAAAACCTTGTCCTCCCAGGAGATGAAGAATCTGCTGATGGTGAAGGAGATTCTTCATGATTTATTTGCTGTCTTGAAGGGCAAAAGAATTCTCCCGAGTTAAAGATTGGTGCTGCTCCTCTCTGAAATAACAAGTCGGAGCTGAAGAATTTTCAATTCAAAGAGGGACGAGGGTGGCCCACATTTCTCGGGGAAAAAAAATACACCACACACCATACAGTGTTCTCATGACCTAGTTCATCCCACTTTAACTTTCTCTCAGAAAGGTTTTGTAATTGTACTCACACAGAGCGAAAAGGTGCGTGATCCATTCAAAGCTTCTGGGATATTGCTGCCCTGCTGCTGAGGAGAGTGAAGAGTGAGCAAGAGGAAGAAACATGAGCTGAGCAAAGTGCAGGATGCTGAAAAAGACGCCGATGTCTCGGTTTAGGTGTATTCAGGGTTGGGTGATATTTCCGTTTTATCCAAGTGCAGTAAAATCATATTGCAGTAACACAGTCTTATCAAGGAGTCATGACACACATTTGTGTTGTACCAATTAATGGTTCTGAGCAAGCTGTAATTTAAAAACAACAAAACTAATTAGCAAGACTGTGTAACATATAAAAGATGAAATGACACAATCTTCCTTCCGCAAATTAAAAAATGTGTGAGCAATGTCGTGCACCATAGCTCAGTTACACACAGCAAGGGGCTTTATTGCCACATCCTTACCTCTTGTAAGACCAGTACGGTGGTTAATGTTTGCTAGCACGAGAATCAGAGTCAGTTTACAGACTTTATGACTCTTATACTAATGCCACTCGTGCTGTTGCTATGTTACATTTTAACATGACCATTTTTCACTTGCAGCCGACATGGACGCTCAATTTAAAGTTTTGTTTGACACATAAAAAGAATTTGGTCTAGTAAAATGCAAATAGTGCATCAGTGTTCATTGCTGTAAAAATCAATTTGACTGAGGTTTAGCAATGAGCTACAGCTACTGTAAAGAGACAGATGTGTCCCTCAAGAGGTGGTAGAGAGCAAAACAGAGATAAAGGTGAGAGTGAATATTTGACTTACATTGATCAGGTGGTCAGAAACATGATGACAGTACCAGTGTTGCTGCATGTCTGCTTTATGTGTGAATAGGGTTCACCATACCAATGTAATCTAACAAATCAGTTTCACTGCTGCTTTAAATACATAAAATAAGATTTAAAAAAAAAAGCAAATGTCCTCATTTCTATTTACTTAGGTCAGATATATTTAATATGTTGCTGTATAACAGCTTTTACAGAGTCTGTTCACTTGGCCCTGTTTTTGTATATATTCGCTAGTTGTTCTGGAGCTCTCTATCATATTACATGATCTTCATCAGCAGATGCAGTTTGCTGAGTTTTCATGAAATTGTGTATGTTCAAATGGAAACAGATGAACATCTATACTTCCATGACCCTGGTTAAACCCCCTCCCTGCTGATGGATTGAACTGAATGTTTTTCTGGATTAAAAGCAGATCAAAAAACACACAGGGACCTTCTAACCCTGTTACACAGTTTTTCCAAACTTCTTCCATCTGACAGTTATTGAGGCCACTGTGCTCCTGGGACACTCAAAGCTTTGTAGAAAAGATTTTATACCCTGGCTCTGATCTATGCCTCATCACAACGTTATCATGGAGGTCTACAGAGAGTCCTTGGACGTCATGACTTGGTTTTTGTCCTGACATACAGTGTGAATTGTGGGACATTATCTACACAGGTGTGTGCCTTCCTAAACTATTTCCAATCAATTCAGTTTGCCACAGGTGGACTCCAGTCAAGTTCTAGACAGATCTAAAAACAAACAGGAAGAAGTTCACCATTATTTGGAGCATCATGTCAAAGGGCCTAAATGCTTTTGAAAATGAGACATTGCAGTTTTTGATTTTTAATACATTTGCCAAAGTTTCTAAAAACATATTTTTACTCTGTCATTGTCATTTATTAAGTGTGGATTTATGGGTAACATGTTTTTCATTTATCAACTATGCTAGGCTTTATTTTTCTACTATACTTTCTGAAGCCACTGTATATGGACGTTTAAGGGATCTACGTTCATATTGTGGACATTTCAACCATGTCACTAAGCCGTAGCCCTGTCTTACATAAGTGTGTAGTGGTTTATGTAGTTTATTGTTGATGATTTTTTTTCCCCATCATTTCCTGATTATAGAGGACAGGTGGATCAATGCAGCGCCAACAGTAATGCAGACGTTGCACCGCACCATTGTGGTGGAGAGGGAGCTGAGCCGGAAGGCAAAGCTTTCGATTTAGCACCCATGGTCATGAGCTTTGGGTAGTGACCGAAAGAATGAGATTGCGGCTACAAGAGGCTGAAATGAGTTTCCAGGGTGACTGGGCTCAGGAAGGTGTCCTCGGGGCAGACCCAGAGCACATTGATATGAGATTATATGTCTCATCTTACCTGGGAATGCCTCGGGATCTCCCTGGAAGAGCTGCAAAATGTTGCTGGGGGAAGGGACCTCTGGGCTACCTTCCTTGACCTGTTGCCACTGTGACCTGACCCCGGATAAGTGGCAGAAATATGGAGGGGTGGGTGCTTTACCTACCACAGAGTATCACTGCATAATGTAGAACGAAACAGGGAGACAGAGATACAGGGGATGGGCATGCTCCTCTCATTTACTGCTTAACTTTGTGAGCTTTGGTGTTGGTGTATACTCAGACGAATATTGTGTTATGTGCTACTTGCTGCTCAAGTAACAAAATCACATTCACACACACAGACTTCCAGCAAAACCAGTCATACTGTGCTGATTTCCAGTTAGCAGCATATTCCAGCTTAATCAGGTCTGACAGTCACCACTTTTATTTAGTTCAATTACATTTTCGGCAAAAACTAGGCAACACATACTTGGGGAAAACAGATGTTTATGGGTCTGATCACAAGAGCAAAAACATTGTGGCCAGAGGGGAAAACAAACATTAAAAAAACAAATCCCAAGAAAAATCTGTCCCTCGATACTTTCAGACTTTGCTTCCCTGTCTGTGGCTTTCAGAACATACAGACATAATGTCATTATTTGAAAAGATGAAGTAACCACATGAAACAGCTGGCCACTGTAGTTTTTAGCAAACGTTACACAAACCGGAGTAAACAGGGTATTTGTTGAGGATGATTTTCAGCTGTGGGTTTGGTGGAGTAGCAGCAGGACGGTGCATGTGAAATAAACTGCAGTACCCATGTTGGTCGTAATAAAGGAGCTCTGGTATCTGAGCTCTGTGATGTGTTTTTAATAGTTTTAAAAGAACACTGGAGAGAAATAAGTTATATCAGGCTTTGGCTGCACAGATAATATTTGTTAGTAACCATTTGTTGACAATAAGAGAAACATAGAATATGAACAGATTTGTCCTTTAAAGGCCAACAGAGCTGCTATTTACAGAGTGATTAAATACAAAGTCAGATATAACTCGGTGTATAAAGCACAAACCTGGACCCATCTGTAATGTCAGAAGGTAAAAAAATAAAATGAGTCATCTCCCACTGTTTTTTCCCAATGAAACTATTTACATTTGAAGGTTTTCCTTCTGAAACAACACTCCACTGCTGAACTACATGCAGCTCAGATCTGAGATTGAAGGATTGAAACTGCTCTGAGGCAACGCATGGCCTTGGTTTCTGACTTAAAAGTCACATTTTATCTCTTCCTCTTTCCAACCACTGAATGTTCATTAATGACTGTATTTATGTTCATCCCATGTTCATTTCTTATCCACATCTACTTCGCTTTTCTGCCAACGACGGCCCGGCTGCTGCCAGTACACCTGTGGTCTTTAATTGGCAGATTGATTCATCTGTCTGTGAGCTGTGCCACCTGCAGAAAACACACACTGACTGGTGGAAAAATGCCACACACTTACAAGAACACCAAGAACACCACAATGTGGCTTTGTAGCCACATGTCCAGGGTAGTGCTCAGACTCTATGACAAATGATCCATTAAATGCTGAAACAACATGAGTAGTGAATGGTGGGAAAGATGAAGACCTTCCTCACGCTGTGATGAGAGAGCAGGAAAGTCACCCTGCTCTCCTCTGAGATGTCATTAGTGCAGGGCTGAGAAGTTGAGGCATCAGAAGCCAAAGTTTTACTGTCTCCTTGCTCATGTTTGCTCAGGGCAGAGAGAGCGGCGGCGGGAATGTGAGCCGTGTGTACTCAGGGAGGCTGCGTCAGGTCACCACGCCTACTGCAGCACACAGATCAAACTATGAGACAGTGTTAACTCTCACAGCACAACTGTAATATGATGGAAGCTCAGATAAATATTTGTTTCACTTTGTTGACCTTGTTGACTGAGTATGAGTCATGTGTGACCTGTACGTCAGGAATATTATCTGACACGGTTTCTTGGCTGCCAGGAACTTATGTGCTGTTATAATCCGCATTTTTGATTTCCTGCTTTAGAATGACTTACATTTGATCTTACTACACGCTGCATATTCTCATTTCTGTCTTATGTCTGAAGCCCAGATCACTGACAGTGAGGATAATTGTGTTTTCTGAATGTTGACAGAAGTGGTTCAGTGGACCACTTGGACTCACACAGTCTGGGTGTCTGATGATAACTGGCAGTCCATGCATGTCTGTGTGTTTTAAATAGGGATTAGGAAGAAAGTAAGAAGAATGCATAGCTACCCAAGTGTTTGTTTGCTCTTTTAGCCCCACTGGCTCTATGGATTGCAGTAACAGTTGGTCAGTCCACCACTGCAGACTTGTAGACTTGATGCGAGAGAAGTCACTGTAAAAACAGGAATATTTTCAGACAGTATCTCCTGGAAGACATGAAAAGTGAAATAAATAGCAGAGATAGAAGGAGAAGTATAAACCAAGTGTACTTGAAGGAAAGCCTCCTCATTGGCTGCAGTGCAGCTGCAGTTCAGTTTAAGATGCTATAATGACTGATGTCATGATGTGCTTTTGGCTGCAAATGAAGCTGAGACGATATCTGCCGGTTCATTAGCGCTAATTCATGTAAAGTGAAGGGAAGAGGCGAGAGGAGAAAGGACCAGGATGAAAGAGACAGTAATGAATAAGGACTGAAGGAGGCTGGTGTGGGCTTATGCAGATCCCTCCACTCCACTCAATTTTTATTTCCCAACTTCATGCACACAAGCGCCGACAGAATTTTGTCTCTCTCCTCAGTGCCTCTTATAAATCTGTATATATTAGTTTGTGATCTTCATGGTTGATTTTATGGACAGCGTGGGAAGCTTATTTCTTTGCAAATCAGGTTATTCACAGCAGTTTACTTGTTCAAGCACTGCAGCAAGATGGAGAATCTTATCTCTCTCTCTTTGTGTGTGTGTGTGTGTGTGTGTGTTCATGTATAGTATTCAAAGCACATCATTTCGCTTCACAACTTGCAGAGACATCCTAAGAATTCAGAGCCACTAAGTATTTCCACAGCACACCCTAGGAATGACATTTTCATTGCTTCACACTGCTCCCTTTGGACCATTTATCATTTTCCAGTGGCAGGGTAGGGTTGTTGGTTCGATGTCTGGCTCCTCCTGTCCATGTGTCACAGTGTGTTTCATCAAGATACTGAGCTCCAAACTTATATACATCCTTTGGATATATGAAGATATAAGTTTATAACATTATGAATTACCCATAGTAAAATTTGTATATGTACATATATTTAAAAAAATATAATAATAATAATAATAATAATAATAATAATAATAATAATAATAATAATAATAATAATAATAAATGCATATATGTATTTTTTGACTTTTGGACCCTAATGTATATAATATCAACATATACTGACAGGCATTGGGTTGGGTATGTATTTACATATATACATCTGCAATATAAGCATACATATATATAAACATACACATTTGTATGGGCTAGACAGAGTTAATCAATTTTTCCAATCTCAAAAGGTTTTATGTGTAATTTTTACACATAGGTTTTTATGTTATATGTTCATAAATTTCATATATGGAAATTTAATATATGTACATATTACATTTGCATATACTGAGTGTACTTGGTATATGCACAGCCACAGCAGTGATGCTGATGCTAGATGAAAAGTCAGGGGGTCACCAAAGTCCTTACAGTTTATCCATGAATGCATGTGCCAAATGAAATGACAATCCATCTACCAGTTGTTGAGATATTTCACTCAAACCTCAGGGGATCGCCGAAGTCCACAGGCCTCCTCTAGGCACTGTGAAAATTTGCACCAAATTTCATGGTAGTTCTTAAGGACTGATGAGATATTTCAGTCTGAACCAAAGTGACTGATAAAAGGACATTGCAATCCCTAGAGACATGCTACAGGCATGAATCAAAGATAGTCTCTTTGTACAAAAGCATCTGTCAAAGACATCTAATGTAGCTGTGTGCGTTGACATGCAGGTGAGCAGATAATTAGCATAAGCCATGGCGTGACTTTCAGGGATGGACAGAGCTTTGCTAATGGAAGCTGAGGAATGTGGGTGTTGTGCTCTGAATGTCAGGCTTGGAGCCTAATTGGGAGGTTGTTAAGCTGCTGTGGAGCTGTCAAATGTCTACCAATTACTTGTGCTTCCCCTTGTAATCCTGCAAATCATTGTCTTATTTTAATTCATGCTTTTTACACCAGCCAAAAGACTAACACATTAACCTGGACTTCTACTGCCAATCCATTTGCTAGGTTCTTAACGTCAGTTGTATTTTATTGATTTTTCCTTGTGTCTGTTTCACATTGTCTAGGATTCCTGAAGGTGGCCACCTCTTGTCAGCTTCCCCAAGAAACAGAAGATTAAAGGGACGAACCACTGGTAGGGCACTGGGGTTCAGACTATGCCAAGGCTGAACAAACAACGACTCAATCATTAGCAGAGCAGAGACTGGCACACCTTGCATCATAATGTAGTTCTTCTGACTCCCTTCATGCAACATCTTTGTTGACTGTTTTCACTCCCTGGGTCTAACTGAGGGATCAATGGAGGAGGTCAAGGAGGACCTGAATCTCTCCTTTCTGCTGGAACATGAGAGAGACATGATCTTGAAGGTGCTGCAGAAAGACGAGAAACTGAGGAAACGTGAGGAGAAGAGGATACGGTGAGGACTTTGGTGTCACCATCGACAAATTTCCATCGCATTCTGACTTTTCTCTTGATGTCCTCCTCTTCTTTCTTTCACACAGGAAGCTGAAGAATGAGCTGCTGGAGATCAAACGAAAGGGTTCCCGTCGGCCCCAGGAGCTGGGTGAGCGACAGTGCGCTCGCTGCCTGAAGGCTTTGGGCCTGATTTTCGACCGTGGAGATCTCTGCGAGGAGTGTCAGCTGCGTGTCTGCAGCGACTGTCGCGTTACAACTCCCAATGGACGCCAGTGGAAGTGTAACGTTTGTGCCAAGATCTCGTAAGTGTGATGCCTGCTGGGACTAGAGCAGTGTTTAGTGTTTGGAAGAGGAATGGACTCCAGATGGTTTGGATTAGATGGTTAATGACACCACATCTGTCTCCATCTGTCAGGGCCTCAGGTGTTTCAGTGCTGGGATCATCACCAAAGCTTCAAGGAAAAATCCACCCAAAAAAACCCCACACTATCAGTGCTGTTTACACCAGTGGTTTTATGGCATCCTGATTTCTTTTATGTACTCCCTTCATAAGTATGGTATTTGGTTAGGATAAATATCTTTCTTTGTGTCTGTAAGTTAGGTCACAATTTCACAAACGACATCATATGCCAACCCTCTTAGTTGATTTTCAGTATCTATTCTCCCAGATGACGGTTTTGTTTTATTGAGCACTAGTGTCACATTTGCATTAGTTTTTTCTGCAAATGAGGCGTTCAAGTGTTGGACATCTACCTTCCCCTCTCCATGAGAAGATATTAGCCAAGTCATTGTCGCCATACAATCAAATTTGACTTCTTTTGGTTGTTTCAGCTGAGGGCTGAGATGTATCTGCTCTGTTTACAATGACATATCTTTTCATCCAGGTTAAGTAACTATGACAACAGGCAACTGTGAGCTGTCTTAGCGGCTACATAATGGCATTATTAAAACACTTTTTATTGCAATGATTTAGATATTCTTCCATTTTAAAAACATAATGTGTGAAATTGTAGTGGATGCAAATGCCTCCTTGTCTTTTATTATGAAATATTATTAAAATGGTTAAGTAATAAATGTAATAAATCTTGCAGCACTCATGGCCTGTCCTCAAGGCATTTTGTATATAAACCACTGGATAATATGCTCACTTGTCATTTTATTGGGAAAACCTAAAACCAGTGCAGTGTTATGCAATAGTCCTGCAGTAAATCCACACCCCTCACTGTATCTCAATGAGGTAAGCTAAAGAAACAAAAGCACCTCTCTGAATAACGCAATACAATTCAACAGCACCACAAACTGCCTCCACCAAAATGATCATACAGTTAAATCAACAATTCTCTAAAACAAGTTCAATAAAAACTGAACATTATAACCTTTATGAAGGTAAGATTTATTGCAGGATTGTTGTATTAGACTGCATGAGTTTGAGCTAGGTGTACCTAATAAACTGGAAACTGAGTTTATACTCTAGACAAAAAAGTGATGTGAGATATTTCCAGCTGAGCCACAATGGAAATTATTAGGAACTAACCACAACACTGCTGGTAAACATGAGGGTTCGATGTCTGTTCTCCAGAATCCATTAGCTGTTGGGTTTTATTTCTAGTCTCAAATCACTTCAGTGTGATCGATAACTGATCACTGACTGATGAATATCTAACAGCGTGAGTTGACCTGGTGTTTTGAGGATCTGAATTCCCAGTAAGCAGTGGACTGTGTGTTTGCAGGGAGCTGAAGGTGGTGACAGGAGAATGGTTCCTAGAGGAGCGGTCCAAACGCTTTGAGCAGAGAGTGCTGAGCAGTGACGTGATCAAACAGAACATCCTGAGCAGCCCGACCAGTGAGTCTGACCACTAATGTACTCAAAGTTGTAAAACTGTAAGCCAAACGATAATAAATACAGAGCACATTATTAGGAACACCGGAGTAATACTGGGTAGGGCCTCACTTCTCTCTTTCTGCTGCCACTTGATTGGCTGATTGTTGCATGGTGGTGTATGATATATGCTGATTGTATTAATGGCTTGTTATTTTTTAATCACAAGCCACAGACAAAAAGTCTACAGAGAACCTTTCAGCCCCTTCTGAGTCAGAGAGACCCGACACCCCGAGATCCAACAGGAGCGCAATTCTCAATGCTATGGACGGTGCCAGGAGGAAAGGGTAAGTTGTGAACAAGAGCAACAGCTCAGTTTATGTTCATGCAAATACATACTTATTCTGAATTTAGTGGGATTTACTTGGTTAATCATTACATAACATGAAACCGTGAAATATGCATGATGGAGAGAGCACAGCAGCTCAGCTCAAATTTAAAAGATTTCTGCGGCATGTTGAGGGCTCACTTCAGCACAAAAGCATTAGAAAAGATCAAGTGGATGCTCATTTGATTTTTCAGACCGTGAATGCATTTTAAAATACATTTGGCACAGCAACACAGCAGTAATTGGATTGTACCGGCTAACATCACTCCACATCTTGGCTGCACTCTAATGGTTCCTGAAGGCATCACAGAGTTTCAGACAAAGAAGCCATACAGACAAAAAGCAGACAAGCTCTGATGAACAATAGATGTTAGTGCTACTCTTCTAACAAAAAAAATGAGCTACTTCAGTTTCAAACTCTCAGGGAATTGCAATTATTTAATCAGAGCAGTGCCTGCTGAGTATTTCCTGACTAAAACATTACATAACCCATCATTAAGAAAAAAACAGTAAATTAACAGTTTATTCAAATAATAATGAATAAATAAAACATAAATATTAATCATTTTTACTGACTATGAGTCTTGTTTGCAGAAATGTTTGATGTTGAAAATTGTGTTCCTGCATCCTGTGCATAATTTCATAATGTGAAAGCAAATCTGCACATGAATATAGATCTCTGTCAAACTTATAAGAACAGTGCTCAACAATCACAGGATTCATAAAACCAGGATTTTAACAATCATGTAAGCATGGTAGTGAAAGTGCCTTTGGTTTGTATCCAATAAAATATGAAATACATGCATAGAGAGTACAATAGAGACAAATGAAAACAGACCACAAGACACATGCAAAGCAAACAGTGTTGTGTATTAAATTGAATCATGACACAGGATGAATGACTGTGCTAACTGGCTGTCGCTTAGTAGGTACACTGTTAGCTAAGTGTAGCTTGGTATACTGCTAACATCTGGCTGATTATAAAATAAATAAAGATTTTCAGGTATTTGGTCATAAAAAAACAAAACTGCACAAATAAAAACTTACCAAAGTCATTAAAACTGATCCTCTGGGTACCACATGTATTCAGGAAAAGTCAGTGATCACCAACATCAGTAGGATCCATTGCATCATGGCTGATCCCATAATCACCTAATTTCACTAAAATCAGAGAAAACCGGACTGACAGAAACTCACTTGGTGGAAATAATTAAACAAAATAATGTACGCACCAGGGTCATACATTTCTAACTAGAGAATATTTCCTTTGCAGGATGGAAGCTGTGGAGCTGAGTGACAGAGATGATCATGATAATGATAATAACACGATGATAATGCTGTAATGACTCTGTAATAATGGTCATGAGAGCATATCTCCACTGTATAGTAGATAATAGACTGTTTGTGTGTGTGTGTGTGTGTGTGTGTGTGTGTAGAAGGATGAAGATGGATAAAAAAGGCAGCCGACCCACATTGAAGCCAGAGAACGGAGTCGACAGTGTCAGTGTCAGATCTGTTTCGGATGGAGATGCTCAAAGTGTACGAAGCGTTCGCTCTGCTCCAAGTCCACGTTCAAACAGGTGTCCAACAACACTGACTATTATTATTATTTTCAAAATGCAGTTCCACAGTGTTTTGCCAGGAAATAAAACAAAACACACAAAGAAAGCCATAAAAATGTTTTCAGTGTCTCCTCGAGCAAAAAAACACCTCCTTTTATCATATATTAGGACAATTTTTATCTTTTTAGATCCACACTGTCTCAAATGTCACTGTGTCATCTCTGGTGCAGCTTTATATCAGCGTCTACAGCAAGAAACTTTTTCTTCCAAAGAATTCAAGCTTCAAAATGTGAACGTTTTCAGGCACAAAGGTTTGATCACAGTGGTTTCGATGACTAAAAACTTGGAACTGGATGTTACTCCATCTTGAAGGAACTTTCACAGGTGCTGAATACATGTTGTTGATGGTGTTGAACTGGTTTCTTTCTGGATTTCAGGGGCGGTGCGGTGGCCACCGAGTCCTCAGGGATGCCCACAGTACCCAACAACCTGCGATCCCAAACTTCAGACAGATCGTCCACTCCCAGCGACAACCGGAGGGTCAGGGTCAGCAACTGACACACACACACACACACACACACACACACAAAAACACACATACAGCAACACACTGGAGGTAACTGTCTGGGTTATAATATTATTTGAACAGTGTTGGTGTGTATTTTTGCACTCAGCCTGATGGAGCGGAGAGCGTTGCCAGTTTACCCTCCAGTGACAGTGCATCTGAGCAGAAAGCTGCCGGCAATCACAGGAGGAACTCTGGCACTCCCACCATTTCTGTGTCAAGGGCCTCGGTCTCATCAGGTATCTCCATTACAACTCACTCACTCTAGTTCCTTCTTGCCCCCCACCCCCACCCCCAAATTTAAGTGACTTGACTCCTGCTGTGGACTCACAGCTTCACAGCTCACGCACAAACATTTCAATATCTGAGTCACAGTTTGAAGATGTGTTAGTGGCAGCAGTTTCATATCAGAGGTGATGTTTGACAGTGTAATCGGGGCTGTGCAAAAACACTCAGGCCCCTCTCCTACTGCTAAGTATCTTGTAAAGGGTGAAATGATTCCATACGCCAGATGTCACGTCTACACCAATTACACTATTAACTTACGCTCCCCGTCACTTTCTGCTGCTCCTCTTTATCTGTGGAGCTCGCCCCTTTTTTAAGTATAATCTCCTCCACTTTGTCTCTCTCAGTGTAAAACCTTTTTATCTCTGTTGGTAACAGCTGCTAAGAGGTGTGTCAAGATTTTAAAGTGGCTCTGATTAGAGTCGTTAGCTGGAAACTGCTGAGAGAGGATCTCGACTCGCCCACAGATGTGTCCAACCATAAATTCAAAACAGTATGAAGATGAAACCATTTTGTTTTGTAGCACTGTATTTCCAGTTTTAGGATAGATTTTAAACTTCTAGTACTATAATTTCACTTATAGGCTTGTCCTTGACTATATTGTTGATGTGATCCAAAGATACAGTTTGTCCCTGGACAAGTCCTCTGGTCTTCAGACTGTTTGTAAATCTCAGACAAGACTTGCTGTAAAACTGCCTCCTGCAGTTTTAAACCCAGTTTTGCAGCTTTGCCCTCTGAAAGATTATTTAACACTTATTTACTCACGTTACTTTATCACTTACACTTTATTTTTGGCCATTTTAGCAGTAGGGGAACGAGCAAATGGTCCAGACGGCCAGGAATCAAACTCAGTGCTCCCATGTGGTATGCTCCCCAACCACATGGCCATTTGGTCGCCCATCTCTCTCTCTTTTTTTTCCTTCCTGTGTATGTACTTTATATATTTAAAGGATTATTTTAATATTTTGCGCGCGTTAGATGAGAAGACATCGAGCTCATGTCAGTGTTAAGTATAGAGTCAGAGCTGGAGGCAATTATTTGCTTCACACGTGGTTTGGCGTAAAGACTGGAAGTGGGAGGAACACATACGGTTATCTCCAAAGTTCAAATGTATGTCTTCGAGCTCTGACGCTTAATAATTAACATCTCATTTGTTTACACAAACAGTCTTTTTTCAGCCTTTCTGAAAAACACGTAAGCTAAAGTGCAATTAATAGATTAAACAGTGAGTTTATCTGCTGTATGTGAACTGCAATCATCACTAACCACGTCAACAAGTCCCTTACAATATCCCTGAAAACATACAAACCCCCCCTTAATCTTAGGTAAAGGTGTTTCATATGGTGCCTAGATATCCCTTAATGTGTTCATTCATTTAAAAAGCCCTTTATTATGAGGGGGAAAACCGTTCACGCCGGTCTCTAACCTGTAATTCTGAATCAGAGATATTGGGAATTTCTGACTCGGATATCTCCAACTTTAGTGAAAAGAACAAACTGTTGACATATCTGAAAAGGCAAAATAAAATCCAGTATTTTCACAAATACAATACATTCAAGGTTAGCATAAGGGCTAATCTTGTATGTTTGCCGGTCTAGGGAATTATGGGAATTGGTGTTTGTTTAAGGCAGCAAAAAAGTATATAAATATTGAGTAAGCAATGATATGATATGATCGACTCCCAGCCTTGAGACTCCCTCTTGTGACTTTGAGAGCTAATGTCAGGCGTCAGGCTTGCTCACCGACGATGTCGATTAAATTTTCTTTCCGGCTTGATCCCAACTTGCTCTCATGTCACCCAAACATAGGCAGCGATAACCTCCTGACATCGAGGCAGCTGCTGTTCTTTGAGCCAGGCACCGCAGTTGCTCGCTACTGACTGAGTGAGGACCTCAGGGCATGGTGGGAAACGTCTGACCTAAGAGCTGATCGGTTTAGATGTTGGATCAACAATGTGACATTTTGTTAAACTGAAGAAAATTTGATTTTGTTTGTGTGATTTTGGACTATGAAGGGTTTTTTTTTTCTGTCAACAGAATAAATGTTGTGTCAGTGAGGCTGATTCAATTTAAACTACAGACAGACTATGATTGTTGTAGTCAACAATATGTGTATTACTTCGCTGATTTTTTAAGAATCATGAGATCTGGAGTTAAGACCTGACAGTCTAAATATCCATTTTAATAGTCCCCACTGTTATATAGAAGAACATTACTGAAGCAACAGTTATTGGAGACTGAGTAAAAGCTGAATAGTTTGCTTTGTTGACATTTTATGAATAAGGTCTGGATATAAATGGTATGTGAGTGTCCTCGTCCTCTTTCAGGACGAGATGCAGCTCATCTCAAACGAGCCTGATGAAATAGGTTCAAATGTCAAACACGCTGCATTTCTTGCACATTAACTGCCAAGAAAATTAAATTATTGCCCTTTCTCCTCCTCCTCTGCATCCCCCATCTCCCTCTCCTCTCTCCCACACCAGATCACTGTCGCTCAGAGATGGATCTATCAGCTCCAGGCTCTGATCCCAGTGACGACGCCTTCAGTCTCAGAAGCCGTTCAGTTCCCGGGCTTAACGAAACAGTAAGTGGGATCAATCCATCCCCTCTTCCTCCTTCAGCTGTGTCCGCACCCGCTGATCACTCATTTGATTTCTGCAGCAGCTTCACCACAGATTCCAATCACAGCAAAAGGTTTGTAGAGTGAGATTTACAGACTGAATTTTCACTCCATGCCCCTTTTTGAATCCATACAGCTACTATACTATACTGTATTTCCATATCGAGCTCAGGGACTGTGGCTCATCGTGATGTGTCAGATGTGGTGCTGAATGTTAATTTCACTTCAGAGCCCACTTCAAAGAGCATGACAAGCATCTAAACGGCTGTAAGCTTAATACAGGTGGAGGATGTGGTGGTCAGTATAGGGGTTGCTTTGTCTCCTGTGTTTACCGAGTGTTCATTTGCATTCAAAGCACCTCACAGAAACACGAGCACATGGCCCTACTCCGACACACACATGATTTTAAATAAAACTACTCATTCATTCATGCTCAAGTTTACTGTAAACCCGACGACACTATGATTTTGCGCGTGACAAGTGAGTAAACAAATTGCCACACTCTGTCCTGACTTGTCTGATTGAATTTGTGGAAGCTTGCTGCATCCACCCACACAGAGCTGCTGTGTCGAGAAAAAAAAAAAAAACTGCCAAGTACAAAGACACTAGCCAGCTTCCCAGATGCTGTTTCCCTTTTGATTAAATCTGAACGCTGTCATCCGCAGGAGTTTTCTGATGAGGATGCGGAGGAAGACATTGATGCCCTGATGTCGGCCCACAGCAAGCCTGCCGGTCGACGCCTCAGCAACGCAGTGTCAACGGTAACACCCATGTTGAAGCTAGCGCAAACACAGTAATAACAAAAAATTGCAGGAAGTACTGTATGCTCATATGCAGCACAAACATGTATATACACACTTTGTATACACACATATGCTCACTATCACCTGATGCATGAGTCAAGGCTGTATGCTCCAGTGTTGACTGTGTAAACATAGTGCGAGCTGTGGGGCCAGGGGACAGCTTGTGTCACGAACACCTGCAGCACGCTTAGGAAGCCTGCTGCATTTACATAAACTAACTTGACTTCTAGTGTGATAATGTGAAAGATTACTGCTTTGTTTATGAGAATGATGTGTTTTGCAGAAATGTGTTTTATGTAGATTAAGTTAGTTTTTATGTTGTGTAAAGTTATTGAAATTTCATCCATAAGAGTTTTGGTCTTATTTGGAAATATTTGTCTTTTTAACTTATTTCTTCACCTTGAAAAAGTGGATTTAAGAGGAATTTCTTTTGTGATGCTCACAGAAAATAATACATTTAAAGCTTCTTTTTTTTAATCAACAATGGATTAAATGACTGTGTATAATGTGACAGGGGCACCACAGAGAATTATCAACTAACTGCAGTTCCCCTTAGATCTAAAGAGCATTTTGGCACCTTAAAGTCTACTGTTTTGGATTTCCAGTTAAAAAATGTACTGCTTTTGTTCACTTTTTACGCCTTCATCATAATTCTTAGCTGCAACAGGTGGCTGTGTTCAGTAGAAAAGCTTTCATAAATCCACAGTACACTACCTGCCCAGCATCAAACCGGTGATAGACAAAGTTACAGCAACTAGCTGGTGAACACAGTGGAGCATTTAGCCGCGAAAGAGCCAGATATTTCCTTCAGGAGACCAAAAAAAGAGCTAAAAGGAGAGGGAATATTGGACATAGATGTGACTCCTCTCTTGCTCCATATCTGATGTTTGAGAAAGAAGATAACTTATTGCTATATATGCAGCTTTAAATTTTGTGCGAGGTAGTTAGTTTTTTTTTTTTTTTAAAACACCCATGCAAAGGATGTAATTTATCAGCCCAATAAAAACAAAAGATACAACGTTACATCTCAACAACATTAACAACAACAGGCCCTCATGTGAACTCTAAAGCTGTGACAGCAACATCTCTCTGTTGGATCATCCACAGACGTTGCTTTAAACTGTTTTTATTGTAACTACTTTCCCCTTCGCAGAGAAACAGCTCCTGTTAAATGTGATGTTCTGTTGTTGATTGTCAAGAGTCACAGGGACACTAACTCTGGGAAGAGATGAACTGTCGAAATGTTATATTTCAATCTGTTGTACTGGGTTGGAGGCAGAAATTATGGAAATCTCAAAACAACACCACATAAAAACAAAAGCTGTCTTCGTGGTTACATTTAACAGTTACACATGTTAAATATTTACGCTTTTTACTTAACTTTCCCATGTTTACATTTAGGTCTTGAGCAAGGTTGACCTGGTAACGTAATGACACCCCCCTCAAACAAGTGTGCGGTGCTTAGTTTGGCAGAAAATCCAGTTATTCAAACGACCTGAATAATTGTCTTGCGTCAGGACTCATACCACCTTCAGCGGTCTGCGTTTGTGTCTGTGAGAGTGTGAGTGTGTCATTTGAGAAGTGCGTAGGTAAACAGACGAGGCAGACGTGCTGCCTGTCACATTTACTATGTCATCTCATAACAGCCATCAGCGAGCTGCTGTTGGTCGTATGAATGGAAGTGAAAGGAGATGACGAGGGGCGTTATACAGATAGTTCAATCTGTCACTGAATCAAGCTCTAATGTTACATGATTCACTTCATGGATGGTTTTGGGTGGATAATGAAAGCAAAACTGACATGGTGTCAGTGCCATTTATTTCACACTGCTGTTTCCATCATCTGTCAGATAGTGTTTTTTTTTTTAGAGAAGCCTTTATTTTTATTCTATCGATACCATTTTACTGGTGAGTGAAAATGAGCAACAAATATATATTTTTGAATAATGATCTTGGAAGAGTTAGGTACTGTACTTAGGCCAGGTCCTAAGCCACTCTCTATTAACCATCTACATTTACTGTCCAACATTATTGCAGTGTCCATTTCCATTTTATTATAGGGCTGTCAAATATTCAGCAGTAGACTGAAAAAAAGTGCTTTCTGATAACAAAACCACAGTGCAATATGTTGCATGTTACAGATGTGAAAATGATGAATGCGTGACTCCACAGCTGTCAGTGATGTCACAAAGTGATGATGATTTGTAAGTGCCTGAAATCTCAGTTTACTGCTCTACATGAGTCTTTATTATACAGTATAGGGCAGTTTGTCTGTGATGATGAATCTCAGTCGCCCAGGTTGTTGTATTTCTAAAAGCTGTATGAAAGCAACTGGACCTGCTTGAGGTTCTTGAAGACGTTTTTCCTCTCAACCAAAACGCTTCATCAGTTCAAGTGAAGAAGCCTTTCACTTGAGAGGTGAAAGGCCGTTCATCCAACTGCTTCCCTGGCTGCAAATACACACATTTTTAAGATATATAATAATTTGATAGAAATAGTAAACATCCTGGAAGAGCACACACATCGCTCTCATTTTGACTCTTGCCCTGTGTGCGTGTGTCCAGTCCGTCCATGTCGATTTCACAGCCGATTCCAGATGAGTTGTAATCTCTGTGGTTTCATCTGATAATCACCATGGTAACCGTGTGTAATGTGGTTTCTGGCTGTGCTGCTGTAGACGGGGTTTCTGCAGCTCCTCCTCGGGGGCCGGGGGTCTGTGCTCGGGGGTCTGCCTCTATCACTAACACATCAAAGAGCTCAGATCTCTCTCCTTCTTCTCTTTTTACGCCTTCCTTCCTCTCTCTCATCTCTCTCTGTCTCTTAAATGAATCGGCTGCTAGTCTTCCACTCCTGGCTCAGAGAGGAGGTGGGGGTACCTCAATGTCCCCGACTCGGATGCTGAGACTGTGAGTCTCCTCTTCCACGTTTGCGCATGTATTTATATTCACCGCTCCATTATAGAACAGTAAAGGTGCAATGTGAGAGCACAAGCATTCAATAATATATACTGATTTCTCCTGAATATACCAGTATGTTCTGAATGAACCTGCATGTTCAGTGTGTGTTTGTGCCCATCATTGCCTTTTTAATGTGATTTTAGCTACGTCTATTTCCATTAAGTCTAAGCCCTTCACATTAAAGTAGTCATTTATCACACTGGCTCCCTGCTGGAAATAAATGAAGTAGACTTTCCAGTAGAAGAGGCACAGTGTGGCTCAATTCTGCCTTTTTGACTTCTGTACTCCCTGGACAGGAATATTATTATCAGTGGATTATACCAGTTAAATCCTGTCCAGAGCTACAGCAGTCATGTTTGTCTGCTTCCCAAGAAATGTTCCAGACATAATTACCTGCTGTGGTTGTAATGGTCTCGAGTCTTTTGTTCATGAAATAGATTTGGCAGGTTCATAATATGAGGTAGAAAAATGTGGTCCTCAAGCTCTTTAGTTTGTCATGGAAGAATTTTTACTTTTTAAATTGGCAATTTATAAAATTCAGGAGGTGCAGACACACAGGTTAATACTCTTCACTGTTTTACCAACACAGTGTACACAAAGTTAACTTTCTGGATGGAGCTGGTAATAATAAGATGAAATTATAAGCAAGTTTCACGCTTCTGGAGTTTTTACTGCATGTCACTTGTTTGCATTTCGGGTTTTTCTTAATTTTCCCATCTATTCTTCTAATTATATACTTCATACTTCATGTTCCTTTTCTCACATTTGCCTCACATCATATTTTATGGCTTGCAATCGGAGCAGAGATGACTCTGCAATTCACTCAGCAGCAGAAAATTAATCAGCAATCACATTTCTTTTAAATCAGAAATGAAGTAATTAGATCCAGTTCCAGTTTGTCAGTTGTGATTATTTGCTGCTTTGCTGCGTCTTATCTGACAGTAAATTAAACATCTTTTGAGTGTCAGACAAAAAAGCGATTTGAAGATGAAACCTGGTGCTTTAAAAAATTGTAACAGGCATTTTTCATAAATTTGACATTTCAAAGACCAATTGATTAATAGGTTGGAAAAAATCACTGGCAGGTTGATCGACAAAGCAGTGTCACTAATGTACTTTTATCCTTAGATCACATGAGGGTAATAGCTCTGTTTCATGTCCTATCTGACACATCAAATCCTTTCATGTGCACTAACCTTTCCAAACACTGTCATTCATTCCTGAAAAGGAGACATTACAGACGTCTCTCAGTTTCAGAGAATAATTTGCATAAGTCAAGAATGATAATAATGTTTTATTGCTGTCTTGGCCCAGAAACACAGATAATACCTTGATTTGTGGACATAATACAAACTATAAAATTGTTGTCTGCGCAATATAACTGTGTATCATTGGTCCACAGTGCATGTTTTATGGATTTTTTTTGTTTTTTTCCCAGTAAACCTTATGACACTCTATATCAGGAAGGCTATGTTGTAATCTCCCCTATATGTCCAGCAGGCCACTGAATCTTTTACATCTTCAGTGTACAACCATCTGGGGATCCAGTAGTAGTGATGTAAAATTTTCAGTGGTATAGGCTCTTAATCTTACTGTGTATTACCACAGATTTTATTCCATTCAAATGCTGCACATGTTTTATTTCTACCATCTTTCATCACTTTGTCCACTTCAGAAGTTGCTGTTGTCTCCAGCTTTCTCTCCCTTCTTTTCTTTGCTTGTGTTGCTCTTCTTTCCCCACCTCTTCAACTCTCTTCTCCCGCTTTTCTCTTACAGAGTAGTATAAACAGCATGATGAGTATGTACAGTGAGACTGGTGACTATGGCAACGCCAGGGTGAGCGGTGAGATCCTGCTGAACATCAGCTACAGCTACAAAACTGGTGCTCTCAATGTCCTGGTCAAAGAGTGTCACAACCTGGCAACAGGAGACGAGAGGAGGCAACGCACAGATGCGTAAGACACACAAACACAAAACACTGACACAATGCCGAGATTTTAAGTGTTTATTTAATATATTGGGAGGCCTGATAATAACAGCTGATATTTGCTCATTGGAGATTCATTGCGGTATAGAAGGTATATTAAAAACAAAATACAGTGCATTCATTTTGGTTTTAAACATTTTATTTGCTACATTTTTATTATGTATTTCATCACTTAAAGAAAGACAGTTTGGGAAATATTCTTGTTCGTCAGCCCCGGTGTCGTGGAAGGTGTCAGAAACACTGTGATGTTTCACATCCTTAAATGGTTTTAACTTATTTGTAAAGCATCAATAAATTATTTAGCCATTA
Organism: Trachinotus anak; assembly: GCF_046630095.1. Lineage (NCBI taxonomy): Eukaryota > Metazoa > Chordata > Actinopteri > Carangiformes > Carangidae > Trachinotus > Trachinotus anak. Next base: position 12,144,136 of record NW_027273852.1, read on the forward strand.
TTAACAACACATAAAACCTTTTTAAAGCGTGCCTTATTAGGAAGTGATATGAAAATAATTCATTATGTACACAAACAAAGGGTTTGGATACATATTTAAATTGTATTTCATTACAGTTACCACTAAGTCAATATCAACCTTTTCATCTGGTGGCTCATAAGAAAGGGAAAATCGTGTATTTCGTAAAATGTTGGAGACATTTGTGTACATGAATTGAAGTTTCATATACAGTATTTTTGTTGTGTTTTTTATAGTTATTATTTATAATGATTTCTTTTTGAGTTGTCTGTTAAATATACTGCTGAAGTGATATCAGTTTGATGGATTGTTGCCAAACACTGACATTTTAATGAAAGAAAATTGATATATATTATTCTCAAATAATTATATTGATGCTGACCTCAAAATTGATTGATTGACAGTGTAACGATCTGCTGTAATAAAGTAGGGTCAGGAACAATGTGTATGGGATCTCCTGCAGCACAACTGAGTCAGCGTGTTGTTTTCATGGCAGTTATGTGAAGACTTACCTGCTGCCAGATACGTCACGACAGAGCAAGAGGAAGACGAGCATTAAGACCAACACCATCAACCCTGTTTTCAATGAGAATCTGAGGGTAACTTTCACTGTTTATTCGATGAACTCTACCCATAGCTGGATTCAAAGCATTTCATCATCAAGCTCATTTTTTCTTGTGGTGCACAGTATGTGATCAGCCACTCGCAGCTGGAGACTCGAACCCTGCAGATCTCCGTGTGGCACCACGACCGGTTCGGACACAACAGCTTCCTCGGAGAAGTGGAGTTGACCTTTGACACCTGGGAGTTTGATTCCCAGATAGAGGAGTGGTACTCTCTGCAGCCAAAGGTAGGAACCAGAATCATGATGTACACATGTTATCTTCTTCTTCTGTGTTATACAAACACTTACAAAGACAAGTGTTTGAGAGGAGTGTGAATGGTGTCTTTGTAGGTGGAGAGCAGTATAGACTCCACAATACAGTATAAAGGGGAACTGACGGTGGTGTTGAAGTATATACCTGCAGAGAAGAACCTCATGCTGCCTCTGGACCAAGTGCAAGGTACAGTCATAACTGTGATTATTTCAATTTAATTTTATTTGTGGAGAGTCAAATCATCAGTCTTTAAAGGGTAAGGTCAGGTCCTTACAATAGTAGAGACTATAACTGGTTTGCAACTACTTTTTCAAGGATTTTAGAAATGAAGGGGATGTTGGATATGGGTCTGTAATTGGATAAAACATCTGGATCAAGGGTTGGCAAACATAACCATAACCAATCTATATTATATTATATATTATGTTCCAACTCGTGGTGTATTAAACTGTGTCAGGATGTAAAATCAAACTCTTTTAAGAGAGATAACACAAATCTGATGGTTAAATCAAAAATAAAATACCTTGATCATATTCATTACACTCTTTATCAGGTTGTTCCAAAACTTAATTGAAGCTACACAGTCACCTTAGACCCCTCCACTTTTTGCACACTTTACTGTGTGGTAGATTTCATTTTGAATGGATAAAATTTTCATTTTTCTAAAAATCAAACTAAACTATTCAGACCCTTACTTCAGTACTTCAGTACTTTATTGAAGCCCCCTTGGCAGCAGTTACAGCTTTGGGTCTTCTTGGGTAAGTCTGTAAAAGCTTTGCACCTGGATTTGTGCAGTTTATCCCATTCTTCATGGCAGATCATCTGTAGCTCTGTCAGATTGAATGGGAAGTGTCTGAACTGCCATATCCAGGTCTCTCCTCAGATGTTTTATGGGATTGAGGTCAGGTTTGGCCGGACCACTCAAAGACAGTCAGAGACTTGTCCTGAAGACACTCAGAGTTATGATCTGTTTTTGTAATGTTATATATGTTGCAGGATTTTGAATATTTATTTTATATTTAAGTTAAATGAAAATTAAAATAGTTGATTGTTCTAAGTGTTATTTTAAAACGTGTATGCCTCTACATGCAGTTGTGATTGATTTGTTTTTGATTCTGATTTACTTTTTTCAACATTTTTCAGTTGGAGTCAATTTATTAACTTATTCACTCATTTATGGTTTGTTTACACCAGCTCATCATCATAAGTACATTTCCTGAGTGCATGTGCTTGTCTATGTATGTGTATGTCTGTGCATATAATTTCCACGTGTAAAGCACAAACAAGTTTTGTCTCTCAGAAGTCACATAAATGAACCTGAACCTGTGAGTTGACGTCTGTTTGTTATTCCTCTCTGTCTGCTTCTCTCCCCCTCAGTGAAGAAGGGATTCCTGAAAGGCAAGAAGACGAGCAGCTTCACTCTGCCTAAAGGGGGCATGGTTGAACTGCTAGTCAAAGGAGCAAAAAATCTAACTGCTGTCAAGTCTGGAGGCACTTCCGATCCTTTTGTAAAAGGGTGAGATGCCTCTTTGTTGTTACATAACAAAAACAAAACCACGGCCTGAATATTGTGCAGTAAAGTTGATTTTTTTTTTTTTTTCATTTTTTTACCCCAGGTACCTTCTCCCTGACAGCAACAAGTCAACCAAGCACAAGACAGCGGTGGAGCGACGCACAGTGAACCCACAGTGGAACCACACCTTCACCTACTGCGGCCTGCAGCCAGGAGACCTCAACAACGTCTGCCTGGAGCTCACCGTGTGGGACAAAGAGGCTCTGGCCAGCAACGTCTTCCTGGGAGGAGTCAGGCTGGGAGCTGGCACAGGTAGAAAGAAAAATATCTGGTTAGACTTTGTTAGTATGTGATACAACCTCACACAATTTTTTTTTACTCTTAAAAGGTCAATGTCTTGCACAGAATTTCAAATACGATGGTAAAAAACCTTTTGAACCGTTCTCTGTGGACTAAAGTGCTTGACAGCAACTTTGATGAAGCCGAATGCTGAATGTCTAATTCGTGCTTCAGTGCTTAAACCATAAAGCAGCCTTTTATTCAAGTTTAAAGAAAAATGGCTTCAGTAAAACATAAAAACCTAAATCACAGACATATATGTATATCAAACAAAAGTCCTGAATCTGTTCATCTTGTTTGTCTGGAAACCAAAAATCTTAAGCTGCACAACTGAGAGCTGGTATTCATCCTCTGGCTATTGAGGTTGGCAGACTGAAAAATATTCAGAGGAAACAGGTTGCTTGAGAGCTGGGTGATTTGGAGGAAATGGAAAGTGAGGCCTATTTTCTCTTCTATTGTACATATTATAATTATTTAAGTGTCTGTTTTCCATGAAGTAGCTCAACAAAACCCTGAAGTATTCTGGCATACAGATTAATTTGCTTCCTCAATTTTGAGTCACTTTACCGTTCTCTCCAAAGCCTGGAAAAGAAGGCAAGATGAACAATTTAAGTAGTATTTATTCTGAATATTATAGACTGTGATAGAAAGTGAAAACTATTTCTCTCAATTACTGTTCTCAAGTACAATTTTGATATAATTAAATTATATTAAAAATTTTGGGAAATGTGTTTATATGCTTTCATGCCAAGATGCGGATGATAATCACCTTCATGTTTGTACAATAAATATGATGCTGGAGCCAGTAGGTAACCGTAGCTTGGCATAAAGACTGGAAACCGGGGGAAACAGCTAGCCTCTCCAAAGGTAACAAAATCAACCCTCCACCAGCACCTCTAAAGCTCAAGTGCTGCTGTACCAGGTCAACAAATAGTCAGCACAAACCCCCAATATACGATCAGTTTTTGTACAGTTTAAACCCCACTTTCCAGTCTTTGAGCTAAGCTAAGCTAACTGCTGGCTCCAGCTTTATATTTCTCCCACAGGCAAGACAATGAAAGTGAATGTGTGCATTTTGGAAAATGTCTAAACTGTCCCTTTAAATTGACAAAATGTGTTTGTTTTCAAAGCTTGGATAAGAGGGCACGATGGCCTATTTCATTTGTACTTACTCAGATTTCTCCACTGTCGCACAGTACAGGCTTTGCCCGTGATTTATTCTTCTGTTATAGACTTGTAGGGTTGAAAATGTAATTGTAAAAATTATTTAAATGTATTTGTTTTTGAACCTGTGTAGATTGAAAATGCCTGTGCAGGATTCTGGATTTGGCTTATATGAATTTGTGGTCCCACAGTTGTACACAAACGATACTCTGTTCATCCTTTCATTTACAAAATTTGACATTAATTACAGATATATAGAGCCCTGAGGAGATAAACACTCCCTCGGCACTCCACTCAGTTTTTATTATTAATCAAATAATTATTTTTTTTAATTTAAATTAATTATTTGATTATTAACCAAATAATAAAAACTGAGTGGAGTGCCGAGGGAGTGTTTATCTCCTCAGGGCTCTCTGGTAGTTCTAACAAAGTAAAACAAATCTTTATGTCATTGTTTTTCCCCTGAAGGCAAAAGTTACGGGAACGAGGTAGACTGGATGGATTCATACGGGGAGGAACAGCGGCTGTGGCAACGCATGATTGAAAACCCAGAAGTCCCTCAGGAGTGCACTCTGATGCTGCGATCCAGCATGTGCAAACGTAACACATGAGCCGCACTGAAGCACAGACAGAGAGAATAAAAGAGAGTAACAGGGGGAGAGGACAAAGAGAAAGAAGTGGTGTGAGGAGAGAGCTGCAGAAGTGGAGCCACCCTCCTTCTCCCTACTTCTTTCCCTCCCCTGAGACGCCCTGTTCAAATCCCTTCTCTTGTCCAGAACAGCCAGTCATGCCTTACACACTCATCTACATGTGCCCCTCTGCCCTCCAAAGCATCTAGTCTAGACCGAGCACTGCTCTTTACTGCTGTATATGAAAAAAACATGTTGTATGTATGTAACTTACCGTACCTACCAAATAAGCACATGGTGTGACTCCTGATGTGTCCGTCCTCGTCTCTGTGATTCATGTACCGGAGTCATTTCTGCATGTAGTTACAGCTGACGGAGACCCTTTGTAAGGCAGTAGACGAGGCACTGATCAATAATGTAGAGACTTAGACATTCCCTTTATGAGCAACCAAGCTGCATCCTGAAGCACACAATGAAGCTGAGATTCATCCCCTCATTAACAGTTGTGTACAGAGGTGGAAAGTGACTAGTGTTAGTACTACTGTGCCATCCTACTTGACTTACTTGTTACTGAAGCAGAGTGATTAACTACTTAAGTAAAATAGTAGCACTTTGAAGATTTCCCAGAGCACTTACACTCTATATGGTCAGTCAGTCCAACACTTTCTCCACTCTCTCTCTCCCCAACTTTTCTGGCCCTCTCTCTCACTGCAATTATAATAAAAAGCACCAAAACAATAACTATAAAAAAAGAAATATCTCAACATTTACTGGATGAATTGGCACAACATTGTACAGACATTCATGGTGACCAGTTGGTGAATCCTAATGACTTTGATGAAACTTCCTCTAGCGCCACCATGAGGTTCACATTTGTTGTTTTTCATGAAATATCTCAAAAACTGTTGGATGGATTGCCAAGACATTCATAGTTCCCCAGGAATTAATCATTTAATACATCTGGTGATTCCCTGATACGTCTTTAGCACCATCAGGTTTACGACTAAAAAACTGTAAAACTGATGGCATTCCCATCAGCCTCAGCTGTCCTTTGGACTAAAATCTAATTAAACCTAAAGCTTAACTTCATCGGCATTGTTATTGTGAGCAAGAACAAGTCCCTGAAAAATATACTTGCAGTAACAAGAGTACTCGCAGTAAGTTACTTTCCACCCCTGGTTTGTCTGAAAAAAAAAAATCTGTGGCACAAAGTCTGGACGGATTACACAATTTAGACTACCTTCAATGTAAATTTACATAACACTGTATCAGTGTGATAATAGAAACTGCATGGTACTGTATTAGAGAAAACAGAGGTAGAAGAACAAACAAAGGTTACATAAAGCACTGATGATGACATCACTTTACACTCAGAAGAGGAAGTGCGATTTTCAGTGCATTCCCAGTAACCCCGAGGTGGGGGCTGTGTGTTATAGAGTGAGTCAGCACTGAGACGTCAGCACTGAGACTGCCTTCATCTCAAGTGGGGCCTAATGATGAGTCGTGACCATCTCCTTGTCCCTGTCACCCAGGGCTCAACGACCCACCATCCTGTGATGAATCACACAGTTAAAAAAAAAAAAAAAAACAATTCTCAAGTTGAACTCCTTACGACCATTTCTCATGTGGAATGCCAGTCCTGTCCGCTTGTCCTTGGCAAACGCTGCGCTCTGAACTCTCAGAGCGAAACACTTTCACACTCCACAACTATAGTAATAATGCATAGTGTTCACTGTACAACATATTTTAGATGAGAGACTCGTGCAATACCTGATTACTGAAGAAACTCTTGATGTACAGCATGTACTATCTCTGTTGGTCTGTTTTCCAAGCATCAGATTCACCGTATTCAAGCCTATTTTGTCCCAAATGTGTTACAGGAATATTTTGAAATAAACACATCTTTCCATAGACTGACTGTTTGCTTTTTTATGATTTTATTTATTTATTCATTTATTTTTCCAACACTATTTTCAGGCTTTATGACTGAAGGACCCATGTTTAAAACCATTTTTGTCCTTAAAGAAAATATAGTTTTTGGAAATAAATTGTTGACAGAAACAATTATAATTTCCCACAAATTGCTTGCAAGTGTTAGAAATCTTAAGTTAACTGATTACGTTGATATCAGAAAAAAGTGGTAAATATTTATCTATCAGTAAATCTTTATCTTTTTTGCCCACAACATGGCCAGTTAATGGATCATTATAATAATTACTGATTAATTTGTCAATCAGTTTATTGCTTATTTCTTTCTAGAAAAAAAACCTTTAAAACCCAAACTACTGTACCTTCAGGACCCATCATCACCATTTGAACGATGCTTAACAACAACTCTGCCTTAATGGTATCTGACAAGTCAGGGAAATATCTAGACTCAGAATAAAATCCAAGTAATTGCTTTTACATAAGACATAAAAGGCAAAAAAAAAATTGTTTTGGGTTAAACCATCTGGTAGAGGTGGGGACCATTTGCACACATTCATCCAAAGAGAAACTTTTAAACATAACAACAGTATTTCCAGGCCTGATCTTTATGTGTTAATTCAACATAGATGAACTGATGCAGAGTATATTTTTCATTTAAGTCGATAACATAATCCACCTGTTGTCCCAATTATCCAATCCGAGCACATCTATGAATGAATGCATAAAAAGGTCAGGCTCAGGTGTTGTCTCTTTTTTTTATTTTTTCTTTGGTTCATTAACAACCAAACCCTGAAACCTAAAGTTAATCTTAACTCCACACACTGCTGCTCCTTTACAAGTGTCTGAAGTTTGTTCTTTGGCTCATTTAAACGTTCTTTTTATGAGCACCAATGTTGTAGCAACCATCAAAGCTATCAATTATGACTGGTTAATGTAGGAAGGTCTGTCCGAAACACCATGCCCAAACAAAGACCATGACTCCCTAACAGCGAGCTGGGTGTTCATTACAGAGGGGAAAAAACATCATTCCCTCACAAGAGGCTCCACTGGGTTTTTGGACTGGCAAGAGAAGAAAGGAGTCTTCAGGCGCGCTAGCATCTCTGTGAGGCTGTAATTAGGCACAGTGGTGCTCAAAATGCTTCTGTCAGCCTCATAATGTGCTCAAATGCAAAGATGCTGTTGAGCAGTAGTAATGTTTATCATGTTCACAACATAAGTTCAGCATTTGTTGAACAACAGCGACCTCTAAATATAGCTGAGGCTGAAGGAAATTAAAAAAAAAAAAAAAACTTTAGAAACTTTTTAAAACATTAGATATATCGTTGTAAATTTTAGACAAACTATCTTTCTGTTGATGCAGCCAAGATATTCATGCATACGATCTTTTCCTACATGTCCTATTCTGTCAGCAGGCTGGAGAAACAATCATTAAACCACTCAAAGCCTTTATAAACAAACCTTAAAAATGTAGATAAAAAGCCAGTCCATCATCATCAGTTGGATTTAAGGGAACATCATCTTCTGAGCTTTGAGAATTTCAGATTATATTCAAATTTCAAAATAAATCTTATGTATAAAATCTGTAAAAAATTTAAATTTGGATCTGATTCCACTATGCGACTTTGTTTAGTTTTGTTCTGCCATAAGAGACTGTATTGTACTTACATATTGCACCACATCTAGACAGTCAGTATTCAATGTGAAAGTGGAACAGATGACATAAAGAATTTCTATCAGTAGCTTTACAGCAAAATTGAAAAATCAGCAATGAAAATGCTAAACTCTGTCACCACTGACTTTGCATTTTATTAGCTTTGCTTTGTATGCAAATATCCTTGTGTGTGTGGATGTGTTGTACTACTGTGTGTGACTTTGTATTGTGCGTTTTGTCATGTTTCTCTAGTTTGTGTAGTGCTGCTCTGTCAGTGTGCATATGTTTAAATTGTGACCTGCAGAGGCACTGCAGATGACAATTAGCTTTCAGCTAACTCAGCAGCACATCAAGTGGTGACCTTTATGCTTAATATTGTGCATGGCCCTAAAAACAAATACAACACATGAATTAGTTTTGCAGGTATATGTTCATAAACCAAAGTAATAGACAAATTCAAATTTTGGCCTGGTGCTGGTGCTTTGATCCTAATATTGTGTTAAGCTATCAAATAGTTGTCAAAACATTTCAGTGAAAGACAAACATATCAATCTTGTGGTGGCGCTGGAGGAAAAGTCAGGGGATCACCAAAGTCATTGGGATTCACTGACCTTTAATCATCAACACAATGTTGTGCTAATCCATGCAGTAGATGTTGATATGTCACTGGATAAGTGAAAACCTCGACCGAGCGGTTGTGCTAGAGGAAATGCCAGAGGATCATGAGAGTCAGTAGGAGCCATCCTCGAGGAGCCATGAAAATCTGTAGAAAAATTCCAACTTAATTCATCCAATAGTTGTTTAGATATTTCAGTCTGGACTGAAGCGGTGGACTGACTGAGCGACAGACTGACTTTGAGCCACTAGCTTAAGCTAAAGATGCTGAACATTTGATGGTTCCAGCTTCTCAAGTGGGAGGATTTCCTGCTTTTCTTTGGGTTTCTTTTTTTGTTTGCTGCTAGTGCTACAAGTTTGTTTCCATTAATGACAAATCGATTCAGTAACTGAAAGTATACTTCAGGTTGAAATGTTTTTTTTCTGCTGGTACTTTTTTTTTGTTTTGTTTTTTTTTTAAGAAAGTGCATCCTTTGCCTCTCCTCCAGTCTCTTGCACTCACACTGACACAGTGAAGATCACATCCTCCGTGAAGACATATTTAATCAGTGTCTTGTAAATTCTGACGTAGATGTACAGATGCACTGTACACAACACACAGAGAGTGTCAGAGTACATCATTACTAGAGGAATAAGACATAAATATTAGACAGGTGAAAAGTTTTCCAGTTCATACAGTAAAAAGACTTTTTGTACAAAATAGTAAAACATATTTCTGATTTGAAAATATTAATAATAATAATAAAACATATACAGAAAGACGAGACTCAGGAATCAATATGATTGTAATGTACTGTATGACCCATTCCATTTAGTAACCTCTTTCAATAAATCTGCTTGCTTCAGATCAGCACCATGACTGGCATCCAAACTTTTGATGGCACACACACTTTACACGCATACACACACAGGCACACAGACACACTCACACCTTCAGGATACAGGATTGAATGAGTTCAGGTAGGAGTGTGTGACATGTGGATAGAAACAGAAGATCAGAGCAGGTCCTGTCTGCTGTGACTGGGGGAGGAAAAGGATCAAAGATGGCTGACAGTCCATTAGAAGTGCACTGAAGGGCCGGGGAGCTTTATGATTGACAGGTCTGACCCGCCTCCTGCTGTAGCAACATCTCGTCCTTGCGCATGGGGAAAGTGTCGATGGTGGTGAATAATTCGGCCGCCGTGATCGGGAACGGGTAACGTTGCTTGTCCATGCCCTGCTTGTCTACCAGCACCATTTGGAAAGACCTTTGTGGGATCTGGAGCAGTAACCTAGGAAACACGTCAGCTCAGTAAGCAGCTGTGGAGAGTGTGCATGAGCGCGCGTGTGCATGTGTGTATGTACCTGAGCTGCAGGGCCAGTCCTGGGGGGAGCAGCCTGTGTCGAATTCGTCCAATCTGTGCTGGGTAAGTCCCAACCAGCTCAATTACTGTCACATGCCTCAGGTCCAGTCCACACTGAGCGTGCTGTTCCCACAAGAGACAGAAGGAGACAGACTGATCCATGAGTTTCAAAGCTTTGGTATCGATTCCTGTGCAAGCAAAACAAAACCCATTTTTGCTTGAAAAATGAAAAATGAATGACTGTCAAAATAGTGATGAACAGCAACTCCAGATAACCGAACTACCTGACAGATTACTGTCAGACAGACAGTTTGTCCTTTCACATTGGTTTGTCTTTCAGCTGATAACCCACTCACTCTGAAAGATCAGGCGTTTAAAGACAGCTCTGACTGAAACATCCAGCTCCAGAGCAGCCTTATCAGAGCCAGTGTCACTATCATTTCTTCATCGCCTTGACATTTTCTCTGCATCGAGACGCCCTCCCTCCTTTTTATTTGGCTCGCTGCTTTGTTCTACTTAGGCAGCTGAGCGAGAAAGAAAACCAAACACACTGTCGTCCTCTTTGTGAGCAGCATTAAAGAGGACACAAATCACTGCAGTATTGACTTCTATCGCTTCTTCACTCCTGCTCTTCCCTCCATCTCTGTCACCCCACATACCACCCATGTTCCCTTTGTGTGTCGTGCCTCACCTGTAAGTTAGTCATCTGGAAGCGATAATTATGATTGGCAGCCGTTGGTGCTGAGATAATGAGAAGCCGTCGCTTCTCATAGAACTGGTCCAGCAGTGCAGCAGCCGTCCGCACTCCCACGTTAATGTTCATGGCTGCAATGACATTGAATGTACAATTAAGTGATATTATACAAAGTGTCAGTTTCAGTTTCAGTTTCAAGTCTTATTGTCACGGACAGGTAACAATGAACATCATTAACAGTAATGAAATTCTTGGACTCAGAGCCCCCTCAAATGTTGCAAAGTGAAAAACAAATATTGCACATAAAAAACACCTAACATTTAAGTAAAATAAAATAGTAGAGTGGTAAAATAAATACTGCACATGTACTGTGTGTACACGTACAGTAGTGTACGTGTACACACAGTACACACAGTACAAGAACAGACTATTTATTACAGCACAATATTACAGCGAGATGCTGCGAAATTTTATTCTTTTTGGCTGTTCAGCAGATGAAATCAAACAAGAAACCCATGCACCATCAGTAGTGTATTCCACAGTGAACTAAACATGTATTAATTGCTGATGGTCTGCTGCACAAAAGCTGCAAAACAGTCTCTCCCATCCACTACGTTTTCCTGTCTTACAGACACGGACATTCAATAGCACGGTGTCCAGTATAGATTTTTCAGATCGATGGAGGGCAGAGGGGGCCATTTTCACCTCCACTGAGCTTCTCACAGGGAACCAGTTTAGTACATAGAGGCAAAGTTTATTTAATATTGTTCTGTTTATTGCTACAGTGGAACAAGACAGTAGCTACATACAAAATAAAAATAACTGGGAGTCTAAGTAACCCAATCAGATGCTAGAATGTAACCCAAATTTTCATTGGGGGATTGTATTGTTGAAAAAAAAAAGTACATGTCATTACTGATGTAAATACTTGGAAAAAAGACAAGTTATCAGTGGATTTGAACCCAAAATAGAGAGTTAAAAATAAAACCAGATCTAACAGGAGTCCGCTGGAGGACATGTGGTGAGCAATTCACAAACTATCTGCCAGTTTACTGTTTGTATCCGAACTTTTGGACCAAAGTTTTTTATCTTTTTATTCTTTTGTTCGAAGTATTGGAGAAATCCTTGTGAATGAATCCCGAGGCTGCAGAACTGAGAGCAATCCTGGAGGATTGTAGACATCCATACTTATTCTTCTGGTTACAAGCAGATTAAAGTAAGTGTGTGAACTGTAGAAAGTTACTTATAGAATGAACTAGGGACTGCGTCTAAGGGAAATTAAAAATTAATGAATGACAAATAGGTTTTAAAAAAATAAACGCTTGTTTGTGTGTCTGATTGTGTGTTAATCCGCATGCAGTACGTACGTGCACAGGTTGTGTCTGTGCCAGACCAGGTGAGTCCGTACTGACACACTCTGGCAGCGCTGCCCTGCAGCTCGTAGCCGCCAGTGCACTTGAACTCACAAGTGGCACCATAGTTGTCTCCATCACTGTCACACTTCATATAACCATTGTCTGGGGGAAACAGTGGACTGCAGCGGCGCACTAAACAGAGAGACACATGAGACGCACACTGTCAGGAAATATGGGAAGCAACAAGGTCACATTAAAAGAAAGGAGACAGAGGAGGATGGACATTAACACAATGTATACATTCTTAAGTAGAGGAATTTGGTTACAAGAACTGAAATGTTTTTGCATTACACTTCAGCTGGAAGAATCAAGTTCAAATTGTATGACTAGATCAAATATAGGAGTAGACATAAATGGCTAACATGGCCTGCCTCATTCCAAAGGCTCTCACAGAAGCAGCCGTTGTCCTCATCAGTTTGTGAAGTCAGGAAACGTCACATTATCGCTTTGTATTTAACAGGTATTTGGTTCATGTTGTCATCAAAGCCTGGTGAATATATCACATGAAAGAAAACCCTGCAGTGTGAAGGAGGCCTGACACTAAATCTCAGGAACAGAAGTTACATGGAGACATTTTCCATTACCTCTTTGACAGTTGTCCATTTGGTTTATGTCATGAATTGTACTTTGAACTGGAAAATTTCTAACTCAACAAGCTGACGAAGGCCCACTGATCACACATTAGTTTTTGTCTCATTTGGCAAATCATTTGTGGAGAAGGAGCAGCTCCTGTCAGCTCCAGAGTTGAACCTCTGACCTCCTTGCAACAAATCAGCTTCATAAAGATATCAGCGAAGCCTAAAAAATCTAGTGCTGTTTTATTTCCAGATAGTCTTCTACTAAATTTTCTGCAAAGAACTATGTAATTTGGTGCTAATTATAGGGAAAATAAAGCTCCATATTTAGTATGAAAGACATATACAGGTAGGTTATACTGGCAATTAATTTGGTATAATTAGAAGTGGTCTCTGCTTTCTAGGAGACTTCAGAGAAATAACCTCATTAGAATAAAGTGTTACCAAGACTCTGCTCCACACAGATTATCAAAAAGAGTCTGTCTCTTACTCACCTCGCACTCTGACAGTGAAGCGGCAGGATCCTTTGTTCCCTGCACGGTCAAACACAGTGTAGGACATCTTATGAAGCCCCTCTGGGAAATCTGATTTTGAAGGTTTCCCTTTCAGGGTAACACTGCAAAGGACAGGCTCGGTTTTAATCTTTCACTGTGATCTCCCTGTTCGGAGTGGATTAACAGCGCACTGAAGCAAAATAGGAGAAAAAGCTTAAAAGGATGTGGTAGAGATGGGACTGACTCTGTAAGGATGCCATCTGCGGTGTCGACACCCTCTGGTGTGTCCCACGTCACCCTCGCTGTCAGTTTACCTGGTTCTGCCCACTTATCCTTCAGATTAGGGCACTTGATTTTAGGGGGATCAATATCTACAGGGTGAGAGAGAGAAAATTCCTAAAAAAAACTTCAATAAAAGGACAACAAATGAGAAAACAAATCTCTAAGTAACACCACAAGCTCCACAGTTAAAAGCACATACTGTAGTGCTACGTCGACCACAAATGGAGGACAGGAAATTTGGGTAGAGCAGAAAGTGTACCACCTGCGTCCACCAATCCTCATCCCTCTTCACTGTCGCTGCGCCTGTCAAACTTTCTCATGCAGCATTTACAGTTTACTATCATAATCATTACATTCATTTTAAAGCGAGAACCTTGTAAAAGAGTCTTGATGGCTACGTACATGATACTGAGGCTAGAGCACAAAGTCAGCATCCTCAGCAGTCAATGTAGAAGGAACAGCTCACTCTTCTATTACAGCGCTGAGATAGTTAACTTAGTCCTTATAATACTAATAATAACAATGAGGGGAAAACACTAAGGGAGGGGTTAAGTGAATGGCCATTTGCAGATTGGAGCTCTAACAAATATTTGATGAAAAAAAGAAAGTGACCACCCCATCCGTCCAACGAATAGCAGCTCTCACCTGGAGCACCAAAACACCTGTACATCCAGAATACAGAGGCGAATCATAAAGACAGACCGAGACGCTGAGAGACAGGTTGATGTGAAAAGTTTACGGCATTAAAGAGATCTTGCCTAAGACTTGGTTTCAATGATTAAAGCACATTATAAGGCGACAACAAAAAGTAAAGTGCATCATAGCTCTGAGTAAATCGAGTCTCGCCAGTGTCCTTACAGACAGACGTAGCGGTGAGGACATGCTGGCTCTGTTTCTGTGAGCGCTGAAGGAGTGTGCGTGCTGTGAGTGTCCACTGTTACCAAGGTCGCAAGACTACTCAGCCGCTTATATGAGCACCTAAGTACAGCTCAGCCTTTCACGAAAAATTGAGTCATTTTCCGCCTCAGGCTCAGGCTGCAAAGAAGTGAAAAGCATCTGTCATTTTCTGGTGGTGAGAAACAAGCCACAGCACGTGTTTGTGTATGTGTGTCTATGCATATGTACATGTCTAGAGGTCTGTTTTTACCAGACATCAACAATATAACTTTTGTATTATGAGGAATAATAATTGCTGTAGACTTTTACACAGCAGTCTGCAGCTGACATTGTGCCTTAATAAAGTAAGTAAACCAGTCTGTCTCCGTAGTGGGTTTTTCCATTGCAGCTTAGTAGTCTACAGGCTCCAGGCCTCTGTGGGAGACTGAATTGTGCACAAAAGAACAACACACAGTCTTACCAACACAGGTGGGAACACCAGCGCTCCACACCTTGCTGTGCTGGCAGGTTGCCGTCTTCTGGCCCTTCAGACTGAATCCGGGGGAGCAGAAGAACTCGCAGCGGGAGTTGAAGTAGGAGCCGTCCGAACACTTGTAGCCACCGTTAGCGGGCATGTTCAGCTTGGGACAGCGAATCTCTGTTGGAGAAGGGTTCAGTCTTTACATCCGAACACTAGATCTTCCACCCACCATAGGCACAGCAATAAAAACAAACAGAAAAATGACAAAAACAAAAAAAACAATAAAGGGAGCCACATACTGGTCACATTACTAATGTATTAAACTATGACATTCACAATCTTTGCATAAAAAAGATGCAGGAAAGTGCTCTTTACCCAGAGCGCTTAAAACTGCTTCCAAATCTTCTTGAACTTTTCATCAGAGCCAAGTTGTATAATAGTGAGTTTTCTCATAGTGACAAAGTCATTTCAGCCAGATGTTTATAGGCAGGCAGACAAGTGGATTTTCAGTTCTTCAAGTTAGGTCTTTTGTCTGTGACCTTCCCAAACAGAGTTTTCTGAACAATGAAAGGCAGCATCAGAGCATCTATAGAGCAACCAATAAGAACGAGTCTGTAATCCACCTGTACCAGCCTGTATCTGTGTATTGATTCATGAAAGGAGTTCAGTTCTTTCTGAGGTAAATGCAAACAATGAATCACAGTGAACTAGATAAACCAAGCTGCAGCGTTTACTGAACACACATTTATCCTTAACCTGAATTCGAGAGCAGGTGTACTAGTTATAGTAATATTAGTAGTGGCAGTACTTTTCCATCAGCATCCTGAGTTACGATGGAGCAATTCAGTAATTTAGTGTCCTATGCCTTAAATATTCCTTCTTTCCAAAGAGGCTTTCACACCTGCCAAGAACAGACTTCTGGGAGAGGTAATGGACCCGTGTAATTCTTTCGAAATTTGCTGTATAAATGTGAGCCAGTTAAAAAAAAAATCCTAAACATCATCTGCAGACAGTTTTAATCCCATGTGCAAGATTGGGGTGGAAAATCTCCACAAGAAGACGATCTGCAGGTTCTGCAAGATCAAGAACAAACTTTGATGCTCAAACATGTAAGGATTATTATCAAAAGCCCACATCAGGCAAACCTACTGTGTAAGTGAGAGACATAATGTGTATGTATGTGTGTGTGTGTGTGTGTGTGTGTGTGTGTGTGTGTGCGCGTGCGCGTGTGTGGTCACCTCGGCAGGCGTAGTTAGAGGACCAGTGTTTGCTGGCCATACACACAACCTCTGAGCTCTGGGTCTCATATCCCTGCTTACAGCGGATTTTACAGCGGGTCCCCATCACATTCCTGTAGTGCTCTCCTCTGGGTGTGCGACAGCTCACGTCTCCATGTTTCACCTTAATGGGTGCGCACCACGGGGTCCCTAAAAATGGAGGAAAGACAACTACAGTGACCTTTTCTCCACCGCATTGAGGCAGTTAAACATTTTTCATTGCACGACCTTGAACTCAGCGACACATAATGAGAGAGGAGGTTGTTGATATCAGTATTCAACATGAGCTCAATAAACTCTTACCTGGAGACTGTAAAAGCAAAGAAAGACTTCCTTTTACTGTGAGTATGAAAATGTGAAAACACGCCCATCGTCTGAGTTCAGACAGATACGGTGGATTTCTTGTTACCTGATCTGCGACTTCCCTTAATCCAGCAGTGTCCCATGAGGTCATGTGGTCTGACAGATGAACGATGATGTGTAGGGAGCACATACGTTTCAGAGTGTGTGTGTGTGTGTGTGTGTGCAGCTATCATCATCTGCAGCTATTTATTGACACTGATCACACTAGTGACTTGAAATCTCAGCTCTGGTTTTTATACTATCCCTGCATCCATTTTCACCCCTCAAGGATTGTGTCTCTCTAAAATTACTACCAACCACAGACGTATCACTTTTATTTTAGCACAATAGAGTCTTAATTAAAGGAATTAATTCATCTCTATTCACCACTGCTAAATGAATATTCAGAGTTTGGTTAATGTAATAACTTGAGGAAGGTCACAGTCTCTATTTTTCATCTCTTCAGTGGAGTGGAAGCCACAGTGGACACACACAGCTTTGTGTATGTAATGATTTGTTTCTAACTCTGTCTCTATTGCCCTACTCTATTGCATTTTGTTATTATTCACAGACTAACTTTTATACCTCAGCCAAGCGAAAAAAAAAAAACAACTTTTTTTGGCACTGTCAAAAAGTAACACAATCCTCCTCTAAGGAACTTAATTAACATGTTGTTGTATCTCATTTGTTCAATTTATGCAAAAACCTAAGAGCAAAAATGAAAACTTGCCATTTCATGGGGGATTATGTCATGGGCTAATTCTTAGCCAGCAACCAGTGGAGACTCCAAAAAGTTACCAGTTCCGACCAAGAAATAATGAAGCACACAATCCCTCGATTTAGCAAAAAAAAAAAAAAAAAAAATTTCCTACAATGTCAGCTATTCTTTAAGACAACTACATTTGCCCTCAACTTGTCTCCTCCCATGCTGGATACCTCTGCCCATCTCTACAATGCTTGCGCAACAATTCCTTGTTTAATGCCAAGCTCGAGGGGCCACAGGGTCCGTTTCCAATACATGGAAATTGAAATCTGCAGTTTATTTCCTGCTGGCTCAGGACAAGCACTCAGTCCTGTGGTCCAACAAATACACACATACTGTATGGACACACTTGGAGAGTAGAGTACACACCAGGCAGGCTTAGGCTAATTTCCAGTTGGAATAAAAATGAGTATTCATTATACAGCAAGCCACCCTTACCCCCCCTCTCTCTATGCGTGTGTGTGCATTGGCAAAGTCTCCAGAGCCACTGAGTGAGAGAAAATAACACTACATTTGAGCTTTTACACAAGGGGAGAGTTTGGTTTGGCCTGGACGATAATGTTCCGTGTCTAACTGACCCCGAGTTTAAAGCGGGAAGCTACTTTGACATAACTGTGTCATTTTACATAACTGGCTGAACTACCTGCCGTTAAATTACGGCTCTTTAAAGACACAGTGAAATAAAAAAATACAGTCTTTCTAATTTTAATCCTGAGGCCCCGTGTATTTATATCCTGGGTATTATATAAAAATCCCTCTCTTTTCTCTTACTATAAAACATTAAATTATCTTCGATGACACATCTCAGACTTTGTGACGTATAAATACATTTGTCCAATCAAATGTTATGTAGGGAAATTAGCTACACATTTGACTGTTAGCAGAGCAGCACTATCAGAGGTGAATGTTTGGAGCTGAGCTATAAAAAAACTTCCAAGAGAGTATGGTTGTGCTCAAACTTTTATATTTTCTCCCCCAACACTATTGAGGGAGGTGTGGGTGGAGGGTGACACATGGTGCTGTCCTTTACAGCACCATGTGTCACTACAACTCCATATGGGCTATACCACAGTCACTTTTGAGCAGTCAAATCTGAAGGATTTTATTTAGACCCCCTCAACCCATCCATCCATCCGTTAGATCCCCTAAACTACTCAGAAATATCTCACATTACAGAAGATGAAGTTGCTCTAACTTCCATCTCTCTAGGTCTTTAAGACTAGAGGAACTGCGCTGACTCTCAAAGGGTGATTGGTCTCAAAATAAACACTCCCTAAAATGAAATCTGACTAAAATTTCAGTTTGCATGTAGTATATGTATGCATGCGTGTTTTGGAAAGTGTCAAACACAGCATGTAGTCACCTTTATATCTACGAGAATACCAGTCCTCATCGTCTCCGTAGGCATAGTGTCCTGATCCTGGGGACGAAAGAGAAAAAAAAAGGAAAAGCAACTAATAAGACGATAAAGAGCTACATCCAAGATGTTAGGCAACGTTTCAAAGTATTGCCCCGGGCTGACTTCTGGGATGACAGCACCAAGACCAGGCTTAAAAACATTGCTTAACTTTTAATTTGAACCAAACTACAGGGGGGTGATCTGGATCTTTTGGACAAGACACATGCAGAAAAGAAAAAAACCTCAAAAGATCCTCTTTTTCCAGCTGGTTTGGAAAAATTAATCTATTTAACAAAAAGATTCACTCTGTGACCCCATATTGCATTTGGTAGAAATGACAGGAGTATAAGTATGTTGAAACTTTTTGTTGGATCATACTTACCCTAGACATAAAAATCCACTTTCATACAGCTTTAACAGTGAACACATCCCTCAGACCATAAAACAGCAGCATTCAAGAAGAACTAAAATGATCCTGAGTGGTGGCTGCAGAGCTGGTGGGGGACTCAGCTGTGCAGCATTGGTAAAAGACAAATGTGAGGGGAATTGTAATGAGCAAGATGGATGCACAGGGGGGTCAGGGAGCAATAAAAACAGAGAGGAAAGAGGAAATGGGTGAGGAAAGGGTTAAAGTAGGGGGGAGGGGGGTTCAACCTTGGCCCTAGGATGTTATGAACCTTGGTGTGAATGTGTCCTCTGTTCAGGATCCACAAGGGAGGAGTGTTCAACCTCCTCCAGCTTCAGATATCAGCCACATGTTGGTCAATGAACCTGATACTGTGAGCACATCTCCAGTCCCGTTCCCCACCATGGCTTTTCTGTCAGTTTAATAAAAGCTGTCTGGACCCAAATACTGCATGTCATCTACACACACACACACACACACACACACACACACACACACACACACACACACAACAAGCTTTGAGGTTTTAGATTTCAGATCACACCGCATGGATTGTACAGAGCAAACCCACAGACTGAGTGAGTCAGATTTAGCTGTCTAATGGGAAACTTTAGTGTCTGCTTCTTAATGGGGAAAAGAAGGGAGGGAGAGAAAGGTATGTATGTGTGTGTGTGTGTGTGTGTGTGTGTGTGTGTGTGTGTGTGTGTTTGTGTCCTCTTCAAAATGAACATTAGTTAGACCAGTTGTGTAACAATTTGCAGCCAAGCAAACAGGATATAGCCATTTACGTTATGGCAATGGGAGGCTACTTAAGTTATAAAATCATAATCCATATGATTTTCACGAAATCTTTTCAATGAACTAAAAAAAGCCCCTCACAACTTCGCAGAGCTGCAAGTGTCTTTTAAAGTTGCACATTTTAATGCTTGTACCACCTGTCAGGATTATTTATTAATGGCAAATAAACATAACCATCACATAACTGTCAAGTACTGTATTACTGTACATACACAGTGGGGTCAAAGTCTGTGACCACTTTGACTGGGTCAAATTTTCCCATCCAAGTGAATGGGAAAGTGGACCCACTGAGCAGCTTTTAACAAGCCAAGCAAAAACAGCCCTGGAACAAACATTTAATTTGACCAGACTGTATAAAATGCCAGACATATATCCACATCAATGATAAACACTAAACAAGTACACAAACAAAATGAGTAATGACTAAGATAGAGATACAATAACCAACATTACCAATGTAATCAGTCCTGTTATTTAGTTTCAGTCAACTGAAAAACGTATTTAAGGTTGTAGACAAAAAATCCAAAAACATAACATAAGCATTAGATCATAACCAAAATCCACAGAGAATGAGAATCATTCCCGGCACAGGAACGATCCACAGGTACAAGATACATACCCTCAGTTCTGACATATAATCAGTACCTCTCCAGCAAGAAGAAAAGGGTCCAAAACTCCATTAATAAATATCTTAAAATAAAATCACTGATAAAAATGGCACATCATTTTGTCACTCTGGCCTCCAGCAGATATCAAACTGAGAAGAAGACTGACACAATTCAGCAAAGCAAATGTTCACTTCCAAGATTATGTGAACACTTTTATATTGTTTTTCTTTGATAAATATCTATTACTTGGGTTTTTCAGGCACCATGGTAATTGCCTTTAAAATATTTAGACGGCTCAAGCGAAGTAATACACAAAGGCTATGCAAACAACAACGCACAAAACAGAACTCAAGACAGAGCCAAAGAAGAGTTTATTCAATGTTTATAGTTCATTTTCTTGAACTATTTTCTTTTGGCCTCTTCCTCCCTATTTTTAAGGCTTCTTCTCTCTCCAAAATAACCAGGAGAACACATACAGACAACCAGAGCAGTGTGAACTCTGTGAACCTCCCAGGATTTAGCAGAAAATGTGCTCAATTAAACTAAACTCTCTCCTTTGGTGGTATGTGCAGCCCTCTTTTTCTAAAAGATCTATAATTGAAGTCTGTGAAACTCCAGTAAAACTCTTTTTTTGGTGTGGATGACAAGAGACACATGACTCCTTGATGTCTACACCTGCAGATCTTAACTGTTGCTGCTGTTAGTTTCCTTGCCTGTAGGTGGCACAGGCTCGACTGGACTTGCAGGCTTGAGACTGATTAAATTAGTTAGACCCGATCCCTGTCTGTGTTGATAAAAGAAATTCCTAATCAAACAAAAACACGAGATCTGAGACAAATCTTCACTTGTATCTAATAGATCTGTCAACATGATGAGGCGGGATCAGCAGCCACCATCGTCTTTGTTCAACTCTTCTACTTCAAAAGAGCTCTCAGCAAGAAAGATGTCAAAATGTTAATAGTGCAGGCAGCATAAAACCTCTGGGAGTGAATAAGCTTTAAATTACAGAGCCTGATATTCCAATTAGCTTTTCTCTGAGGGCCTTTAATACAGCCTGTCATTACGTGGAAGCTCACTCCCCTGTTGAAGAATGGCTACAGGCTGAGTAGAGTAGAAGGGAGCAGAAATAAAGAGGAATGTCGTCTCTTCATCGCTCAACTCAATACACCGTGATAACAGAGTTATATAATTTCTTCTGTGGCGCTAATGATTTCTGTTCCAGTTGTACTGTATAACCAACACGTCTGCTGCTGCTTTCTTAATCTCATCAGCTGTCTGTGACCCTGAGGAACAAACCCCTGCTTTTTATCTCCATTAGCACATTACAATAGGTACACAAATTCATAAGTAGTTACAGTAATGGACTGTTAGTTCACCACAATATATTGTGTTACTGATGAAAAATGAACTTGCCTGAATTGTTATAATATGAAATATGTTATAATATGTTACAATAACACGTCATATAATTTATCTGTTTATATACTTTTTAGTGATCTATTTACACTTTATCTATTTATCTGTCTAGCATCTAATGTTATTGTTTTCACAATATTTGTACCTGAACATTTAATTCATAATTAATGTTTATTGTGAGAGATCTACTGGTGTGTGTGTCATACATGAAATACTGCTGCATTTCTAGTAAAGGCTCAGTAACTAGTTCTGTAGGAGACACAAACATGAGGAGCAGCAGAGTTAACTGGGAATGATTCATCTAAGTGTTCAGGATGTAGACTCACACTCAGACACTGATCATTACACAGGGCTGCATTATTAAAGCACGTATCTGTCTCTTCTTAGACCTGCACTAATCCATAGTTTTTTAATTAACAATGGATCAAATGACTAATGTGAGAGGGATTCCTCAAAGTGACAAAACCACAGGGAGTTATCAGCTGGCTCTGCAGTTTCCCACAGCTTTGACAGAGTATTTTACACATATCTATATATATCCAACACACAGTTTTTTAAAGACTGATGTAAACCTATTCAAATTAAAGTTAATCAGAGGTGCATCGTAGGAAGAGGCAAACCAGGCAAATGCTTGGGGCCCCCAAGGGGCATTTTGCAATGACAACTATAAACCGCCTTAAACCTCCCATAAAGACACTATACAGTGGCCCCAAAAGCCCAACAGGTGGGGCCCCAGATGATGTGTGCTGGAGGAGCTAGCCTCTACCCATTGCCTGCAAGAGGCATTCAGGGAATATCTGTAAATTGTAGCGTCTAGTGATAGTCTGCATGTGAGCTCTATAATTGGTAGTGTCTGCATATAGTGTGCAATGGTCTGCATTTTTTTTAATGGGCCTCTTTGCTTGCTGTGTTGTTATGTCAATGTTGTGTTTACAGCTTGTTCTGCTGCTTCCAGTTAATGCAGCTTTAAGTAACACGTTGTCTCATCTACAGTCTACTGTACTGAACTGTTCAGAGTTATTCAGTAGGTGTGCTGCATGTTCTAATCTTTTACTCAGTCTTTGTGCATAGAACCAAGTGTAAGTAATAAGCAATGCCAGATATGTTTGTCCATGTATTTCACAGATGAAGTTTTTATGTTGATGTTCAGTTAATGTTAGCTTTGTTAGAGTGGATAGGTGAACGCTCATGTTCAGTTGATTCATACAGCTTCTACTGTATGTTTCTAATAATAATAATAATTCTACAGTTCAAATTGTTTTTATGAAGGGCTGTGACAGTTTCTTCTTATACAGTTTTTCTTACAATTATGGTCTAATTACATGAAGGGATCTAGGGATGGAAATGTTGATGAGATGGTGCACCACTTTGGTTTAGACTGAAATATCCCAACATCTATTGGATGTACTGTAATGAAATATTGCTCAGACATTCACGGTCCCCAGATGACTAATCCTAATGACTAATGGTGATTCCCTGACTTTTTCTGAAGCACCACCACGAGGTTAGCATTTTTAGCTCCCGTTCCGTCCTCTGTTGAACTACATAAAAAACCTTTGGTGAAAATCAGCCGGTACCTTTTATCTATTTATTAATTAACAGTTAGCACCTGATATTAGGCATTCCTTTGTAAATATTCAGAACTTTTTTTTCCCTGCAGACACACAACTATAGACCAGAGTAACTGTTCTGCAGGCAAAGCGCTCTCTGGCATTTCATCAAGTTACTCCCTGTGTGTGGAGGATTTCTGCCCCTGACCCACATCAGTACAAGAATCATCATGGAAAATGTGATCAGACTTTTACGAACACTTGCTGCAGACTGTTGCTGTTTTTTTTTTTTAAAGGAAACACATATCTCAAACATTTCCCACTTTACTACACCCAGTTTTAGGCACACACACGCAACTGATAAATGGGTAAATTGACCCCCAGAACAAACACAAACATACCCCCGTAAAATAAACTCCTCATAAACACACACATACACACACACACACACACACACACACGCCACAAGTACAGACCAGAGTCCTGACTTTCAGCTCAACAAGCAGTTTTTAGTCTGTCAGTGTAAATCTGCTCGGCAGCTTGTGTTCATGTTTCAGCCTGTATGATCATACAGCAGCGGTGAGCCACTCTCAAACCATCTACAGGCACATTGCCATGACACACACACACACACACACACACACACACACACACACACACACATAGAGAGAAACTACTCCTCCATCCAAACTTGAGCTTTGAAGTCATTTCAACTCCTCACTGCAGGCGACAGGCTCTGCTCTGTCTGGCTCCATCTCTCTCTGTATGTTTTCTTATGTTGAATGATACCACCTTATTAATCCGCCAATTATTTCTTCCACAAATCATTTCATCTACAAAAAAGTGAGAGAGTATTGAAAAATGTCCATCACATGCTCCCAGGGGCTGAGGCGATGTCAGTAAATGTCTTGTCCACAACCCAGAGATACTCCAGCCACAATGAAAAACAGCAAATGCTACATGAGCATTTGGGATATTTGCAAGAAAAAAATTATTTAGATGATTAATCGATTATTATAAGAAGTAGCTGCCAGTTCACTTTCTAGCAATCGACTCATCTTTTGATCGATTAATCCTGATTACTGCTGCACTTCTTCATTGTGTGTGTGTGTGTGTGTGAGAGTGAGAGAGAGAGAGAGAGAGAGAGAGAGAGAGAGAGAGAGAGAGAGAGAGAGTCTTTCCCTGTTTATCCAAGACCAGGACAGGAACTCATCAGTAAAGTACAGTGAACACTTCCAGACTGAGCCACAGCCTCCAGATGGTTTAGTCCTTTGCAGCAGTTTGATTCAAATGACTGGTGAATAGGTCGCTCTTATTAAAGCACTGGAAGCACAGGCAGGGAAAAACTTCCAGTACGCTGCAGCTACAGGCTTTTCATTAGTCCCGCAGCCTGAGCTCTGCGCGCAGAAACGTCCCCCAGATGCACACTGCACTCCCCCCGCTTTCCACCCCCTCCACGTAAACACAGACGCGGTTCACCAAAAACCAGCGATGGGGATAAGAAGCCTCAAACACACATGCACAAAACTGAAACAAAAAATCCTCCCCCAGCTCAGATCTTTGTTTAATCCAACCTTAATCCAGTGACATCAAACTTTTTTTTTTTTTTTTTTCCCACACACAGAGTAAAGATAAACTGCCTGATTATGGGATCAATCTGGTCCACCGTGGTGAATGGGGGCCTTCACCGGTCCTTACCTTCATAGCCGGAGCAGAAGCAGAGCTGGACAAACAGGAGCACCAGCAGCCGCATGTCCATATTGAGGTGCAGGACGGACGCTCTTCGACATGTGAAGGGGAGCTTGCTTGCAGGAAAACTTCCAGCGCATTCCTGCTTTCCAAAGGCCCGCCTCTTGCTCCAGAAACAAGGGAGGATTCTCCTAATACAGTCAGGTCCGGCCACCGGCATGAGGAGGCGAGTCGGATAGTGAAGTCTGAGCCAGGTCCCGGTGATAAGCTGTGACTTGTTCTGCATTATGAGCCCACTTATTAAAAGCAGCCCCTCACAATACTGTTTTGCTGTGCTAACACAGTTCAGTTTAGTTCTGCTTCTATTTGAGTGTCCATGCAACATTCAACATAAAAACATGATCATGTCTGAATTTTTCCATTTTATTTCTCATTTCGTTTTGGCTTTTTATTGTCAATTTCAGTTTAGTTTTGATTAGATTTTAAAGCAGGTTTGCTGGGTTTTTTTTGTTTTTTTTTTTGAAAAGTCTTAGTTTTAGTTGGGTTTTTATTCGTTTCAGTGTTAGTTTTAGGGGTTTTTTGTAATATGGGGGATGGGCGAGATTCAAAAGGTCAGAAAGTATTATGTAATAAAAAGACATTTTAGAAATGTATTCACTGACAACAGATAAACAACCTTCCACTGGTTGGCTGAAGCAGACATAACAACAGTATTGGACTGATGGAGCAGCTGAAAGGTGCTCCTGCCACTTTGATGCTTATACTTGGTAGTCGCACTGTATGAAAGAGAACAAACTTGCCTTCATTCTGGGAATAATTATGTGAAAGAATTATTTGCAGTTTAACACCTTCTCCCACTCTAACCTCCTCCCATTAACACCCATTATAAACTCAAAACATATCAGAGAAAACATGAAACTGGAACTGTGATCAATAAGAAACTATAAAAGATATCATAAAGCACATTACAAGTTTAATAGCTGTAAGTTTTGGGACCCATTTAAAGTTGAAATTAAAGTCTCTATCTAACAGTATGCAGAGGCAGTTGACTTTTAAAGAGGAGAAAGTTTTTGGGGATTTGAACAGTCCCTCCATTCATTTCTATTGGAAAAATGTCCCACTAGTTTGGAAATTATGAGAGAAAGTAGTTCTGCCCATCTCCTGATCGAGCTGCATGTTTTGGTGTTTGAATGGCGTTTCTAAGACAAACAGTGTGGGACTAGTTGGGTGCCAAAAAAATCAGCGGAAGAAAAATAAACAAAACATTGGAGGAGAATAACACTGCTTACTCAGCAATCCCACCAATTAAACCAATGGTTCCTAATCTGGGGGTCAGACCCCATAAACAGGTCAGAAGATAAATCTAAAGGGTCCCGAGATGATGAATAGGGTAGGACAGAATTATATGTTTTTCAAATATATTTTCCTGAGTTTTCTCTACCTTTTGTATCTTCTGGCTGGTGCATTTTTTCAGGGATTATTTTTTGACATTTTTGCCCTTGGTGTAGAGAAAAAACTGGAAACAAGGGCAGAGAGGGAGAGTTATGCTGCATCTGTCTTAACCAGTCAGCTACCAGGACGGCCCAGAAATCTGTTGTTTGTTCATCTTTCTTATGTAACGAATAAGTGAGGTTATTATGAACATCACATATTTATATTCCAGTATATGAAGCACATGGAAAGATACAGTATGTGGTCGAGGGTCATTCCTGGTAGTTACCTCCACTCTGCGCTTTAGGACCAGTTCATACCCCAGGAAGGGTGCTACATCTCTCGCTCCTCTCTTCATCAGTGAGACGTAGCAGTAAGACTGTGGTGGTGCACAGTTGAAAGACTTTTCAGTTTCTGACATTGGTACAAGTTTGCTCCCTGCTTTGCTGTTTGCTAATGATGTGAAGATCCTATATGAAGCCAAAATTGTCTCCTGGCAACATTTTTCTGATTAAGTGCTCTATAGTAACCAAACTGTAATCAAAGTTTTCATTTTCATGCCTATAGCAGAGGGAGAGATGTTGTAGGACTGTTCCTGTAGAATATTTTTTTTTTTTTTTAGCAAAGTTAATTAATTCTGGCTTGATATTTATATGGCAGTCAACTGTAGCTAAATATAATGTTTCTGCACGCATGCACGCACGATGGGAAAGCTGGGTGAAAGTACAGTGCTGCTCAAAACCACTGTTTAATTTTCTCCTCCACAAGCACGAGGTTGGGTTATAGACCCTGCAGAGTGTGTGTGTGTGTGTGTGTGTTGAGGGGGCGAGTCAACACATGAAGGTGTTGAAGTGTTCCTTGTCTTGACGGGAAACAGGAAAGGGAGGCGTGTGGCGATGTGACTGCTAGAGGATCTCCTGAGCTGTAATTACAAGCAGGGTTCAGCCAACTGTTACGCCTGCAGCAGCTGAAATGTCTCTCTCAGGTCAGGTGAAGAAAGGGTTAACTGACTCCATCTTTGCTCACTTGGCTCTGAGGGATTGGTCTGACACTTTGATGTGATGTTACAGGCAATGATTTTGGATTAAGACCGTCTCCGGGTTTTGTTTTGTTGTGTTTGACCGTTGTTAACACAGACCTGGTGTTCACATTGTGCGTGATTTGCAGAATCTTCTACAGTTTGTGCATTTGAAAGCTTTGTTTTTGCTGCTGTACATACACCTCACTTATAAAGCATGTCATTACTACAGGAATTTTCTCACAATAGAGGTAGTGAATAGCACAGCGACGCATAAGTGGGGTGTGATTTGGGTGCAGCATGCACAATATGAACATCTGCCTGCTCTGAGGTCTCAAAGCTGTATAATCATCTAAACCACAGATAATAATTCAGGCAATATTCAGGCGGAAACAAGGAAATACAAATGCATTTATGAGAACATGAGGAACATACACAGTTGTTCTTGTTGCTGTTACATCAAAAAGTCTACAGATGGAGAGGAAACGTATCCAATGATATACAGTAGTGAGGGATAACATCTTCACTGACGTGCAATCGAGCGTGTTGAGGATTTCCAACAGTTTAGTTTGAACCACAATTATATTTTTAAAGGATATTTGCTTGTATTCTGTATTTTTCTTACTGTCAACAAATCCCATGAAAAGAACAAAACCAACAATGAATTACCCCACTGATAAATACTGCCTCCGCCTGATAAAGCTTATTTCTCTGTGCCATAGAGCTCAACTGTTGTAGGGGAGATTTTACACATGAAAGTAAACTGCATATATGAAAGTAAGCTGTACAAAGCCTCCATGTCTCCAGTAGGAGTTGTGTGAAGTCTGACTTCAGCTGTGGATGCAGCCAGCAAGACTGAACCGTTTTGGTTCACTCTTGCTGATTTAGCTGGTTTTAGTGTTCAAGGTGAATAAGCACCAAAGCCCTGCAGACACAGTTAGTGACTAGCTGGTGAACATACTGAAGCATTTAGCAGCTAAAGAGCCAGACAGTTCCCTCGGGAGTTGATAGAGATAAAAAAAAAAAAAAAAAAAAAACAGAGCTAAAAGGAGAGCAGATGTTGGATGGTGGCCACAAACATGACACCAAGTGAATGATAATGGATGTTTACATATGCAACTGTTTGCTGACAAGTTTACCAAATCAAGTTAGAAGCTGAGATGTTGATGTCAGTGTGATTCAGCTGATCCCAACGCTGCCAGGAAAAGCTGTTAAGGCAAGTCAGTCACACATACATCTCTCTGCTGCTGTAAATACTTACTAGAGCCCAAATGCCTATTCATCCACAACTGAAGACTGTCCCTGTCTCTATATTTTGAGTGATACAGCGCCCAGGTCAGGCCTTTTATTAAAGTGGTTTCCCAGTGGTATTACTGTTGCCGCCTTGGTTGTAAAGACCACATTGCAACATGGCTACTGTCCAAAGCAAGAAACCACTGTAAAAATCCCACTTTGATCTGGAAACCTGATCTTAGTGCTATGATAAAGGCAGAGTACTACACTCACTTGTAGGCAGGAATTGTTACTGATCTAGTGGAAATAATGTCAACTGGATGTTGGTATTAAACCCTCTCTTAAAAAATGAAGTCGTTACGTATCGAGAGATGGACACGTGCATTTTACTGACAATAAGAAAAATGTACTTTGAACATTTAGCAAATACTCTGAGTCTGACTCGGTGTGCAGCTCTGTCTTACTGCATGGTACTTTGCCAGCTGATGTGGGACAGATTGTTCTTTCACTGTGTGGTAACTTCACTGCAGGTCCAGATACTGAGGCAGTACATTGTTCCAGAACTGCTGAGACTCATCTGGTTTCTTCTCCCCTGCAGCTCTCGGCTTCGTCCTCGGTGCTGGTTTGGGTTTTTCTTTCTGCTCTTTCTCTTTTCTGTCCTGGGGAGCAGCTTTACGAGGCAGTTTCTGTGTGTTGTCTTTTTTTGTTTTTGTTGATATGACTTTTTCCTCCTCTTCTTCTTCTTCCTCTTCATCTCCTCCTTCTTCTTCCTCCTCCTCCACTCCTTCTTCTTCATCCTCTCCTTCCTCCTCTTCCTCCTCCATTTTTGTATCTTCCTCTTTTTCTGTCTCATCTTCCTCCTCCTCACTCTCCTGTTTGTCCAGCTTTTTACTGGGTTTGATCTTTCCCTTTTCCTCACTCCCCTCTTCCTCTTCTTCCTCCTCACCCACTTCCTCTCCCCCTTCATTAGCCTCTTCCTCACCCTCATCTTCATTTTCCTCAGAATCACGATGATTCCTTTCTTCAGTTTGTTCCAGTTTTCTTTTATCTCTCAGATTTTTTAGTCTTGTCTCTGTTTTCAGTTTAATCTTTGTTTCATCCTCCTCTTCTTCACCCTCTTCTTCTTCTTCTTCCTCATCCCCTTCCTCCTCTTCAGTCTCTACCATGGTCTCTTTATTAGCCTCCATACTTTTCTCCTCATCCTCATTTGCTTCTTCTTCACCTTCTTCTTCCTCCTCTGCAACTTCTTCTTCATCCCCTGTAACCTCCCCTTTTTCCTCCTGTTCACCCTTGTTTTCTTCCTCCTCTGCAGTCTCATCTTCCTCATCCTCATTTTCTTCCTCCTCTGTAGTCTCATCTTCCTCGTCCTCATTTTCTTCCTCCTCTGCAGTCTCATCTTCCTCTCCCTCATTTTCTTCCTCCTCTGTAGTCTCACCTTCCTCTCCCTCATTTTCTTCCTCCTCTGCAGTCTCATCTTCCTCATCCTCATTTTCTTCCTCCTCTGCAGTCTCATCTTCCTCATCCTCATTTTCTTCCTCCTCTGTAGTCTCACCTTCCTCTCCCTCATTTTCTTCCTCCTCTGCAGTCTCATCTTCCTCATCCTCATTTTCTTCCTCCTCTGCAGTCTCATCTTCCTCTCCCTCATTTTCTTCCTCCTCTGCAGTCTCATCTTCCTCTCCCTCATTTTCTTCCTCCTCTGCAGTCTCATCTTCCTCACCCTCATTTTCTTCCTCCTCTGCGGTCTCATCCTCCTCATGCTCTTCATCCTCTTGATCAGCCTCATTGTCTTCCTCTTCCTCATTCTCAACACTTGCTTCATCCTTCTCATCATCGTCTTCCTCTCCTTCACTCTCATCTTTTTCTCCATCTTCTTCTGAGTCTTTCTCTTCATCCTCCTCACTTTCAGTGGAATCTTCATCTTTTTGATCCTCAATTTCACCCTCTTCCTCTTCATCAACCTCATTTTCTTCGTCTTCTTTTTCTTCCTCTTCTTCACTTTTTGCAGACTCTACAGAATCACTTCCCTCCTCCTCTTCTTCCGAATCTTCGCTTTTGCTGCCAGCTGCACTCCCAGACTCTTCACTGCTCTCATCCTCTTCACCCTCACTTGCCTCACTTTCATCCTCTTCCTCTTTACTCTCTTCATCACTGGAGTCTTCACTTCTACTTCCCTCCTCCTCCTCCTCCGCTGCTTCAGAGTCACTCCCTCCTTCCCCTGTCTCCTCACTGCTTTCTTCCTCTTCTTTCTCCCCTTCAGGTTCTGAAGCATCACTCTTCTCACTTCCTTCATCATCTTCCTCACTGCTGGAGCTTGTTTTCTCCTCACTTTCTTCCTCCGCAGATTCATTATGTTGCTGTTCCTCACCCTCTCCGGAAACACTCTCCTCTTCATCCTCTTTCTCATCACTACCTTCACCTGCCTCCTCTTCTTCCTCTTTGTCTTCATCACTTCCACTCACTCCTTCTTCTTCCGCCTTCTCCTCATCTTCAGTATCTGTTTCTTCTCCCTCATTATTCTCATCCTCTTCTCCCACATCTTGACTGGATACCTTGGAGCTGTTCTCATCTTCATCCTCCTCTTCTTCATGTTCTTGCTGGGAGCTTTCTATGTCTGTGTCACCATCCTTCCCCTCTGTTTGTGAAATGTCTTCACCCTCTATCTGCTCAGACATGTCACTTTTCAACGCCTCCTGTCCTGACTCATCATGAGTGGTATCATTACTTTCTTCTTCTTGAACTGCATTCCCAGACTCTGATAGGACACTGGCATCTTTCTCTGTATTTTCTTCTATCTGGTTTGATGATTCTGTTGAAGACAGACGTGACAATGTCGAGGAGAAAGAAGGCTGCATAATTGCACTTTGCTTTGTGAATTGCCGACCTTGACTGAGTACTTTGGGTGGTGTAGAGGTAGTTGTGTCCCCGTCTGACTGAAAATCCTGTACACTTGTCACTGCCTCACCAAGGAGCTTTGTGGCTGCACCTGCCATCCCAACAGCGGGAAGAAGAGATGCTGCGTTAGTGAGAATTTCCCCCCACCTTGGTTTTTCCTCAGTCATGCTCTGAGTTTCCTCTTTGTCTCTCTGAGAAACAAACAGATGCGTATCAGCAGGTTCAGAGCCTTGCAGGGATTTGGCACCGCTGACAAAAACTTCTGTTCTCTGAGGGCTTTGTGAGGAAATGGGGTTACATAGAACTTCAATAGGTGTATCCTGCTGTGGAGATTCAGTCTTATTACTCTTCGACTTGGCCTTTGTATTATCTTTAGTGTCTGCATCAGCTTCACCTTTAACTTTGATCTCTCCTTCTTCTCCCCCTAGCTTTGCCTTTGCCTTCTGTTCAGATTCCTTTGCTTTCTTTTTGTCCTTTACTTTAGCTCTGTCATCAGATAACTTCTGCTTATCTGCAGGTTTACCCTTCATTTTTTGAACTGTGTTTTTTGTAGAGTTTAACTCATTGTCTGCCCCTTTTCCTTTGCTTCTACTTTTAACTGGAGTATTTTCACTTTGTTCACTTTGATCTTTGACTGGTGTGGATTTGACCTGTCGTGGCTTCCCTTTGACTTTCACAGGTGTAGATATCCCACTTAGGGATTTCTTAGTTTCAGCCTGAGCAGGTGGGGCGACAGATGAGGTTTGTTTTTTCACTGGTGCAGATTTAACCTTGTGCAGATCTTTTGTTGGAGTCGATTTGGTGTCTGCTTTTTTAACCTGGATTTGTGCATGATTGACGTCTTCCTTTGCAGCATTTTCTGCAGATGTTGAACTTCCACTTTGGACAGATAAGCTGGTTATTTCATTTCCTTTTACAACCTTAATAACAGGAGATGTCTTGTCCAAGGTTGATGATTTAGTTTCCCCCGTTTCTGGTGTGCCTATCAAAACTTTACTTAAAGAGCTGTCTTTCACATCCTCTTGATTTGTATTACCTTCTTGCAAATTTCTGTTTTTCCTGTCTTTTTTCTTCAATTCAGTCAGTCTCTGCTGTGCTCCAGTCTGCGTCTTCCAAACAGATTGTGGAGTTTTTGGGCTCAGCTCTGATAGATTGCTCTTATTATGTTTTGGTGATTTAAGATGGGAGAGCTCCTTTTGAGCTTGTTTGTCTTCTTGAGTTATGATTTTACTGGACTGCTTGGTAGTGTTCTCTTTTCCTTTGACTGTAACTTTGGGGGTTTTCTTTGTACCCTTCAGAGCAGACACCTCTTTCTTTAAGGAGCTAGAGCCTTTCAGGAGCTCTGTAGGTAAGGCCTTGTGAGAATTCTTGTCTGTCTTCCCATTAGACGCAAACGCCTTAGCCTCTTCTGTAGCTCTTCTAAGAGCTCGTCTCTTATTCTTTTCCTGGAATAAATCAAAGGGAAAAAGGGGATGTAGTAAGATGTAAAAAATAAAACCAGCAGAAAAAGGTCATATGCGGGACAATACTGAGTTAAAGAAATGTTGTACAAGCACGGCAGCAGGCCTGTAATCAATATGACTGCATATGCAAACATGGCATTTAGTGTTTTATGTGTTTTACTGCCAAAATTCATCTTACAGTACAGAAAGATATATAACAAATTTGAGATGTGTTTCAGTAGTTTTTGTAAATGTAGATATAATCCATTAAGAAAGTTTAAAAAGATCTTTTAAATGTAATTGTAAATATACATCAGTATGTTAGCAACAACAAATAAGAAGAAAATACAATGCCAAGCCATTGCGTTTTTTGGGATCATGGTACAATAACATTTTGATACATTTTTGCACAGTATAATTTGAAACAGAAATATATCTTCAAGCATATGGAACATTCTGGCCTTTTATGGGGTACGAGTAGATCTTGACGGTAACACCAAGAATATCATAGGACATATGCATGGTGGGCACGCATAACAAATCAGTCATCAACAAATCTGTCATCAGGTTTAAATACAGATGTGGGTGGGAGAAAACCATGGTGATGGTGGAGAAAATTATAGGAAATCCTTATTTTTTCCATTTGCAGTGAAGATAAACAGACTGTGGTTCATTGGAGGTCAGTGAGGTGTTATTCAATCACTGTTGCTACAGCCTTTCTGGCACCATAAGGCATTCAACTGTAAGTTCATTAACTCATAAACTCATAAAATTCTTTAGAAGAAAAAAGACTTTCATTGTACGGCTACACGAGAAACATGTGAAGAGGGGTGGAAAGTAACTAAGTAGCTACATTTACTCAAGTAACTGTATTCAAGTATAACATTGCTCAGAGCAGAAATACTGTTTAATGAGTAATTTTAGTCGTTAGCTGAGTCCTTAATGTCTAAATGTAACAAAAATATCCTCATGGCAATGACTTGTTTTCAAGCATCTATAATCAGTACTTTTTAATAACACTGTATCAAATGACAATGTGAAAGCAATGTGACAAAAGAGTCACTTATCATAATGAACCTACAGAGAATTATCACCCGACTTCCCCTGTAAACCTACTTATTGATGCAATTATCCAATTAGCCGATCCTGTGGCGGCAGTGCAATGCATAAAATATTGCAGATACAGGTCCGGAGTTCCAGTTAACGTCACATCAAACATCAGAATGGGGAAAAAATGTGATGTGAGTTTGACTGTGCCGTGGTTATTAGTGTCATACAAGCTGGTTTGAGTGTTTCTGAAACCGTTGATTTTCTGGGATTTTCATGCACAAGAGTCAACAGTTATAAGTCAGACTGGTGTGGAGAAAAAAAACATCCCACAAGCAGCAGCTCTGTGGATACCTTCTTAAAAGACCCACTGCAAACTACCTGAACAGCTGATAGACACAGTTAGAGACTAGCTGGTGAACATAGTGGAGCATTTAGCAGCTAAAGAGCCGGATATTTCTAGCTCTATAGCTGGTAAAGACCAAAAACTGAGCTGAAAGAAAGTAATTATTGGACTCAGTCATCCCTTGGACATCATTCATGTGGCAAGAAACACGACTCCGAATAAATGAAAATGTTGTAACTGCTGAATGTGAAAATAAGCTCACTAACAAATTCATCATATGAGGTTAAAAGGTGACGATATGTCAGTGTTGTGTTACCAATATGTTTCCACTGCCAACAAGTGGCAAAAAAGGTGAAGTTTGCAGGACTCATACAATATATACCATAAAACACAATCAAATAAGTTGCTTTTTTGCATTAGGAGTGCTTTCACTTTTGATGCTTTTACTACATTTTGCTGATAATACCCCTGTACCTTTATTAATAGGATTTTGAATGCAGAACTATTGTTCGTAATGCAGTATTTTTATGGTGTGGTATTACTATTTCATTTAAGTAAAGGCTTTGAATATAACTTATACCCCTGCACACAAACGCACATACAGTTGCAAGCATATTTAACACTACAACTAGAACAGGAATGAGTTACTGAGTATGTGTTGTACGATGACGCACTATAGCATAGGAGACTGCCTCACAGCTTGCTTCACCACTGGCTGTGGAAACCATGATGATGAAATGTGACAAAATTCCTGCCAAGTTTTCTAAAGCATTGTATGTGTGTGTGTTTGTGTGTCTGAGGCTGAAGCCCAAACACATCTGTGTATTAACAGAAGCAATCCAAACATTCCAGTCTGCTTTGAGGAGGTTCATTTCATTCAGTCTTGTGTCCGTGTTTGAGTTTAAAAAGATAATCAATGTGAAAAATTGGGAAAACAAGACACCAAATTCAATTTTATCTTTTACCACAGTGTTATACTAAGTGGAAAATTTCTACACACACACACACGCACACACACACACATACACGCAGTATGTACAGTATGCTGATCTCTGCACATTTCCTGGAAAAGTTAGCGAGTTGCTCAACGTTTCTGTTTCCTGCCCTGGAGTGCACATAATCTAGACCACAGCCAAGAAGTCTAAAGAGGAAAATAACATCCAACGGACTCTATGTTTATGACTCCATGGACAATATGCTGTAGTCTATTTCTCTCCTCTATCAAAGTCAAATCACTGCACAGAGAGCTTTTGAAAATGACTTTATCTCTCACCATATTTGGCAAAAAGCCAGAGTCGACTCCTTTCTCTTCCATATCTTCAATGATTATTTGCCTCTGAACAGTTTCTCCCACTGAAAGAACAGACAGGAGTGAGTTAAACTGCTATACACAGCAATATCTATCTTTGAATAGATTTTAATGGATTTTTAAGCTCAGCACTGGCTACAAAAGACAGTCCGGGAAACTGTTCAGCATACCTGTTTTTGGTGAGGCAGGATGCTTGCTCTCTCTGAGATGTTTACTGGGACCGTGAGAGGGGGGTCTAGTGGGGCTACAGGGTTCTTTTGGTGGTACAGGAGATGACAATTCAAAACTTAAGGCCTTTTTAGCATTTGCTACATGGTGTACTCTATTTTTGACAGTCTTTTTTGGTGAGACTGGGATGTTTGGGTTATGTTTAGTTTTAGACTTAGGCGACAGTAAGGTAGGGGGCAACTCTTTGGATTTAGACTTAGAGGGGGTGGTGCTGGAGGCTTTATTCTGAAACACATTTGATGATTGAGAATGTGGGCTTGATGGCTTGGAGGACAACAACTGGCTCTGAGGGGATTTAGATAGAGATCTGGGTGAGAAAGGTGGACTTGGTGTGATGTCTGATAGGGGTTTGGGAGATGATGAAGGGGTGGTAATGTCCTTTGAAAGTGTTTTAGGGGTTGGGATATTTCTAGACATTTGCCAGGAGGTGTTGAGGAAGCCAGAATTTAGACGTGGGAGTTTATGAAACGTCTCCCCAAACAGCTCCACAGAGCTTTCCTGAAAGACAACGGCAAAAACATTCCTGGGTAGA
Organism: Trachinotus anak; assembly: GCF_046630095.1. Classification (NCBI taxonomy): domain Eukaryota; kingdom Metazoa; phylum Chordata; class Actinopteri; order Carangiformes; family Carangidae; genus Trachinotus; species Trachinotus anak. The sequence goes on from NW_027273852.1 coordinate 12,180,758, forward strand.
AAAATCACATCTCTGGAGCTCCCCCAACCAGTTCGCCACTGACGCTACAGCAGAGCCACATGTTGGTGCAACACTGCTCCCTACTGGAGTTAAACAATGATTACGATTGACCAAGGGTAAGGCAACAAACTTGTTCAGAGTATGTGCAGGGTTCACCAAGTTAAATTCAAGACACTTCAAGACCTTTATACCATATGCAAGACAATTTAATACTTGTTTCATGATCATATCAGCCAAAGCATGAAGGTGTGATGGAAAACTAGTAGGGGACAATATGGCCAAGAATTGTTTATTATTAGAAAATAATTTTTTCAGTACTCCCCAGCAGCATGTAAGTATAATTCCCAGTTATATAATGAGTTCAATTAAAGTGACCTGGACACAGATGGATGGATGGATTAGCCTGAGACCTTACTGAGACCTGCAGATACTCTGACGTTGCACAGCTGTTTACAGTTTAAGTTAAGGATTATTTAGTTTTGGAAGTCTTATAAGAACATGGTTATATTTGTAAGATAACAATCAAAGGTGTAGTTTCTCACTTTGTCTCTGTGGCGGGCTCGAGCAGCGAGGGCCGAGAGTGGGACTAGTGCAGTGGGATCAATCAAACTGTCTAGCAGGAGAATTTCTCCGTGGCTTGGTTCCAAAAAGTCGTCATTGATTGTGACATCCTTCTCTGGCACCACTTCTCGGCTCTCCGATGGTTTGGGTGCAGCCTGGACCAGCATGTGGTTACCACCACAGGACACCTACACATAGGAAAACATCAAAAAACACATGGACTAGATGTAGTTTATTACTCTGTAATGTGTATTTCCTCTAATTTGCTCTAATCTGCTCTCCCACCAATTTATAGTATGGTATATTTACTTTCATACACATAGGATATACCACTTGGGAGGCGAACATTTGACAGGCACACAGATGGAGCTAGGGAGGAAACCATGTAATTTATGGACAACATGCTTCGCCATCCTGAGCCTGTTCATCACAGTCACTTACTAACTGAACTTTGTACTTGAGAAACCGTGTGTTAAGTGTTGGGCTGAAGTGGTTGATGAAGTTCTCCTCCCCTAACCCCAGTTTTCCATGACGAGCATCACCAAACGTGTAGAGCAGCCCACTGTCTGCGGAAGAGGAAAAATACATTAAATTACGTTTTAAAGTTGTATTTAATCGTTGCTGGACTACTCAGGTGTAATCATCATGTAAGTGTTGATGTGCCGAAATGGTTAGTGGATTAATTCGTTGACAAAAATGTTGATAATAGATTATTTGTTGAAGTAATTTATCAGACAAAAATGCCAAACACCTGCTCGGTCTAGTTTCTTAAATGAAAAGATATGCTGCTTTTCATTATTTGATGTCAAGGATCAAAACAAAATACAAAAACAAAAAAACGCCCCATCTTTGACTCTGTTTCTTTGGCATTTCCTTGCAGCTTATAGGCTACACAATAGATAACCAAAAGAAATGACAGATATCATCTAACAACAGAAGAGATAAGCAGATTCAGCCCTAAACTGCTGCATGGCTACTGTATGGGTTCCCTTGACTGGCCAAGGATGTAGCAAGGCAGATTGGGTGGATTTCCACAAGGGATCAGCGTCTTTAAGATCTGAAACTATGTACAGAATAAAAGGCTGTAACTGAATCAGTAGCCCCATTCATAAAAAACACACAATTCGGTAGCCTTATCTAAAGACAAAAACATATTCCTTCCATGACTTTTTGGTGCATTTGCTATGTATAGTGTACAAAACACACATGAACTACAAAGATGAAACATACCACTACTTTGCAATGACCGAAGTAATCTTCAAAGATAGCTTACTTGTGACCACTGCAGTGTGGTTTTCTCCACAGGTGATGTGTCTGATGCTGCTGTTAGAAAAGTGCTCCAGTGGTTTTGGCAAATCAAGTTCAAACAGAAATGTCCCATGGCCCAGCTGACCGTACTGACCCCTGCCGAATGTGTACACGTTCTCTTCTGGCACAGCAAAACACACGCAGAGAAACAGACTGATTAACACCAGGGGTAAATGGTAACTAACTACTGACAGTGACTGTAAGTATAGTCTTAATGTTTAATCTTTAATGTTTCAATTTAATGGTGTTTTATACTTCTACAGCACTATATTTAAGAGATAAGTTTTGTACTTTTTACTCTACTACATTGATCTAATTACTTAAGTTACTTTGTAGATTAACATTGTGCATGTTGCAAACACTACATTGCAATTTATCTATTATTGATTGAGTCCTAAAGGTGTTATTCACTTAAAACAAGTGAAAATTTGCCATTGCAGGAAAAGAATCCCAACCTGTTTTCATATAACACTTGAGTATATAAAACAAAAAGAAGTAGAAATGTGTCAGTATTTCAGAGTGATGACGCCTGTTTCTGGAACATAGGCTTTCTGTTGTTAACCCACCTGTAAGTGCAACAGTGTGCTCCCCTCCGCAGGACACCTGGGTGACACGACCCAGAATCCCTTGCACCCGCTGAGGGACTCTGTGATTGGTAAGCTGCTCCATCTGAAGACCCAGCCGTCCATTTGCACTCTCACCAAACGTGTAGAGATCTCCATCCACTGAAAGCCAACACAATATCCTCAGCACAATGAATCATGTTAAAGATAACTGAAGGTTAAGTATTACATATAAACAATTCACTGTACAAATCTGAATATATCAATATAACAATGTTCGAAAGAGCTTAAATACACAAGGATTCATCTCTAGATGTGCAACAATATCCAGTACCACAAGGGCAAATGTTCAAGTTATAATATGTAACTTTTCCACAACTAAATGTCTAAGAATGACTCCACCTATATTATATATTTTTGAGTTATGTTCTTACTTTATCCCAAATATTTTTAGCAATTCCCAAACCAGAGAAATGGTCATTTTAATCATGGTAATGGTCCGTTTCATTTGGTCGCCTGTCAATGATGGCATATCCCCTATGTGCATGTGTCAATGTTATGGTTCCCCTGAATGTTTTTCAATAAAGATTGAAAAAAGAAGGTTGCAAGGTTGCTTGCCAGAAACGCAAAATTGACTTTTTTATATTGACTTTACTGAAGAGTGTTTGGTGCTGTGTTTAGTTGGACTGTGTTGTACCTGTAACAAATGCTGAGTGCTGGTACCCACAGGAGACCCATATCACCGCTTCTCCAACATTCACCTCTCTGGGTTCTGCAGCAAATCCCTCGTCCCCTAAGCCAATCTGACCCACAGAGTTGTCTCCCCACATGAACAGCCTCCCATCCTCTGACCAACACACACAAACAGGAGTATGATAATTGACCACAGAGACACTTATTACATTATTACTTGTGACTGTTTGAACCTGTTAAGGCAGCTGAGGTGTTGCACCCTGCAGAAAGCATTCTGATTGGTGCATGGTCACAGAAGGGATGCAGCAGGTGAAAGGATGTAGTGTTGTTGCAGTGGCCCAAACCGAGCTGCCCCTCCCGGTTACTGCCAGCACCATACACACTACCCCGCCCTAAAAATACACAAAACCTGGTTCAATACAAGAGCAGCCACTGGACACTACCTCTGTCACATAAAACTCTTAATCATTTGTTCTTCATCTTACATGTGCAGACGACTGTGTGGTCTCTCCCACAAGCTACAAGCTTCACCTTCTCAGACTTAAAGGCTGAAAAAAGGAAATACATAGCCACTATTACTACAAAAAAATCAGATGATAAATGTATTAGTCAAGTATTCAATTATTATTATTATTCAGCAATTATCTTGATAATCAATGTGTCAATGCGATTTTTTTTCTCTCAGCTAAAACCAACAAACTTTGTTTGATTTCTTCTTGCTTGTCGTAAAGTTTTGCTGCTTTTCTTTGTCTTAGGTAATAGTGAACTGTATATTGTTGGACGGTTGGTCAGGCAAAACAAGTTATTTGCAGATGTCAGCTTGGGCATTTTCACTGTTTTCTCTGACCAGACAATTACAGGATTAATAGGATAAATATTCAGCATATTAATCAATACTTTAATAGGGATTAGTTAGAGCCCTAATGCAGAGTAATTTACCTTTCACAGAGGCTGGTTTGCTGGCAGCCGGCTTCAACCCCAGGCCCAGTTGGCCCCAAGTATTAGCACCGAACATGAGCAACCTCCCATTTTCTGCACAATCATTACAGACATGGAAGTGTGACTTGGCTGCAGACAATTATACTTATTCCATTAGTGAACATGGTAACAAACATGCATAGAGTGTGCATGTGTACCTGTGATGACAGCAGTATGCTCCCCGCCACAGGATATATGCACTGGATGGTCATTCTTTACCCAGAATACACTGGGCACATCTTTTGCAAATCTGCTCTTTCCAAATGTGAAGAGGGCTCCTGTTTCTGATGACAAATGAGTGATGCATCTTGAGACGGTCTTGACAGGAGCAGTGCACTATGCAGGCAACTCTAACTTAACACCGGCTAAATCCCAACCCAACCTGCTGTCAGCCCGACAGAAATAGCAACAGGTTTACCATGCACACACATACCATTAGTAGAATGAGAAGGAAAATAGGACCATACATACAGCTGAAGGCTATACCGCCCACTACGATGTGCAGAAAGCACTCTCACCGGGTATATCCACATCGGTCTGTCCCGTCATCTCCGCCGCTACCCCCCTTACACCTCCTCACCTTTCCGTGTAGCTCGGTGCTGAGACACCGGCAGATCAAGGACAGGTCAGGGAGGGGGGGCAGGACTGAGTAAAGGAGGTGCTGTGAAACGATAAAAGACACTAGAAAAACAAAACATATTCTTAAAAGTGTGTTTTTAACTTATTCATGCTCAAACGACACCATTAAAATATTTCAAATGTACATCTGTGACACTTTTACAAGTAAGCCTGTATTTATCTCATGCGCCTGCAGGTTCACTGTGGCCTTATGCTGCATTCAGGCCCAGCGGCGGAATGGGAAAACAAAACTTCGGAGTGTTCAATCATTATTCCAATGTGGTTAACCCTTGTGCTAACAAACAGCCGAAATTAGCTACGTTTGTTGTGTTACATATTTGTAAGTGAAAACAGATACAAACAAACAGTGTGCACATCCTATGAAATTAGCTGTTGTATTGCACTGTTGTATTGGTGTTAATTTTTCGTTTTGCATCACAGCAATTGTCCGCAGTTCTTTTAAACGGCATTTGAATGCGACATTATCATTCATTAGTAGTGATTGTTCCTATAGCGGCCCATTCGCAGACCGTAGGAAGAGAGAAAATTGTTAGTATTTTCCCTTGTATTGATTAGTATGTTGTGACCTGCTGCTGGATAACAGGCTATATATATATATATATATATATATATATATAACAGTTATATGCAGAGTGCTTGCTGTATATGTTGGATAGCAACACCATTTCCAGCTGTTGAGAGACCTGGTTTTCCACATTTTAATGGAGCAGCTGCATTAAACTAATGCTGAGGGAAGCCACGCCTCTCGCCCTCGTCCCGCGGTGATGTCGGCTGTGGCCACGCCGCCGGTGGGTTGTGGCTCCTGGCTGCATGTGTCTGAGCTGGGAGGCGGTGTGGGAAAGTTGTTTTCTCTCTGATGAAATATTCGCACCACATTACGCTTCCATTGGATTTCCATTTTGAGGTGCAATGTTTACTAAACTACTATCTGCAAACAGCCCGGTTTTCAAATGTTTGAAAGCTTTACAGAGCCGTTCGACACGGGGGTTCAGGTAAGAAACTAACTTTATTTCGAAATGAGCATGCTGATTAGTCCCCCTCTGTTAGCAGTGAAGGTGTGCCGTGATGATATCTGTTCTTCATATCTGTAGCACTGGAGCTGCTTCCCTCGGTGCGGTGAGTTTAAAGGGCCGCAGCTGTCTCACACTGAAAGATTTCAACTCCGATGAAATCAAGAGGCTGTTGTGGGTGTCGGGGGATCTGAAACATCGGATCAAGCATGAAAAACAGGTATCTTGCTTTAGCAATCTAATGCTAAGTTCAGTGTCCATTTGTTAAATGTCTCCAGCTTTACTGTGCAGCCTCTGTGTGGGCCAGTGAAGGAAACTAACTATCGTGTCTATTTCAGTATCTTCCTCTTCTGCAAGGAAAGTCGATTGCTATGATATTTGAGAAGAGGAGCACCAGGACAAGAATGTCCACAGAAACAGGTGTCAGTTTGGTAGATATGCATCTACACTGGTGTGTGCCATGTGGCTCAGTTAGACATCCACATCAGTAATAATGGCAGTGGGTCACTGCTGCCAAAATGTATAAAAGCACTAATGAATTTCCAAGTGTTACCTTTACACAGACGTGGATGCCTCCATTATTACATTTATGAGAACATGCTTAAGGAAATGTATCCTCATGCTGTCAGCTGGGCTGGTCCCACTCCTGAAAGTCATTGTCAGTATGGACACAAAAGAACTGCTGAAAGGCGACTTTCAGCGCATCCCTGTAACAAAGCACTCTGCCTCTGAACCCCCTCAACTCTTTGCGTTGCTGCATGATTATTTGGTTTGAATACTTGTGCATTTTTCTGACGGGAATTATAGTTGCCTTACTATCATTATTCCAGGTTTTGCTTTGCTGGGCGGACACCCCTGTTTCCTCACCTCTCAGGACATCCACCTGGGAGTGAATGAGAGCTGCACGGACACAGCTAGGTGAGTCTGATAATTATGATTTCACTTAAAGGAATATGTAACATATACCAGTATCTCTTTTGGATACCTATTGTACATAAACTGTCTCAGAGAAATCTTTGTTTGTCTGAGGAGATTTGAGCGAACGCTGTCCTTTACACATAGACATACCAGTGAGCTTTTCAGGTCGACAACAAGCTTCTGGCGCCGTTCACTGCTGCAATAATTTTTGAAGGGAAACGACAGTGTTTTCCAACCAGATTTCCTCTGCGATTTAGTATATGAACTGCATCCCTATGGGTACATATAATCTCTTCCTCCACAGGGTTCTCTCAGGACTCTGTGATATTGTCTTGGCTCGAGTGTACAGCCACTCCACGCTGGAGGAGCTGGATAAAGAGGCCTCCATCCCCATCATCAACGGTCTTTCTGATCTCTACCACCCAATCCAGATTCTGGCTGATTTCCTCACTTTACAGGTATTGCGACCCTTCAGTTTACTAGAATTCTCATCCAGCAAATGATAACGATACAGTGTTGGTATAAGGTTTTCTAAATTACCACCATTCTCTTCAAGGAGCATTATGGGTCCCTTGCTGGATTAACAGTGAGCTGGATTGGAGATGGCAACAATGTCCTCCACTCCTTCATGATGACTGCAGCCAAATTGGGAGTTCATCTTAAAGTTGCTACACCAAAGGTTTGCCTCTTTATACACAATCATGTGCATGTGAATTTTCTATACTGCACTTATCCTCTTATTTGTAGATTCTTGTTTTGTAGTTTACAGGTATAGATATGTGCAGTCAACCGAGGACATCTCACCTCCGCAGTCTCGTGGGAGGAGAAACTTGTGGTTTTGTAGAGAAATGTAAATCAGTATTCCTAATCAGAAACTAAGCTAAAACTATATCTTCATTCACAGGGATATGAGCCAGAGAGGAGCGTTATTCAGGAGGCACAGAGACTCTCCAAAGAGGTGAGCTCCTCTTCAGGTGTCATGATCATAAACAGACCTGTGGTCAAAGGACTTCTTATGAATTAATATGACGTTGCATTTTGTCTCAGTATGGAACTCAGCTTGTCCTGACCTCTGACCCAATGGAGGCTGCTCATGGCAGCAATGTCCTGGTCACAGACACCTGGGTCAGCATGGGACAGGAGGAGGAGAAGAAAAAGAGGCTCAAAGACTTTCAAGGTTACCAGATTACAATGGAGGTAAAGACGGACCTTATTATAGTATAATTATATTATTATTAAAGGCAGGATCCAACATTTTTACTTTTCCAGACTCTATTTTTGGTGTAGAAATCAATAAGGGCCACCCAACAACATGCCAGTAGCTTTTGTTGAAATCACCAGTTTTAATCACCTTTTAATTCTTGCACTGGCTTTAAACGAAGCAGCAGCATTTAACCTTCTGTAAACTGCCTGTGGCAAACTGGTCTTAACACTAATTGCAGACTTCATCCAACATATAAATAAGGAAGCAAGGTTAAAATACAACTAGATTCACTCTTGTAGAAATGCTTTACACACTGCATTATTATATGCACAAAACTGACAGGTTGACATTAAATGGAAAAATGCACAGTAATTACTTTGGTCACTAAAGATACTGTATTTCTGGCACTATCACTGAAAGTGAACCCTGAACAATATTGAAGGGAATACAATCCCAGTTAATTAGTTTTGGTTCTGGTTCATTACAGACAGGAAGTGTGGCCAAACCAGACTGGACCTTCCTGCATTGTCTCCCCCGTAAAATGGAGGAGGTGGATGATCAGGTGTTCTACTCCTCCCGCTCCCTCGTCTTCCCTGAGGCTGAGAATAGGAAGTGGACAATCATGGTGAGATGAAACACTGTTTAATTTGATCGTGTCAGAATAACCTTAGCCTCCAGCATGTACAGGGTATTAATCAGCACGTCTCTCCTCACTTTCAGGGCCTGATGGTGTCTCTTCTGACTGACTACACTCCGCAGTCCCCCATGCTGAAGTTTTAACTTCAGGTCTTAAGGTGGCATTTTACTTGTGTTGTCATCACATACTGTCATACAATGTCACAGTCATACTGCAGGGTGCAGTAGGGGGTGATTTCTAGTTCACAGATTTCACCCCCACAAGACTAGACGCATTATCCCAAACGACTGTTGAATTCACTCTCTGATTTCGAGCACAGAGGGCATGGTTTGTCTTGACTCACAGGGTGAAACTGTTTTCATGCAAAGTTATCTGTTCACATTCTACTTTTACTGTGATTGAGAGCGAGGATTATAGTGAGCATGAGGTTTACAGTAGAAATTCCTTTCTTAGATGTGTGTTACTGAAAAGGAAAAGATTACTGATGGTATTGGCTCTGCAACATTCTCCAACAACATGTATGAGCAATCAGCCCAAGCTGCCCATGCCTGTGCCACTGTTTTTACAAGTTTTAGCCTATTTACGACAATTACAGTTGAGTCTCAGTCTGAGACTCAGACTTTTGGACCCTCCTCTCCAAAACAACATTGGTAGACATTGCGTGGCATTTCAGTTATTACTGCTTCAGTACTGCATTTCCGTGCAGTTGTTGTTGTTGCATAACTGTTGATTAGTACAAAAAAAAAGTTTCAGTTTTGCAAATTGGTGTAATAATGGACCCATACACGGGTATTGTAAATATCTTAAAGCAAATGAACATTGTGTTATAAGATTAATATCTCTACCATGTGGTTAAACATGTTTTTTTAAGTTCATTTTTTAGGTATGAATGTATACATGTACCTTTTACATCATCTGTGTTTGTAATGCTGCCTCAGAGTTGTGTTCCTTGTGTTCCTGATCAAATGAATCAAATTGTTCAAACTATAAATAAAGGTATCCCAGGCTATATACCATAGTCTATGGTAGTCTATGTCTATGGTGAATTTTGTCATTCAGGACTTTTTTTTTTATCACTTATAAGCACTTATAGAGGGTAAAAGTGGTCTTAGTTGTTCCTGCTTTTTATACCTGTCATCCACAGTTACTTCTATGTGAGTAAGATATTAGATTAAACTACTCACTGGTAGATATAAATACAGCTGAATCAATCAATTGACAAAAAATGGACTGGCAACTACTATGATTTCAGTATTTTTTCTTGCAAAAATGCAAAAACAATTTGTTGTTCCCACCTCTCAAATGTGAGGATTTGCCGTTTTTTCAAGCATTGACTGAAACTCACTGCAAAAATAGAAACCACAAACTTCAACCTCGAAAATCATCATACACTTAAATGAACATCTTTCTAAAACAGTTCAGTAAAAACTGAACATTATAACCATCACGAAGGTAGGATTCTCTGCAGGACTTCTGTGTCAGACTGCATTATTTTTAGCTGGATGTACCTAATAAACTGGGAGTTTTTCAAATGTTGCGCATGTGTTGTTAAATGATGAAATCTAGTGATTTGTCAGTCAATCGATCAATCGATCGATCAATCAATCAATCAAGCAATCAAAATACTTCATTGACCCCCAGGGGGAAATAAGTTTATGTTACAGTTGCTCCATCAAGAATAGAAAATTGTGAAATGTTCCCATGTGCAGTATTTTATTTTTTTTTTTTTTTGCAGTGCATCGAGGACCACTAAAATACTCCAGTTATTGTGTACCCTCTGTTGATCCCCGCACAGTTTATTGATGGTGTCACATGTGGGCAGACTGCGCCATCAACCGGACGGAGTCGGTACCGCCCCGGTTCCCATTGGCTGAGGGAGGATGACGCGGGTGTGCGGGATGCTTTGATCCATGTGGGTGGCCCAGCCGGATAAAAGCGATGGTTCATTCACAAACCCACCAGCTTGCTCTCACGTAAATACACATGCATGTGTTGAGGTAGTTTTTTTTTAGTAAACATGAGAACATACGCTCACACTGCCTGTTGCACCCGAAGCTGGAGAAAATGTACTTTCAAGGTTTTTCAGCGCATCCAGTGTCGTGATGATTAAACAACACACACTACATGCACCACCATAACAAGCTACACTTGAAAAAAAAAAACTGTCACAATGCTGATGTGACAACAAGGCAGCTCTGCTCGGCGACCACCCACAGGCTGGAGGAGTCTGCTGGGAGACGGAGCTGGAGCGGAGGTGGGAGGAGGACGCCATTGCAGCCCGCAGCTGGCCGCCTGTGCTTCGGCTGAAACGTTACCGAACTTCACGATGTCCGGGGGGATGTTTCGAGGGATTTTTCAGGCTCGGTTCTCAGTTATCGGGTCACTGCGTTAAAACAGACAAGTAAGATGGACGTTTTGTCGCCACTGAGGAGAAAATGTGGAGCCACGGAGCCGAGCCAAAGCAGGTAAGAAGGGATAAGTGGCCGTTTTCAGAGGGGGGGGGGACAATGGGAGAAAGTTTTAGCTAACCGAGGCTAACTAACGGTTGTTGTTTTAGCTAGCGGTACAGCTAGCGAGCTGTGCTCACAGTGCGGCAGCCTATTCACACTTTCATAAAGTTTACATTTGTAACATGTCGCTAAACGCGGTGTTTTTACGGTCCACTCTTACCGCTGTCTCCTCACTCATACAAGTTAACTTAAAGTGGTGAGAGGTGGCAACAGATCTGCAGCAAAATCATGTTAACAGACGAGGCTAGTGTCAGAGGATCTGGATTTTAGACGTATTTTCTATACTTTGGGTAAAACTTTAAGCCTTCAGACTCTTGAGTTTAGTGCAAAGCTTGTAAAGTAGCAGTGGCTCAGTTACATGCCCTGTGCTTAACTGAATTCCCAAAGATAGGGATGTATATTCATTATTGACTGAATAAAAGTCGCAATACAACAACGTAAAAAGCTGAAATGCAAGAAAAAGTCCAGCATTCAAAATATGACTAAGTACAGAATCACCATCCATTGTTGTCACTGATATAACATTATGTTAGGGTTGCAACAATTAGTCAATTAAGTGATGAGGCGATCAACATATTTTGAGTATTGATTATTTGTTTGAGTCATTTTTCAAGCAAATGCCAAATATGCTCTGGTTTCAGCTGCTAATGTGTGACATTTAGCAGTTTTCTTAGTCTTATAAGAAAATAAAATGATTATTTGAAGGTTTGAAGTTAGAGCTTCAACAACTTTAAATGATGTGAGGTGATTTAATACAAATGGGTCAGAAACTAATTTATGTTTTGTATACAAATCTGACAGACTCTAGTCTTATATAATCCACACAAATGCTTTAAAAACTATTCCATTGTTTTCTGCATTTTATTAAAAATCACATGTACTTTAACATCGAAATTAACCATCTTAACCAGCTATCAGGTTCAGTTCATTTCTGTGCATTGTGAACATAAAATGTGCGATAATGTTTTTACATTACTGTTATAAGGTAATGCAGAGCTGAAATTACAGACAACTGACTACAATTTCAACAACTGAATAATTATTCAGTTATCAACTTCGTCTGGCTCCAGTTTCTTAAATGTCAGGTTTTGCTGCTTTTTGTTTATTTGTTATGTCATTGTAACTTAGGTAGTTTTTGGACTGTTGGTTTGACTATTCAAGCATTTGGAAGAAGACACCTTGGGAAATTGTGAAACTTAACTGCATTAACACACAACAATTATGTGGCACAAATTAATATAGACTTTACATTCACTGATATGGATTATGCAGTTATGGAACAGCAGGAAAATATTAAGACAAAATTATACAGTACATCCTGTATTTAGAAATGGTCAGTAGTAACAAAAGACTTTCACGATGCTCTGAATAGAATAGAATAGATACTTTACTTCTGTGACATCCTCTTATCTTTTTTTCTTTCTAACCACGTCTTGCTCCTCAACAGTCTCCTACCATTCCTTCACCTGTCCAGTGGCCCGGTCTCTCACCATGAACACCAGTAGGAACTGCACCGTGGTGGGGAATGGCGAGGGTCTGGCTGCCCTTGAGTCAATCTCCATTGTTACCATAACGCTCCTCGCCTGCCTGGGGAACCTCTTAATTGTGGCCACCCTCTATCGCAGGCCTTATCTGCTCACACCCAGCAACAAGTTTGTATTCAGCCTGACTCTGTCCAACCTGCTGCTGTCAATGCTGGTGCTGCCGTTCGTGGCTGTTAGCTCGGCAAAGAGAGAGTGGGTGTTTGGGGTGGTGTGGTGCAACTTCACTGCCCTGCTCTACCTGCTCATCAGCTCTGCCAGCATGCTCACCCTTGGAGCTATCGCCATCGACAGGTTAGTGCAGAACACTGATTGTAGGCACTTGGATGATCATTGTTATCAGCCTTGAATAATAATAATAATAAGTGAATGTTGTGTCCTCAAACCTGTATTAATGCCTTATTTTGCCTACTTTTTTTTCCTACAGTGCAACAAGCTGTAAACACAACATAAACACATTATAGCTGTATAAAGTTGATATGACGACAGCGTAAACAAACCTTTGCCTATTTAGAAATCCAACAGGCACAGAGTGTAACCACCTGATGAATGCTACTTGTTAATGTCACTTTCATCTTAGCTCCATTTTGGACCAATTTACCAATTACCAGTTCCTGAGAAAAATATCTGGATCTTCAGCTGCTAAATGCTCCACAATGTTGCTAATTTAGTCTGTTTACCACATGGTGTAGGGGAGATAGTGTGCTGCTGTTTATCAGAGGTTTTTCCCTGAATCATAGCAGTGAAGTTGCGGGCTATAAAACCAAAACAAAAGCTGAGGGATTTGCAGAGCTGGGTGATAATTCTCACTACAAGCACCTTCTTACGCATTAAACATAATGCATTACTCATCTGATACGTTGTTAATAACAACATTTTGATTGATACAAATTTAAATTCAAACTTAAAGCAGAATTGACTGTTTTTATGCCGAGAAAGCAGTGGCCAAAGGGTTACATCGTTACCATGATTTGTTCTCATGCCCTCAAGCATGGCAGTTAACCAGTACCACCAGAACAGCTGATCATTGGCCAGTGGTATCAGATTGTGGTGATATTAGGCAGGAACGAATGTTTGACCTCTTAAATTCAACACAAATAAATATATAGGTATTTTTTATTTTCTGGGAGCAACACATCTTTTTTATTTAATGTGAATTGTGTCTTTACTTCAATATAATGACAAAGCATTTCCACCTTTTGATGCTGCTGTTCTTAGTCAACCTTCCTAGGTGAATAAGAGATTTGACATTTTTCTGCTGTTCCTGCCTCTGGAAGAAACCCCTGCATGTTCACAGATGTGAAGTTTAATGTTTGGTGTGTTTCCCTTTAAGGTCAATCTGCAGACTTGTAAAATAAGATTAGTCAACCACACACTTAGTTCGTGGTATTTTCCTGGAGATTTTCCCGGCTCAAGTGACAAGCATTAGACAGACTTAGAAAATAACTTCAAATGTCCACTGATATGAATGCACCATTCATCTGCAGAGCTGAGATAATTACCATTGATTCCTATTTTTAGAATAAGAAACTAACTAACACAAATAAAACTGCAGACACGTACATAGTTAATCAGCATACGAAACCCCTTTTTAATTTGTTTAAGTCACATAAAATTTCAAGAAATAGGGCTGAGTATAAAACCGACCCAAATGTATCTCCAGTATCAAAGGCTGTATTTTATTTAGGCAAAGTTCTTGTATGGCTGTTTTGTGATAAGACAAAATTAAACATGCCTTTGGGAAAGGAGGAAATGTTTGTATATTCTAATTTATATTATGTAATGTATATTCCTCAGTATGAGAAAATGGATCTTCTGTTATCAGTACTGTAATTAAGGTCATAATGGCAATAGCATCCAAAAATAAATTTAAAACTATATCCAGCCCTATTCAAAATAGTGTGTCATTAGGAATACAATTTAAAATCAAAGATTTGAAATTAAAATGTATTTTTATAGAATATTGTCAACAATTATGATTTGATTAATCATTTAAGTCATTTATCATGTAAAACCAGGCCTTCCCTCGTTACAGAACTTTTCTGGTATTCTCAGTTTTATATCACTGTAAATTTAATATCTTTGGGTTTTGGATTGTTTGTTCAAGAAAACAGGCAATTTGAAGACGACTCCCTGGAGAAAGCAAAGGATTAATCTATCATTTAGAAAAAGAATCAACAAAAAAAAATCCCATTAATCAATAAAGAAAGTAAAACTAGGTTACAACCCTAATTAAGACTTTTTTTTTTATCTGGACACATTGCACTTAAAATTTGTTGGCATGACATTTAACGCCACTTTAGTTATATCACTTTGCTATTCTTGTTGTCAGGAATCACAGAGGGCTGTAAACATAGTTACTGTGACCTACTGTAAGTTTTCTCTGTAGCCTACAGTCCTCACTGTTCTCACTGCTGTCCTAATTACCCCAAGTACCTTTGGGAATTTTTGATTACAGTACATGTTTTTGTTCTCCCACCAAGCCCCTCTCTTTCTCCTCTGTATGCAGCTTTTCAGAAAACACTTTACAGCTTTGTTGGGAGAAAAAGCGCCGCCTTTAGTTTTTGCATCACACACTCAAAACTGAGCAGTCTCTGTGTTTCCTGGACCAGAATGCTCCCTTGAGAAAGGTGTTAAGTTTCCCCTATTGATGGTTCACTCACTGCTTTCATCTCTACAGGTACTACGCAGTGCTCTACCCGATGATCTACCCCATGAAGATCACAGGAAACAGGGCAGTCGTGGTCATCGCCTATGTGTGGTTACACTCTCTGGTGGGCTGCCTCCCTCCTCTGTTCGGCTGGTCCTCCTTTGAGTTTGACTGCTTCAAGTGGACGTGTGTTGCTTCGTGGCACAGAGAGCCGAGCTACACAGCCTTCTGGGTCACCTGGTGCATCCTTCCCCCCTTCTTCATCATGCTGGCATGTTACGGTGTCATTTTCCGTGTTGCCCGCATGAAAGCTCGTAAAGTACACTGTGGAACTGTTGTTGTGGCTCAGGACGACACCAGTGGAGCTCAGAGGAACGGACGTAAGAACTCAAGCACCTCAACTTCCTCTAATGGAAGCCGGCGGAGCCTTGTGTACGCGGGGAGCCAGTGCAAGGCCTTCGTCACCATCTTAGTGGTGATAGGCACCTTCCTCATGACCTGGGGCCCGTATGTTGGTGTGGTGTGTACCGAGGCTTTGTGGGGACAGGGGAGTGTTTCTGAGGGGTTGGAGACTCTGGTTGCATGGCTTTCCTTCTGCAGCGCCGTGTGCCATCCACTCATCTATGGTCTGTGGAATAAAACGGTGAGGAAGGAGCTGTTGGGGATGTGCTTTGGAGACCGCTACTACAGAGAGTCGTTTGCCACTCGGCAAAGGACGTCCCGACTCTTCAGCATCTCCAACAGAATCACAGGTGGGAGAGTTTATCATGCAGATTGGTATGTATGGGAATGTTTTCATATATCTGTATTTGGATTTCTGACTTATTTATGTTAAAATGTGAAATCACAGACCAAAGATCAGCTTAATTGGCCAAGCGTGTTTACAAATATGAGGAATGTGACTTTGGTTTCTAGTGGCTTTCAATGTACTACACACAGTACTAAAAACTATGTTCAGGAAGAAGCACATAGACAGCAAGGACAACAGAGCTTAGGCAGCAGCTCCTTAAAAACTTGAAACTTGATTAAAACAATGACTCATCAAAACAGTTGCTGATTTATTTTCTGTTGATTGAGTAATTGATTAAGCAAGTAATATTTGGAGCTCAAACAAAGCTGAAGAAAGATAACAAACATTAGCATCTAAGTGTTATGTTCAAGGAAGTGGGTGCAGTGTCTATATAGGCTAAACTGTAGTGATAGTGAACAGTGATACAGTACTGCATGGGTGGCTGAGTGCAGGGACTACTGGAATAAACTTTTTGTAGTGTATACGCAGCCTGCATAGATTCACAGACCTGTGTTGTCATGATTTTGTGTTTTGTATGTATGCATGATTTTGTATGACAAGAACTTGCTGGTGTCCTTTCAGACTTGGGTATGTCCCCACACCTGACTGCTATGCTGGCAGGTGGAGGGCATCTGTTGGCCCCTGGGAGCAGCACAGGAGATACTGGCTTCAGTTTCACTCAGGATTCATGTAAGTGTTGCACACAGGAAGCAGAGGGATTCAGAAAAGACTCCCTCGGTGTGTCTCAAATCCATCCTATATACTAAATTTACACAGTATATACTGCATACTACCATCATTGTAGGGCTGCACAAAAAAAATGTGAATCACAATTTTTTTTTTTTTTTTAAATAATATAGAACTGAGATCACAATTATCTTAAGATTCTTGACAATATGTTCTCTTCAAGTTATTATTGTAGTTTCATCACATTTTCATTACATTTTGCTAACCAAACACAGACTAGGAAAACAAAGGTTTGATAGTGTTACTGAACAATACGTTAGTGTAAAAAGTTTCTTAGTTGACATTTTATAGATTAAATGTTTAGATATTACAGAGGGAAGAGGTACACTACAATCCCTCTGAGTCCAAAGTGGCATCTTGGAAATAGCTTCTTTTGACTAACCAGCAATCCAAAACTAAAATAGGTGAACTTTTAAATATATAAAACAATGAAAAACAGCAAATTTTCATTTTCATTAGAAAAGCTTGAACCAGGGACAGTTTGACATTTTTCTTGAGAATTCACTTAAACATTGAATTTGTTATCAGATTTGCAGGAGATTGTCACATTTGAATAATAATAATCATTTTACTCCAACCCACTGTTGTTCAGATATATTTAAGGCTAATGTAGTATTAGCAGGAGAAGTCAGAACTTTTACTGACATGTGTTCATTCATGCTATTAAAGTGTGTCTATCTTGGCTTTTAAAACTCTACTGTTGATCTTAACTTGATTGTAAAACGGAGATTAAGTTGAAAACATGAGGTTCGAAAGGCTGGCACATGGTCTTACTAACCCTATTGCGTCATACTCCCACAGGTTTGTTACAGTCAGCCTCACATTCCTGTTTCACAGCTCATGTTTTCATTTGATGATGGCGTAAATAGGGCAAGTTATGTCATGTGTGACACAAAGAAATGTCTAATTGTCCAACTCATTGTGTTCTTCCCTGGCTTTCTGATCATACTGAGTTTACAGTATGGCTTTCAGTTAACCAGGATTTTTGTTTTCCCTGCAGGTACAGATGTGATGCTGCTGGATAACTTCTCCACTGACGGCTCCTCCCATGCACAGCAGCACGGAAACCCATCCGGGAAGAGGAGGAGCTCAGTCACCTTTGAAGACCAGGTGGAGCATTCCAAAGGTATGTCTCATCTCCCCACTCCACAAAAGATTAGAGAGATGGGAGTTCATGCTCACTGAGTGCTTGGAAAAAAAAAAAAAGTTTGTGGTCAGCAGGCGACAAAAAAAATCGCACTGAACATAAGATTTGTTTACTGTAGCATTGGTCTAATAGACCTCACAGATAATTCAGTTTCTACATTTTTCTCCTTAGCGGAAAACACCAACACATCTTCAGTCCAAGTCCACGCAGAGGTACACAAATCTCTCGACACTTTTGCTTCCTGTCTGGCAAAGGCTATAGAGAGCGATGCAAAGCTCACTCTCTTTGGGGACAGTCTTGCTCTGCCTGGAGGACTTTTCACGACGAGGGCTGCACCGAGACCTAGATACCTAGACGGTCAGAGACTGAGGCTGGAGAGTATCGATGAAGGGATTGTCAAAGACGACAGAGATGAAGAAGAGCAGGACATGGAGGAGAAACCAGCCTGAACACAGCTGGTCCGGTAACTTGTTGGACATGCTTAGACCGCACGCCATTATTATTGGTGAACTGTAAGGGTTTCCCACCCTGAACACTATTGTATGAGACCTTTCAGAGTGGAGCTTGTCCTGCTCTGTTGTACACATTATGAAGTCACACATGGGTACCCCATACTTGAAATTATTAGGTGATCAGGAGGAGGCACATTCTTCATTCCACTATGTTGGACCACACGACGTGCACACCAATCAGAGTGTTTGCGAGCTTTTGTATGGATTATTGTAATCAAATAGGAAGACTTAACTACTGTAACCTAAATGGTCTGAATGTTGTAGTAAATTATTTACTACTATATATTATCATTATTGTATGTACTCAGAAATAACAAGAACACACTCCTCATTAGGGCTGGGCAGTATGAAAGAATACAGTCATTTCTATATTCCAAAGGACTCACAACACTGTTATCAGATCCCTTTTAAAAGTTCTTCTTAGTTACAATAAGAAAAGTATGTTTCAAGTTCAGACAGTCAGGCCAGAAAAAATAGAAACAAAAATACCTGTTATAATTTTCCACAACCCAAGGTAACATCTTCAACTTTCTTGTGTTGTCTGACCAGCAGTTCAAAGGCCAAAGATATTCAGTTTATTATTACTGTATGTACGACATCAAACATCAAATCATCACATCTGAGAAGCTGGAACAATCCAGTAATGACAAATGATTGGTCAGTGATCTGAATAGCTGACAATGAATTTTCTGTTGCTCAACTAACTGATGAATTGACTAATCACTGCAGTTCTACTAAATTGGCTGTAGGTGTAAGTCAGTATGTATGAATAGGAATTATTTGGTGTAGGAAACAGGCAGATTTTGACAATTAACCTCTGTATTGAGATTCATGAAAGTTATTACAGTGATACAGTATATCTACGTGTTGCCCAGCCCTGAGCTTCACCATATGAACAGAATCTGTGGGCCAACATTTTTAGTATTAGTAAGGTACATAAAGAGCGAAGTGTGTTTCTTAATGTGTAGGTACCTGCAGTAACCACAGGTTTATCAGGAGCAGGGATCTGCTACAGACGACTGTGGACATGCACAGTTATTGCACTTGAACATACAGTGTGTACTTGTTCTCACGGAAACCACTCTCATTTTATGTCAGAGAAGGTGATTATTACTGTTTGGTCAGTGTTTTTGCATACAGTCCAAGGCAAAGCTGTATAAAAGTGGTGTAGTGACGACCAAATGACGTGACAAAAAGAAAAAAACAGACTCTTGAAGTAATGAAGTCCAAAATTAAGCATTCATGGAGACTGTTATCAATATTTCAAGATTGTAATATCAATGAAAATCCATTAGCAGCAGCCCACATTTTATAATATTGTGCACATAGTGGGCAGTGCAAAGCAACAATGACAGAAATAAATTACTATTGGTCATTGAAAGTCAACTTACTGAAAAATAAATCATGTTAAGTGTTAAACTGGAGGACAAGTTCTGTCTCAAGAAAAAACTGTTCCTTAACTACAAAACTTATTAATTTGGTGGTACATATGGTTTACCTCAGTTTATACACTCCGTCATTTCCTTTGCTATTATAAAAGGAACTCTGAGATTTTTAATGTATAGAGCACAGTTCTGATGCTTTAGTCTTACCTCGTATTTTCGTATTATGTTTGAACAGGTACTACTTTTGTAAGAAAAAGCTGTACACCTGAGAAGTGATGTAACCTTTTGATTTTCACTATACAGTAACTATTAATACCAATATGTCCAGTAAAGTTTTGTATTAAGATTCTTCTATTAAGTTTTTTTACATAAAATTTTCTGAACAAAGTGTTCACCTGTTCTTTGCTTCTGTGATTTGACAACTTTACCAGGGTGTCTGCAGGTCTTGCAAAATCTTAAAGCATTGAATTCAGTTCCCTCAATAAAAGGCATTTAGACTTAAATTTTATTAATGAAGATCTTGAATATTTTTCTTGCCTGTTGTAAACAGTAAAATTAGTTATAAGTTTTTGAATGTGGTTAGGGTTATGTTGTACTCTAAAATACAAGTTTAATTTGTTTAATCCTTTGTTGTGGAGCTAAAGTCAGCACCATCAGACCTGTATCAAACACTGTTGTTACCACTACTCACAGTAACAATGACTGACAATGGTTTATTTTAGCAAAAACATAAATTAACTTTCTTCAGTTTTGTTATATGCTGTACTTTGAAATTCTTTGGTATCTCTGGATACCTAGAGCTAACCCTGTCAGGAATCAGTGTGCAAAATAGAGATTGTTTATTTCTTGAATTAAATTAAATGAATTTGTCAGCTCTATTGACAGTCGCCATTAGCTTTCATCTTCCAGACAAGTGCGGACATCTTTGAGATGCCATTAACTTAATTTTTTCCAAATTCTGTAAAAGATTATAATTTAGTGAAGTGATCATTTGAGGAGAAGAACCTCAGCTTTGTTTTTCCCAACAAAAAAAATTAAAGCATTGTCCAAGTTTTTTTTTTACTTAAAGTCCTTGTTCACATGCGTAACTGCCGGAGCAGCACATCAACATTTCTTAGCTTTGTGCTACAAATCCAAATGTCACACGTTAACACTGATCAAAGCTCACTCTCTCCTAACAAAATAATATTGCACTTAACATCCTTGCACACCAGCCGCCATTATTCTCACACTTAATATATATATGACGTCCTTTCCTTTTGCATTCACACAGTTGTAGTTTATCCTCATACAGAAACATCAGTAAGAAATTTATCTTAAAAAAAACACAGGGGGCTAGAAATTATACTAATTTTCAAAAGGATGTATTCTACACTATACTTGTACAAATCTCGTTTTTTTTTTCTCTCAAGTGCTATACAGCAAGAAGAAAGTGTTTTCTTTATAATAAAATGCCAGCAGGCTACTGCTCGTCCTCATTTTCCTGGCCTGAACCTTCAGAGCGATCGCCTTCTAGTCGATCTGCAGGACGGAAAAAGCAATTATCAAAGAGAGGGACAGATAAACGAAGTCACACAAAGTCCTGAGAAAAGTAGGACAAGAAATAATTTATATACACAGAAATTAATAGACACAAATGTTTAAACAATTGGTATGAAGTTAAAAAAACATTTTTTGTGTGTGTGTGTGTGTGTGTACCTGATCTGATGTGATTAAGGGAGGCCAACATTCGGAGCATGAAAGAGGCTGGAACTGTGATTGTGTTTCTTGTTTCCTCTAACATCAGCTCGTTCCGAGTTATTACCTTGACAGAGGAGGAGAAAGGCAAATGAAGAAAGTGTGCAAATAAAAGTGTGAAGGAATTTGAATCAGGTACATAACAGGAAGGAAAGAAACCTTGTGCCACAAAGAGAGGGAGAGTCTAATGAGAATCATGGTTTATTGTGACAAATTGTGCAAATTGATTTCATTATATTGAAACAATTAAAGCATAAATTAATTTACTAAAATAAAATAAATTTTATATATATAATATAATATTAAAATAAGTTGAGTGAAATCAATTAAATTAACTTAATTAAATTTAGTGAAATTAAACAACTAAATTAACTTGAGTGAAATTAATTAAATTGAATAAATCAAATTGAGTAAAATGATGAAATTAGCTAAATAAATTTCATTTGCTCTTCAGAATGAAATGTGGGGAAAGAGAGTAGGGGAATGACATGCAGCCAATGATCTGGCTGGCCAGGAGTTGAACCAGGAAATTGCTCAGGGCATTAATCCCCACATTAAATGCGTCGTAAACACTCTGCCATCGGGTCACCCATATCTGACCCAGAATCTCCTCGGTGAATTAAAACCAGCTCTACAAATACAAAAACCATCCTCTCTCTTCTCAGATGTTTCTCCTCTCCTGTCAGGACCAGAGGACAGGATCTGTACTTCAAACTGATTTCACCGATCTCCCGTACCTCATCAGCGAGGACTCTGTTGAAAGATGGCGACGCTTCTAGCGGTGACCAAATTTTGATATCATAGTCTATCCCTGAAGAAGCCAGAACTGAAACAGACCCAGAAAATGAAAAGTTAACATGGTAGAAAACATCATCACATCATCCTGTTAGAAAGGATTTAGGCAGGACGATCTGCGGCCCAGAGTGAAGCTGGGGGGTGGGACTCACTGGGGTCGTAGGGGTGCGGCTGCAGGCAGTTGACCACGTGGTTGTCGGCTTCAAGGAGCATAAGGTGCTCTGCAGTGTGTCTGTCCCAGATGAAGATATGGCCACAGTCTGAGCCACTCATTACAAAGTTGTTGCCCCAGAAACATGACTCCTTTATCTACACATAAAAGAAATAAAACCTCCTCAACATTTTGAGCTGACTGTTTAAGGAATAGTTCGAGATTTTGGGGAAATGCACTTACTCATTTTCTCTCCAAGAATTAGATGAGAACATTGATATAGTTAAAGACTAGAAACAGAGGGAAACACTCTCCCTGGCTGTGTCTGAAGTTTAAAAACCCACCTTTAGCACCATAAAACTCTCATAAATAAACACCCACTTGTTTGTTTAATCTGTGCACAAACAGGAATGTAAAAACGACAATTTGTGGTTTCAGAAGAAGTTTCCTGACAAACAATTTCCTGACAACCAACAGTTTATCCATCTGCCCAGAACTTCCTAATTTCCTGTGAAACCATAAATTGTCTGTTTGTTTGTGTATGAACTAAACAAATGAGATATATCATTTCAAATTGTGAGCTTTAGAGGTGCTGGTGGGTGCATTTTTTTTTATTTTTCTGACAGATACAGGCTAGTTTCCCCCTATTTTCAGTCTTTATGCTAAGCTAAGCTAAGATAATCACCTCCTGGCTTTAACTACATATTAACAGATTTCAATTTTTTTTATATTGATGGAAAGAAAACCAGTTACAAACAAGCTCTATTTCTTTCCCCAAAATGTTGAACTATTCATAGGTTTTTTTCATGAGGGCTCCAAACCCCTAACAAATACAATGTAAATAGCTCGAGGTTTACCATTGTTCTGGAGTTGCGGTGGCCCTTATAGACCATTTTGACTGAGGGTCTCCTGATATTCTGGGTCTCGCTCTCCTCCATCTCCCTTCTCTCTTTCCTCCTGCGAAACAGCTCCTGGATACGAGCTGCTGCTGAGCGTCTGACAAACACAACAAAAACCAACACGTAAATATAAAGCACACGAAGAAGACAGACAAACCCATGCTGTCACTGATGCTTATGAACTCCATGCTTTGACTTTATGCCGCATTGATCTTTGCAAATCAATAAGAAGCTTTTTTCTAAACAAAACTCCAAGCTAGAAAGCAGCCACTTTAAAAAGCAAAACACACACTCGCTAGATTGTAACTGAAATAAGCCATTACCATTGTTATGCAAAGCCTTGCCCATTCATTACAAGACAACAGTGTCACTGAATTCAATCAGATACACACCGGTTCATGTTGAAAAAGTTTCAGTTGATATGGTTTTTCTAAGAGGTCCTACTGAGAAAATCAGTAGTTTACATTGTTCAGCTCCTTTCCATCAGGATGTCATGCACACATTCGTCATCCACTCTTCGTTTTTCACCTCTCTGTGGTGTAACACCTTCAAAATGCCCATTCGTGGAGCCAGTAATCACATGCACAGCACTCTGTGTGGTTATTAGTGCTTTTGTGATTTTTTGTGAAATTACCAAACCAACACATAAACCGTTATCTTAAAACTACACACTGTTGAGTTTTAATGCTCTGCTGCATGTCACACACCTGACAGGTTAGATGCTTTTAGTTGCCAGTGCAAGGACTTTACCTGATCATCCTATCTCCTACTGCAGATCCTCTGGTATTAAATCTATATTTGTAGTAAAACAGTCAATGGCAAGGCATCATAAAAAAACCCAGGTCAGCATACCTGCCCTTTAAGAGTGAGCAATATTTGTATCTAAGAGATAACAACCTGCATTCAAACACATGAGGGTGTTTTCTTCAAGGGCAACATCTTGTCTAACATACCTCTGTCCCTGTCCTCTGACCCTTGATGCTGGGATGAGGATCGGATCATCATCGCTGTCATCAGAATCCTGGTTGCCCCGTGCAGGCTGATTCTGAAACTCCCACTCTGGTGAGAGAGGGCCTCTATACTGTGGTCCTCTCCCACAGTGGCCCTGCTCCGCTGTCGGCTCCGCTCTCCTGCAGCCTCCCGATGTGTCCTCTGTACCCTCCGCCTGACTCCTCTCCGGCGGGGAAGACGCCGTGCTGTTGCCCTGAGAGGAGCCCTCTGCTGGGGCTTGAGCTGACGAGCTGCTGCTGAGGACACCGGAGCAGGAGGCGCCACACGGGGGCTCTGCAGAGGCAGCCGGCAGACTCTGCTGCTTCGAGGACTGAGAGGGAGCTGAGGAGAGACACATGATAAAAAAGATTTTTTTTTTTTTAATTAGGCTTTGACACATGGTCAAAGCTATTTAAAATACATACAAACATCTCCCGCATCTCAATCTAGATTTACCTTTTTTTTTTTATTTTTTTTTTTTTAAATTGATTCATCTATTTTTTCTTTGTTTTTGTTTTTACTCCTTATTTGGATATGGCCTCAACATGTATTGCTGTTTTCTTGTTTGTATACTTGTTTATTTAAAAAAGTCTGACCACAACCATCCACACTCATAACTGATGTAGGGTTTCAGGGATGCAATGGGCTTTTACTCTAAATTCAATTTGATTTGAAATTCTGTCAGGACAGCGTTCATGATGCTGCAGGAGACGACTTCCTCACCTGGCCCTGACACTGAGCTCTCCGTCGACAGACTCTCTCTGCTCTGTGCGGCCACGGCCTCAGATGTTTTGGGAGCTGTGCTGCCCATAGTCCTGGATGTGCTGCACCTGTGGAGGAAAGACAACAGTGAGTGAGTCCGTCAAGCTTCTCAAGCTTTTGGCTACACGGTTTACATTTTTTTTTAAGAAGGTTTTGTAACTCAAGGATACATCAGAGTTGGCACCATCTGTTTACAGAGTGGAAGTAGAACCAGAAATTCTGCACACTGTTGGTCAGTTGTAAAAGTCAAAATCAATAAAGCAAGTTGATACATTTTGAAGACTATTGGTGAACAACAAAATAGATAAAATACTTTTAATAGACGAGTCTGGCGAAAGGCAAACAAAGTCACCACTGATACCTTCCAGCTCTTTCACAAAGAGTTGGAGCTGCTTCCTTCAGACTCCCCAGAACATCCTGTGCAATAAAATCACTTAATTTGAGTCCTTTGTAGTAAACAAAAAGAAGGTCCCTGACCTGTTATATTGTTGTATTATTATTATTATTTTTATTATTCATTTCACTAATTTACTTGTACTTACCATTTCTTGTCATTTTTTATTGTGTCTTACTTTTATAATATTGATTGAATATTTATGAATATTTCTTTTTTTTTTTTTGTATCTGTTTTACTGACATATGAGTCTGCTGATGATTTGCTGTGTCTGCAAGCCACATTCCCCACATGGAACAGTACAGACTGTCCAGAGTCCACAGACCACCAAGTAATGACATGAAACTGATTGAAATGTCGTTTATAGAATCAATATGTCTCTTTGCTCCCATTACAATGTTTTGTTGCGGAGCAAAGGTGAATAAAGATGATTGTGGGAGCAAAGGAACATGTGTAGCTTCTGGTTGTTTTTTTTTTTGCTGTTTGGTCAAAATCAAATCTCATACACACCTTCATGTGTAATGCCAATTTATTTCCCCATTATTATTTTGTTCTGAAAGTCTATTACCATCTTTAAATTACCCAACCAGCGCCCAACATTTTCCAAATTTTCCTTCCCAGAAGGTATTTTAATGAGAGATTTCCCTGTGCTGTCAGGTATTTTTGACACAGTTATGATGAGTATGACGCCTGATATTTGTTGCCAACTTGTAATTTGGTGTCTAATGTTTTCTTTATGGTACCATTTATTTCATTTGCATGGTGTACTGTGTCATTCGATGAGCTGGATATGGTATAAGGTAGCCTCTGGATGGTCCATTATAACATGTTATTGCATGTTTCTTGAAGAAAGAGCTGCTATGTAAACAAGGTTGACTGCAGTTCTGGATCCTCTGAGATCAAATGAATGAAAAAATGAATCAAAACAATCAACACACTGAATTCCCTTCAAGGTGTAAGACCTTCACAGTGATTTCAGAGAGCAGAGATTTCCTCAGTCAGTGCTCAGGTGATCACTCACCACTCATCAGTGAAGGCCAGCTTGATGGTGCTGGTGGTGGTTCCCTCTGAGCTGTAGTGTAGGCTGAGGACCGGCTCCGCTGCACTGGGTCGACTGGTGCCGGTCATAGTGGTGGAGGAGGAGGAGGTGGAGGCTGAGGTGGAGGTGGAGGAGGAGGAGGAGGTGGTGGTGGGAGCACTGCTGGTGGCTGGTGCAGATGCAGATTCGTCAGGAGGTGAACCTGCAACTTCTGCTCCTCCTGAGAGCGGAGAGGAAGACACAGGCAAAGCAAACAAGAAGGATTTATTAGTGCTGTAGAAAAATACTGACTGGCCTGTTTAACCTTATCATTTAGATTTAAATAAATTGAGCAATTTTTCCTGTTGCTTTTATAAGCACGCTGGAAATGTGCAACCGTCTGTTGCATCACTTCCCATTGATTAACAGCACCAAACAGAAATGGGAACATGCAGCGGACATTAGCAGAGCAGACAGAGGTGGACATATTGTGACAGACACGTATCGACTATCAGCAGCCACAGCAACAAGACAGAAACACACAGACACACAAAATACACCGGTCAAAGCCCCTGAAGGGACATTACAGACACATAACAGTCTTTGACACGAGTGTCTCGTTAAAGAGATTCAACCTGACTTATATTAGATTTTTAAGTTGTTTGAGATCTTTTTTTGAACTTTTTAAACAAATTAGTTCCCACTGAAAACTGAAGACAGCGATATTTGCATAACCATAACCAGGACTGGTATCTGTGGATATGTCAGCTGACATGTAAAAAAAATATGTTTGATGATTTAGAAACAGTGTCAGTGTGCATTTCATCTGTAAAATACCTTAAGCACATATCGTGGTCACAACTCTTTAAAAGGACAAATTTTCGGATGCCTTAAAAATCAAAAAAACTTGTGTATGTAATGTGTTTCTGTAAGAAAATGAGTATCAGTCGATATGTTCTTATTGGATTCTTACAAGTCAGTATCAGTATCGCCCTAAAAAAAACAATTATCAGTCAGACTCTAAGGTGAAGATTTCTTGTTTTCTTCATCTTCTATGATAATAAGCAAAAATCTTTGAGGTTTGGACTTTTAGTTGGACAAAACTTGACACTTATTTTCTGACTGTTTATGGGCCAAACAGTTGATGCATTGAAAACAATAATTGTCAGATTAATCCAGAATGAAAATAATTGTTAGTTACATCCCTACTCAGGACCAGGGCAAGATAAAAAAAAATCTTCTATCCGCACTTTAATGTGTGTGTGGAGAGAAAATGGGAAAGTAAATCGGTGGATACAGAGACAAAAGTATGAAAAGAGTAAAGGACAGACTGTGGACAGGGTCAGGATGAGGAAAAGTGTTTGTGTTTCTGAGGGAAGGTGAAGAAGACAAAGCGAGTGGCAGGGTGGGGGGAGAGGACGCACCCTGCTGTTCATCAAGAGTCATGGATCCCAGCTGTTTGTTTACCACAGACGAGGGGGAATCTGGAACACAAATGAGACCGACTAAACATTGGACACAGAGGTCAAACCTGAGGGCTCACACAGTCAAGGCGCACAAGAGTTAAAAACTTCAAAGTCAGAAAAAAACAAAAAAAAAAAACCAAAAACATTCAAGGCCAAGCAGGAGGAACTGTAAGAATCAGCCAAAGGAAAAATAAAAGCCTCATCTGATATCAGGGAGGATTATTTGGCTTCAGCTTTTATATGCAAAATGAGCATCAGAGATTTGTGAGTCTGAACAAAAACAATAAAATGACAAGTTCACACATGCTTACTACACATGGACTACTTTACTTAATCTGTGAATCTGTTACAAGCTGGTAAATCAGATCCATTAATATTTACTTCTTCTTAGATGTAATGTTATGACACAATAGCAAATATAAACCTTCTAATAAAATTCTGTTTGCATATTTCTTAATTAG
Organism: Trachinotus anak; assembly: GCF_046630095.1. Classification (NCBI taxonomy): domain Eukaryota; kingdom Metazoa; phylum Chordata; class Actinopteri; order Carangiformes; family Carangidae; genus Trachinotus; species Trachinotus anak. Next base: position 12,209,224 of record NW_027273852.1, read on the forward strand.
ATTAAAGGAGTAAACAAAAGTATTCTCTCCTCCTCTTCTAATAGTGAGGCCTGGTTTTAACTCAAACACATATAAGCAATGACTCTTGATGCTGCGAATCACCGGTGTCAGACGCATTAGTTCACGTTAAACAATGTGTCCAATAAAGCCCCTTTCAGACATGAGACCTCATTACACAAACGTTACGGCAATTTTACACTTAGATCTCATGTCCAAATAAGTGTCTGAGTCACTTCCACACAAAAACACGAACTACGTAAGACCTAGTAACATTCATTGCAGCACGCATGCAGCAAGTCTGAGTTGAATGTTGTTCTATTAACATAAAGGCTGCAGCAACACACGATAAAGCATCCTGACACTGTAACAAACATATGACTTGATTATCATCTCTTGCAGTTTTAAAAACCAGGAAGCACTGTGAATGAGTCGCTGGGAGGATTCTTTACATGTCAGATCACACAAAGGATTGTTTTGCCTCTGTGGTGCAGTGCAAAAGAGATAATCCTCAAACCAGGACTGCTTGCCTATATTTTGGATTTTTACTGATGCGAACTGCATGGATGAATAAATTACTATCCAAGCTAAACACTTTGAATTGAATCAGAGTTCCTGTCATCTTGTCACACTGTGCTTGTGCACTGAATTCACTCTCTGACAAACTGAGAAAACAGGTGGCTTCACTTTGAGAAGCGAAGGTGAGCTCACAATGTCAAAGTCATTAATTAAGGCTCCGGTTGCTAAATAAAATTTAAAAACCATCATCGATGCAGCCTGTGTGAATAATCTCCTCCTTTCATATGATTAAAAAACCGTCACTTTGACCGACAGATGAAAACATCCACGTCTGAAAGGGGCTTTAGCTATGATTCTCAAGCTGAAGTGAGACCAAACCAAAGTCAATCAAGTCCTGTATTATGGTCACTAATTTAAGACAACTGATCAGTGTGCATCATCAAACATGGGTGAACAACCACATGAGCCATGAGAACGCCAAAGCAGAGCTTCACACACGTCGGCTGGTGCCACTCCAACGGGAGAGTTTGCAGGTGAAAACTCAAGCAACATGTGGAGCGATGGAGTGAGAGCGTTAGTGAGTTGAGCAAACAGTGGAGAGGCGATTCAGCAGCAGCTACAGAGGTTAATAAGTACAAGGTGCATTATTGGAAAATGGAAAGAGGATCACTGAGGGATTAGTGGTCAGTTCTGGCAAGACCGGGTCTCTCTGGAGCCTGACTGTCTCTACAAACAGACATGTCTGCTTTGCCAACATAGAGGGGAAGGGTAAGATGGTAGGGGTGGGGGCCCAGGCGGCAGCCCGTATGAAAGGGGTTGCTGCAGGGGTGGGGAGCTCGGAGGGGAGGGTAACCTGTACGGGGTTGCGTCTCAGCAGCACCAGCAGCAGCAGAGGTAGCAGCTCTTTGTGACTGTCTCTCAGGGGCTGCGGAGGAAGAGGAATGGGCCGCTCGCTGACCCTGTCGCTGACCCTGTCCTGGGGGGTCGGCCAGCCGAAGTAACCTCTGCAAACGCCTACACACTAAACTTATGGGCAGCCGGTGAGGACCGTACTCTGACAAAGAGGCAGAGGAAGAGAGGGAGAGTGAATGAAAGATTAGAAGACTGACGGGAGGAAGATGTGAGGAGAGGATCGGGAGCAGAGAGTCAGGCAAGAAAAAAAAAAAAAAACGAAGGACAACAGGATGCTGAAGGAGAAAAGAGTGAAGTGAGGCGACTGCTTGAATGGAGTGGCTCCAACAAACACACACTCATACACGGGGTACACTAAGTTCCCCCTCCACATACTGAACAGAAGAGGATACAGATTCACTGCACTAAAGAGTAAAATGTGAATTTCTTTGATTGTTTTTGTGAAAACACAACTTAAGTGACTAGTGGGTTTGCTGCTTTTTTTTTGTTTTTTTTATCCTTTTACCTGAGAGCGCAGGTTCCGAGGTGGGCGTGGCTGTCGGCGTGGGGGTCCCAGTCGTGTCAGCCTGACTTCTCTGCTCTGAGTCAGGGGAGGATGTGAGGGGGGAGGAGGAAGGGGCCGAGCTCTCTACTGATGAGGAGCTGGAAGGAGGAGGTGCTGTGACTGTTGATGATGACCCTGAGGAGGAAGAGGAAGTGGATTTAGGCACGGGGGCGGCGGCAGCAGCAGGACCAGCAGGTACCTCTGGAGCGTCTGTCCCCACGGGCCTCTCAGGGGCACTGGAGTCCTGACTGGAGTCTCCTGCGGGGGCAGCTGGAGTATTGGACGCGCCCTCTGGATGGACGACTGTTCCTGAAAGCAAGAACATCAGCACATATTTGGTCAGTCAGTCAGTCAGGAAGCACATTAAAAAGTCACAAAATGCAGTGTCTCCAGTTTATGAACCCATATCCAACATTAGGAATGTGAATGGCCTGAACCATATGGCATAGTCATCAATGTGTGAGTCCTCCATTGGTTGATGTTAATGTATATAACTGGTTGTCTCTCACATTTTTTTTTACTTTTGTTCTTTTTTCCTTTCAGGCTCATCTTATTCGAATGCTTTTAATACGCTGAACAATGATTCTGATGAAGGCCACAAGCCGAACGGCAGCTGTGTTACAGTTAAGTTTTTCTTTGTACCAAAAGTGCAGCTTGCACATTGGAACCAGGAGAAGTTGCCTCAGTCATGGTTATGACACAGACCTGAATCATAATGACCCAATATGAAGAATCCTGAAACATGTAATACTCAACCAGCTCCTTGACTAAGACACAGCATAGCATTTCATAATTGATTAATCTGCCAATTATTTTCTTGATTAATGTTGTTGTTTTCTTTGTTGAAAATAGTGAAAATGTCAATTGGTTTTGTCAGATTAACAGTCTTCAATCCAAACATGTTCAGTTTACGATCAAATGAAGCAAAGAAAAGCAGCAAATGCTCATGACTGACAGGAGGAAGCCTATAAATGTTTTTGATACAAAATGATTCACTGATCATCAAAATAGTAGAAGAAACAATGAAATAAATGGAAGGACCTTTATGATCTTAGACTTGGATAATAATCTGAAGACAATTCAAGATTTGAAAAAACCACCTGCAGACACCTTTACTGGATACACAACTGAAAGCCTCACCTCGGGGTCGCGTCTGCGGCCGTGTCCCTCTGCTGCTCTGAGCCTCGCTGGCCTCCTCAAACCAGCGAGACAACATGTCCGACATCCTCTGCATCAGAGAGACATTTGGGCTTTGTTCCCCTACAAGAGTGAAGGAGAAACACCTTCAGATTGTGTTAACCATTCACACTATTAAACATCACACAACATCCTGTTTACAAGCTGTTTCAAATAAGAAACTGCTGCAAGATTTTGGATGACACTGTCCAAAGGATTGTTATTGCTTTTTGCAGCCTTAGGAATAAAATGGGACAGTTCATTTCACCAGTAGTGACTGAACGACTGAGGGAGAAAAGAAAATGGAGAAAAAAAAAGTGTTAAAAAGTGAAGCAATTGTGGTTTAACAGAACACAATCCTTGTTTTCTGTGAAGGAGAAACATTATAAAACATTTTACAGCCAACTTTTAAGACTATGGATGGTGAGAGTTTGATACTTTTTGGTGGAATATCACTTTAAAAACTAATTACCTGTGGGCCTTCTCTGCCACTTCAGGGTTTTTTTAATACAACATTTAAACTTTCATCTCTCCTGCCCCTTGTATTGATCACACTGCTCAACATGTTTGGACTCCTGGAGAACGGCAGCTTTCTCTTTGCAGATGAGACAGACAGAAATCAAGTGGCTATAATCGATATTTTATATTAATAATGGATCACATGTAGCGTGAGTGGTATCGCTCATAATGACAAACAGTCCTCCTCAGTTCTACTGAGTGCTTTAGCCTCTTTCAGCTCGTTGTTTTGGTTTTACAGCTGCAACTTTACTGTTTTGGTTCAGAGTCACTGCTCTCATGGTTTAGCAGCAGGAAGCTGTTTTCAGTGAAAAAGATCTAAACCAACGGTTTGATGCTCAGCATCAAACAGCAGATATACACAGCTAGCAACCAGCTGGTGAACATAGTGAAGCATTCAGCAGCTAAAAAGCCATATATTTAGATTAAGAGGTGGACAGAATGATAATGATGCAGCATAAATGCTGGCTGTCTAAATAAGCAGCTGTTTGCTTAAAGGAGAATAAAATCCTTTAAATCAGGTTTATAGTGTCTCCAAGTTTTAGAAATAAACACAGTAAAACACACATAGTAGTGCTGTTGGTCCTGGTTTTAGTGTTACATTAACAGGCTGCACATTTCTGCACAGCTTGGTAAATGTTAAATGAGAAATAAAAGCAAATTAATTTTTATGCTCTGATTTTGGAGCATAAAAAGGAAATCACATTGGTATTCTAAAATAAATGACAAAGAAAAAAAAAGAATTTGTAGGCTAGATTTAACAATACATTTTTAACATTGGGGGCAGGGGTGTTGTGAAATTGTCGCAGATATGTAATTTGAGACCTCTGCTCTGAGGTAGACGAGCAGGAGCACATACATGTCAGCTGCGGCACTGTGATCTTACCGTCTCTCTCTCTCTCACTCTCTGGACGAGCTCGGGGTCCAGTGTCAGACCAGTCACCTCGTAGACGGAGGCGCTTCACTGGAGGCTGCCTCAGCTGTGGAAACACACACACACGGAAAGATTAGCGGTTTGTCAGTCAAAGCATGGTCAAAAATAGCTCCGCTGCCAAAGCAAAACACTGCTCGTCTCTGTCAGTGCCCTCTTAAAGTGCCCCCCCCCCCTCTTTTCTGGCTGCACGACTGAGGTTGCCTTTACTTTCCAGTCCCTTGGCTCTCTCTGCAGGGCAACAGGCTGAGAGCCAGAAATAGAAAAAAGGGGATCTTAGTGCAGGGACTATCAACTGCTTCACTTAGGAAATGTCATCAGGTCTGGAAATGGGCTGGAGGTGGTGAAAAGGAGAAGAGGATGAAAGACATAGTAGAATAAATAAGAGAGAAAAAGACCCTGAACAAATGGGGTCACAGGTGGAGGAAGGGGAGGAAGGGTAACGAGCCTTCACTTGGCTGGCAATGCCCCGGCCCCCCCCCGGCCTGAACTATTTTGGAGGATAGAGGAACACTGCTTGCGTCGGTCACTGTATTTGGAAAGGAATGTGTGTGGTAGTTGCGTCTCGACACAGCTGAACTCGCCACAAGGCTTTGAAACACTGGCACCATGATCCAGCACATTCAGGCCCACGTGAAGCCGCGTGCTCACCGTGAACGCTTCACTTTATCTGAGGTCCAGTTTTCCTGTTAGTTCATTCATCCGATTTCCAAACTAAACCCTCAACCAAACAGACATAATCACTCAAATACATGGAAGAAAAACGCTCATGTTTCAGGTTTGATTTAACTGATAATCCATCATGTTTTTTTTTTTCTCTTTTGGTCACTGCGTTTCTTCCCCTCTCCTCCGTCCTCCTTGTCGTGGTTTTTTAGGGACATTATCTCCCCTCACTGCACTGCATCAGCCAGTACAGATATAGCACTGATGTCCGCAGTGCTCTCAGAGAAGCAGACAGCGACAACAAGGTGCACTCTGGTTACAACAAACAATCTTTCATCGTCCCCATCCAGCAAAAAAAAAAACAAAACATCATCACTGTCTGCATGAAATCCTTTGATTGACCACATGTGCTTATATTTATCTTTTATGCTACACATACAAGTAGTACCAATTAGGTACAGCTTCATACTCGTTTATGATTATAATCTGGAGTATATGAAGCAAGAGACATCATTGTTTAAAGGGTAGAGGCTCTACCTGCTCAATAGTCCTCATACAGATGAGACAGTGCAGATGGGACTTTTGCTGCATTGACCTTATCTGTGTCAGATACAACATTTCTGAAATCTGACAATTTGTTTCAGTTGTACATTCAAGCAAATCCACTAAACTTGTTCTGGTCCAAGCCTCTCAAATGTGACAATTTGTCCCTTTCTTTTGTTTTATATCACATCAAATTGAGGCTAGCAGGCTGGTGTTCATGTTGGTCAGTCCAGCACTTTGGTCCAGACTGAAATATCTCAACATTTATTAGATGGATTGCCATGAAATTATGTCCTACAGGATGTATCATACTGAACGGTGATACTCTGACTCTTCCTCTTATTAATCTTTATGGTGATTCCTAAAATTTTACTTTGGCTAGGTTATCAAGACAGAATTTGAACTTGTTCAATACCTTAGTTTATGACCAAATACCTGCAAAAGTAATGACATTCCCATCAGCCTTAGTTCTACTTTGTGTTTAGTGCTAATTAGCAAATATTAGCATGATAACATGCTAAACACACAGAAGTCAGGGGATCAAAATGATTATAATCATTCAAATAGTTGAAACACTTCACTCAAAATCACAAATCCTCAAGGTTAGGGTGCTAGAGGAGACGTTGGTGGATCACCAGAATCATTAGGGTTCATCCTCTGGGCACCATGAATATATGTAACGAAAAACACACAGTTCCCATCAGGACCCCCGAGACGGGTGATGTTACAAGAGCTGCATCTTCCTGTGTTCTCACCTCCTCCCTCCTCTCCTCAGACGGGCCCTTCAGCTCTCGGGCCTGGTCATCTTTGGGATCAAACAGGTAGATGTAATCAGAGGAGTAGCTGACCAGCACCTCCTGACCGTCCTCGCTGTAGCAGAGAGACGTCACCCTGCACGACTTGTTGGACAGGTGGGCGGGAACAAAACGAACACACATGCCCGTCGTTCCCCGGCCCGTGTAGTTACCTGCAGATGAGAGAGGGTGAGATATTCACAGCGTCTGGGTTCAGTACTCATGAACTTGCCTTTGACTGTGAAGAGGCCTGAGGTCCCCAAACTCTCTGTTCCTCATTGTGACAAAGTCGAGGTTAGAGGTTTTTTTCCCCTCTGACAACAACATCAATTGATGCTTTTTGAAAACTGGTATCTTGACACAGCTGAACTCACTACAAGGCTTTACAACAGTGGCACCACCCAGATCATTCAGACACTGAAGAAACTTTCAAATCAAACTCATCTTTTAAGCCTTGCTTAACTATAACCTGTTAAATACTATTTTTTTACAGTTAGACTTTAACTATTTTATTGTTGTTTGTATGCATTTACATTTAAACTCACAGGACAGTGAATCACTTCAGATCTTTGCACTGACTCCCTTTAAAATACTATAATAAAATAATAATACCATAATTATATACTATGAGGGCCAAAAAACATCTGTAATCTGCTGCTGTGTTGTGAGCCATCCACACATCTCAGATCATCTGCTCCAAATCTGCTTTCTGTCCCCAGAGTCAAAAACCTCCCAGAAAACAGAAGGTCTGCTCCAGTTCTTTCAAAACAAGGCTCAAAACTTTTCTGCTTGTCACTGCCTTTTATTAAATGTAATTTAGGATTATTTTCTTGTAATTTCTATTCTCCTGTTTTATTTAATTTGAGCTTAATTTTTGAAATCATATCCTCGTCTCATCCTACAATGATACTGCTCTGCTACCATAGCTACAACCCACAATCTAATGATCATGTGTAGTTTTATATGATGGGTAGGGTTAGCTAATCATCTCAGACGTCTCGGAGTTCAAGATAAGGCAGCAAAAATATTTTATGTTTCACAGGAGTTTCTGATGTCTCAAATTTCTTGTTCTATTCACATAATCATTAGTAAAAAAACAGTTTCAGCTGCATTTTGATGATGCCCTACAAATAAAATTTATAATGTATTCTAACTGTCAGGAGCATTTTAGAGGAAGAAGACAAAATCATTTCACGTACACATCTAACAACAGATGCGCTCCAGAACATCTTGAGAATTTTTAACTTGATTGTTCTGTTGCTCTCAACATTTGATGCTACAAACTCAAACACACAGAAAGCCTTAAAGGCAGCATGAATCAACATTAATGTAAGCAAAGAGAAAGGGGGTGAATGAAGTCAGCGTACAGGACGGCTCACCTGTCGCTCTGGTGCCCAGCATGCGTCTGTCGTAGATACGCACTGAGCTGTCAGAGCAGCCCACGGCCAGATAATACGGCACCAGTGGAGAGATGGATATAGAGGTCGCTGCCCTCCGACAGTTTATCAGGATATCCTGAAATCAAAGCGAACACAATGTGGTGAAGTTTAAAGAGGCAACATATGAAGTTATTCCTGCTCAGTGTCAGAAGATATAGGGATCAATAAAGTTTTTTTTTTAAGTTTTTGCCAGTTTATTAGTTAAACCCAGCTAAAACTAATAAAACTAATGTAGTCAAATACAACAGTCCTGTAATAAATCCTCCTTCATGAAGATTATAATGTTGTTTGTGTTTGGATGGTTTTAAGAGGAATTGATTCAACTTTCTGTGTGGACAGTCGTGTTGCAGCACAGTCCAATTAAGCAATTCAGAAAACTGAAGAATTATTTTTGCTGCTGTGGTTGTTCGCTTTAACACTGACATGTTGTAAGATAATTAAGAGGGGTGGGTAACTGAGTCTGGCAAAACCGTAGTGACAAGTTTTAAGGTCACAGGTACTGATCTCCAGCATGAAATACGAGAAGATGCAACACAATCTGGGATGGCGCAGCCTCTTACACACACAGACACAGACACAGACACAGACACACACACAGACACACACACACACAGACACAGACACAGACACACACACAGACACACACACAGACACACACACACACACACAGACACACACACACACACACACACACACACACACACACACACACACACATCCATTAGGCGCTCAGCTCCCTCTGATGCAGCCTGAAGCCAAGAAAACAGCTTTCTGAATTACTTCAGAGAGAGAAAGCTGTTTGTGAAGAGAGCAGTGCAGATGAAATCTTCAATATTAATTCCAATTAGGAGGATGTAGCAGGAACTTCTTTCATACAGAAACATATTGACAAACATTTACAATACAATAAATCCTGGTCCATTTCATTTGAAATCAGAGACAACACAAAATTAAAAAATTAAGTAATTTGATGACAGTTTAATCTGTTTTGCTTGATTATATCTGATTTAGTTAGTAATATGTGCTAAACATTTTTATTTTATTGAAAAAGATTAAGGCCAATCACCTATGAAGGACCTGGATCTCTAATGTGCCAGATTTTCTACGTAGGTAAAAAAAACAAAAAAAACAAACAACAACAACAAATTGATGTAAGTAAGCAGATATTAATGATACTGAGATCCCACCCTAAATGTCTATACATGTGGAATCACCCACTGAAAGGTGAATAAATATCACAGCTGTCACCGTACGTCTTTGCAGTCTTCTTTCGTGCAGCTGGTCTTCGTGCGAAGATCAAACCACCGCACCGTGCCGTCCTCCCCACAGGACAGAAACGTGTAGGGGTCGTTCGGTACCGTCATAATCTGACAAAACAGAAAAAGAGGGTTAAGGTTAGAAGGTTAGAAAATTTGAATGACTTAGATGTTACTTCTACAGCACAGGTTGTGTGACAGGTTGACTAACATGTATCTGGTTCAGTACCTCATAAGCTGTTCCATAATGGCAGGTGAACTGACACTGTCTGTTGTACTCGGGACTCTTCTCAGTGTGGGTGTAGTAGATGATGCCGTCTCCGGAGCAGGAGATGATCTCCTGATCGTTGGTGTGGGGCATGAACTTCGCACTGAAGATATTTGCCCGGTGACCTGAACGTATGGACTTCTTGACCTGAAGACGAGAAGCAAAAATACATGGGAAATTCTGCTGGGAGAAACATGAAGAAGGCCATCCTCCCAGGTCCTTACTCTGAACACAGTACATGATAAAATACTGTATGTCTGACCCAAATATATCGGTTGCAAAAGAGGAAATACTCCTGCACTGAATTCAGTTGCATGAATTTACATGTCCCTAATAGAAAAAAGATATCACCGCAGTGCTGAAAACAAGACAAAGGATTACATCATGTCTTGATCATTTGAATGAATTTGTTTTCGGGAAACAAACATGAGGATATCCATTTCAGGAAATGTAAAAGACCAGACAACACTCGATGTTCAAACCACTGACATTACTGTTACATCCCAGAAGTAAAATAAAATAGACCCAACCAAAGGCTTCAACCACCATTGGTCCCTTGTTGGTGGCTTGCTGTGGTCAGGTTAGAGGGGTCTGACTGGTTTGATTTAGTTTTTCTCCATATTAAAAAAACAAAACAAACATTTTACCCTTTTAGAAAAATAGGCTCCCAAAGCTCTCAGCATAACTGAGCTACTAGTGGTCCAGTGCCAATTTAAGCTGTTTCATCTACTCTTTACCCATAGAAAACAATTATTTGACCTCCTTTTGTTGTTCCTACATGAATGAAGTCAGATATCTTAAGTGGAACTGTGTGTAACTGCTGTGACTTTCTTGATTAACACCTACCTTCTTGTTGTACGGGTTTGTAATAACCAAAAAGGTATCGTCTGACCCTGACAGGATGTATTCTCCTGTGTCGTTCCACGATATAGTGTTGACCTGTGGAGAGATGACAGCTTGGACTAAAAGAAGACAGACATAGTGACTGTAGCTACAACTGAAACAGTTAATTGATTAATCAATTAGCTGGCAACTATTTTGATAATCAATTCTTTGTTTAAGATGTTTATGGAGCAAAAACACTCATTGATTGCAGATTCTCAATTGTGAGGATTATTCTCTTTATCTCACTGTTAAAGTGATACTGAACAAGCAGTTTGACAATGTCGCTTTGGGAATTATATTTTTTAGAAGCTAAACCAGTGGTTCCACAACCTGGATGTCGGGATCCCCCCGTGAGCGGTTACAAGATGAATCTTAGTGGTTGAGAGATATCATCAGAGGAGAAAAATAAGCTAATGTGAAGTTTTCCTCCATAAAATTACATTTATTTTCCAGAGCTTTCTCTAAACTGTGCTTTTTCCTGTGAAATGTGTTGTTTCACAAAATTGAGACCAGCACATCAACTGAACTACTCACAACCCATAAACACTGACATCGTGACGAAGGGTCACAAGCAGAAAAAGGGCTGGGAACCACTGGTCTGAATGATTCATGGAAAGCTATTATAAAGAAGTGATCAACAAGCAAATTCAGATTTTCTTGTCCAACGACCGTCAACTGGTCACACAGCTCAGTTAAATGTAACCCGTCCGGTAATCTGAAGCAGAGGACAAGAGGAGCATGGATCATTCACTTCACTGTTTGCCGTCACTCTGTGGATCAGTGTTTCATCAACACCTGCCTGTGCAGCCTCGCGCGGTGTTTCATCATCACACCGTTGCTCTTCGTTGCCACAGAATCACTGACATGACGTGAGCGGGCGAGATCATGAGTGATGGATCGATTACTTCATCCTGCAAACTGAACTCAAGGTTCAGTCTCGTTATAGATTTTAACAGGTTTGAATCGATTTTTGAGAAACTGCATCTGAAGTCGTTTCCATTATAATGAATCTGTCTCGGCGTCTCTCACGTGATGAAGATTAATAGACAGATGATGATGAGCGAGGAGGAGTTGAGGTGATGGGGATTTTTTTTTTTTTTTTTTTTTTAAACACAGGTTGCTATCCTGTGTGATACAGTTCAATGTCAGATCTCACCTTCCACAGACAGATTTTACCAGACCAAAAACTGCATCTTCATGTTTTTTAAAATGTACATTTTTACTCTTCTCTATATCTTTCACACTCTGATCAGCAACTGCAAATCGTATATTGCAACTGATTCAGATCAACTGCAAGATCCATCTACTTCCCTGTTTTTACTGATTTTGCAATGTTTGGTGTGTTTGATGAGAATCTATGAGGGTGCAACTTATCTAAGAGCTCCGCATGTCAAATTCTTTCAAAAAAGTTGTTTTTGATTCATTTGTGTTTAAGTTGCTGTAAGAAGAATCTGGAGGCGTGTCTATCTGTTTGTTTAGTATAAAATCTGAAAAGAAAGAGGCTAAACAGAAAACAGATGTCACTTGGGTCAATTTTATTTTTGGTTAATATGCTGATTTTTTTTTTTCCTATCAATCTGTTGTTCAACCACAAGTCCAAAACCCAATGATTTTCAATTTAAATAATTATTAATAATAATTAATTAAAAACAGAATAAAAGCTGCAAATCCTCACATTGGAGAAGAAGAAAACTTTTTTTTAAAAACAATTTTAGCTTGAAATACAGTTAAATAATTATCAATTATCAATTAAATGGTTACCAATTATTTTTCTGGTGATTGACTAATGGTTTCACATCTACATTCTGTGTGTATAAATATTAATTTCCCACAGTGGGTCAGCAGAGACTCCAGGAATTCAGGAACCTCCAGTCCAACTTTCTCTTATTTTTTCTTTTCTCTCCAATGACACATGTTGAGCAGTGAGAGGCCATGACTGAATCCATACAGTAGATCGAGCTCTTAACACCCATCCTTTTTAGTTAGTAGTCCTGTGTGGTGCCCTCTATAATTTATGACCTCCTGGTGAAGGCCTCTGTGGGGATCAGCTGCAGCATCATCCACTATGGACTAATATACCTTTGTCTGCAAAAATGTTGATTAACCTAATGTTTATTTACTGTACAATTTTAAGTGTGGGGACATCTTCAAAATGCATTAAAATGCTCTCATAAAGTATTCATCTCATAACATTTGCCACAGCCACAGAATATCTCTGCTTCTTTATACATAAATTAAACAGTTAAAATATTCATTACATGCAGTAAAAGCATTCCTCTAATCCTTTTTCCTGTAGCAGATCTGATTTAGCCTGGGAAGGTATTAAACTGCTGCTCTCCTGGGGCTTGTATACTGTTGTTGTTGTTGTTGTTGAGGTGTTTTGGACGGACTGACGGCCTGGCTGATACTGTGACAGGGCGTGTGACTGTTGTCTCAGCTTCAGGTTTCTCAGAGGTATTAACAACCTGACGTGAAGTCAAAGATCTGCTCTCTGTCAGAGGCTCACAGGCCTCACAAACTGATGAGGAAAGAGGGACACAAACACACAAAGACGTCGGGCACTTACACAGCCATCATGTACATTCAGTGTCGATTCAAGTTTAAGCCTCTGCACAAATTCTCTTCTACCTGTGAAAAGAGAAAAATGCAAATTGTAAAGGGCTGTCAAATCACGCTGCTGTAAAAATGAGACTAGAGAGAGAAATAGTAGCAACAGCTACTTGGAGAGTTAAGAGACAATAAAACTCTAAAGTAAGATCCTAAACTAAGTGAGTAGCACTAGTTTATTTGTATAGAAAAACACAGCGTTAGTATCCTGGTTTCAAGTGTCATCCTGGTCTTGATCATATTCAGGATCTGGTGTTTATGTGGAGCATGAGAAACCCTCATCTCCCTCTTTAACAGTGCCCAGGTTTCTGATCCTCTGTGTACAGTTGTGTCTGGGTGTCTCACCACCTCAGCCACTGTGTCCTGTACCAACAGAGAGTGATCAGGTGTTTACATGTCATAAGATCCTGGTTTCTATCAGAGCGCTCCAGTGTCCAGGATAAGGCCTTATTCAGGTTTCTGAAACCAGGATACACATAACCAGGATGATGCTCCGAGATCCTGATCATAACCAGGAGACGAGTGCGCATGTAAACACACTCTGTGACTAATACGATCAGCCTGAAACTATGGCGTCATTTTAGTCTAAGCAACAAGGGCTGCAACTAACAATTATTTTTATTATTTATTCATCTGCTGACTATCGTCTCGATTTATGAATTAATCTTTCGGTCTATAAAACGTCCATGCCAGTTTCTCAGAGTCCAAATGTCTTTGTCAAAACCCCAAAGATATTCGCTTCAATATGTTGTTAGACAGAAAAACAGGAAATCTATATATTTGAAAGGCTGAAAAGGCTTTTTTCCATTTTGCATTACAAAAATGCAAATTATTAAAATAGTTGCCGATTGTTTTTCTGATCTGTTAATTGACTAATTGCTGTAGCCCTAGCTTAGACTGAAAGAGGGAAGAGGAACAAAACAAAGGAGAAAATAAATATCCACAATTTAAATGTTCAGTAAATTCAAAATATGATTCTTTTTGATCACTTTCAAGTCTGTGTCCCAGACCCATGCCACATACTGGCTGTAAGCAGGTTTTGTGTTGCAGTGTATTCACAGTGTTAAAAACACTTCATTTCTGCTTGTGCTGTTGACACTGTGCAGCCACAGTTGGTAGGAGACACAGCAACAGCATCCTCTGTGAGAAAGCAGTAATAAACGTTATTCCCTGCACGTGTCTATTACTCTAAGATCTAGTGCTCTCTTAAATAAGGATAAAGCAGCCGCCTTCCTTCATTCAATGTGTTTGATTGTATGTCAAGATGCTGATTCTTTTTTTTTTTTTTGGATAAACTGATTCATTGTCTATTAAATTAAGAGCCAGAGGCAGTAATCAATTTACAATGATGTAAAACAAGCAAATCCTTGCATTGGAGAAGCTTGAACCAGAGAATGTGTGACGTTTATCAGCGTTAGTTGATTAATTCTGACTAATAGATCCATTGATGAATTGCATCCCAGTGTGGCCATACATAGCCTGTATTTGGCCAGTTATACGTGGAGATAAGGAGGCTACTGAAGGCTACAGAAAAGGTCGACTCAGCCACATAAATGCATTTTGTTGTTTTTTTTCTAGTTTAACTAAGCACTCATGTCAGTAAGTGGTGTTTCGCTTTGCTTCTTTGTCCTCATTAGAGTTTCTGACTCTCTCATAACCATATAAAACAGCATCCATTGTCAAGAATAACTTAATCTTTCTGAACAGCATCTACTAAATGAATAAATGTAATTGTACAACAACACGTAGTAATTTAACCTCCACGGAAGTTTCTCTGTTGGAATTTAATGCAGGCCACTATTTTTTGCCCCCCACCCCCTTCATAGAGCTAAATATATCCTACAAGAGCTGTGACAAACACATCACTGCATGTATCCTCTACCCATACACAATAACAGCTCGAACCATATCTCAGTCATGCTAAATACAGCACTGACTAAAGCTCAGTGGCCCCTGCCCCACCTCCACAGGCCTGTAAATCTCCATTCAACCACTGTCAGGTGCTGACTTTTTGACAGGACACACGGCAGACAAGTCTTATAAACCTCTCCTCCTGTGCCAGCGGTACTGTCCTCTGTTTACTCTGCGGTCACAGCTGCCCTTACATGCTGTTCTCTCACATACAGAGACTCACAACAAAAGACAGAAAAATGACTGATTCGTACCCAGACATCTCTCCAATGGGGACTATGTTCACGGGAAAACTCAGACAGTGTTGGCCCTGGCACCCTTACTAATCACAAACAGGATGTGGAACATGAATTTAAAAAAAAAAAATGAATATTTTCTAATACATGGAAATGGAGCACAGCTGGTATAATTCTTATTTGGTTTGCCATGACAAAGACCTATTACTCAAGCAGCCACGTGTCTAACTCATTTTGGAAATGTTGGTTTTCTATTCCGAAATTAGGTAATTAACAGTGTTTATAGATATGGGCCTGATATGTTGTGTAACATCAGACTACTGGTTTGATTCTATTGTCCTTGTGTCTGTTCTCATTAGAAGAATTTAATGTACTGTTTTTTATTTTTATATTATATGATGGTTTAAGTGTGATGAAGATCATTTGGATAAAAGACTTGGCACAAGGCAAAGCTACCTGTCAACTATCAAATCACAGTTTATGAATCACTCAGTGAACACAGTATATTGACAAATGATCTTGGTCACATCTGGCAGGACAAATAATAAATGTCAATACAACATGATCCTCTGTGACTAGTTCGGTCCACTTCACTGCTTTTACAGCTTCTCTCAATTTACCAGGTATCACTCTTTACAGAGGTGCAGTTTGTGAACAGGCAAGACAGGTAAACTGTTGGGGCCCCAGGCTGTTAGGGAGCTCCCAACGTCTGACAAACAGATTTTTTTTATCTAAAGATAATTAAATTAAACTTGACTGACTGTTACAACCTGTATAATAAGCTATTTTTTTCAAGCAGTTCCTCAATCTGCATCTAAATGGTATAATTTGAGATAAAAAAAAAACGTTTTATGCAGGTTAAATCGCTAAATTGCCAACCCCGGTTTCATGTAATGTGAGCACTGGCCTTACAATTCTGGGTATTTACAATGTGCCAATATTATTTAGTTATTCATTTAGGTTTTTATTATTCTTTATAATCTATATTTTGAAAATTACAAGGTTTTGCATGTTCTTCATATTTTTTTTAGAATTTATTTTACTAATGTGAACATTTAGAATTGAAAAAAATGTCTGCCTAGGACCCCAGCAGAATTGCCACTGACTATTAGTATTGGTATGAATTGTGTATAAATATATTTGAATTGTTTCCTATTCTTTGTTTTTTTGATAAGCAAAATTTACAATTTGATCAGACTAAAAACATTGCTGCTCATTTGCAACTGCTTCCATTTCTGTTAGTTCAGCCTTGCGGCAGATTACTGGCTGTATTATATTTGAATAATGACACTAGTGTAAATGTCACTGTGAGACTTTGAACACTTTGTGGCGCATTTCTACTGCCTGCAAATTCCTGCAAATCTGAAAGCACTTTATAATGCACTAGGCCTTCATAAATGCATTACATGATTGATCCCTGTTTTTATTACATTTAAAAAAAAATCCATTTAAGGGCTATACTTTAGAGCTCAGTTATATAAGCATATGGTGAAGTAGCTTTGCTGTACATTATTCAGACAAAATCCTGAAATCTCATCCATACTGCAATTCGTGTGGAGATCAGTTTAATCTCTCAAAGAGGGCACGATTATGATTTTGCTCTAGCTATGAACTCACAGAGAACTAAACTATTAAGGGTTATACATAACACTTAATCCTATCTATCTGCTGCTTTAGCTCTGGACTCTCACATCTCTTCTTTTACATAAGTAAATTAAATTTGCATGCGGTCACAGTGGAGGGACCTGACTTTGCAGAGGGAGCAGGAGCCCTCTGTCATTCATAAGAAAAGCTTGGGTATCTGCTAAAGACGATGATAAAAATGACACATTTTCTCATGTACGTTACAATTAGCATTAAAGAGGCTTGTTTTGTTCTTACCTAAATAGTTGGTCCTGATGGTGTTGGGTTCGTTGTATCCAATTAAGCGTTTATTTACATCCCAAACCAGGTTGCCAGTGCAGGACATTGTGACCATATGTGGCTTTTAATTAACAATAACATTGAAACTAAGCTAACCCTTTCCTGTTGATGTCGCCTTTTCTCTACCGTCGCTTCGGTTTTACCACCGGGATCAGTCCCCGTCTGCCGGGACCGACGTTAGCTAGCTGCGACACTCGGCGTCTGCATCGCCGGTGGACAGACTCGCTCCGGTCCCGTCTCTGCGGTCCTTCACAGTTTACACCGACCGTACCCCCGCTCCCCGGGCTGCTAACTGTCCGTCCTGCTAGCCTAGCCTGGGGTATTTCTCCTCGCAGACAGCGGTCAGCTGTGTCCAAACAACGCGATAAACAGAGGAGCGCTCGTTTTAAGACGCCCGGTAGCTGTCGGGGCGGGGTGTGTCCCGAGAAGTTTGAAAGTCAAGGAGCCAAGCTTTGCTGGGAAATGTTTTAGATTTTATTGCACCAGTATTTTTGGTGAATTTGTGAATTTGACGCCTTTGCTCAGATAATGAAACAGTATAAAAGGATTCATGGCCAGACAGACCTGCTACAGGGCTGGGGCTATATTTAGCATTCATTTCAGAGTATGCAATAATTAAGCACAAATCAAAAATCAAAATCAAAAGTAGATTTTAACACAGTGACCATCCTCTTGGTTCAGATAATAAAGCAGGGTTCAGTTTATCAAGGCCTTTGTCATGTCAGCTAATAGTGGTGTATATTTATGAAATAATTTTCTGTCATATACAAATGAGGCAGTGAGCCTGCACATGTGAGGGCCCAGCTGTGGAATCTCACATCTGCTTAAACATAAATACATCAAATTTATTGGCAGTCGTTGCTGTATGGGATGGCTCTGACTTTGCAAGGTGTAAAGAAAGCTCTCTGTTTTGTAGATGGCTTGGAGTGACCGGTTTGGGGGACAGTTATTTCGGGTTGCTACTTGATTGTAATCCATAATTTCACAGATGTAAACCGGGTGGACAGGCAGAACTTCCTGCTATTTTAATGAGTTTTCCAAGGTCCTTATAGAAAGGACTGGATGAAGCTATGGGGGGGCATGGGCAAAAACTGGCTACTGGGTCCCTGTTATAAAACTTAGATAAAACCTTTTACATAATAGGGCCACAAGATTAGATAGTAATGCATGACCTGCCTTAGTTGATATTTCAGTGTTGAAAAATTGTAATAATTATAACAAATTTGCAATTCCAAAGAAACAAACAAAACACAGTGAACTGAACTTTTGAGGCCCCTTTCTTGAGCCCCTTGCTTTCTTTGTACATTTAATAATATTACATTGATGAAGATAAAACTCAAAAGTAATAATAATGGATTGATAGAGTAAAGTAATAATTAGATAGACAGTACAATCAAATCACATAAGTGAAAATATAATAACAGAAAAAAGACACAAAAAATGATGGGGGAGAATTATATATATGATAAAAAGATATCATGTTATGTTCTAGATGTTTTTAAAATGCAAAAATGTAATTTTAGAGAGGGAACTGAATAAATATGCATATTCTGTTGAAAAAAAATGGTGCCATTAAAAGCATACCATTTGCAACAAAAATGATCAAAATGAAGTTCTGTATTTTTACATCAAAACTTGTAACATTACAAATAACACCTAAAATCTGAATACATTTTTTAAATAATTATTTTTGATAGAGACCAGCATAGCGATGGACAAAAACAGTTACAAATGTTACGTCTCTCCCCCTTTTTTTTATCCTTTTCTCCACAACATGTTTGACACATAACCCAAGCTACATATTAATTCAAGTTAAAGCAACTATACAACATTACATAGTGACTTTTCAGAGTTTTTACTGAACTGATGGATAAAGTGAACATACTCAATTAATCAATATTGAATGAAGATGGGTATAGAGAGAAAGCTTCTGGATTTCACCTTGCTTGGTAACCAGAAGAAAAGTGATAATTCTTATCATCATAAATAATGGGGTGTTAAAAGAAGGTTAAAATAAAAAAGGTCTGAATACATTTTATTCTGAAAAATTTGTTAATAAGCGATGAGTTGTACCCACCCAATTGGGATACCCTGAGCTACAAAAGCAACAATACTATATGAACCAATCATATCAAGGTTCTGACTGGACGGGCCAATGAGAATAGAAGAAAATGTGACCCCGCCCATCATGTGATAGGTTGCACCGCACAGAAAGTCACCTCGTCGTGTCGGTCAGAGGGAAGGTACTGACGGCTAGCAGCGCTAGCATGGTCACAGAGTCACCGGGGGAAGGTCGACAGTAGGACGGCAGCATCCACCTTTACCTTTTCACCCACTTGTCGTTTGTTTATTTATTTATTCGTCTACATCGTGCAAGGAGGCGAAGTCAAACGGTTTTAAAATTCCGTGGCTTTTAAAGACAGACGCCCAGCTAGCTAGCCATTTAGCGTGCTAGCTCCAAGTTTCTTCATCTCAGTCTGAACATCTACAGTCATGGCTGCGCTGAGAGCGTCCTACCACAGGATCTTGGACAAGATCGAGCACATGTTGCCCGCCAAACTGAGACCTCTGTACAACCACCCGGCAGGTAATGCACAGCCGATCACCCAGCTTCCTGTTGAACAGGCTGAGTCTTGGGGTGACAGATGTGGGGCTCCGTCCAGCTGTGATAGGAGGTGCTTTGAGTGATGTGGGTGCATCCTGTGGGGAATAATAGCAGCTCCAGTCCGCTTGTGTTGTCTGATTTGTATGGAGGTCGTGTTGTTCCGCGGGACCCTAATCTGCTGCCGGGATAACACTGGCTTAGAAGCTCAGTTTGGGAAGAAGAGCAGAGTTTATGGCAGGGAACCTGTGCAGCCCTGTTAGTCCTGTAGGGGATAAGTTCATTGTGGCGTTAACCAACACGGCTGACTCGTTACTGTGATTTTATTCACTTGTATGAATAGCATACAGCTCATAGCGACCCTGACAGTGACTGTTGTGTTGCAGGAGATGAAAAAACTAAATGTTGCCACATGGTCGTGCCTATAATGTGCTGTTACTATAAATTACTACACATTGGGCTGCATCTAACGATTATTTCATCGATGCATCTGTTCATTGTTGATATTTAAATCAATAGATTGGTCTGTGAAATGCCAAAAAATAAGTAAATATATAAAATCCAAATATCATCATGACAAGTTTAAATGTCTTACTTTGTCTGACCAAATTTCAAAGATGTTCAGCCCAATATAAATATAAAACAAAGAGAAATGCTGCAAATATATATTAACATATAAGAGCTGGAAAAAGTAAATATGATTATGAAGTGATTATCAAAAATCATTTGTTTCAGCTTTAGTCAGATTTTCTAGCATTCCTAAATTGTCCAAGGATTGTTATACAATAATCAATACTGAAATCATTTAATTTGATTAATACAACAGCTTTGTAACAAAATCCCATCTTCATGAAAGCATATTTTGTCAACCCACTTTCTATTAATGAGGGACATCTAAATTTAGTAGAAGCGCCTCCCAGTTTAATGCAGTACAACAGCACCACAAATGACAGCCTCCGAAAAACTGAACATTATAACCTTCATGAGGTGAAGATTTATTGCATTAGACTGCGTTATATTTAGTCAGGCATACCCAACGAACTGAGCGTATGTGTTTTTTCTGTTTAAGTACAACTTGCCAACGTATTGTTCTCTCTGTGACACTGATATTAACTAGAGGGTACTGAGATTAAGGAGTCACTGGCGTCACAGGGGACGGTCTGATCTTTGTTTTGTCTGTGCAAGGGCACAACAAGGTCTTTCTGACCAGGTATAAAGGGGCGGCAACAAAAGCCAACTCCCTCAGAGATGATTTGCCGTGACATACGTCCAGCTCTTGTTTAGCCTGCAGCATTGGTTGAGAATGTGTTCAAAGCTGTTTCCAGACCAACAGCTTTTTATGCTCCTTCACATTCTTCTTCCCTGTGCTGTAGCAAACTAGGTTTATGTGAGTCTTCTCTCAGTGGCTTGGATGCACTGAGGTGGTCAAGTATCACATAGTGACGTGTTACATAGATACTGAAGCCTGACTGTCTGGGGTTATGTTTAATCTTTTCACCCATTTAAAAAAAAAAGCCTGGTAGAAAGATTATCTTCAAGAGAAAACCTCAGTGAAATTTCATGCAATCAACTAGTGTAACATACCTTTCAAGGTGTGGGTGTGTTTATCAACGACATTCAGTGGAGTATTGTCCTCTTGATCATGAATGAATAATTTCAATCAAAATTGAAGTCATGCCTAAACCCAAACACAATTGCAATCTGCTAACGTGTGCGGCTGTGTATTATTGATTGATTAATCTGCCAATTCTTTTCGTCATTAATATATTGATTTTTTGTTAATGAAATGTCACAGATTTGTGAAAAATGCCCATTGCAGGTAGTGAAAGGCCAAGGTCATACCTAACAAAATGATTTATTGGAGTTCTTATTTAACTTATTTGAAAAGTTTTATCAAATGTAGTTGTCACATTAACTAAAAATCTGCTCTTAATTTAAATCATAACCTCTGTTTGTTACATTTTACAACTTTGTGTTATTGTCTGTCTGATTTGTCACTATCGGTATTGCAAAAATATTCTTATCTGGCGACAGCAGACTTCAGACCAGAAGGTTTTTACCTTCGGTCACATTTTTTCCTCCCTTGAAAAGGAGATGACACAGAGCTAATTAAGTTTATTAGTCTTCTCCCAGCGCGTTTGAAACGCAGTTGTAGTGATGCTCTGGCCTGATCGTCTGGAGTTACACTCATTCAGAAAATCCCAGCAGGCAGATTAGTTACCTCCAGAGAGAAAACCTCAAAAAAACATGTAATTAAAGCAAATAATTTAACACAGTATCCATTGTTACAACATGATTGATTTCTTTTGTTTTTTATTCTAGGACCTAAAACAGTTTTCTTCTGGGCCCCAGTGTTTAAATGGGTAAGTGCATTTTCACCTCTTCAACCTTTTAAACTTTAAGTACAACTTAGACCAATGGTTCCCAACCTTTTCGGTTTTGACATCTTAGAATAAAGCTTTGTCTACTTACAATTTACTCATCACAAGGTGCATATATCTATGTAGCGACTTAAACCAGTGATGCAAGCTTTGTTATTTTAATATTTTTAGGGGCCTGCAGATATAAGATTATGCAGTAAAAATAAAAAAATCAACGTAATTTTGTATTGTGGAAATGTTTTTCTGCTTTCCTGTGCTTTTAATTATCTCTCAACTCCCGTGGGCGTTCCAGCACCAAGGTTGGGAACCATGGCCATAGACATAGAGGCCTTAACCAGTCACCATTGTGCAATTGTCTTATCAGTTCAAATCAGTTGTCGTACTGTAAGTACAGTAGAAAAATCTATGACAGGTTTGACGGGTTAAAGAACATGGAGTCTCTTCTCCACAGGGTCTGGTTGTAGCTGGTTTGGCTGATATGACTCGACCAGCAGAAAAACTCAGTACCTCCCAGTCTGCAGTGCTGACAGCCACAGGTGAGATTCACCATAATGTCTCAGTTTGAAACACACCTTTGTTTAATTTGAAATAGTGTGATCGAGGAAATATAACTGGCATCAGAAAATGTTGTAGCTAATGTAAGTTACCTGTTCCTTTAAATTACAATAATTTGGGGAACAATATTGGGGTTTTTTTGTGTTTATGTTCCTTTTCACACTTTATATTAGAAGAAAATTATATAAAATAATACTAAAAACATCCTTGTCACAAGTTTTCAAAATATGGAGCAGTGAATTTTTTGGATTTAAATTATTTTTTGGGGGGCATTTTGCCTTTATTAATGGGACAGTGGAGAGTGACAGGAAACGGGACATAGAGTAGAGGAATGACATGCAGCAAAGAGCCCGGACGGTCGGGAGTCGAACATAGCATCCGCCCTAACCACTCGGCTAATAGGTCACTCCCTGGACCTTGAATTCTTGAACAATATTTCAAAATTGTTCGTTCTTCAGCTCAGTGTGCGGAGAGAATCCGACCAATCTGTGCTAAAGGTTACCTGATGCATCTGCTTTTGCAATATGTGTCTGTAAACAAATCTTATCTGTTGCTCTTTTACCAAAACATAGACTCTGTTCTCATGAGCAACACCTGGTTCAGCATCAGTGTGCGTAACCTTCACTCATAGCTGTTGTCCTTCTCCACCAGGACTCATCTGGTCCAGATACTCATTGGTCATTATCCCGAAGAACTGGAACCTGTTTGCCGTCAACTTCTTTGTCGGCAGCGCAGGAGCCTCCCAGCTCTACAGGATCTGGAGGTTTGTGGTGAATTAACAGTGAAGAGTACTCGCTAATAAATGAGCAGTCAGTGGCTTCTGTCTGTTAATTACCTGACCTTATTATCTCTATAATATAAGGGAATCCAAGATAAGTTAATAGCAGCTTTCTGTTAATTTCTTAATCATTGCTGATATGAAATCATAGCAGCAAGTTAATGCTTAACTCAGTACATCGCCGCTGCTACAGTAAGAGTTGTAGTAAATGTATAACACATGTGTGCTTGGTTTTCCAGTGTCAACAATAAACTGAACTCCACCAAGGAAATGTTGAAACATTTTGTCATAGAGTGAAAGCTCTGAATGACTATAAAGACTTAGTGAAAATATGAAGCTGTAAGGAAAAGAACATACTGTCAATGTATGATAAATAAAGTAGCTGCGTTTGAGTGAATGAATGAACAATTTTCAGTCTTGGATGTTAAAAGGAAAATGAGCTTTGGTCTGAGGAAGTCTGTGGCTCAAAACCAACCAAATACACCTCCCGAGCCTTAAATAAGGCTGTGTCCTGACTTTGTAACTTTCTTTTATTTATTCAAACAATCATAAAAGTAATTAACAGAAACATTACAGCTTGCACGTGTTTCTTTCTATACATGCAACTGGTATCATATTAAAAAAATCTTTAAAGCCAATTTTAATCTTAATGTTATTTTGCTTATCTTTTCTCCTTAATAGGTACGAGCAGGATAAGAAGGCACAGGCTAAAGAGGCTGCAGAGTCCTGAGTGCTTCTCTAATGCCTGTGCTCCACCTGCAGTGGACTGAAAGGGAGACTTCACACCAGGCACTAACCTGCCCCTCCTCATCATCCCACGTTGTCTCCATTACATCCATGCCATAACCATTATCCTACCACATTAAGCCTGTTGTCCCTGTTGGAAATGTGCGCTTTTGCTTAAGTTTCGAATTTCCTCAGGGTTTTGGGGGGAAAAAAAAGAAAAAAGAAAAGACAAGAGAACGTTTTTTTTAACTGTAATTCGACACACACTCAAGAATGGTGGTCATCAACGCACAAGTACGGCTTGTTCAACAAGTTGTATGATTGTAAATGGTATGATTGTTTGGTTTTATTTCATGCTTGATATATCGTGCACTAAGTGGGAAGTTTTGCTTTTTCCATCATTGTTTTTCAGGTGTAGCAAATCAGTACCTCATGCAATAATTTCCCAAAAAAATGTAACTCTTGGATCTGTGTTGAACGTGGTTTAAGGAATGTTTCCAAATGAAATTAAGAGGGATGCCATCACATCTATGTTTTGATTTACTTATTTATAATTTGATGAAAGTCACACCATGTGTACCTCAGTGATTATTAAACCATTATTGATGACCATGTAACAATTCCTTCCATTTTAATGGCTTTAAGTATTTTAATCTGTATGAGAACAAATCCTAATTTATGAATAACTTGATTAAATGTATCTCTTGTAGTCAAAACTATATAGACAGACGTTGTTACTTTCTGGTTTTCTATCAGGAATACTTCCACCAATGCCACATATTTAACCTGTGCAGCTTTTTATTGATTGTTACGACACAGTCAACCAGTAAACACTGGTCCTGACACAGTAATCCTGACTCTTTCATATCAAAGCATCACTTTTGATGCCTCTGTGTTCTCAGAAAGGTGTATAGTTTTTCTGACTTTTTTTTCTCACTGTAGCTTCACAGAATAACCCTCTGTCAATTTTAGCAATAATTGGTGTCATCACTTTAAAATATTTCTTGATCTGCTGACTGTTTGAACAAATGGCACTTTTTGAAGGTTGATCATTATGGCTCTGTGGCTATGTAATGGCTATGTGATACTAATAAATCTGGTTTAACACCTCCAGTTGATTTAAAGTTTAGACATCTCGTAGTTTACAATCATACAAAGTGACTGACCATAAAGACGATTAGTCGATTAAAGGAACTGTCAAACAATTTTACACATGAATTTACTTTTCAGCCTGTTGCTGTTGAAATAGTAGAGTTAACTGTTAACGCAGGAGGCTTTCGACAGCTCTATTTGTGCCTCTGGCTGAGAAACAGATATGAGCCACTGTTCCCAGTATAAACAGTAAATCTCACTCTCGAAAGCCTCAGTTGTTTGCGTGTTGGTAGCACTGGTCAGGAGTGGGGTCTCTGCAGTGTTCACAAATTTACATCTTAAGACATTTTAAAAACCATAAAGGACAAAATTTAATACCTGTTTTATGGTCAAAGAATGATGAAAACCCAGTGGGCAATAGGAGCGGGCCTACAATGAAGGACATTATTGATATTTACATTATGTCACATTTTGTTACTACCTCTGAGCTGTATATAATCGATATGTACTGTAATTGTGAAGGAGAGCCAGATGAATGGATTAAAGATAAAATAAACGGATTAAGGAAACTGAATTCAGAGCAGACAAGCTGAACAAGACAAGCTGAACTTTTTCATCTCTGTGATCTGCACTACAGAGCAACAAATCTGTGTCCACCTTCCACAAGCCCACCACAAAGACAATCCTCATCTGATGTGAATCTCATCTTTTGGCACCAAAAACACACCATGTCCACCTCAGACTGGATCTGTTTTGCAAACACTCAATATTTTAAGTGTTGAAATGTTGGCTGGTGATTTCATGGTCCGGGATTACAGCAGCCTGACGGACTGACATATCTGAGCAACAGTTCACAGGTCTGCAAATAGGATCCAGATTACAGCCTACAAGCATTATCTGCACTACGGTCAAAGGCCCAGCACATTCCCACAGTAATTTTGTTCAATTAGACCTCAGCTCTGACTAAGGTTGGATGATGCTGTGATGACATGAGGTCACCAAACCTTTTACTGTCAGAAACTGATGCAACAAAGAGCGAGGGATGTGTCAAACAGTGTGTGTGCCTACACAATCCTGAGAAGATGGCCATCTCTTACATTTATAAATATTAATGTTGTAATCTTTCTGTTGATTTAATCATTCAGTCAAAAGCCTTTAGACTCTGAACCATGACGCCATCCAAAATTCTGTTTGTAATCTTGGCAAATCACTGCTTTAATGTTCCCCACCTTGAGTAGTGTATATCACTAGATAAAAAGACTCACCTCCTGGTATTTGCAGGTTAAGAGTTCATTTTTGTCCAACTGATCTTGCTACAGCACTGTCTTGTTTAAAAAAAAAAAAACATCACACAAATGATGGTTAACCACAAAATTTTATTCACAACCACAAATAGTGAGCCAGGCTTAGCGTTTTCCACCAACGCGGGGTGCGCTGATCTTCATGGGCTTGGCGATCTTGGGTTTCTGTGCAGTCTTGGCTGCGGCCTACAGAAAGAAACGCATTTAGTACAATGTCCCGGTAGATATTATGCAATTTAAGACTGAATTTATTATTATTATTATTATAAATTTATTATTATTATTATTATTTAATAATTCAATGAAAACTGAGGAGCAGGCAGTTGATATCATTTATGTACATTAAGAGCCAAACCCTTTTACTTTGCAGTCATACATGAAAACCATATTTAGTCTTTGCTGACCAGGTTAAAAAGTGCAGTTTTTCCACTAGACAGAATAAACTCCAGATTTAATAACTGAAGCACACAACAGGAGATCTTACCTTTGCACTTGGGGCGGCAGGCTTCTTGGCTGCCTGCTTTGCCTTCTTGGCCTCCTTGGCAGCTCTGAGAGATTAATGAGAAACAATCAGCCAAACTAAACAAGTACAAGCGAGCTATATGGATAAAACCCTTGTCATCTTTGTGCCATCATCTAATCTTATAAATGATCTGGGAAACAGTTGGGAAAAAAAAAAACAACTCGAAAACATGACATGAGTGTCTTCAGCCAAAGGAAATAAAAACTAAATCCCTGCAAAAATCAAGCCATAAACCAGTTCCAACTGGTATAAAAAGGTATAGCAAATAGAGTGTTTCACTGTATACATCCTGTTACACACCAATAACAGGGCACAGAAATGCTTTTTGTTTAGAACTGTTTTAAGGCTGGAGATTTCCTGGACCCCACTGTGCTTAATACTTACACCTATTCCAACAGAGCCCTTGTGTGCACAATCTCAACCATCAATAAACCATTACTGTAGTTCAATACAGTGCTGTAGATATTAGCCAACACTATAAGATACCAATACTGGAATACTCCATAAACCTAGATAGGCTCACTGTAGGTAGATATGACAGGTCACCACCACATTTAAAAGGTTAAGTGAGATGAAAAGATGCAGATGTGATGGAAATGACATTTCTCCTCAAGTTCCTATTTGTTTCCATAAATAAAAAAGTTTGAGGTAAAACAGACTATGCAGATGTACAATTCCTCGCTTTATGCATCCCCCATTTCAACTAGTTCTGAAGGCTGCAGGACTGGAGGACTGAACTGATACCAAATTGACATCGTGACTTACACTTCACAGTGAAAATAGATCACAAAATTAAGACTCTTTGCAAGGCTAGTTGTGGTCTGCTACCACTGAGATGGCAAACTAAAACTAAACTCAAATAACCAAAAATTGTACGTGCATGATGTCTCAGCCCCATAACTTTTGAGTTTGATGTTAGAGAAACCAGAAGGCCTGATTTTGGCGGGGAAAAAAGGCCCTAAAATCAGGTGATATGTCCAGTTTGTGTCATACCTGATGGCCTGCTCCCTCTGGGCCTTGCGGACCTCGGGCTTCTGGTTCCTCTTGGCCATGATCTCAGCCAGGGAGGCCCCAGTGATGGCCCTCTGGAATTTGACTGCACGGCGGGTGCGCTTCTTTGTCACCTCTTCCTGTTAAAAACACATGATGAAGAGACCTTAGTTTATTTGTAGCCCATCATCAAAATCCCTCAATATACTTCACAAAAGCAAATAAGCAACATGCCCAACCCAACCCTAACTGACAGTAGAGTGGGACGGATAGGGGGCAAGAACAGAAACTTATGTTCTACTGAACCCCAAAACTTTCTGGATGAAACTTTGCAGGACACTAACTGCATTTTACAGCTCTGCAGTTGCTGTTGTAAACTTTACAGTTTTTTCTAACTTCAGTTTTCAGGAATTGCCAAAATTAACTAGTTTTTTTTTCTAATGCAACTTAAAATAGGCAAATTATTGCTCAACAGCAGCATAAAGAAAGTTATAAACCACCATCAACTTATGTTCTCCAATACCTCACACTCTTCATGAACATTTACGACATTAGATAATAGTTTTGTTACTTTTACTGGCCACTTAACAGGTCCCACACATAGTTTAACAACTTGGTATATATTGGAACTTCCCACAAACAAACCAAGATACAACAATTTTGATTACTAAGCTAGTTTTCGTGGTCCCACTTATGTTAGAATTATTAGTGGCAATGAATTTCCACAGTCTTAAATAAATAACTAAATTATGCCCTACAGTAACCATAAAATGCTGGTAACTACAGCTGGCCGTAAAAAAAAAACAAAAAACAGACTGCACATAATACAGTTACATGTGATAAGTAATGTAGCATGTTGGAGAGTTTGGAGGCTGACCAATGGTTAGGGGTCGACAAAGACGTCAAGGGCCAGTACTATGATCTCCAGTTGTTCTATGGCTGCAGATGTGGAGTGAGCACTGCTGCCAAGAATGCAAAACACAGTCCGGCAACAACACATAACACAGACTAACACTGTGCACACCATTCACCCACAGCCAATTTAAAATCTGTGATCAAGTGGAAACTAGTGTTGATGTGTGTTAAATAGTCTATGCACAAGTACAGATGCATGCATATGGTTCTGTGAAGCAACAAGAAGTTCTGTATGCATTTTCCAGTATGACGGCATCTTTGCCATTTTTCAACTCTTACTATAAATACTACAGACACCGGTGTAAACAGAATACTGCAAGAAAAGATCACATGCCAGTTACACAATCAACCAAACATCAGCACCAAAGATATTCGCATGACCAACAAATGCTTCTTGTGAAGTTGATGCTGGCTGCTAGATTAGCTGTAGTACTACAGCATGCCAATGTAGGTGTAAATAGTGTGCACATTTTAATGTACACACACATATAACACCTTAACACACACAGGCTGTTACTTACAGACTGGCCCTTCTTGTGCTTGCGTCTGTACAGCACAGTCCAGTTGATCTGTCTGGGGTTCCTCTTGGCCAGGAAAGCAGACTCACACTTGGCATTCAAAAACTGGAACACCTAAAGAAGACAGGAAACGCAATTACACGTTATACATTCATGTTAAGCTATTTTCAAAATCATCTAATGTGGTGATTATATCCTTCATCAACTGTTTTGTCTACAAAATGTCAAACGCTAAAGGAACAAGCTGCTTGTAATTTCATAAAGCCCAAAGTGATGTCTTCAAAATGCTGGTTTTGACCAACCATCACTCCACAACCAGAAGATATTAATAATCAAGGAACTACAAAGAAAAATCCCCACATCTGAGATGTTGGAATCAGCAAATGCCTTTCCATTTTGCATGTAAAATGACTTGATTGACAATTCAGTTTTCAAAGTATATTGCCAATACATTCTTTTACTCAAGTTATCATTGCAGCTCTTTGTAAATTTCACTCTAAATTCATACATTAAGATAAAATAGTGGAAAGTAAACACGTTTTATAGAAGGAAGTGATTTGAGACAAAACCATAGACATTTAGAGATGGGAAACTACTAATTAGTCTACTTTTTGATATAACTCCTGTAATGAGCAATCAAGTCAAGCACATTTCTTCATATACTAATAATGTTACCTATTAAATCTGTCACAATTTAGATATCAAACTGAGTTATAACATACAGGGACATGTAGGTTTGTCCACATTGTCAGGCTCTAGAGTAGTTGTGAAGACAGCAGTACCACTGAGAAACTGTATTAATGTAAAAGCTGCCTTGTTTAGTTGCTACACACTGACACTGTCAGCTAACATTAGCATGCTACATAGGATCCAATTAAGCCGACCAGGCCTCTCCAGAGACTGTTACTTATGTTACAAACACACATTAGGGGATTTAGACGGCGAACTGGGATTTAATCTGGTACACTATAAATCACATTATATCTGCGGACAGTGCTGAGACAGACCGCTACAGGACTTTGTGGTTACCTTTCCGTCTATCCTGGCGTATCGGCGGCCATGGCCGGGGTATATTTTATACCCGCTGAAACTGCACAACTCGACCCTGAAAACGACAAATATAAGGCATCACTGAAAGAAAATGATACAAACACATCTTTAATGTGGGTAGCGTCGTTAAAATGTTTATTTAAGAATGTAGATGGCGTTGGATAGTACTCCGTTTACTCACTTCATGATGGCTACGAGAGGGCACAAAACCGGAAAGAAAGACGACGGAAGCGGAAACGGAATTAGGAGACTCCAAATTGATTTTTGTAAACTACTAAACAGTGAATATTTTAGTCAGTTGAGGTTTTATTAATGCTCAACCCGTAACATGCACGCATAAATTATTTTTTAAATCAATATTTTTCAATTAATACTTCAATCATTTTAACAATTACGTCACAATTTGACAGTAAGCGTATCAGCAAACAGTCAGTCAAATATTCTTTCTTACTTACGATAATAAATTGGTGGATCAGATGAACTGAACAAAATAAAAATCACTTATAGGCCGTTTTGTCGTTAATGTTTTGAACCAGCTTGTCTGGCGGTTTTCAGCAACATGAGCGCGCTGTAGGAAGCAACGACAGTTGTAGTCTTTTCGGGCCACAAAGACGTTCCTTTGTAATGAGGGGCAGTGTCTTTGGACTACATTTCCCATAAACTCTCCGGTTTCGCTGCTTGACAAGCGACGGACCCTTCTGGTCACTACCGGTCTCGACAGTCTGCGGCTAATAGTTATTCGCTAACGGAGGGTGTTTGTCTGGGACAACAGGATGGGTGTATCAGATTTACAGTTTGATGCAAATGCTGGTAGGTGGCCTACTGGTTATTTTTTCACAAACAGCAATGATTCACGTTTGTTTAAAAGTAGATGTTGTGAGCACCTTTATTAGTAGCTGATGTAAGCTAGCGTGCATCACCCGAGTGCTACCATTAGCTGTGTCCAGGGGTGCAGATCAAAACATCCTGTGTCAGACTTACAAATGGTCTTGTAGCGATGTTTAACAAACCTTATTTATCAAATCAACTCATTTTATCATGTGATGTGCAAGTTTTCTT
Organism: Trachinotus anak; assembly: GCF_046630095.1. Taxonomy (NCBI): domain Eukaryota; kingdom Metazoa; phylum Chordata; class Actinopteri; order Carangiformes; family Carangidae; genus Trachinotus; species Trachinotus anak. Next base: position 12,240,834 of record NW_027273852.1, read on the forward strand.
TATAGACTGTAAGAAGCATGTCGTGGCGACGTATATATTTGATTTTCTCTCTGCTCTTTATAGTAAGGTTTCATGTCTTCACATGTTCAAATGTCAGCATTTACAATAACACTACACTAGTAATATTTCAACCATTATGTAAAACCAAGCTACTGAAAGATCGTAGACATGTTGAAATGACTAACATATTTTCTTTTGTTCTTTGGTAGATGTTTAGATTTAGATGTAATTACCCAGAACTGGCTCAACCTAGAGTACAAAATTATTATTTTTTCTCTACCACCCTTTCCTTTAAAGCATTTTACTGTATGTGCGCTTAGCTCCTCAAGAACCTGTGTGTTATGTAGTCATGGTGATGAGCAACTGACAGTTGTTGTGGTTTTCCAGTCTGGTTAATCTCCACTCTCTTTTCTCTTTCAAGGACCTGTGCTGGATCTTTCAGCCAGGAGTATCCAAAAGCTGGATCCCACTTTCACCTGCTCTGAAGACACTCACACTCTCATCCTGGACCGTAACCACATCATGAAACTGGACCATCTGGAAAGGAGCCCAGGCCTTCAGCAGGTAGTCACCACTTTGAAATATAGTCTGTTTTTACTCAGTTTTTAATCTCTTTATTTCCAGAATTATAGCAGAGTCTATAGTGACTCTGTGCCTAAATAATGCGTACACTTTGTTGATTTAATGTCCTGTTGTAAGTCTTGGTCTTTTTCTCTTTAGCTGTCTGTAGCTAGTAACCGTCTGGTGAGAATGATGGGTGTGTCTCGGCTGACAGAGTTGAGAGTCCTCAATCTTCCCAACAACAGTATTGGCTACATCGAGGGGCTAAGAGATCTGCCTCACCTCGAATGGCTCAACCTGTCTGGAAACAATATTAAGGTGAGAAGAAGAACATCATAATTTATTACCAAAAATAACAACGCACAGATAAGTTTCAGTCCATGGGCTAATATGTTGTATGTTTTACACTCTTTCACACAGGTCATTGAGCAACTCAGCAATTGTGTTTCCCTTCAACATTTGGATCTGTCTGACAATAACATATCTACCATTGGTGATCTTACTAAACTTGTAGCATTAAAGGTGAGTGTTGCAGACTCCCAGGTCTAAAGCAAGCCTAAACAAAAAGTTACTATTTAATAATGTGAAGTTATAGCATCAGTTTTATTTTATGATTACATTTTTTTTGTCAAACTTTCAGACACTTTTACTCCATGGAAACAGCATTACAACACTTCGTACAGTTCCTGCTCACCTACCCGCCCATGTATCCATTCTCTCCCTGGCAGAAAACGAGATAAGAGATCTCAACGAAGTAATTAACTTTCTACTAATTTGATACACCAACACTGATCTACATACTTTTTAGAGCCTTATTTTCATTCACTGATTTCTGTTTCTTTTTCATCTGTGTTCCCTTCTTTTATCTCTGATAGGTGTCATACCTGGCGCCTCTCCACGAACTGGAGCAGCTGTCAATAATGAGCAACCCTTGCGTTATGGCAACACCCTCATTGCCAGGATTTGACTATCGGCCTTATATCATGAGTTGGTGCCTGAGCCTGAAGGTCCTGGATGGCTATGTAGTATCACAAAAAGAAGGGTGAGTACATTCGTATGTTGCAACAATTTGCTTGTTTGGATTAACACAGGACTAGTATACACATGTTTGAATCTCTTATTTCTTCTGCGTAATTGTCTCCAGTCTCAAAGCAGAGTGGCTATACAGTCAAGGTAAAGGACGTTCATATCGACCGGGTCAGCATGTACAGCTGGTTCAGTACCTCACCACTGTTTGCCCCCTGACCTCATCCCCGGCCCTGGAGACAGCAGAGGATGCCAAGCTGGAGAAGATCCTCAGTAAGCAGAGGTATAACTTTTATCTTACAGAGAGGCTTTTAACAAACAGTACATGTCTGTTGATGGAAAATCTTTACTTCAATGACCCTGTGTTTGTACTGACATTTTTTTCCCCTCAGGTTTCACCAAAGGCAGCTGTTAGAGGAGACCCAGGGAGGCTGCCCCAGTCCTCCTCGTCCGACTCAACTAGATGTGGAGGGGCACAGTCCTTCAGATGCCAGGCCACAGGGGGGAGCCAGAGAGGTGAAGAAAAACATTGCACCTTTGCCAGCTGCTGCTCCATCAGTCCCGGACACAGGTTTGAGAACGTCTTCTTTATAGTATGCTTATGTCCAGGAAACCAGACTTTGTATCTATCGTTTCTCTTTACTGGTATTATTATGCATGTGTTTTTTTTATCATGCTGTCTTTTTTGTGTTTAACTTACAGAGCCAGTTGTGCAGTTTAACACTTGGGTGAGCTGTGATTCTTCCCACACATCACTGCCAGTTGTTCGCAGCCCAAGGCTTGTAGAGGAGCACATTTATTTGGAAGATGTTCAGACAGATGAGGACAAACTCAATGGCAGCATGCTCTCCTCAGAGTCCACCTTTCTCCCCTTCACAGCTGATCTGGACCCACAAACGAACCAGTCTGACAGCGAGGACGAGACAGAGACATTTGAGCCTGATTCCCTGGCCCCAAAGCAGCCAGCACAGCCCAGAAAGCACATCAATAAGACACATAATTCGCCGCCAGTGGATAGAGAGAGGAAGACTCTTGAAGACGAAGTTATTTCTAGTGCAGCCACAAAAGTTGTCTCACCGGGGGTTAGAGTGAGCACACCACAGAATGATCTGGAAACATCATTTGATTTTGGAAACGCAGCGATGAAAGAAGCCCCCAAGCAGGAAGAAGCTGGTATGTGTGCCAGCAAATCAGGTTTTATGGAAGCAGATAAGGCGGTGGTTAAAATACAGTCCTGGTGGAGGGGACAGCACACTCGCTGTTGTCACCCCGTGGCCAGAGAGGTGCGCAGTGAAATCCGCCTGCGCAGAATGCAAGAACATATCCTGTTCCTGTCTGAGAAGCTGGACAGGTAACTGACTGACTATCAGCAAGCAATAAAGTTTCCTAGAACATTAATGAGTAATTTTTGTTTGTTGTCTGTTTAATTTGTAGCCTAAGGGTAGTTGTACCTTCACACATAGTTGCAGACATATAAATATTAACTCAAGATTTAAGGTACTAAAAAGTAAAACTGATGTGTTTGCAGTGTGCAGAAGCAGTATGAAGAAGAGAGGTTACAAAGGCTGGTTCAGGAGGAGGCAGTGAAGTTTCTGTGGAAAGAGGTCAGTAATTTATCATTACCTCACATTCACTACACCTGCTTATGTTGTATAATGTTGGTCTTTTGTGGTATCATCCCCAGAGATACTCTCTAAACCTACGTGATTTCCATGGCTACCTCATTAGTTTAAAACTTTTCCTGTTTTTTGCCGTGTAGCTCCAGTCTATGCAGCAGTGGAAGAAGTCTGTGGATCAGCAGCTGGCTAACATTACTCACCATGTCAACCTGGCTCAAATCTCATCTCCTGGACAATGTGAGGCTGCCCCACCTGTCGCCTCCAGCACAACGAACCCACCCAACACAGACGTCTCCTTCCCAGACTCCGGCTTCCAGTCGACAAGCGATCAGCAGGCAGCGCAGGAGGACAGCTTCCTGAGCAGTGGGACAGAAGACTCTCTGAAGACGGTGCGAGCGCTGAGCCCTGTTCGTAGCGGCTTTGCTGGTGGCAGCGATGGTGCGGACAGCGCAGACTGCAGCCTGCTGGAGCAGTACCTCTCCTCTGTACAGCAGAGGGAGGAGGAGGCTGAGGAGGTGATCAGTGATAGAACGGAAACACCACAGCCCTCGTCTCCAGTTTCACCTGGTAAAACAGTGCAGTCCAACTCCCCCCCGTAGAGGGCAGCAGGAGTGCAAAGAACGGAGGGAATCACTCTTGGCCCTGTCTGAGAGTCTACACCAACCGAGAGTCTACACCTGTACAGAACTCCTGAGTGTGTGTAAATTGGCACTGGGTGTAGGATCGAGATGTGTTGCTCCTTTGAAACTTTGGACATGATGCAAAACTGTGCTCATCTTGATTACTGACCCACATCTAAAAAAACTGTGCACTTAAGTCTGAACCCAGGGCAGGCTTGAAAACAATACCTAACTGTGAATGTAACTCGAGCTTTTTATACTTCACTACCTAGTCTCTTATTTAATGGACATTCTCCTCTTTGTGTGAAGGCAATGATTGTCATGTAGCTTCAGAAGGTTTTGTGATCACATACAGTGAGTAGGTTGTTTCCTCTACTGATGCAAAGATCAGGCATATTCTGTTATCTGATATCCACTGCATTATTGAGAAACTGCAATAAATCAGATTAGGAGTTGATGTGTTAAACAGATGTATACTATACATGAGCAACAACAAGCATCCTGTCTATTGTGACACACGGTGTTAACGATTAACAGAAAAATGTTGTAGTATCTTTATGTTCTTAAGAGAAATGTAAATAAATCTGCAATTATAATTTTCCAAATATTCTTATTTGGTTTCATTTTATGTTGTAAGAAATAAGGCTGCAACTAACAATTATTTTAATTATCAAGTATTCTTATTACTTCTGAGTTGTTCAATGAATCCTTTGCCAAAAATGAATAAGACTGACAAGCAGCAGACACACTTGTTTTCAGTTTATAAGGATAAGAAGTGGAGAGTAAGCAATGCTATCAATCATTTATGAGACTGATGACACTTGTGTTTTTATCCTATGACAAATCTCCTGTAAAGAAGGTCTTTTGCTAAAAAAACTATTTTCTGTGACCGGAGTATGTAATTAGAGGAACATTTTAGTTGAATTTCAGAGAAGTTTATAATCAAAACTCTGACAAATTGTATTATAAAGTGAGTTTTGGCCTTTAGTATCCCTGATTTGGTCCAGTTATTACCTATAAAACTTGTGGAATGACCTGTATGGCTAAAGTAATATTCATGAGTTGTTCCCAGGTCATTACAGCATGACAGGAGAAAGTGTCCTGAATGAATGTGAGCCTAGCCAATCTCATAACAACACTTTCTGATGAAGAACAATTTAGAAATAATTTTATAATTATGATTAATTTATAATAAATAATTTACTTATATCTTTTTGATCAGTTATAAGCCATTAATAAGAACAACATCAGGATGCCAGGTTGTGGAAAATCCAGATGCAGGACATCTGAATTAAAATCATTTAATTAACTGCTGCGTATTAACATTTCCAACTGCAGATTTATTACAGTTTAACCATTTATTCTTAACGTGAAATCTTTTTTTTTTAATTATACTTTTATTTATTCTTTCATTACCGCGAAAGATGGCAAATCAGTACACTCCACTAACATCCCATTCAAACTTAAGCTGCAGAGGATAAACCAAAACCAAAAATCTAAATGTCGCATTTAGATAGAAAACCACATTTGCACCGATCACACAAAAAAACAGACACCAAACAATAAAACAACAAAACAGCAGTAGAAACATTCAACCAAAAAAAACAACAACAGAACAATCGAATGAAATAAATATCTACAAGAATGTATATGTAAAACAATTCAAACCATATGTAAAAGAAATGAATGGATAAGAAATGAACAACCAAATAGATACCAAAATAGAAAACAAACCAAGAGGTAGGCTACAAATATTTATATACAAAAGCACAAACACAGACATACTCCCATGCGCAATCAGTGCAGTCTCCACACATCTCTAGCCACACATCCACAGTCCATAAACCTGCAAACAAAAACTGTAATAGTAACTTATCAAGAAGGAAATCTCTTTTTTGGTTTGTTTTCTCCCACCGCCTCCTACTTATTCTCTCATTTCCTTTAAGAGCATTCAGGAGACATAGCACAGGGGTAGGATTGATGTCTATCTCTATCAGTGATCTTCTCCATGAATGCCAATGAAATAAAATGGTTTAGTAATGCCATGGCTGTATGTTTCTATTCAGTAATAATGCAGTCATAAATGTTGATAAATTGTTATTGAAAACTTAGGGCTGCCATCAGTTTTGCAGTTATACATTTTATGAAATTAATAATTACAGTAATAAGGGTCTTCTCGATTTCTAATGAGCCTTTAACAAAAAAATGATTGGTCACCTTTGACTATAAATGTTATATAGTCAATATGAAGTCATCAGTTATAGGCCTAAATGTTGATGAACATTTATTAATAGATTTTGATTCTTTCCAGAGCCAAAAAGACAAAATATCCTGCTGGAGGCGGATTTTCCTCAATCTGGCAACCCAAAAGCTGTTTTTATTAACTGCATATAACTGATCTATAAGGCATGAATGAATTATTAGTCGCCCATTCAGAAATCCAGTCAGTCATAATTGTCAATTTCATTACTGACCAGCAGAGGACGCAGCAAGCGCGGATGTACACTGAGCCCATAGACCCACCCCTGGCCCTGGGAGCCTTAACCGGGAGGGTCCTCCGGTGTACTCCACCATCCCTGAGTGCCACCCTGCTGCTCCACCCCCCCCCCCCCATCGCCCTCCTCCGACGTGATGCTCATCTGTCGTCGTAATGTGTAAGTATGCGGGCACTGAAGCCGCCTGCGTTAATGTTGGCGGCCGGGAGTCGGTTTGCTTTATTGTCAGTGCGAGAGAAACGCGTCTGAATCTCTGCCCAGGACTGAATATTATTATCCTGCCCTTTCTTTGTTGTTGGCTCTTGCGCCAATGCAGACGTCGATGTGATCGGGGAACCAAGATGGAGATGACATGAGATGAGTAAGCTTTACAGTCTGCAGTGACCCTCTGTAAACCTGTCAAATCTGCTTGTTTCTACACGGAGATGTTTGTAAGCACGGACGGATGCAGGTATCTAAACAACAGACGCTGTAACTCCTACAAGGACCGGTGCATAAATGCAATGATGATAGGCGATGAATCGATGAATCGATGAATCGATCGACAGGAAAAGAATCGGTAACAAGTGACAGATACATTTATAATCGTAAAGCATTTAATGTGCAACATGTACAGGTTCCAGCTGGTCAAATATCAGTGTTTCCTAGTTTTGGTCTTCTCCTTTTTGTCAACGGGGTTTTGACTGTTACACAACAGCACAAGCTGTTTAAATATATCGTGTTGTGTCCTCACCATTTTCACTTCATTTGATTTAAAATAACTATAAACTATGATACCACAATAATAATAAATAATGACGCAGAAAATACAGGCTCAGACAAGTCAACTGCTTTCAAATCATCCAACAGAGGAAGACAAGCTCATGAAGCTCCAAGCTATGGGAAGTTGTTTGGATAAAGTTCTGCATTATCATACATCAGTCGTGAATTTTCTGCCTTTCTCCTCGAAACACGAACCGGGCTGTGTCCTTTTATTGGGTCTGAGTCTGTGCTATTTTCCTGTCTTGCTCTTTGACAGTGTCCATTCGTCAGCAGTGGGCGCTGAGGACAAAGTGATGCCATCATCGCCACGGTGACAGGAGAGAAGGAAGCAGGGCCTGATCATGGGAGACAGAAGGAGGTCACCATGTGCCGAAATCTGACCAAATATGCCCTCGTCTTCCTCTTCCTAGCTCTGTCTGGACTCATCTTTCTGCTGCGCAACATCCACACTGTGGAGGTGAGGAACGGAGTGGGTTGACTTTTAGAGGTGGATATAATGGCCATTTACCATTTCTTTAATCTCCAAACTGCTTTTTAAATATACCGTAGGTTTTGAGGATTTTGAGTTAGAGTTGAGCTTCGCTGTCACGACTGACTTGACACAGTCTTTGATAATATGAGACCAAAATAATTAGCATTCAAAAGGCGGGTGCATTTTGAGAAGAGTTCTTAATTTTTTTTATATATATGTTAAATACAAGGAATTAAAAAATGTAATGAAAGATGAACGCAAATACTCTCAACCGAACCATCCCATAGATCTAAAGAGGTCATGTAGAGATAAAAAGAATGGTTAAACAGATTAGAGAAATATTATCACAAAGTTACAGGAGGACATGACTCGTCGATTTATCATTTAGATGATTTTAAGGTCCTCTCTCTGTGGTAAATGACTACGTTTCCTGGTTGAAATAAAAAAAAAAATAATTAAAAAACTGCACTGCAGGAGAGTATTGATCCCTGGAGAAAAGGATAAAATATTTTGTAAATGTTTTATCCATCTGAAGGAGGATCCATCTCACAATTAGCTTCTGGCATTCTGCCTCTCTATTTATTGGGTTCAATTATTGTTGCAATACTCCACAAGGCCTTTGTCAGTGTGCTAACATTTGTGTTGAATTGTAAGTTATATTCATACTGTCTTGAGGCCATTTATGTATTTTTATCTGTCACAGGCTGATGATGCCGTCTCCTCCAGCATCACTTAACTCTTATTTTCTTGGTATGCTCTTACCAGTCAACTCTCCTTTTTTCTCTTCAGAGCTGGAATTGCCAAACGATTTCAGCCCTCTACCAACTACAGAGCAGGATCCAATCATCCTTCATCCCGGTCAGTCTCCCCACTTTTTATCACAACCGCACCTTCTGCGCTCACCTGGGCCAAAAACCCTCACCCGAAGATGAACTGGAAGAGCGCTACCTGTTGGACTCTATCGCCTGGCCTGGGCCTCCACCTCGCTCTGCACCAATTGCCTTGCGTCAGACAAGCGACCCTGTGCACAGCTTGTTTACCATCCTTCCCACGAAAGGAGGAAGAGAGTGGCATGTGGGCGACCAGCTGGAGGCCCTCGTCCAGATGCATGACTTCCAGGGTCGCCCCAAGCGCTATGGCGGGGATTTCCTTCTGGCCAGACTGCACAGTCCAGAGCTAGGAGCAGGTGTAGCAGGTAAAGTGCTGGACCACAGGAATGGATTTTATTCTGCTGTGTTCCCACTCCTCTGGGTGGGACCTGCACAGGTTGAGATCACGTTGGTGCACTCCAGCGAGGCGGTCGCTGTGCTGCGACGGCTGAGGGAAGAACGTCCCGATCGGGTGTTTTTTAAGAGCCTGTTCCGCTTGGGTTTACTCTCTGAAACTACTGTGTGCAACATGTGCCTGCCCCCTGATCAGCAGCCTCTGTGCAATTACACAGACCTTTACACAGGGGAGCCCTGGTACTGCTACAAGCCGAAGATGCTCAGCTGTGACACCAGAATCAACCATGCCAAAGGAGGCTACCTGAAACACCTCATCACCAACAAGGAGGCATTGCTCTTTCAGAGGTTTGTAGCGTTATTGAAAGAGGGATATATGCTGTTTTAATAAAGGGTTATAAGGTTGGTCTTTTTAAAGGATTTTTTGACAGTAACAAAATTATTGGTCATCATTACCCTTACTCTTTTAAATTAAACTTTTTTGTTTTTTCACTTTAGTGGTGTAAACATCAAAGTTTGCATACATGCTTCAGGACCCGACAGAATCAATGTGCTGCCACCAAGGAAAGGTACAGTACACCTGCAGAGTAACATTTGTAGTTTGTTTGTTATTTTACAGTTTGTGCATGCTTTGATTTATTCCGCTTAATTAATGTTATGTTCCACATTTCTTACCTCAGATAAAGTAGAGGTAGAAAGCAGCAGTATAAAACCAGAACCTGTTGAGCTAGCCCCATCTGGATATTACTACGCGGACTCGTGGAGGGCGTTAGGTGGCTTTACAATGCGCCAGTTCAATGAGTCATCTGCCATCACTCAGTGTTTGAAGAACAAGGTGATCAACATGTACGGAGACTCCACCGTCAGGCAGTGGTTCGAGTACCTCATTGCCTTTGTACCAGGTGAGGGTTGTCTTCTTGTCTCATCTTTGATGTTTGTACTCTGCTATTTGCTTTCTGCATCCTACCCACTGGATCTTCCATTTATTCCACTCTCCCCAGAATTAAAGGAGTTCAACCTCCACAGTCCTAAAAACGTTGGGCCTTTCATGGCAGTGGACAGCACTCATAATATTCTCCTGAAGTACCGCTGCCATGGTCCGCCCATCCGATTCTCCACCGTCATGTCCAGCGAGTTGAGGTACATTTCAAATGAGCTGGATGGCCTTCCTGGGGGGCCCAACACCGTTGTGGTCCTCAGCATCTGGGCCCATTTCAGCACCTTTCCTGTGGAGGTATACATACGACGACTACGTCACATTCGGCGGGCAGTGTTACGACTTCTGGACCGGGCGCCGGGGACGCTTGTTGTGATCCGTTCAGCCAACCTCCAAGCCTTGGAACAAGAGGTGAGCCTGTACAACAGCGACTGGTACTCCCTGCAGCTGGATGATGTGCTCAGGGCCATGTTCAAGGGAATGAGCGTTCTGCTGGTGGATGCCTGGCAAATGACTTTAGCACACCACCTCCCCCATGCCCTCCATCCACCCCAAGTCATCGTCAAGAACATGATAGACATGCTTCTGTCTTACGTTTGCGCAGAGAAGAAAAAGAGCCAGTAGAAATAGAAGCACAGAGACAAACCACCAATCAGCTCTTCAAATCCAAACACTTACTTACTTGTTTGGCGTTTCTGATGCTACATACCCTTTAAATACTTTAAATACCACCTTTACTGAAGGATTGACCAAACTGCTTTTACTGATCTCTGTTTAGATGCCTGTTATATTTACTTTTTATCCCCATAAAACGTTTTTTTTTTTTGGGAATACCAAAGACCTTGGTAACAAAAAGAGATGGTAACAATCAACATGCCAAAGTGTTTTTTTTGTGTGTGTGTGTTTGTGTCTATGCAGCGCTTTTACTTAAACCTGCAGTGTGGAGCTTTTGTCGGCCCCCTCTGGCAGTGAGTGTAATGACACCGCAGCGCTCTCCAACAAAAAAAAGCCACAGCAATGTAATGTGCGTTTTTCCTCACCACTTTCTTTTTTAGACTACAATCCCTCCTCTGAATGACAGGTTTCTTTTTTATCTGGAGCAGCAGGAACTTTTCTCTGATGTTTTCCCACCATTACTCCCTGTTGCTGTAGCCTGCACCGTCCCTGTTGCTAAGGTTGCTCCCATCTTCAGCTCTGGCAAACCAATCGTTACTGGTCGCTCGTGTATCAGTGTGAAAATGTCACTACAGACACCAGATTTAAAACGCAGTTAAACTGCAGAGACAAATACTGAGAGATTTACGTGGCACTGAGTGGCTGAATCAGCATTGTTTGAACTTAATGGCAAGGGCTTGAATGTAACAGACTAATTTATTTGTAAAAGTCCTGCGCTCTAGCTTTAAGTTGCCCATGCTCGGTGATGGTAGCCTTTCAAGATTGCAGTTTGAGCTTTGTTTTTCTTTCTATATTTGTTGGTTAGCTTTCCCAGAGGCTAAGCCTCATTGAGTTCTTGTTTCAAAGATTTTTCTCAGGCTGTTCATTGATAAAATGTGTTTTTATGTTCTGAGCCATGTTACAATATGCTGACCATCTGTGTAAAATAACATTTTGCAATGTTTTTCAAACTACACACTGTTACATATGTTTACTGTGTTTGATATCATGGCCCTGTTATATTTATATAACTCATTATAAGAAACAAAGGTTTACGATACAGCCATGGAACAAACATTAGGACAGCTTAAAATTTACAATTTTCCTGTTGTCTAAAAAATATATATAACATGTTTATTTAAAAGACAAAACCTGCACAGTTACAGTCATCTCTTTTAGTAACCACCAGCTTATGCCCTCTTTACTGATTTTGTCCGTCCATGTTGTTTTAGTTGACTTGTTATCTGATGATTTCTCTAACCGACAGAAGGTTCACACATCAAGTTAAACATTGGGAGTGGTGTATGTACTTTCCCCTGATGAGGCTTGACCTCTAATGACTCTTTTGTATTAATATTTAACTTTGTATCAGATAAATCATCTATATCCCATGTGTTTTATATTGGCATTTGAGGGTCAGTCTAACATGATCAGATACTGTACGTTGCCACATGTTCTTCATAGAAAGTCGATTGGAGAAGAGAGGTCTGTGTGGTAAAAAGATAATGTGCCTATTTTGTATCTGATTCTGTTTGTCCCTGACAGTGATCCGAGCCAGAGTAATGAGTCATGTTTTATAATATCTGATTTGCTGACATGTATTTTCTGTGGTTTTGCTTTGCTAACATTGTTAAAAGGATCAGTTCTTGACTGTGTAGCCTGGAGGCCATAGTCATGTGCTCACTTTCAGACCAAGCAGTAAAAGGAGGCTTGAGCAGGACCTGGGAAATATGTCTGTAGGATATTAATATCACAATATGATATTAATATCATCAGGATTTTGATCATCATAAGCTGATCAGTCTCAGTGACTCCTGTTTCATCATGTGCATTGAGTTGAAATTCATTTTAATGTTACATATATTTAAGGTAAATATTTTGTTGAGATTAATGTCTGTTTCTAAAGAGGCCTGGTCATTAAAACCCTGGTACAACAATAGATTCAAAAACAAAAACAGGTGAAAACAGCTGTCAGTGTGAAAAATCATGGCATTATTTTCTTGTCTACCTTTAAATATCACTAATCTTTGTCACGTAATTGTTATCCAGGTGATGGGTAAATACACACGAAATTATTGTGGCATGGATTTTCAGTCATATTACCCAGCTCTGAAGTTTGAGCAAACATGGTAACGTCATATCTCCCATGGTGAAGGGTGGACTGTATTGCACGTCAGCTGCTGCTCAGATGGAGCGGCTGCAGCTCTCAATCACATTTTGTATCTGATTTTAATGCTGAATCAGTGCTGAGTAGGAAATCATATGGAAATTTTTATTTAAAAAAGATATTAAAGGAGACATTATGCAAAAGCACAATTATTGCATTTTATGTGTTTGCTTTCAGTCTGTGAAAGTATAGAGGAAGAATTTCATGATTTTTTTGTATCTAAAAGTCTGAGAAACATGAAAATATAGCAAAAGGAATATAGTTGAACAGTTGGTTAACAGATGTTTTTTAGACATTTGTTCATATTTGTTGATATAGCTCTAAGTCCTGCCAGGTCCCTTACTATGATATTCTTCTGATCTACATGTGTAGTGTGCTGGCCTGCACCATTCACCTTTACCTTTATTATATCAGTGGCAGTTGTGGTCAGTGACTTACCTGCTTAGTAGTGTTGTCAAAAAGCCAAGAAATGCTTTGCAGATGAATCAAAAAACTGTTGATGCATTTAAGTCTTTGATAATGAAGCATCGCAAGTCAAGTGAAAGTTTACTTAAAGTGTATTATCACACAAGAGTGCCTCAACACATAAAGAAAGCAATATGTCTGTATAACAATGTCATAATAATAACATTACAAATATCGTGAATGTGCTGTTATGACAGACTCCACCTGGATTTGCTCCAGCTCAGCCACTAAGCCACAAATGAGGTCGATGTTTTAATAAATCTCAAAGATGTTGAGGGTGAGACCTTCCACACCACACTCAAGACAAAAAAAAGAAAGAATTGTTCACTGGGGCATTGTGTTGAACATGAATGAGCCTTCCCCAAAGTTGAAAGTGCACTATATCATGTGCTGTAGCAAAGCATGAAACACAGCCTCAGGCCTGAATAACATAAGAGGTGGGGTATATTCAGAAGACCTGCAACAGTTGACTGAAAGCTGTTCCGATGTTACCAGTTAAATACAGTGTTTGACTTGACAGTAATTTTAAGTGTCAATGCAAAGAGGATTCAAAAGACTGCTTTGCATGAAAGTGTAAAGATCAGAATATCAGATTTCTTTTCCTATTGAAAACAAATTCATGACACTGGTATATTTTGTCACAACCATAATAAAATTGTTTGTCTCTTGGTCAGGTGGCATTCATATTTTCATACAAACTTTGACAGAATTAACAGGAAAGCTTGACACCGGCTGAATTCCCAAAATATCAGTTTCTGTTGCCGCTTCCTTCTGTTGTTGTTCTTCCTGTTAGACTGCACACTGGTGACAGAAACAACTGAATCATATGTCCAGGCCATGTCGGAACAGGCCTACATTTCAATAGCAATAACATCTTGATTCCACCTGCTGACAGTTACACACGATGACACTTTTTAGGGTCAGTTACACAACACAACTATAACAACTATAAGTGCGTCAGCCTCAAGAAATAATAAAATGAAATTGTGTATTAATCACTATAGTGCTGAGGTTTTGGATTCATGAAGATGTAAAACAGTCATTGAAAAATGATAAACTGCAATAAATCACTCATTTTTATAACAATTTTATTTAAAAAGTTTCATCTTCCCTTTGAAAACAAGCATCTCTCTCAGTACTAAAGCTTGCTGAGCATCATGTTCTCTACGAGTAAAAGATAAGATACAGGTCATCAGTAACTTTGGCAAAAACACAACGGGCAGAGCTCTGTACAAAACTAAAGCAAAACACACCACTGTATACAAAAAAAACACATCCTGATGGTCACATTCAATTCCTAACAACATGTACTCAAAAAAACAGCAACGCCTCTCATCAAGAATAACTGATTCAGAGACGGTGAAACAGAAATACAGGCTGATCCTAGAGTGTTTTCAGACCAGTGTGCAGGCTACAACTTGTGCGCACGTTGACAGGAGTGTAAAATATGAAGCAGCAGCTGCGGGGATGAGCCAGATTTCTGCTACCTCCCGAATAAATTCAGAGGTTTTAACTCATAATCTGGAGTAGTGATGTCCTGAGGTCACACAGGAAGAGGCACTAATAGTTTTAGATTTTTCTTTTTTTTTTTTTTGTCTAAGCTTCAAAATGGGTACTCTGTTCATTTGTGTCAAGATAAGAGAAAGCATTGTGCGTTATTGTGAACCGCTTCTATGTTCTCATGCGCCTGCTCAAATTCATCTCTCAAAGGCAGGTTCTCAGTGACTGCACTCATCAGATCTTAGCTGAAATCCAGTGAAAGACGTGCAGTTCAAGTTGTAGAGTCATAGAGGACATGCTTATGATTTTTGATATGCTGTTGTGCAGATATAAAATGTTTTTCTCAATCAGACCTTCAGAGAAATGATAAAACAATTACAGCAATGGAAAATTAAAGAACATCTTGTACATGAAAGGCTGACACAGGGAATCCTCAACATATACAGTGTTCTGCAGTGTTTGGTTGGCTTCTTATTGGGCATCTAAGTCAATGAGCACTGTGTGCTACATGTTGAAGTGAACAGACCAGGGACACACTGACATTTATAGAAAAAAAAAAAAAGAAACTATTGAAAAGGCGAGAATCATTGGCAAAGTTTCTGTGCAGAACCTGGATGCGACACCATGGCAGCACATTAAAGGGGACCTACTATGCTCATTTCCAGCTCTATGGTTTTATTCTGGGACTCTGATTCAGTTATCAGGTCAAACCTCAGCCTACTTTCTTATGATTGCCAGAACATCTGGAAGCCTCATCCTCTTACAGTGGTGGAGGTTTTGAACTCAAACTGTAAATGAGTACCTATAACTAAGTAGCATAGCTGTTTGGAAATGGCAACAACTTCTCAAATCCATCCACACATGTTCGAGCCAGAATCTGATCCTGAATATGCGAATTGTTAGCACGAACATCTGAAGCAACAAAGAGTCTCTGTTCAGTCTGTATTACACTCATTATCTGCTTAGTGTGTAATATAATGGGGGATTTAGTCTTTCATTTACAATCCCTGTATAATATTTTATGGACAATGTCTTCTACTACTACTCAAGTCGACCACTCTGGGAGAACGATGACCGTATACAGACATTCATGAGGAGCTGATGTTTAATATCAACACTAAACATTGGAGCATTTTATATATATATGAAACAGTTAATAAGGAAAAGCATAATAGGTCCCCTTTCAGTTTAGACAGAAACAAGAAGGTCAGGATCACACGTCCTGGACATGCATGGCCTCCTGTGGCCAGCTGTATGTGTCCAGAGTGAAGGAGTCGTAATCAGGACTGTAGACATGGGACAGGACAAATGCCTCCTTGTCTTTAGGCTCCGGGTACAGCGAAGCAATGTTGTGTTTGTATGCATAGTTGACAATCTGGCAGAGAAAGAAAAGTGGTAAAGCATACTGTATATGTTGAGTGACTGACTGACAAGACATTAATGAGATGAACGATACAGTCAGACATTCAAGGGTCCGTTTTACTCAACTACGGCGCACACTGTATTACACCGCAGCCTGCAGGTCAACTGAGTGAATCAGAAAGAGCATAACTTCACTTTGTTTTGACGGGAAGATAAAGCCCTGAAAATATTATAAATTAAGTGTTAATTTAAACAGATGTTGGACTGTTTCGGTTGGCATCTTTTAAAAGTGTCTAAACACGTTTTTTCTGCTGTCCCTGTGCACAGTAGCACATCGCTCGCTGCTTTCGCTTTCTTCTCTAAACTGGCAGCGCGCTGATCTGAATCTACTGCAGGTAACACACAGACTATGCATTACAACCTCACACAACCCCACGTCAAATAACCCCAACTATCACGTTAAAACCCAGTGTTTAGTTCATCATTCCACAACATTGGATTTTTGTCTGATCGTGCCATATATAATATACCCCCCATTATATTTTGTATGTGTGACTGACATTGTAAATGTGAGAAGTGAGGAGAAAACACCTACCTTCACTGCAATCTTGAAGGACACCTCTCTTATGGTGTTCAGGGGAGGATAAAGTCTTCCCTCAGCCAGGTGCTCCTCTGTCACCATGTCAGCTATTGCCTGAGAGAGACAGACAGAACATATAAGGTTGATTTGTAGAAGAAAAGTGCAGTACAGACTGAGAAAGAGGGGAAAAGCAGCACTGAGATGGAGATTAAACTGAAGTGTACCTGAAAACAGTGTAAGAAGGGTGCAAGTGGAGGGAAATACTTGTTACCAGCTGTTCAAACAGTATTAATCATATTGGTCAACTGGTGTCATTTGTCTAGTTTCAGAATTAATATCCTCATGAATATATGTGTGCATGCAGGACATTGCAACGGAACACTCCTTTCATACATAAATTAGTAACTGTGCTAACGTACCTCTGCTGTGGTGAGGAAGATGTCATCAGATATGTGGCGCACTCCGCAGGCTATAACACCCAACGCCACTCCAGGGAAGACGTAGGCGTTGTTTCCCTGCCCGGGGTAGAAGGTGCGTCCATCAGCCAGCGTCACCTTGTTAAATGGACTTCCACTGGCAAAAATGCCCCGACCCTGATCACAGAAAAGAGGAGGAAGGGAGAGAGTTTTTCAAGGTCACTTTTTACATTTAATGTTTTTTTGAGAATTCTTACTGAGTCTCAAAATGTCTTGTCACTTGTTAACCAGGCCTTGTTGTCAAATTTCCTGATGTGCTGGTGTGTAAACCCCCAAAAATCAATTCTGGCCATATCTGCCAAATGAAAGGGACTACAACAGGTTTATATATGGGATAGTTTTCAATGTACCCGGGTGACAAACAAAATAACTCAACTGTGTACCTGAATTTAAATCAATAACAAATATATCTATAATCTGCATGTACCCCACTTTAGTGAGGCAGTGCATTACCTCTGTGAGGTTGTAGCACTGCTCTGCTGTGCACTCCGCCTTGCTGGTAGGATTACTCAGGGCAAAGATGATTGGCCTCTCATTGAAGGACGCCATGTCTTTGATAATCTTCTCTGTAAATGCTCCTCCAATAGCAGCCACGCCTTCATGTTCAGGACACAGTACAGAGGGAGAATCCAACAGAAGTGACTTAACTTAAACAAGCTCCAATGAGACAATGTGAACAATGGTGTCATTTGTAGGATTCACAACAAATGGGTCATTTATTACCAAGCTGCACTTAAAATTACGATCTCTACATTGTAGTTTAGAAACTGGATCTGTTTCTAATTTCAATTATTTTCTAATGATTTAATCTTTTAGTTCATCATACATGCATTGTATGAATTTTAGACCCATGAATATGATGCAATCTTTGTGAAATTTTGAGGCATTAAATTAAACATACAGAGGGAATTAGTTGATTTATGGCAAATTACCAAGTTGTTATTTTGCTGAGCAAAGCTGGAGGGAAAGAAATTCACCTTTAGAAGGTTTCTCTGTTTTTCCACAACTGGTCACCGTAAATGGATGAGAAACAATGTGGGTTATGAAGGGGTTTTATATATGACATTGAAAACAACAACGTTCTGGGAGGGATATTTCAGGATGTTTGGTGCTACAGTGTCTGAAGGAAACCCCACACTTATCTCTTGTACATGCTTTACATCCAGGTGAACCCACCTATGATAGCCGTGGGTTTGATGGTTTGCACAACCTCCTCCAGGGTCTTCAGGTGCGGGTGCTCGTGAGCAAACTCCTCCTTCTCGTGGTTCAGGTGGCTCCTTCCCTAAAAGTTGTGTAACATGTCTTTAATTCAAAACTCCACATGATGGAGTGGACTGGAGAAGTGAGAGACAGACATTACCTTCACAATGAGACCTTTCGAGTCCACCATCCAGATCCTCTTGGCGGCTTCTTCTCTAGATACACCCTCTTTGGCCATGGCCATTATAATCAGATGAGCAATACCCAGAGCAGCCTGGTAGAAAAAAAGAAGAAAAAAACTCATTTGGATTTTGAGGCACTCACTCTTGGGGATTAAGGACAGCTATTTTTATTTTGAAACAGATTAAAATCCTGGTGATTACATCTCACCTCGCCTGCTCCCTGGAAAACAAAAGTGTGGTCTAACAGTTTGTTCTTGGTGATCTTCAAAGCAGCTAAGATGCCAGCAACAGCTACTGAGGCGGTGCCTGAAAGAAAAAGAAAACAATTTTGTTGATTCACTGAAACAGCAGGTTTTAAATGGTAAGAAAGTAATTTAAATCATTTTTGGCTTGTAACCTTGTAAAGTGAAAATTTGCCTTCACAGAAAGCAGAAATACTTTTAGTAGAAATACATCCTATTTTTTGGCTTTCCTTTACTGTTAAACATGACACAACTTTTACATTTTAATCTGGCGACCCCTTGTGGGGACCCTGATGTACTTGCTTATGTTTTAATATTCCTCCTGTGAACGGTGGAAATACTGGAAAACAAGAGGTCATGGGGACGTTTGGATGTTAAAAGTATCTTGTATTTCTGTTAACACAACAACTAATATATATATATATATATATATATATATATATATATATATATATATATATATATTAGCTATAGTTATGGGAACCAGCTGCCCTGCAGTATAGTACCTTGGATGTCGTCATTGAAGGTACAGTATCGATTCCTGTATTTGTTGAGGATGCGAAAGGCGTTGCTGTTGGCGAAATCCTCAAACTGAATCAGACAGTTCATCCCGTACCTGCAGGGCGACAGTGACCCGTCAGATTGGATCACCTGCACGTCTTTTATGTCATCTGTCAGTTATGTTTCCACTCACTTGTCTGTCACGGCCTGCATGAACTCATCGATCAGCTCGTCGTACTCCTTTCCTCGGATTCTCTTGTGCTTCAGTCCGATGTACAAGGGGTCGTCGAGCAGCGTCTGGACCAAAAATAATACAGTTAATCAGTAAATCAATATAAGACAACTTGCAGTTACCCTTATGTTGCAGTTTTGGAACTGATGATATGATCTATGAATCAGTAAATGATTAAAAAGTCACATCAGTAACTCTCTAAACTTGTCTGATATCGAATCTACGACGACTGATAAGAGGCAGATATTAAGTGTTGCACCAGCTCCTATAAACCTGACTCCAGCCCTCCTGCAGCTCACCTCGTACTCACCTGGTTGTCAGTGCCAACGTCCAGCAGCACTGGGAGACACTGCTGCGGCCGAACACCTCCACAGGCTGTGTAGAGCGCCAGTTTCCCAACAGGTATCCCCATCCCATAGCTGCCCAGGTCACCCAGGCCGAGGATACGCTCCCCGTCTGTCACCACGATGGCCTAACAGACACAAACGCACATCAGCATTATAACGACGCATCAGTAACTTCTCAGGAACAGGCAGCGGTGCATGTTTGTGTGTGTGTGTCTGTGTGTGTGAGTGGAGAGAGGGACATACCTTTATGTCTTCTTCTGGCCAGGAGTTGAGCATGGTGGCAATGTGGCCTCTATCATGGATGGTGATGAAGAGTCCTCTATAAACAAGTGGATTATAATGATAAGACATCAGTGCTGGTGGTGCCGTGCAGCCAAGATTAAAGGTCTGATTGCTTTGATTATGCAGTTTCTTAGATTAGCCTCTTATCTGCCACTGGCTTTCATTCACTCCACAAACAATGGTCAGAGATCTGAAACTTCCCTGAGGCAAATAATCCATCACACTTGGTTCTTGGAGCACCTTCAATTTGTGTCACAGTAACATAATTATCGCTTCATTAGTGTCCCACACTGGGGCCTTCAGTGACAGACAGACCCGACACTTCACTGCCAAACAGGAAACACTTATAAAGCAAAAATCTTATGACAACACCGGCGTCTCTGATGCTGAACTGTTCTTGAAAGTACAGAACACAAGGAGACAAGGAAAAATACTGCAACAATGTTCAACTGTTCACGACTGTGTCACACTGGTTATGTGTGATCACTTGAGGCCACCATAGTCTTTAACTGTTGAGGCCATGTCTGATGAAAGTCACATGAAAACCTCATAATTCTCTTTTTTTGGTTTTCAGGGAGTGCTGTGGCTGTTGTTTGGCCATTTATACAATAATATAACTGTATAACAAATGGCACTATTTTGGACACTATGGGCAAATCAAGTTTGTTAATACAGCACATTTCATTCACAAAAGCAATTCAAAGTGTTTTACATTACATCAAAAATTATAATTTTGCATTACATTAAAAGTGATAAAAGGAAAAGAACACAGTATACAACACTAAAATTAACACAAATTAATAGGATAGAAACAAACATACAGGAATTCATTCAACCATATTAACAGCAACTACTCAATCAAAATTACATTTTGGAACATTAAAATAAACTACTTAAAATAAAATAACCTTACAAGAAAAAGGAATAAGGATTTTTTAAATGGATTTATCTTTTTTTGTTTGTTTGTTTTGTTTTGTGAGGTGTCATCACAGCCCTCACACTGCTGTTAAGTATTTTTTCAGCTATGAGCAGCTCCTCCATTTCTGTTTATTGTTGCATTGTCAAACAATAGTGTCCTCAACACATTAAAAACATTATTCCACCCTCTTTACTAGGCATGCTGGCCATTCTGAAGAGTACTTCATTTTATTTTTTTTCACAGTGTGACAGTAGAAGGCGGGAATGCTTGGTCTATAAAATTTGTTGCTCGTGGACCTGCACATGAAAAAACAGTCCTTTGCATATGAAGAGAACAAGAAGAGTTTGACCAACTGTATGCCTCAACAATAAGTGCTGCGTACATTAAACTCCACTGTAAACTCTCACCGTGGTCTCCTGAAGGCCAGTCCGTATTGTTGGCATGCCAAACCGACAGTGGGGGTATACACGATGGGCATGAACTCCTCGATGTCGGAGGTCAACAAACGGTAGAACAGCTTCTCGTTCCTGTCCTGTAGCGTCATCAACAGGATGTACCTGAGACAGAGACAGAGAAATCACTGAGACCTGACACCTGTTTGAGAAACCTGATCCTCCCTGATTTAAATCAACTGTAGGTTCACTGTAAATATTTCTGCATAAATAGCATCTATCTAGAGGGGCAGCTGCATTAGAAACAAAAGAAGTGCATGACCATGTTCTTTCATTGGCTACCTTTCAGTTTTTGTATTCATCAAAATTCTTTAAATTGTTTTTAAAGCACTTTTTGCTCTTGCATCAGCCTACTTGTCTGACATTATTGCCATGTATGAACCAGGTCATGTGACTTATTCCAAAGTGTAGGGCGAGAGCTTTTGGTGGTGAGGCAGGTTTTAGTTTTTTTTTTTGCTCAGCGTCATTGGAGCCCAGCTACAGATGTTAAATGAGCAGCGTGATGTCTGAGTCTGTTCTCTTACTTGTCAAGGGGGTTAGTGCGTGTTTCATAGCTCTTCATGACGCGCAGGACTTGCACATCCTGGGAGAGGAAGCAGGGGGGCAGCAGGCCATGGATGCCCAGTTGTAAGCGCTCCTCAAGGGTGAATGCCATTCCCTGCACGGTGGAAGAAGAGCGGTTATGCAACACTGTGATCATGGAACATAGTTTGGGTGAAGTCCACAAACTAAATAAGAAATCACACAATCCAGACCACAGTGACTCATGTGTTCAATTGTGACTCATAACTACAACACAAATGGTTCTTTTTATAACATTTTTTTTTTTACAAATTATGAATTACTTGTTTTTGTATGGAAACACTGGTGAAGTAAAACAAAATATGGCCACACTGAAAAGTCCTACAGTGTTCTGATCACTGAGACCAGTGAATAACCACTATCGACCAAGCATTTTTTCGGGTAAGCTGTCTTGTACCCCTCTGCTGTCTGATTATGGTTAGTGCTGGTGCTCCTGTCTCGCTGTTGGCAGGCTTTCCACAGAGTGATCGGAGGGGAGTGTGCGCTTTAATCTATTTATTCTGCCCAATAGTGTGGGAGCCTGAACTCACTCCCCAGTCAGCTCGACTTCTCTTTCCTCCTCTCTGCTTTATCACTCTCTATGCTTCCTTGATTCATGCACACCAGAGGAAACACTGACCTACATGGGGAATGAACTGGCCTTCTAAGGTCAGTTTGTTTTACTGTGGGTCCGTGTATTTTCTGAACACACCCATATCCTGGTGAATTAGTCATACTGGCAGAGTCGAGAGTGAAATGTGATACTGCATTTGATATTTGGTTACCAATAGCACCCTCAGCTTACTATCATTACGTCTGCTGTTGCCTACTGTGCCTCCACATAGAAGAGTATTCTGATGATAGATGCTGAACAGCTGAACGACACTGCACAGCTCTAGGCTGCATACTGTATAGCAGCATTTACTGTAGCTGCACTCAACAATAGCCTGCACAACACAAGGTCTGCCTGCCAGAGGTCATTAAAAGGAGATACTCTGATACACTGATGCCTAAAATACCAAACAGAGAGAGACAAAGTCCATGTGGAGGGCAATTAAAAAAAGATAAACCATCAATGTGGATGGAAAACTTTTCACACGCAGGCAGCGTTAACAAATACTGTATATCCACATCACGGACAGACTATAAAGCAATGGGCACAAACATGTAAAAGCCTTGTAGCCTTTGTACTGTTGTTTTCTGTGTACTTATTTTGTTTCTTTGTAGTCACTTTGTGTGTGTTTGTAGTTGGTTGACTGACTTTCCAACAAGATAAACAGTCACTTCATACACGGGCTCTGGTCCAGGGGCTCCATGATTTCTTGGGCCCCGGGGCCTGTGCCCAGTAGGCCTTTTCAGTAATCCCTCCATGATCCACATTACTAACACTAACATTACGGAGTTAACAGAGTTAACCTAAACCTATTAGAGTGAGCATGTTAAGAAGCACTAAAGTAAATCCATTAAGGTGATACTGACCAGCAGCTGTATCTAACACACTATCTGTCAAGACACAGGATGAAGGGAGGGAGGGAAACAAAATGTGGCTGGGAGAGGTATAAACCTTTGTAATGACTCCAATTCAAACCTTATCATGGATTACTAAAATGTGATAACATAATAGGATTCATTTTTATGATTATGAGCTTCTTTTATACAGTATATATATATTAGTGACATTCCTGGAATCAGTTTGAGGTGCCTTTAAGGTGCCGAAGTGCTCTGCTTGTGAAAATGTGGGTGCAAGAATGCATTAGGTAATACACGAACCAAAGTATGTGAAATGTTAAAAGACAAAAAGCTTGAGCTACTGCATCACTCACACAGTATGAAAATATATAAAAATACAGCTGAAGGTTGTTTAACTTAGGATTTAATAAAACGTTAAGGCATACTCCTAATGTGAAAACCACCATTTCAATATTTTTACTCTTTACCAAAAAGTAAGGATCCACTTCCTGATTGCTTGCACTGACCTGACCTGTGAGTAAGCTTTAACTGCTGACTGGGCATCAACAGGGGAAGGAACTGTGGCCGACCTCCTATCAGCCGAAATCAAAGCAATAAACTCAGCTGAAGCTTCAGTTTCTGTCCTTCTGTCCTCGCAGAACAGCCAGGCAACTGTAGGATCTTTCGGAGAAGCATTTTTTTCCATCCAACCCCAAAAATACTATTATTTCCAATACTGTGACTGTAAAAGCATCAACATTCTGTGGTTATGCAGTGCTATTGTCATTCTATGATCTAAGTATGGTTTGGAGAATATAAATAATGAAATAGGTTAAGACTATCTTAGAAGAGAACTAGGCCATCAAATCACTTTAAGTCTATATGATGGTATTTCTTATGCTTTACTGAGACTGAGAGAGAGGAAAGAAACCTTAGAGGAATCTATGGGGAGACCATTCATAGCTCCGGCCACTCGACTATCTCACTTTAGATAGGAGCTGTGAGATTCACGTGGCACCCCTGTGCGGCATAAATGTGGTACTTATATGGTATCCTCTGTTTATATATGTTCCACCACCACCATAGCACATGGCATGAGGGGCATCATGTTGTATGTAGACAGAGTCATGTGATGCAGCGCAGGTTCAGGTGTGTTCAGCAAAGACAAGAATGTAGAGTGTTGCATTTATTAAAGAACACATTCAATAGCCTACTTATGTTATATGTAAAACATAATTACTATTAGTGCATGATTGTTTTGTTTTCAGTAGTTACTATGTATACTTTCTTATACGTGTTTTGTTGCAGCATTGTGCACAGTCCATTACTGTCTTCATTACCCCTGTACATGTGGTGTGTGGTGAAACTAAACTCATGTAAAACTCCCAACATTACCCACATAATCCACCACCAGTATTATGACATGGAAAACGAAGTAAGCCTGGAAAGGCTAGTTTGAATTTTTATGTTTTTATTTTCTCAGTGTCTTCTGTTGTTGTCGTCATTGTCGTGTGGCCATTATTTGTTGGACCAGTGTTGCTACAGGGTGTGAGCACACCTGTATAGGAAGGTTGTAAAATATGAATTTATGATAAATATGTGACAATAAAATATGTGAAGGAAATATTCATTAGTTGTTGCTCTAAAATGCAAAGTCTTATTTACACAAGAAAAATATAAATATCTGCTGCCCAATATTCATATATGAATACAGCACAGCATCTTGTCCTTACATGTATATTACCAGTGAGCTCACACCCTCACCTTTACCTGAGGGAGATCTTTTATGGTTGAAACCTCATGTAGACTAAAAAAAAAAATAACTGGAACTCATCCTTTTGTGTAGACGTTTGCATACAAGAACTTGAAGTTAAATGCATTTATGGTTATGCCTCCAGGTGATTATCAGAGAGGTAGCAGACACACAGGAGAGCTCACCTTGTTGAGGTGTGGGTTTCTGGTGATGTCGAAGCCCCGCTTCTTGGTGCTGACGCTGCCCTTGCGGCTCGTCCCGGAGTGGCAGACCCGCACAGCCTGGAAGGAGGCCCGGTCTGTCGGCAGGATTCCCGCAGGGTGACCCGGGGAACCTGCGAAGACCCTCATCCCGCCCGCTGCCGTGCGCCTGCACAGAGACAGGGCGGCTCTTCCTGGGAGGGAGTTCATGCTGCCTGCGGCAAACCAGGGAGCAAACCACAACAAACTCATCACCGTGCTGAAGTCACATCCTGCCGGCACAAGCGTTACAAGTCACCTCCCAGCTAAAAAAAAAAAAAAAAAAAATCTTCACACGACCTGGAGCCGTCGGACATACCGTGCATAATATAAAGTCAGCAACCCTGTGCCCTGTAAACAACCTGCTTCAAGAGTAAACCTGAACCCCGGGCTTCAGAGAAGCTGCGTCACCTGGTCGCAGTGGCAGACAACAGGTGCCACGGTCACAGCAGCCATCGATTACAGTGCGGATACAAATTCATAAATACTGTAATAAAGTAGAGAGGATTGGGTTGTGTGGACTAAACCTCCAGCCGATGTGTTAAGTGTCCTCACACAGAAATCCTGCTGTGTGCGGCAACATCACAGCAGCTAGCTACTGTTAGCAGCCGGCAGCTTTTATGATAATTACGTGTTTTCTTTATGGATCAACCGGCGCTGCCGATGCTAGCTAGTTGGCAGCTAATCGTCAGTTAGTCCTCTCCTACCTGAAAACGACGTGAAGCTGCTGTGCGCCCGACTCCAATCTTCATAGGAGGTGCTCCTTTACGCGCTGCTCGTATTCACGACCGCGGTTGTCGGTGGATGTTGTGAAGGATCGACAGCCAACAGCTGATCCCGGATCCTTTGACATTGACGGGATCACTTCCCCCGGTCAGCCCGCCTCTCAGAGCTCCGGAGCCACCAATCACAGAGCAGCGCGGCGGGCCGGGAGGAGGCCCAGCCCCCACCCTCCCCCTCTCCCCGTCCTCACAGAGTAAACACAGGCTCCATCTTCAGCTGAACGTCTGCATTCAAATTCAACAGAGTACTTCTCGTACTGGTGTCAAGTTTTACCACTGTGCCCTTATTTTCATGGCATTTCTGATACCATTCTGCCATTGTTAAGGTTTCAGGGATTAATCCTGTTTCATAACATCCACAGCTGAAAAAAAAAACAACATAACATTTTTCACCTCTTAGTCATGCACTCACTCAAACACTACTGCAACACACAAAAGACAAAAACCCTCTGTACATACACATCAACAGCTTGTGGCTCCCTCTGCTGGATCTACCAGCGTCTCCAGTCACAGACACTGGAAAAGCAGAATATCAGGTGGAGCGAACTTTAACTACTTTATATACTGTTGGGTATTTTAATTTATAACAGTGCATCATATTCTATTATTTGATCATATACTTTGTATGTCAAAACTCAGTCTCTAAAGTAATTAGTAACCACAGCTGTTAAATAAATATAGGAGTGAGAAGTATAACATTTACCTATGAAATGTAGTGAAGGACAAAGTTGAAGAAAGTTGAAATACTCAAGAAAAATGTAGGTACCTCAAAACTGTACTACAGTGCAGTACTTTCCACCACTGCATGTAACAAAGCAAAGACAAACATGCTCAAATCTCCTGACCTTCATATCAATAGCAAAGCAGATATATATCACATAAATTAATCAAAACATAAGTCATACATACATCTTTATTTAAAGTTCATGTATATTGAGTACTCCCTTCTATCCTTAACCAATTTAAACATTTTGATCAGAGAACAAGGATTTTGGCCTCGTATTGGTATTGGCCTACCCTACATTAATTAGTTTTAGTTTAAGTTTAAACTAAAACTTCAAACTTCTTCAAACATCTGTGCGGTTAAGCTTCTCAGATGTCATTAATGTCTAAGTACATGAAATGACCCACTGCACACTAGCTGTATCTAAAAAGGGGTTTATTAAAAATGCACATTTCATGACAGTGCACCTATATTCATATTTGTGACAAAAGCAAACATGAATGAAAATCACAATTATATTTTGGTTCCAATACGTACAGCAAGAGTTTAACCTATGTGTCCACTAACTCTGTCCATCGTCCTACAAATGTCCACGTAGTGTGCCTTCCATGGCTGTTAGAGTCTAATAATGTTAGTATGGATAAAAAAAAAAACAAAAAAAAAACACACACTTTAAATAGTACCAGAAATTATGCAAAAATAAGAAATTATAAAAAAACAAAACAAAAAAATGCACCTGTATCATGTATCTATCTGCAAAAACACACATAACATGTTCACAACAACAAACCTTAATAACAATCAAAATCTCAGTATCCAACAATCTGCTTTAAACTGTTAAAATGTTTACTTCACAAACACAAAAAGGAGGATACTTTAATCCATCACCAGAAGGAAAAGACCCGCAAATTACAATTAAGACAACTCAGAAAAGACTCACATACACTGATCAGCTAAATAACAAGAGACCAGGCTCAATATAACTGCATGTTATCTGCAATTTACAGCCTCAACTGAACCGCTTTTCTTCATATATAAAAATAATGCTTTTTGTTGCAATAATATATAATGCATACAAAGTAAATGTTTATTCATACAATAAATTTAAAATACAAAACAAAAACTATGTCCTTGCACACGGATTGAACAGATTAAGTTACCTACGGTTTGTCTTCATTTTCACCGTTTTAGAAACATCCAGGAAAAGGTAAAAAGTTGGAAATGCTTTAGATGACAACGCTGGTGCCGCTACGGGAGCTTCTATCCTACAAGAGAAAAGTGACAGAGGCAAGGTTAAGTTAAAGAGGGAGATATGATTGGTCATAATGAAAAGTATTGGACACATAAAAAATTTGACTTGATGATGGCGCTAGAAGAAAAGTTAAGAGATCACCAAAGTTACAACAGTTACCCCAGAGGGGAACATAAATGTCATAAATAGTTTTAAAGACATTTCATCAAAACCACAAATGTCATCTTTTGTCTTCCAGCACCGCTAGCATGGCTAAAAAGTGATGAGAGACAGAAGTCAAAATTTAAAACCCAACAGAAAGGTAAGAGGCAACAGAAAGCAATGACACACAGAGAATCACTCTGAGCACACGGCTGGTTCAGTGTTTGTCAGTATTCGTGTGTGGCTCTTACAGAGAGGCGGTTGTGGGTCCTCCGGCCGTTGCTGTGTCCAGGCCCGATATCAATGGAGAAGTAGCTGGGGGGCTTATCCAGCCAACTCTTTCCTTTTCCTCCTGCTTGTCTGCTGCTGTCCTCGTCATCGGAGCTCCAGGACCCTTTGTGGCGCGGAGGAGGTGAATAGCTCCTCTCCCTCCGAGTTGCTCTGCTGTGCAGCTCCTCCATCAGATCATCGCGACTTCGGGCTCGTGGTCTGGACCCACCTCTCCTCCTCCCTGCTGAGCCTCCTCTCTCATTTCTCGAATCCCTGTGTGGCGCTCTTCCTCGCCTGTTGTCCCAGTCGGAGTCATCACTATAATCACGCAAGATCCCCCGCCTGGGAGGGGAGACATCTCTGTCTCTATACCTTCGACTGTCGAGGTGGGCTCCTCCTCCAGAGCGATTTGTACTCCCACTGGACTGACTAGAGATTCTGGGGCCACTCCGGGCTCCATCTCCACCTCCAGGCCCCCTCCGAGAGGAAAAACTGGGTACGCGTTGGATTATAGGAGGCAGGGTGATCACCCTCCTCTCCACCCCTCTCACCCCCATCTCATCCAGGGCGGACAACATACTTGGGGGCCCAGGTGTGTAGGGAACTGCTGGAGGTGCCGGCTGTGGCTGTAGGTGATGATGAGGGTGTGACGGATGCATATTCTGGACTGACTGTAGAGCCATTTGAGGTGACACTATATCCAGCCCCCTCACCTGGTTCTCCAGGTAGTCCAACACCTGGTTGTTACCTTGAACGCTGCCATGCACACTGCCGTTCATATGGCGTGGAGGGGGAGGGGGCTGCTGCTGCAGGGCCATGGGGGACAGCTGCATGGGAGCCATGGCAAAGTTTTGTTTGGCAGGATAGTCTGAGTATGAGCCTGGAAAAAAGTCAAATAAAATGTTCAGTTTACAAATGAATTTGGAGAGACAGATAAACCTATAAAATTGATTATTTTGGCCACTTGGGGGCAGTGGAAACAAGCTGTAAACACATCACTGACATATCTAACTGTAACTGGCAGAATCTCTGTCAGTCTGTGTGTATCTAGCTGAGGGTCAAAGGAAGTGCACTGGTTATTTTTTTGGGTGATGCTCTTAAGAAAGCTGCAAACTGGATTAATGAAAACCAAGCAATCAGCCTCTACCAACAGGCACATTTTGAACAAGCTGATATTGTTGTTGAATGTTGAATAGCATGTATAGTTGCCTATTTAAAGCAGATATGGAGCAAAATTAGCATCCATGTGAAGTTATGCTTGTGGCCACCTAGTGCACCTGAGCCCAATATTCACTCTCTTTTAGCTCTGTTTTGGTCTCTACCGGCTCCTGAGGGAAATACCTGACTGTTTAGCTGCTAAATGCTTCAGTGTGTTCACCAGCTTTGTATGACTGCTGTGTTGGTGCTGACGTGGTTGTGTGCAGTTGGTTTTTAGAGCATTTTCTGCTAAAGCTCTCTGTGGAGCTGAGGGGAACTGCAGAGTCACTGTGAGCAGCTCCTTTCAGATACAAGCAGTCATGTGATCTGTTAATCATATAAAAATATTCACTCTGGCTGTTTTAATCTAGAAAAAGGCTTAATTTTCACAACTATATTATCTCCCCCACTTTTACAGTTTGAGTTTGTTTACTGACTAAAATCTCTTTTATAGAGCATCCTCTCACGGTCCAGCTGCCTTAATCCAGATGAGAGAAGCTCTGAGTTAATGAAAAAAGGTTGATAAACAGATTGATAAAGGATGATAAACAACAGTGAGAAGTTTTTACTCTGGGTTTCACCTTTTAGGCTACATAACGCTCAAATCACCTGATCAGTGGAGCTTGCTGGGGTTGTGAGGCAGCACAAGAGAATTTTCTCAGAAGGATTTGCTCAAACTGAACATCAAAGATAACAGTAAAAAAAAAATGTTTTACCTTGTGTCCACCTGCTTATGAAAGCAAACCAAACAACACACCTTGGGGGAAAGCATTCAACAAAGGATTACAAATAAGTCTTATTGTGCTTTTGTGTCACCTGAATACAGTATGGGGACGCCCTGGGAGGAGGCATTGGAGCTGATGGGAGCGTAGATGGGTTGACCATTCATCCAAGGAGCCATAGCCTTCTGAGCCTCCTGCAGCATCCTGTGCTGCATCACAGCTGAAATCACAGCAGAGAATAGAAGAGAGGGGCTTTGAAGCTGCTCACATGACTCAGCTCATTGACATCAGTGATAACTGAGTAGATTTTGGTATTTAAGCTTTAACATGTGACCATAACCATATTTTCTCTATGAGGTGCTAAATGTTTACGGTTCTGTCTTTTCTGGTTTCAAAAGCCGGAGATAATCTGCCTTTTTCACAGCAGACTTTTTGATCTATCACAGCAGGAATAATTACATTAACAATGGCTCTCTCAGTAAGCCATGGCAGTGTGATGGTGAGCCAGAATGAAAAACACATTGCTGTTACTATTTACTTTGGAGATTTTTTATATATATATATATATATATATATATATATATATATATATATAAAACCTTTGGCTATTTTACAAAACAAGGTGTATCTTTTTAGATTGAACTACTCAGCTGTATATAAAGTAGTTAAAATTAGATCTGCTCCAACATTAAAACATGGCTTACGTGTTAATGCACCAGAAATAATAATATTACACTGACAGGGGTCATTCTGCTGTATAATGTGCACTTTTACTTTTATACTTTTACTTTTACATGCTGCTTATAATACATCTATATTTCTACTCAGGTAAGATCTTGAATTGAATACTTTCATTTTAACTAGCGTGTTTTTATATTGTGGTATTGCAACTTTTATCTAAAAAAGGGTCTGAACAATTCTTCCACCACTGCAGAGTACAGACATGTCTGGCTCCTGACTAGCTCATGTGAATTTGCCTCCTAACCAACAGTATGATACGGAAGAAAGGATCTCCTCTACCTTTTTCTGGGCAGCAGCATGTCTGTGGACAACAGGGGCAGCGGACGTAGCAGCAGCACTTCTGCGGGCAGCACTGACAGCAACATATGCAGAAAAGCATGATGAGCAGGAGAGCACCGATGATGATAAGCAGGACTGTCAGCCAGTCTGGAGGAGATCAGAGGAAAACATGGTAACTGATATTGCTACTGATACTTCAAGCTTCTTCTTAGTAAACCAACTCATTTTCTCAAAGTGTATCCAGGCTGAACATGAACTCAATGAACTGAGGAAACGTACGGTACACGATGAGTTTGACTTCACGATCTGAGTCCCCTGTCGTGTCACCAGCAGCATCGATGTTGCAGAAATACACACCATTATCCCACCACATCACCTCAGTGATGACCAGGTCAGCATCTGGTGACAGATTTAAGTAAAAAATAATCAAGAATTATATGATGTTCTAAGCTGGGCCACTTTAGTACAATGAAATGAAAACATTTTTCATACAAAAAGATGTGCAAGAAAAGCAGAAAATCTTCATAGATACTTGAGTATCTTGTTTCGTTTTATGTTTCTTATGCAATATATACTTTGTGTTTGCTAGTGTCTTGCCTCAGGCGCTATAGCGACTCCAGTTCTGCTAATGAAATTAGTAATTAGGCAAAGTGAAAATGAACAAATACTTCTCTGTTAACATACAGTATGTTCACAAACCACACTAAAAACTCATACCTTAAAGATTGAGTATAAGTGGGCGAAACAAATTATTTATCCTGATTTCTATGCAAATATATGAAGCCAACTGAAATATCAACAAATATCAAACTCACTGTTTCGAATGGTAATTTTGCGTTCTCTGTAGTCTGCACCCAGTATGGGCTCATTAATGCCTCTCTTCTGGATCACTGTGCGGACTGTGCGCTGGCGGTCCGGGCAGTCATTGGAGGGGTCCTGACCCAGCTGCAGAGCAGCCTGATAGCCTTCAGAAACACAGAGGAAAAAGGTGAAAAAGGTTCAATTTATTGCATATTTTGGTCAGATCAGTGTCAGTATTACACAATACCGATATGTACCTGCTTTAAAGCAGTTACTAGCAATAACAGCACCTACACAAGTTTATTGCTACTGCTTCAAAGTTGATGTGCGTTTAATGATATTATCATGATAACATATTTTTCCTAGTTGTTGTGATATTACAATATCAATAGGTCAACAGACCTTTCTCACAAAAGACATTTTAACATATCATAGCAGAGAGAGCACATCTGCAACTGATAACATTAAAATCTTTAATAAAATTAGATTCCTGCTATGACAAGTCAATAAGTCAGACGTAAAAAAGGTTGTTTCCAGTGCAGTACAAGAGAGTCAGCATGTACAATATCAGTACACTGACATCAACAACGAAATACAATTTCTTCCTCCTTTATTAAGCCTGATGGGACTCGATGGATAAAAAAAATTTCATTTACTTTGCTGCATAAAATATCACAAAGGCAGTGGAAGGATAAGTAAAGAATCTCATATGCTGAGTTAAACATGTCTATTCTTTTGTATGTGTTGGTGAAATTTCCATCAGCTTTTGAACTGTGAGTAAAACATACAAAGTTCAACAAGATCATTTCTTTGAATCAGCTATTTTCCTTCCGCACAACTGCATTTTTTGGTGCATTTTAGTTTAATAATTAAAGAGCCAATATTTGGCTACGGGCATTACCTTATTCAACCAGTGGGTTTAATCACCACAAGAAAAAAATCCCAATAGTTAAGCAGGTTGAATTTTGTTACCTGATCACATAAATTGATTTCAGTGACTGTTCAACAACCCAGCAGACATTTTGACTTATCAGTAAGAAGAGGATAGGTGTAATCAATCAACATTAATGACTAATAAAACCTGCTGCTAGGTTTAGGCAACAAAAGCAGTTTGGTTTCAGTTAAATGTTACTATAATCTTGTCCTGTGTCATGCTACAAGTCACTTTAGACTTTTTCAATATTTAATCAACACCACAATCTTTCCCAAACCTTTGAAGCAGGACTTCAACAAAGTCAGTTTAAAGGTTTTGGGGAGTCCTGCTGAAGAAAGCGGTGTGAAGACTAATATTTGACTGAGTCCTTATCTGCCAGTGGTTGAGTTGCATTGTGGGTAATGAAGGCTCCAGGAAGGAGTTCTCTAAAAAAACTACTGTGTAAAGTTCACAACATTATGGCACATTAAAATCACTGTCTCCTTCCACCTGTGGTCTCACCTGTGGAGTAGTACTCCAGCACTGGGTCTTTGCAGAAGGACTTGTATCTCCAGGTGACCAGGACATCCTGAGGGTTTGCTGAGGTTGAATAGTCACAGCGCAGAATCACTGAGGCAAACAGAGTCGTACGCCTCTCTGACTCTGGAACGACCACCTGGATGGACAGCAGCTCTGATAAAAGGAGATGAAAATGGAAGACAAAATGTAAAATACCTACATGACACACAAATGAAATTACTGGAATTTTAAACAGAAAAACTCCTGTGTGTTTGCGTCGTCACAGCTTTGCTCCTGTATGCTGGATTGAGAAGAATCTGACCAGACTGGTTAACAGTTTACTCTTTCACTGTGCACACATTGTACTATTTCATTAGAAAACGCCTGTCAATCATGATTAGCAATTCAGACAGGGAACAAAACAAGTTGATGACAGGTGACCTCTGCTAATTGAGAAAAGTATCAGTTGAGGTCTAAAGTTAAAGTTTACACTTTCCCCCTTCCCATAATTGTCCAAAATCCTGTGGACAACTGTTTCAACATGTGTTAGCCGTTTTCTTCTGAGCTGATTTATGCCTCCACATATATGCATTTTTCATCAACTACCAAGTATTTTTTAGATCTATTGAAACTATGCTGCAGTGAACAATTATTTCTGTTGTCACTTTCCTCATCCAACAATTATTTTCTGAAGGAATTGATTGATTGTTTATCAATTAAATACCAGAAAAGAATGACAAATGCAACAAAAGTCATAATTTCCCAGAGACATCTTCAAATTGCTTATTTTGCCCCACCGCAAGTCCCAAACCCAAAGCTATTTAGTTTATTATTGTAGAAGAGTTTGAAAAGCAGGAACCAGTGCATTCTGGGGATTTTTGCTCAAAGAAGAATTAATATCTTTTCCATTCAACGGAAAAGTCGTCTTAGATTAATTTTCTATACAACAACTAATCGAGTAATCGACTAATTGTTTCGCTGCTATGCCAGACCTTGATATCCTGACTTCATTATTTAGCCTACCCTCATCAGTAGGAATGGGGAAACACCTGTCAGTATAATACCATACAATTTGACAGCACCACATTCTGCAGCCCGTTGACTCAACACCTCTCTGGAGCGGTTTTAATAAAAACTGAACATTATGACCTTTATGAAGTTTGGATGTACCTATTTAACTGAGCCCAGCTGTGTATGTGGTTTAAAGAATAGTTGGTTAGTTAGTGAATTCATTTACCAAAACTTTATAAATATATACAATTACTTACAATGTTTAAAAAAGACACCAGGTTTGTGATATGTTTACTGAAAGTCTATAAATCTGAGTATTTAAATTAATGATTTTGTCCTTATTGATAACTGGCTAATGTGGATATTATGTGGTATTTTTTCAAGTTATTGATTAACCATGTATTCTATGAAATGCAAAGCTGCCAGATCCAAAGAAAGTGACGTCTTAAAGTTGCTTATTTATCTGACTGTCTAAAATAAAGCTGTTTAATCAACAATAACATAGGTAAGACTGTTTGTCATGTTTGCTTCATAATTAACTTAAATAATTAATCAATGATCGAAATTGTTGGTTGCTTTTTGTCAATCGACCAATTAATCAATCGATCTTACGACTCTAAACTGCGAGATTAATACATTTAATCTCGATGAGAATAAGAATTGCAGTGTTACAGCAGCAAAATCACTTAAATGGATAAAAAGATAAGGACAATCAAAAAAAAAAGAAACTGAGACAACTAAAAACATATTAAGTCATAAATAATAGACAATCAAATAGAATAAATATTAATTCTGAGAATATATATTAGCAAGCTAAAGTGAGTGAAACCTGTGGATTTATCTGCAGTCATGTATAAATTTGTCCTAAATTGTCTCATGACCATCTGTTACAATTTTACACAAACACAATTATTTTAACTAATAACACATAAATCATTGCATTGTTCTTGTTCATATTGAAACAATAAGTCAAACATTCACAGTGTAGGCAGGAATAAATACGTGAACCCTTTAGCTACTGGCATCAACAACAGCTATTTGAAGTCAGGAATCCAGTCAGTGTAATGAGGTCAGAGGTGTTGGTGAGAGCTACAAACATTTTGAGTTTGCTGTTCACAAAAAGCATCTGCTGATGTGAACCATGCCTTGCAAAAAAAACATCTCAAAATACCAATGGTCAAGAATTACTGATTTGCATGAAGCTGAAAGAGTTACAGTCATCTTAAGATATTCATCAGGCCGCAGCCAGACAAACTCTATCTGCAAATGGAGATGATTTCGTTCTGTGGCTCCTTTCCCTACATCCGGTCATTAAGGCTGCATAATTAATCAAAATACAACTGAAATTGCGATATAGCCAAGTGCAATATCCAAATCGCAGGAGCTGCAAAAAAAAAACAAAAAAAAAAAAAACAAAACACAGGAGCTGCTATTTTTTAAAAGATAAAATGCATTGTTAGCAACATCTGATAAGTCCAAAAGCACAACATTATCATTATAACAGCTGAAGGCTTCAAGAAATAATTGGAGCTGGTTAACATCTCTGTTCGTGAGTCTGCCATTCACAGATCATTATACAGGTGAACATGGTGAATTATGTTAAATGATGCTTTTGAGTTCTCACAGAAATTTCAGAACTCGACTTCAGTGCCTATAGGATAACTTCTCTTACACATATTGCTCTGAAAAAAATGTCAGTTAAGCAATTACTTGATCAACAGAAAATGTTGCAACAATTTTGATAATTTGTTAAATGCTACACTTATCAAATCCCAACTTGCACTGGGAAATATATAAAAAGGAACAAAGGGAAAAGTTTACACCATGTAAGATATTACACAGACACAGTATCACGCTTCATTAATAAAACTTGTGAGGGATGATTTGTGGGAGTGGAAAGTTTTTCCACAGAATTTGTCAGACCATTCTGGGTCAGAGGCATGGAGGTCCTGGGTGGAGGTTCCCTCTCCACCTTCACTCCCCAAATACTCCACATATCTCAAAATGTGCATTTTCAGTTATTATGCTTGGCATGATAAAATCCTCCCCAACTATCTAAGGTACTGGAAAATAACTAAAGCACCAGATTACTGGCCACATGTGATTTAAAAGGAAACATTTGCTTTCTTTAAACATGTTTTACATTTTACAGAAAATAAAATCCACACAGAACTAGTGGTGTGCAGTCACGTGATTCGGCCTTGTGCTGTTTGTACATGTCGATAATTAACTTGTGCACAGACTTTACTGTGAATCTCGACTGTTTGCCGAGGTGGCTTCCCTCTGCTTTCCTGACTACACACGGAAAGAAGCGGATGGTACTTGTTTAAAATATGAACTTTAAGGGAAAACGGTGTGTTTACTGCTAAGACCTTAAAGCCTCACCTGTCGGCAGGTGAACCAGCAGCAGCGCCATCAGGATCATATTTCCCATCTCGTCGCTCTTTATCCTTCCGCGGAAACGTCGCTCTTTATCCTGTGGGCGATTCAAAACCCGCTGAAAACCTTGAGTATTTGGAGATGAGCTTCGTGTAGCCGCTGCCCTGCATAGTAACCCGACCTTCCTCCTAAGACGACATGTTTGCCGGGCCTATTTGTTTTCTGTGGGGAGAGACGAGTGTTTACAGCCGCAACGAGAAGCAGCTTTCCCACGGAGCGTCCGTGTCGGAGGTGGATCACCCCCCCCCCTCCAGCTACAGGTGACATCACTGACTCCGCCCCCTCTGACAGGTGCAACATGGGGGAAATGGAGGAGCAGGAGGTGCACACAACACGTTTCATGTACCCTGAAATTATTCAACCATTATTTTCCTCAAAGTAACACTTTGTTCATAAACTTGTGTAAACGAGTGAGATTAAGAATTTATGTAGACATCATACAATAAGCTTAAAAAACACCATTACAACTACTCAACTGTATCAAAAAAGCAGAAAATTAGATCATCATCTACACGTTGATGTATAAAACATATAATACAGAAATATGACATGTAATAGTACTACATTATATGACTTGAGTATTTTTACTTTTGACACTTTAAGTACATTTTGTCCATAATACTTTGTAATGTTTACTTACAAGAACAAGACTTTTACTGCAACAGTCAAATGCTGCTTACGCATTAAGGCATCAATAACAATAATACAGAAATATAGTTTAAGCTTAGCTGCTTGTGTAACATTACTTGTCATGGTCTATTTTCACATTGTTGTGTTGCTGCTTTCACTGAAGGAGAGAAACGGATTACTTCATCCTCCACAATGTGTATCGTCCTCACTTGTAGTTAACTAGCTAGCAAACTCAGTTTAACCATTCAGTTTAAACTAGTTTAAGAAAGACCCTCTACTCACATAAAGAACCCCTCCCCCCCAAAAAAACTTTAACAGGAAAAAAGTAACAGTGGCGAAACAGACAGCGTGATTAGTAAATCACTACTTTATTAATCAGTAAATATTCTGTCCCCTGCTGTGATTTGGTGAGTTCACTGCCTCTAATGAGTGTAATCAAATGCTGTTTACATGGCAGCTGGATACACTCTCCATGTGAATGCTAACATCCACTCCATCAATCTTCAGGCTGGCTTGCCCCTCAGCATGTGAGCAGGAAACAAACAAACAAATAAACAAAAAAACAGTTAAATTATGAAGCCTGCATAATCTGAATGTAAAGTGAGTAAAGTAGAGGCATGTCAGCTCGGCTGGCACGATGGTTTTCATTTATTCGTCTGTGGCAAACAGCCCGAGTGTAAAGTCCACTCTCAGGATGAGTCATGTTGAATGAGTGTTGGAGCTCTTTGTGTGAGCATGTTTACATCTCCTGTCCGGGACGTAGACCCCGGCGAGCTTTATTGTTGACACAAAACAAACCCGCCTGAACTGGGTTCAAGTGCTGCTCTCAGCTCCCTGAAGTGCGCTCGAAGTCCTGTGAAAAATGCTGCATGGATGAAAAGCTTTGCCAACACATCTGTGTGT
Source organism: Trachinotus anak (assembly GCF_046630095.1). Classification (NCBI taxonomy): domain Eukaryota; kingdom Metazoa; phylum Chordata; class Actinopteri; order Carangiformes; family Carangidae; genus Trachinotus; species Trachinotus anak. Next base: position 12,279,436 of record NW_027273852.1, read on the forward strand.
GTCACTTTTCAAAGTCCCTCCCTGTCAGTATCTGGCTAGCACATAGCCTTTTATTGTCTGTGTCTAGTGTGTGCAAAATATTTACAAGGTAGTTTATACATGACCACAAAGAATCACAAAATGACAAGGAAAAGACACAAAGTGACTGCAAAGAGTCGCAAAACATTTACAAAGACACAAAATGACCACAGAGACACAAAACGACAACAAAGAATCACAAAATATCCACAAAGAGACACAAAATAACTATGAAGATTTGCAAAACGACTACAAAGAATCACAGAGTACTCAGAGACACAAAATGACTGCACAAAACACCACAAAGTGATTTACAAAATAACCACAAAGAGAGGCTAAATGTCCACATAAAACAATTGTGAAGAATCCCATAATAACCACAGAGACACATAATAACCACAAAGAGCCAAAAAGAGCAACAAAGAGACAAAACAACAACAAAGGCACTCAAAATGAACATAAGGTGACACAAATGCTATAAAAAGGACTCAAAATGACAAGTTATACTGTTGCGTTGACTATTAATCATGTAGAGTTTATTGCTGCCAAGAATGAGGCTCTAAATGTGAGACTTAACACAGTTTTACTGATTTTTGTTAGTGTGTAAGGTTCTGTAAATATTGTGAGATTATGATGTGCCATTTAGCCCAATCACACCTTAAAATACTTTCTATAAACATTTGAAAGCACCACACACACTTCATATGAGTGGTAACGTGTGCTGACTGCGTAGAAGGAAGTTTCAGTAAAGCTCTAGTGTTTATTTAACTGTGTACATTTGATAAGTTACGATAAAAAAACACAAGCTTTGTCCAAGGTACACACACATTATCATACACTTTATCAAACACAATGGCCACTCAAAGACCAAATTCTGTCGCAGACAACAGGTATTTTAAATGAAAAACAATCTTGTCAACACTGCTGAATTGCAATCATACGTGAAACCAACCCATTAACTTTATAATTACTTACCTTTGTTACATCACTTTCAATGTGGAAGGTGGAGAAATAGGCCTACATATAAAAATACATATAAATATAATTGAATTAAATTTTATTCTTCAAAAGAGTTGTAAACAAACCTTTGGAGGAAGATACTCCTTTATCAAGAGAACACCTGTAGTGACCAAATGTGAACGTGTAAGACACTTTTTGAGTTTAAAAATTGTAAAAAAAAAAAAATTTAATGAACAAATATAAAAATGTATGATCTGTATGACATGTTGGAATCAGTTTTTTACAGACTGGGGTGTTTTCTACTCAACTGTGCTTCTTATTATTTAATTGGGTTGGTAAAAATATTTTTGGGCGGGTTGTGATCATTTTTGTACCATTTATCACTGATGAAATAATTGGCTATTTCAAATAAATCTGCTCCGCTCGTCTGCTTGGTATGATTGAGACTGATGCTGCGCTGAAATGCAATGACTGATAACTGATGAAGAAACAAATGTCATTTTGGGTTATTTAATTATATAGATATCTAAGCTCATATTCATACATAGGGACGTGTGTGCACTATTCCGTAGTTGTGAATACTGCGTTGAAGTCTGTTTAGCAACATGGCAAATATGTTTTCATCAAAATAATACTTGTTGATCATGAAACACTGCAAACTCACATAACTGCTTGTTTATGTGATTTTGTCAATCCATGCCAGGAGAGTATGTTTCTCCACACATGCTACAAACCCTGTTTACTTAAATAAATAATATGCATTTTGAGAATATTGTTATTATTATGCTGCATGTAGAGCTGAAATGATTAGTCAATTAATGGATTAGTTGATTGACAGAAAATTGTTCAGCAACTATTTTTCATTTGAGTAATTTTTCATACAAAATAGAGCAATATAAAATGTAAATGCAGAATTTTAAGTATGAACAGAACTTAATAAACATCATAGCAATAGTACAGTAGAAACTTATTCTCTGATATTTTATGATTAATTGATTGATCAAGAAAAAAAATCCCAGATTGCACAAGTAACAATTATTCTCATTGTCGGTTATGTGCATAATTGTCAGGTGTGTGCATAATTGTCGGCTGTATGCATAATTGCTGTATGTACAATTACAATACATTCATGTGAGACAGCGAAGACTTCAGCAGAGCTTTCTTTATTCCAAAAGTATTTAAGCAGTGCAATTAAAAATCTGCGGGGCAAGTTCAAGGTACAGTACTTACATACAGTACAATATCAACAACAGACAAACACACAAATACAAAGTGAACCTGAGTTGCAGTGTACTGAGTATGAAGACTGTAGGAAAGTAAAAAAAAAACTGTGGTGTCCTGCTTAGTTTACAAAAGACCATTCTGAAATTGGCAAATAATTGAAAAACACTCATCTTGGCACAGATGTAAAGTGAATCCAGTCACACGACTCATCAAATTCAACAAATGAAACTGATCCACACACCACATACACACCATCTGTAGACCACTCACACAGGTGTAATTCATGCACTTGAGTAAAAACAGAAACGTCTGCACATGCTGCTGCGCGCACACTCCTTTTCCATCCACTAATGTTGTTTTTCAGCGCAGTTATTTCAGTGAGATGAGTAAGACTTGATGTGGCGGGTGGTAGAACACTTATCTCCTCCTGCGTAGCCACAGGACAGCTTAAACTGAACGGACTAGCAGCGCTGTGCGGGTGGAGGCTGGGAAACCTTGTCACACTATGAGAGAGTCCCTGCTCAGTGCAGTGCTCTGTCAAGGAAAACACCAAGAGCCACACGTTAGAGACTTCGCATTCATGCTCATGCAGGGTTAGTCCAGCCTGATGTCTGAGGTATTAAAGCTTTATTACAATTCAAAGGAATCATGCGGTTCAAGCCTTGTTAGTAATGACTGTGATACTGATTCCACTTGTGTTTTGGGGGGATTTTTAGTGAGCCAGAAAGTCAGAATTTATAACACTGCTGCAAGCATGGACACATTCAAACGTAAGTTTAGTCATTTCAATCACTCTCTTTCATTCATTGCAGATTTATACAAAAATGTTACAGCTACTCATATAAAATCATGTAGAAATTAAGCTATAATGATTCAGTGTTAAGACCTTGCATGTACATTGCACAAGAGACAGAATCAGATTATGTACATAATACTGTAAAATATTTAACAACATTTCACTGTGAGGCTGTTGCTGTTCTGTTTTATTCTTACGCTCGACAAATCCCATGAAAAGATCATTACTAATGCTTCTCAGTACTTTTTGACTTCTATAACTGCTCATTAGTGTTTAGCAACAACTACTCCTTATAAAAGTATCTAATGGGGGGCGGGGGGGGGGGTCTACAAACAGTTTAATGGGTGACACCTCTAGCTTTATGTTCCTGTACTAATGTGCCGTGAGGAACAGTTATGCTTATGGCAACTGTCTCCAAGAGCAACTGTGTGTCCCACTGATGTGTGTTAGTAATAGTTTAAAGACAATAATGAAGGGGAATAGGCCACATCCGTCTTCGGATACTTTATTCGCTGTTGGTTTTGGTCTTTTCATGGGATTTATTGACAATACGAGAAATACAGAATATCAGCAGCCGCATCTTGTAAATATTTACAGGATTTAGAGGCTTCTTTCCTGAAGAGCTGAAGAGGAAGGAAGTCCTTGTTCCTGCTACAAGTAACTCACCAGGTTTCGGCTCCTGTCTCTGTCTTCTCGGCCCCCCTGTAGTGTATGGGACATTCCCTGGTGGGGGCGGTTGTAAGAGAAAGGCCTCATGGCTGGTTCAGTGGTCCTGTATCTCTCTGATCTGGGAGGTTCTGCAGTGCGGTACCGGTCTGTGGTCAGGTCTGCCCTGCGATGCCGTTCTGCCTCCCACTCAGAGTATGGAGGCAAAGGGTCCTCCTCTTCTGGACGGTTGCTAGGCGACCGGCTGTAGTAACTATTGCTGCCCTTTCCTCTGGAGCTGCCTTTAGAGGGAGTGTCACTGTCCTCATCCATCCTCCCAGCACCTCTGTCCCCTCCATGCCCCCTCGCCTTCCTCTCCAGCGCACTGTTGAGGAGGGCGTCATCGTATCCTCTGCTTTGGGGCGGCCGAGAGGGGCGATCACTGTCCCATGTGTCCCTTCTCTTTTGTGGTAAAGGTGAGGGGCTGCGGCGCCCCCAGTCATCATCTTCATCTCTGTAGACACGCCTGGGAGGGCTATAATCCCGATCATAGAAGCGGTCTGGAGGCTCAGGCCGTCGACCGCGAGAGCCGTAAGAATGAGCAAATTCCTCCAGCTCGTCCAGGGAGCCGGTGCGCCCTCTTCTGCCCAGCGTCTTTCTCTTCAGGTGCTCTGAGCGAGGGTTCCACCTACAGTAAGGAAGAGTACACAACTCAGCATTGGGTTACATGGAGTTTACACTTACATGACAAATTAGGTCAAGACAGAAACTCTAACATTATGTTATGGAGGCTTAGGTATGGAGGGGTTTGTCAGTCAAGAGAAGAGCCGATTGGATGGTTTTGTCCCACTGGATGTGACAAAGTTGAAGGGGATGGAACTGGAGTTGCAAGCAGCAGAGATGGTGAACAGTAGGTGGAGCAGTTTTACTGATAAAATTTGCATGGTGTTCAAATGAGAGCTTTGTGTGGGGTGTAACTGTTGGTGGAAGACAGAAGTTGTGACTGGTTTTAGTGAGTGATTTGGGACCAGATTTTATCACAGTTGAGGTTCAGAAATTTGGCTTGATTTAGTTTGAGTGAGGAAGTTGGTCAGGGTGGGTCAGTTGCAGTAAATATAGATTTATTGGACATATAAAGCTGGACATCATCAGCATAGAAACTAATGAGAAATTATAGAAAATACATGCATGGAATATCTGTATGTAAAGCCAGATATTATAGCTTCTGCAAGAGAACAAAGAGATTTCCAGACTAGTGTGTGCTAGATGTTCAGGGGGGAATTAAAGATCCCATTTAAGGGGCACTGGGAAATCCTGGAAAACTGACACCCTGAGTGCATTTACTAAAAAGTTCAACAAATAAAGTCATTAGCAATTTTCTAACAGTCCTCCCCTCCTTGAACCTGTCCCAACAGGTCCAATTAAAACATTTCATGGGACTTTTACTCTCTTAACACCTTTACTCTTAAACAGACACACACGCAAAAAAAAACCCAGGAACATCTATTGAAACTGTACCTTCTGTCTAGTTCATCATCTGAGAGGTGTCCTCTGTCCCGTCTGGGCCTCCGACTCTGTGTAGGCGGAGCTACTCTCACCACCGACTGGTCATCAAGATCTGCGATGGGTGGGAGCGCCTTCATCTGGACCGTCTGATAGGTGTGTCTGAAGTCTGTAGTGCCTCCATCATGCAGAGAGCTCAGCTCTGATAGGCTACTGGCTGTTGGGGCAGACATATCACTAATATCACTCTGCTATTTTTAGCAATACAAAAATACATTTTACAATTTTAAGGTATGCTATGAAATGTTGTAGTCCATCATTTCAGAATAAGATGTGGTCAGCTAGAAGTACTTTGTGTAGGTGTCTGGGATAAAAACATGGTGCATGCTGCCTATATAATCATGAACTGATTACAGCTGACTGCAAATTACTGAGGGCAGAAATGTCTCATGTGCCACTTCAAATTACTGTCACAACCCAATTTAAAGGACACATCTATTCTTTATTCTTCTTAGTGTTGACAAATTCATGCTCTTAACAACAATGATGCTTGTCAACCAATAAGTATTTCCTGTGTAGTCAAAAATACAGGTGCATCTTATTCCTTTGTGCCACTGAGCTCCAAAAACCTCCAGAACTATTAAAAACACATAGTCACAGTGTTGAAATGGGTGACGTGTTCCTTCATTAAAATAAACATGGGACCGTAGTTTTGTTTTGAGTCAGTCCCACCATCCTGCTGAACTAAATAATCAACAAATATGTATTAATACATCACAAAAAATAGTTCCCAACCGATGCACTATTTACTCCTGTCTTAGTAATGTTTGCTGCAAACTACAGTACCCAGCTGATTTAGAAAGCTACTGACACATAACATTACAAGAAAGAGGGACTCTATATATTAATACACTTGTTTGAAAAGAAGAAACTTTTCAGTTAGATGTTATGAAATGAATGCATGGATTAAATGGAAATAAGCGCTAATTAATTCATTTACACAAACCATGCACATAAAAGAGAAACACTTGGACACACACACACACACACACGCACACACACACACACACATATACAGTCACACTGCTACACAGATGACAGAAACTGGCCTAATCTGCGCAGGCTTACGTTTGAGTGCAGCCATCTTGGCAGAGGGAACCTGAGCCAGCTCCTTCTCTATGTAGTACAGAACTTTCATTGAGTCCTTGTCTGGACTGGCTTTCAGTCGATAACCAGTGTGCACTGTGGATGTGGATGCACACACACACACCCGTACACACACAGCGACATACAGTAATCATGCAACACACACATATATACATGAGTGTATATGTGCAAATGCACATTTGTATAAGGCAAAACTTAACAACCAAACTGTTTAGATTAGATTAGATTTAGATTTAAACAACATGCATGTTTGCCGACAGATGGCTTCTATTTACATTAGAGGCAGATTTGAGGATGAAGGATGATAAATGAAATGAATTAGTCAAGTCAGTGATGCTGAAACAGACTGTTACAGAGCTTTCTAACATCTTTGTGACACTCACCTCCGGCCAGGTTATTCTCCACTGAAGGTAAAGAGGTGATTTTTGGGTCCACAAGGGATGAGGGGGCAAGAGGGACCACAGCAGGGACACCAGGGACGTAGTAGGGATAAACAGGAACCTGGGTGGGTGGTCCACTCTTTGCCATTTTCCCTGCCTCATACACTGTGTGGGAGAACAACGAAACAGTAAACCTTTTATGCACAGTGACTGAAGCAAAACTGATTCTGAGAATGCATCTAAAGTAATGAAAGTAATGTTTTTAAGTCATGTAGTTGTTTCTGTTCCTCACAGTGTCGTGGGCAGCAGCAGGTGTCAGGACAGCAGCAGCAGCGGACGTAGCAGCAGCAGGAGTGAGGACAACACTGGCACCAGCAGATCCCCAACAACAACAGGAACAAGATGCTGCCCAGGACTACAGATCCCACAAACGCCCACTCTGGAATTGACACACACACACACACACACAAAAGATGAAATACTTTGTTCCAGTTAAAAATAAGACAAGTAAATGACGCAACAATTTCTGCACGACAAGAAGCTTCCAGCTGTATTTAAATTATGTCACAGTGCACTGACACACCTCAAAGTACACAGTTACATCACTGCAGCAAGGTGACAAGTTAAACCACTGGATCTAAAAGCAGGGGGATTCATTTATTTTCACTACAATTCCGACTACAAGTAGCACAATGACAGAATGTGTGACTATTTTGGTCATAGGTTTCAAACATGTTCTGTAATAAAACACCTAAAAGCAAAAATCCAATTAGATGGGGGTCCATGATCTGATTTGTGTCAGTGTAGGGCTCCTTGATGTGAAAAAGTTTAAAGAACCACTGACAACAAATATGAGAAGTCATAGAGGCTTTAACAAATGCCAGGGTAAGCTAAACTAAACGTGGAAGAGTAAAAGATTTTTTTAAAAACTGTCCTTTGTAAACATCCATCAAAGTTTACAGAGTGGCTTCTTGGGGCAACTGAACTTACTTTTTTTGTGGAGTGAGGGATTGATATTTCAGGGGACACCCATTTGGGGTTTTTAAAGTGGTTTGACAACCAGACAATCAAACTGTCAGCTTGTTTACTTAACAGCCGTTGAAAATTTTGTTTCCTCCAGTGGTTTAATCTCTTTGTTTTAACTTGAGCGTTTGCAGATCTCAGACGATGCTTGAATTACTGGCCAAAACTACACCCAAGTTGTCATTAATTACAATCTTCCTCTAAAACCATGCTATGTTTCTGTGTCTTTCCAAATAAGTATCCAAAACCCACAGAGCACTAAAATAGGAAACTTTAGGGGATCCCTAGGGAGCTCTAAGTGACTCTTATCCATCTTCACATCTCTGAAGCATCCAGACTCTAACAACACACTTCCTCAGGGTGTGCCGAAAAGCAAAAACCACTCAAAACTCCTCAGTCAGTCAACACACTTCCCCAGTGGAATTCACATCATGACCAGAGGTAAAGGATAAATCCATGAATTTCACTCTACATTGCTTTTAACCGACTGACTTTGAGTTCAGTTTGGTTTGATCATGTGACTGGTAATGACTTTTCAGTCTGACAGCAACAAATGTCGGATAATTGTTCAGAGTCAACACATGCTCAAGATTATACAGGTGTTAGTCAAAGAGAGTTTTGATTGGTCAGTGAGAATGAAACATTAGGCGGCATTAGGGAAGCTAGAAGATGCCAGGCAGTGAGACAAAAGTGCAGGTGAGGTGCCGTACCTGGCATAATCTCCACATCAAACTCAGGTAGGATATCGTCCCGCTCACCTGTCCTGCCTGCAGAGAGAGGGAGAGCACAGGTGAAGGCCGGCAGAGGAAGCAGAAAGCAAGAGTCAAAAGGTAGCAGAGTGGCTGATTAATGGTCATGCAGTAATCAAGGAACTGAACTTAACTGAACAAAATTTTGTAAATTTAAATTTTTTTTTTTTCACAGACTTTTCACCTAGTGCAACCATGAAGTTTATTTTTGTGGTTTTTAGTGAAATGTCTCAACAACCATTGGACGGAACATCTTGAAATTTGCCACACATTGATACCCCCCAGGATGAACTGTCATCACTTTGGTGACCCCTGAACTGAATCAGGTCAAAATTTCCAATTGTCCAATACTTTGGTTTAAATACCTGCAAAAGGTAATGACATTCCCATCAGCCTCAGTTGTGCTTTGTGTTTAGTGTTGCGTGCTAACAGGCTATACTAAAATGGTGCACATGGTAAATACTATACCTGCTAAACTTTAGCATCTTAGCATTGTCACTGTGAGGATGTTAGCATGCTGAGGTTAGGATTTCACTCAAACCAATGCAGTGTTTTAGCACAGCCGCACAGCGCAGCTAGCATAGCTGTTAACCATAGACTGTATATAAAAATGGACATAGACTCTGGGTCTGAAAAGTGAAGCCATGTGGAGGTGCCTTAAAGCTGTAGTCTATCTAATGACCATCAGGGGACTCCACTGGTTGCAAAAAGAAGTCAGATTGTATTGAAGTCTTTGGAAAAATGATCCTACTTCTTGCATGTTTTATAACCTCAGTAAACGTTTTCCCAATGAGTTTAAGTCATCTTCAATACAACATGATGATGATCATCATCATTTTTAGAAAATATGGTCCCATTTAGAGGAAAATAGACGATAAGGCAGGGTGTGGCTTCCATGTGATTGACAATTGACAACTGACAATTCACAATCAGGATAGAGTGCATAGCAGGTTAGATCCACCTACGATTGGGAAGGCCAAATTACAAACTCGAGGTTCAAAGCGGCAGTTCATAAACCAATAATGTTTCTGAAAACTGCTAACCTATGAACATAAACATAAGTCACGTAAGTCAGAGTTCAAAAGTCAGACTTATTTCACTTTAGATCTATTTTTAGCAAAAGGCCTGCAGTACTATTACTAATATTTCTGTAAAGAGGTGCACACCAAAGAGCTTCTAAACATTTTACATGCACACAGACACACAAACACACACAAATCAAGAGGTGCCAACAAAAGGCAGTGTGTGAGGACGAAGAGGGGGTTTTGGAAACTGGGGCACATAGCGATTCTAGGGCAACAATTTACCACGGGAGCTCATCAAAAAAAAAGGTCACACAAGTTGCAGCCTATGGTTGTGAAACAATGGCTCTTTTGTGTTTCATATACAAGATAAAGGGGTCAAAATGCAGGAAACAAAAATTCAAGGTAGTTGGAAAGGAAAAAGAAAATACAGTCGAGGGACTGCAACAGGTGTGCTACGACTGAAGCATTACTGCAGGTGTTCATGTCTCTGGTGTGTGTTTATCATGCAAAACACTATAATTAGAGACCAGTCACTGTCTGATCTGTCTGACTACAGCGAGAGATTTAACACTCACTAACACTCAGGCTCCAGAGTGTGCTGTATATGCTGTTTCGATGGAGGGGGGAAAAATGATAAAATAAGTGTTCCTGCTACACTGGCCTGGCACACTCATCTACATACCATGAAGCTCAGTAACACCGAGTAACCTGAGAGAGCTGAGGAGCTATGCAGCCCTGAGAGGGAGGGAGGCAGTGAAAGATGCAGGGAGAGCATGGAAGGTCAAGGAATGAGTAATGAGGAGGAGTGCCGGTGAAGATTTTGCAAGAAAAAAGGACAAAGGGCGTGAAAAATAAATTCAAAAGAAAAATTAAACCAGATATTAGGGAGATGTTGAAAGAAGAAACAGCACAAGTTGGTGCTTAAACACTTTTTTGCTCTCCTGCAAATTGTCACCAGTTTGTACAGTGGAAAATTTGCGGTTTTACTGAAGGTTATGATCTAAATTACTACTTAAACAAACAAGATATAAAATGTTAATTAGTGGAATTTAGAGCTCCTGATGGATGTATTTTGTTACTTTCAGATACAGCCAGGCTAAGTGTTTCCCCCTGTTTCCAGTTTGTGCTAAGCTAAGCTAACTAGCTGCTGTCAGGAGCCTGATATTGAACCAATAGGAGACAGACATGCTACTAAGGCTCAGCAAGACAGTTAAAACTTCAGGAAATGCCAATCTGGCACTGAAGTGGTTTTATACAATTTTTTATTTCAACTCTCTAGTTGCAACGTGGCAATGCTAAAAAAAAAAAAAATCTAGTTCCAAAAACCCAGTGTAGTCTTGTTATTCTCACAAGTTTTAGCCCCCTCCTCTTCTCTCCTGTGAGCTGGTTATAATCAGATTAGTGCTCAGCGGAGGAGAGCCGTATGAATGGGCAGACTTTGATACTACGAGCTCATCGTGTCAGTCTTAACTTAAAGGAACAAAACCATTTTGGGTAACTTCCAGATCACATTGTTGCGAGAGTTCAGCCTGGTTCTACCCCTTTTCTACATCCCTCTCTCTCTTCATGTCCACACCAGCAGCAACCCTTAACATGCTCCCGTCTTCTCTGAAAAGCATGTTGCCATGGCAACAGCTTAAGGAGTGGCTTTGGCAACAATGGTCTTCACAATTTCTTTCTCAGTGAGTGGACGTGCTACTTCAGGTTTCATTAACAGCACATGGTGAATCTCTGACCTTCAGCACTGAAACATCAGTGTACATTCAAGAGTCATTAATCATTAATCAGCAACAAATACACTACAATGAGCAAATGTAACACACCCAAACAAAACTGTGATCCCATATAGTTTTTTGAGCTGCACAACCCTGACAATAACAGTGTCCCACTGACTTAAGATGTACCTAAAGTACAGTCCGGCCAAGTCCACGTCAACCCTTTAAAGTGGCTAAACAATAGAGTCTGTCATGGAGGATCAGGACCATGTAAAGAGGCAAGCACCATTTGGCCGTCTCCGTGGAAGCTGTTGTGTGGACACTTTGGAATGCAGGCAACAAAAAGCCATTTCTTAAACCTTAACCAGCCTATACAAAGACACGCCACTGAGCTTAATATGCTAACAAACAATCACACAAACAAAGAAAACTGTAGCCGACTGACAGCGATCAGGCTCAAAGTCATGTCATGCCTTTAGCAGAGAAATTAAGCGTAAGCATACCCAGCACAAGTAACTCCAGCTGGCCTTCGTTCCTCCCCTCCAGGTCGTCGGCAATAATGACTTTGCAGAAGTACACTCCGCTGTCGCCCCACTGCAGCTCCCCGATCCTCAGGTCTGCTTCTGCACAGACACAAGAAACAAGGTCACATACACTGTGAAAGGTGAGAGGGTCAAATGGCAGGTGAGTGCTTGAAAGATAAAGTTTAAGTTTTCCGTTTAGCTAGATTTGAGAAGAGTTAGAGAACAAAACAATACAACATGAATGTGATCAAGGAATCACATCTTTTATTCACTTCTGTTTCTTTTAGATATTCTATCAGGACATAGCTCTTGTATGGTGCTCAGTAATAAGTTTGTAGTGACCCCCCTGACCTTTGTCATATTTACCTTGATATCATTTTACAGTCAGTATATGCTATATAACTCCTCTTTGAGTTTCTAATCACACTGAAATGTGGATTCATGTATAAATCAAAAATATACCTTGCACCAAGTACAACATACTGTATTCATGGTGATTCTTTTAAATAGCAATTAATCAGTCATTTATTTTTTTAAGTAATCAACCGTTTGGTCTCTAAGAATGTGAAAAATGCTCATAACAATTTCCTAAAGCCCAGGAAGACTTCTTCAAACTGCTTGTTTTGTCCACAGAACAGTCCACAACACAAACTTTTCAATTCAAAGTAATATGAAAGAAACAGTGTATCCTCACATTGGCGAAGCTGGAACCAACAAATGTATGCCATTTGTTGGATAAATTACTTAAACGAACATCAGTTCTCAAAAGACGAATTAATTGATCAACCAATTACTTCGGCATGATTAAGATTCTGTATTTTGTCACCTGCACAAAACCAAGTTGAAACTAAATACAGAATATTTACGTGTAAATAGCAAGAAAAACATATTACATATAGAACTCAGTGATGACAAACAATTCATTTATTGCATCAGTATTTTCAACTGTACTGACTGACGACAGCAGAGTGTTGTTGAATGTGGTTTGTTCCACTAACACGTTTGGATAGAAGACGGGTGTTTTTTCTTGATAAGGCCTGAGGTTTAAAAGGTTCATGCATGAATGGGAGTGAGAGCAGGAGGTGGTGATCGCATGTGTGTGTGTGTGTGATGCCTGCTCCATTGTAAGACAAAGACAAAAGAAGTTTATTTAGAGAACAGGAAACACAAAGCACAGTCAGCTCAGGGAAGAATCTCAGGGCGCGGTGGTCAAACAGCTGCAGCAGCTCTTTCTCATCAAGTCATATCTTTCTCATAGAGGATAAGAATGATCACATTACTGTTTATGATGGAAATGTCTCTGCCTTTGTAGTGCTCAGCCAGCGTCATGGAGGCTCCCTGCGCCGAGGCCACGACCCGGACTGTGCGGCTGCTGTCGGAACACTCCAGGTGGGACGTGGCTCCCAGCTCGGAGGTCTGGATGCCCAGAGTCTCCGGCAGGGTAAAGGACTCTCGTGTGCGGTCCCGGCAGTAGGACTTGTACCACCACTGCACCACCGGGGTCTGGGTGGAGGCCGTTTGGTACTGACACGGGAGGACCACGGACTGGAAGAGCATCGCAAACCGCTGCTTCTCCCGCACTGTGACGTGGACACCATCACACACACACACTGACACAGACGAAACAGACAAATATGGTGATAAGTGCATCTGTGTTTTTCGCAGTGGAAGTAAAAAAATTTAATTCTTAAAAACAGACACAAATACGAGCCTTAAGTCTGAACATGTGATATGACTCTTCAGAGGGTCATGGGTCAAATATTACTCTAGAAGACAAAAGCTTGCTGCTAAGTTCATGCACAGAAAATCCATATTCACCGACTTTAATAAGCACAAATAGCTTATACTAATGCAGTCTAATTCAACAGTACTGCAATAAATCCCACATTCATGAAGGTTACAAGGTTCAGCCTTTGTTTAAAGGGTTCGCATTTCAAGGCTTTCAAGTCTAGCTTAATACAATACTCACATGCAGTGATGTACACTGCAACAGTTTTTGGTTGCTGTACTCCTTCCTAATGTGATGCTGATGTAAGTGTATGAACAGTAGGTAGAGGGATGTTTTAAGACAGACTTGGAAGTATGTGGTTGCAGTTTGTGATGCTGTTGAACTGTATTGTGTTATTCTGCATGGTGGCAACTGAACATAGACAACAACAGTTTAAAGACTGGAAAAAGAAGCATATGATGACATCTTGATTACTGCAGAAACGGCCGTGTCTCTTGTTTGTCTGCATAGATCATTCATGATGACTGTGCACCTGGGAGATACAGTCATTTGTGTCATATCAAAGAGGGAGAAAAGACAGGAACAGAGATTAGGTGTGTGGGGGCTCCTCTGTTGCTCTGTACCAGGGTCAGGAAGGTTAAATTCCAGTGTGTGTGGGGGGCTGGGAGGCCTGTAGAGAGGCAGGGGGTTGTCATCACAGAAGGAGGGGATGGAGCGGTCGGATGCTTGTGGGCGCTTACTGCAAGTCATATTAGCTCTAGGTGGGGCAGGAACTCGCTCTAAACATTTCCCAGAAGACAGGAAATCAAAACAAAAGCAAGTCAACCAGCCTGCCTCTCCTTTGGACCAGTAAGAGGAGCATACAGTGTGCGTTTATCATGTTTATCTAAATGGATGCTTTTCCTGCTTTCCTTCTACAATGAGAACAAGCCTTCTTATATCCAGGCCACCGCAGGACAGCAGCACTATTACTTCCATTTTCAGTTCAGTTTTGAATCAAGTAATGCATCGACAGAAAAAAGTTGACTGATAGTCAAGTAATTTTTCAAGCAAAATGCCAAACATGACGTATTTCTGCTTTTCTGTTTTATATGTCTGTAAACTGGATATATTTGGGTTTTAAACTATTCAAGACAAACCAAGTAATTTAGAAATGTCACCTTGGGTCCAGGAGTATTGTGATAGATGTTTTCTGATATTTATACTTCAAACTAATAACGAAAATAATCAGCAGATTAATTGATAATGAACATAACCATTAGTTGCATTAGCATTTAGTCTATGAAATGTTGTTTCTCAGAGTCCAAGTTGATGTCATGTGCTGTTCGACTAAGTTAAGGTGTTTAGTTTAACAATAGGGAAGTAAAACTGACAGGAAAACAGCAAAAGATCCCATTTGAAAAGCTGGAACCAGCCAATTGTTGTCATTTTTGCTTTAAAAATGACTGCGACTAACAATCAGTTGCTGGTTATTTCTCTGACTGTTGACTAAATGACTAACTGTTTCAACTTCAACACGCTGCATCATCATGACACACTGAGCCCAGTCAGATGAGCATCATTAGGTTTCTGATTTATCTGATACACAAACAGTGCAAAACAAACAGTGATGATGATGATTAAGCCAAATGATGTTACAGGATAAGAGAAGAAATGAAGGGGTGACCGAGCTCTAAATTCCTCCCACGAAAGAGCACTGGTCTTCCCTTTGTTTCTTTTTTTCATGGACCAGTCCATTGTTAGGGCCCCCCCTCGTGTCCCACTTGAGGAGCTGAGAAGGGGGAGGAGGTCACACACTCCCAACCAATGGGAGTATCTGGCCTCGTCCAGCTGGTTGCGAATAGACCAATTACCAGCTAAAGATTTAAACCAAACCGTTACAGCATGAATGCCGTCAGTTTGAGGTGAGAGGAAGTCTGGAGAAACAGCACAGAAACTGCTGGATGCATCACCTTCAAGTCACTGTTAACTATTGTTTACATGAAGTTCACATCAGGTGTGACTCACTGTAAGTTAATGAACAGGTTACAGAGAGAGCACGCAGTCTCCTCCTCCACCTACGTGCAAACTAAAGGCCTCATTTTGAGATTAGTTTACTTTTTAAACCAGCGCGTAGCCACAAATGTATTCCAGGTCACAGCTTTGCTGCTACATGTTTCCTGAACTCGATCAGACTTTTCCTCTCCAGAGCTGTCACATTTCCTGCCTTTACTGCGTCGTGCATTCCTTCACATTGACTCATTAGCTCAACAAAAACACTGATAAGAGTGAATATAGTCTCCGTGTTTGATGAAGGATTTCAATGCAATGTTACAGCAAACTCAGACTCTGTGAAACGTGAACACTTATTGTCAGTGCATTGCATTGCCCCCAGATATACTATGACAAGTATTTTCAGCACTCTCGAGCACTTAGTGACACCTTCCTGTACAAATCTGCAGCGACTTGTGTAATAGTGCACCTTTATTGCACCTTAGGGCTGCATGTAACAATTACATTCATCTTCATTTACCTAATTCTTAATGCTCAAATGCCCAAATAATCAAAGTGGTGTGTTCAAATACCTGAATTTATTCGGCCTTTGGCCTAAAAGTCAAAAAATATTCACTCTACTTTCATAAATGACAAAGAAAAACATAAAATCTTCATATAAGCTGGGGACAGGAAGCAACTAAAATGATTAATGAATGATCAAAATAGATACATTTCCTGTTTATCGACTAATCAATTACAGGACTAACCATTGCTGCTCTACATGGGTGTAACTATAAAGTAAAAGCCCAAATATTGACCATTGTACTTCAAAATGTACAGTTCTGCTTATATTGAGTAAACCAGAGTCGTTTCCTGTACAGACAGGCCTGTAACAGCAAAAACTGTTGGTCCACAGAGAATATTATTATTATTATTATTATTATTAAGATAGTGTATACAATAAAGTACAGCGAACAGATTATTGATCACTATAAATCCCAGAGGGATTATCAGGGTTGCCCCATAAACCCCTAATGTGTTATTAATTCGTTAAAAAGCATTACTATAAATAATGTAACCCATCTCGCTTAATTCACCCAAATCATCAAGAACAAGCACTTTTCTACGTCTTCATGCGACGGAGTGGGGTTGAAGCCTTTCACATGCAGCCTATGAAGCCGCGGCGCCTGGATAAGCAACAAGTTTACATTGGATCAACCTGTTGCGCTGCCGTCGTAAAGATGGCACATAGAGAGGGAAATCAGACTTACAGGAAGCTCCCAGGAAAACAGCCAGCTGGTAAAAGTTCATTATAAAGTCCGTTTTACAGCGAAGTGCAGTTTGTCCGCATGATGGTCATGTCGTTGCCGCTGCGGGCAGGACTCAGGCTGCGACTAACGGGACTGTACCACTTCCCACAGAGGTGAGTCCTGCACTAACACAACGCTGCTTCCAAGTGCGCACAACTCCCTGCGCCACTCTGTCTGGAAAACGCAAGAGCGAGCGAAGTGGAGTTGTTTTATTTGGTTAATGTGCTGGAAACGAGTTGTCTTTTTCCGCGGCAGGTGTAGCAGCAGCCCCCCCCCCCCCCCCCCGGCAGATAGAGAGGTCTGCCCGCTGTGAATATGGGGGAAGACCCTGTGAATAAAATCAGGACAGACTAAGCTGGGAGTTTTGAGGAATTTTACTGCAAGTACGTGGCAACATTTTTTACCCTCAGTCTTTATTAAACTTAATTTGACTTTGCGTCATATGAAAAATACAGTTACATTCATTAGGAATCATTCATCACACAAAAATTAGAAAAAAAAAAAATCTTTCAAGTAAAATTCATTTCGGTATAAACTGGCACTCACTTTGTGCCTAAATCAAAAAACATATCAAAGCACAAATGTCATAAGTTGGCTATACAAAAAGGTTTACCACACGCATTAGAAATATAGAAAACTTCATTTTGCATTCCATTGCTTTTAATCACAAACTAAGAATTAAACAGACACTTAAAATCAAAGATAACAAACAATGTTTTAACTACAATGGCCAAATTACTGTAGTAGACAGGTGGTCTAAATGTACAGGATGTAACTGAACTGTGATTCGGTTCAAGTTTTCATGGAGTTCAGACTAAAAATGATCTAAATTATATTTTCTGTACATAAATTGTGCTTAATTGGAAAAGATTCATTTCAATTACAAATGTGATATGTTGACAACAACTCTATTTCCTTTCAGGAAAGTTTATCATCAAGGAATAAAGCAACTGTAAAGCAGATTCAGAACAGGTTATCAGATGGCTAACTGGTTTCAACCCAGGTTATTGATTCTCCCAGTTAACAAAGACTTTGTAAAATGTGTAAAATACGTAAAATACTCAAAACAAGGCAAGGCCAGGTCACACTGTGACTGGTGTGAGGGTCATAAGTTGCCAAGTTGATATGATTTATGAAAATGCCATGTTTACTGTTATCTGGATAAATTCAGTATTATCTGTACAGCAAGTCCCATGTCAAGTGCTGGCTTTGCCTTTTTTCCCCACCCATGTTAAGCTACCGTGAATGATGCTGTGTACTTTCTTCAGAATTTTCACAGTAAAAGTCTTATAGCCTTGCCTTTATAGGTAAGCCTTTAATGTGAAAAACCATCAGAAACTGTTGAGTTTTGCTGATGGTAGCTAGCATTGAACAAGAGTAGAGTGAAGGAGAAACAACTGGAATGATCTAAAACATGAAAACATTAATTCTTTAAAGCAGAGTGACAGCAGCAGAGTGGTGGCTAAATATACCAGGTGAACCCCCTGAGAGTTGTTTTACCTGGCCTTTATTTGTTTGTGTTGGCTGAACCCTATTATTTTAATACCAGCTTTTACCACAGAATGTATAGCATTTGCGAGATTATGCAAATTAATTTAGTTTCTATGATGCCAATCCAAAACACATGCAAATAGTTTTGCATCATAAAAAGGAATAAAAAGATTTTTTTTAAGAGCATTCAGTAACACAAGATTATTCATATCAGTCTCTATAAAGATCTTCCCTGTGAACGAGATGATCACGACTGCCACCATAGTGGTTGCGCTGATCGTCAGGACGATCACGACTGCGACCACTGCGATCATGTTGATCATCAAGACGATCGCGACTTCCACCATAACGATCACGCTGATCGTCAAGACGATCACGACTGCCACCGTATCGATCACGCTGATCGTCAAGACGATCACGACTGCCACCGTATCGATCGCGCTGATCGTCAAGGCGATCACGACTTCCACCATAACGATCGCGTTGATCGTCAAGACGATCACGACTTCCACCGTATCGATCACGCTGATCATCAAGACGATCACGACTGCCACCGTATCGATCACGCTGATCATCAAGACGATCACGACTGCCGTAACGATCGCGCTGATCATCGAGCCTGTCACGACTGCCGCTGTGATAGTTACGTTTATCATCAAGGCGATCACGACTGCCACTGTATCGATCACGCTGATCATCAAGGTGATCACGACTCCCACGGCCAAGATCATGCTGGTTGTCCTGGTAGCGTTGAGAGTCAATATCACTGCCTTTGCCATCATTCCTTTCTTTACCACTACGAAGACTGTGGTGATCATCCTCAAACTTGGTTCCAGCTGTTTCTTCACTGGAATAGTTTAGAGGGGCAGCGCTTTTTTCTTCATACTGCTTGTGCTGCTTCGTCTCACTGTTTGACTTGTCATCCCTGTACTGCTCTCCAGCTTCTGCACCATCTCTGTCGTAAAACTGCACATCTCCAGGGGCACTAACAATCAAACAGGGATGCTCATAATCAATACATTTACAAATCCATTTGTTGGTGGTAATTTACAGTGGCAGAAACATACTGGTCATACTGAACATACCTCTCAGCATATTTGTCCTTTTTGGACTTTTTCCGGCAGCAACAGAAGATCACAATCCCCAGAAGCAGAAGACCTGCGAGGACTCCTCCAACTACAGCTGCAATGGACGCCTCATTTATGCTACCTGGAGAGAAAGGAACAAGGACATGGAGTTTTCTCACTATATTTAGTCCGGGGCTAAGATTCCTATTTGGCCACCATTTACAGCTTCATTTTTATGCATTATGTCTGTCTGTACGTCCATCACAGTCTTGTGAACGCAATATCTCAGTAACAGCTAGAAGGAATTTTTTTGAATTTGACATAAACATTCACTTGGACTCAAGGATGAACAGATTAGATTTTGGTGGTCAAAGGCCAAGGTCATAGTGACCTCACAAAACACAGTTTTGGCCTTGTGAATTCAATATCACAGTAATGCCGTTAGGAAATTTCTTCAAATTTGGTACAAACATTCACTTGGACACAGGGATAAATTGATTAGATTTTGGTGGTCAAAGGTCAAGGTCAGTGTGATTGCACACTACACTACTGACATCAGGATCCGGACCCAGATGCGGTCCTTTCTGGATGTACAACCTATAAATTATTGAGAATTATTAAATTTTGATGGCGTGCCATGCCTAGTTATGGTTGCTAATCTAGGGCAGGTGAATTGTTGTTCAAGGGAGGGGTTTAGAAAATGGTTAACTATTAAGCATGTTATTAATCATCCAGCAGACATGAAACAACATTAGCATTAATGTGGAGTTGTGTTTCTGGTTACCTGGTGAACGTAAGTCCAAGATTCACTCTCCATTTAGCTTTATTTTGGTCTCCACCAACTCAAGAGGGTAATATCTGGCATTGTAGTGGCTAAATGCTCCACTATGTATATCAGCCTGTTTCTAACTTTGTCTTTGCCATTTGGTGCTGAGAGTTTAGTATACATTGAGTTTAGGAAAGCTTTTGTACTGAAAACACCTGCTTGCTGGAATAGGCGAGGCACCCAAACTAAAAGAGGCTAAAAAGCTCGGAGGAGCAGAGTAGAACTGCGGATTACGTGGAAGTTATCTGTGGATTCATTGGGAACATGTGAGCAGGTAAATCATGTTATATCACTCACCAGGCATCACAGCTAAGGTGAAGTTGCAGCTGGCAGAACCGATACGATTTTTTGATTCGCAAATGAAGAACCCCGACATCTCTCTTGAAATATTGAACAGAGCTAGAACTCCATCCTCTGCAACACAATGACAAGAATTAGGCTAAACAATGCTGAGATGATGAACCATTTTGTCATTCTTTACATTAACAATGGCAAAAGGGAAAGTAACTCTTTAGCAGGCTGCTAGAGATGTGTGTTTCAAAGTAACTTGGATGGCTTTAATGCATACTTTCAGTTGTCTTAGGTGGAAATTCTCTGGGACTGTTTTGAACACTGTAGCTCATCCATTTATAGGTGGGCTGTGGGGATCCCTCCTTAGACATACAGGTGAGGGTGATATTGTGCCAGTACTCTGCTTTTCCCTGAATGCTGCAGATTGGCACAGAGGGAGCCACTGGAAGAAAACAAAGAATTCAATGTAAAAGGTTACAGTCACTTTATTACAAGAGAACTGTGTGGTTTTAACATCACCATGGAGACAATGTATGAATACAGTTACGCACAGCAGACAGATAAATAAACATAAAGTATATCAGTAGTTAGTTCTCACCCAGGACCAAAAGGGAAGTGATGGCAGCTGTTGTTCCCTCATTATCATTGGGGATTATGATGCTGCACTGGTAACGACGGCTGTCCTGCATGGTCACCTTTGTCAACTTGAGCGTGCTAACATGTTTGCCAAGGTCAACCTGCAGAGAGGCTCTTGCTTCATAATTAGGTCCAATGTTAATCAGATTGTTTGAGAAGTAGGTGGCCACAGGTACCTAGAGAAATGAAACACAAACAACATATTTTACAAAGATATCTTCTCAGTATAATGTAATAATACAATATCATAACAATGCTGGCTTTGTATTCAACAGTATTAAAATAATGAGTGTCATGCCACAAGTTACCATGACATACATATATATATATATATATAGGGTATATATATATATATATATTTATGTCATGTACAGATTGTAAAGAATTTTGAGGCAAATGTGTGATTTTAGGCTGTATGAATAAAACTGACTATAGGTAGGGTTATAGATGCATAGAGCTGAAACGATTAGTCAACTGACATTTATCAAGCAATGGCAACTGTCAACTTCTCAGCTGAGAGAATTTGCTGCTTTTATCTGTCTTATGTGATAGTAAACTGAGTATCTTCACATTTTGGCAATCTGATGAATTGACATTAGGCTGAGGGTTTTTTAAAAACTATTTTCCAAAGTTTTATGATCATTAACAATAACTGAGAAAATAATCTGAAGATAAATCTATAATGAAAATAATGATTAGCTGTAGCTCTCTATCTACTAAATAAGTGTAAGAAGTATAGATTATTTCACCACATGGGTATGAATGCTGTGGAAATGCCTTGTCGAAACTAAGTGAAAACAATTTACACTTTCTTTTGTATGAAACCATCAAATTTGTGTGCCAGTGCAGTGAGTGATTTTCACTCAATAAGATTTTTTAAAAATAAGTCTTGATGTCTTTGACCAACCAGGTTTTCAAGCCTGGTGCAATAATTTCCTGGGATATATGAAAGGCTATTCTTTTTTCATCAGAGGTCAAATGATTATTCTGACACTATAGGACTGTATTGTACTGAATTTGATGTAAACCCTCTGAAGCACTACTGTTATCACTGGAACGTGACAGGTCGAGAAAAATAAACTCCTGCAAACAAAAGTTCCAAAATAATGTTGAGAATATTCCATCATTCAAGCCGAAGGACTAAAACTTGAAATAAGATGTTCTGATCTCGAACCGTCAGAGCAGAATATAAGTGTGAAACTGTACTTGTATCTATAACCCCAAATAAGCTAAAACGTTGTCCATTTCAGGAAGTGTCTATTGTCCATTTCAGGAAATAACAATGTCACACGATTGATATGAAAATAGTCTGGACACACTAAAAATCACTGGGTTGAATCAGTGTGGGTTGGTACAGCACCAACTTTACATAGAACTAAAGAGCTGTTTTGACCCAGTGTAAGTATATTTTTTATATTACTTTTGGGTCACTGGGCCAAAGTAAATAGGTGGTTTTCTACCCATGCCTGATATTAACCGTTGTTATGTTGTGGCCCACAACATTGGCCCACAGTGGATAAATTTCTAACCCAACGTTTTTTGTGTGTAACATTTTCTGAGGAGAATGTTTATAAGAATGTGAATGAAAATGTTAACAGATTTGTGTACAATAGGGTGTACAATAATATGAATATAAAATGTCTTTGTTACTGATAGGATGTTGTTTATTAAAAGGGTACACCTGCAAGTCATCATCACCATTAAGTTGGGGGACTTGGTGAATAAGTGAATAAGTCTAGACTGAGTCTTGCACATAATCCACTATTGCACATATCAGATGGCACCAAGACAGAGAGGACATTTAATAATGATATTAATAATAACACAACTCAAAGGCAGGTCTTTTGTTTAACGCTCCCTGTAAACACCCATGTTTCTCACACAGCGCGCCAACAAGTTTTACTTTCTGTTATAAATTTATTAGCTCCCACCTCAAGCTGAGATAACCACGAAGACCTTGAGAAGTCAGTGGGGCTCCTCTCTAGGTTACTTATAGCAATAATACTGTACTAAGAAAATGTTACTATCATACATTATTTCAGCCTCTCACCATTGGATCATTGTTATTGTCAGGGAAAGCTTCCCATGTGAGGATGACTGTGGTGACGTCTGGCTGGGCTGGGGTGAAGTGACAGGTCAAGGTAATATCGCCTCCTCTTGCGACCTCATATTCTCTCTCTGGAATAGAAACCTCTAAACTCCTGCAGCAAGGCAGCACTGAAGAAAAGAAACACATTATAACAGATAGCCACTCTCTTCCCTTGTCAATGAATTTGGTGTTTTTGCAAAATTAATGACATCCATTTGTTTAACGCATAACTGGGGGCAGAGAGAAATTGATATGATTTAATTTGACCAACTGAAACTACACTATGTTGTTTTAAATATACAATATACATGAATAAAAATACATACATATACATGTCAGAAATGATTTTCTCTACAGGTTTCTTTTGAATAAAACACACTCCTGCTTCCGGTAAAGTAGCAAACCGTTGGGTTAATGATTAACACTGGTGATAATTACACAAAGGTGTGGTAGTGGTTTATAGAAAAGAGAAAAAAGACAAGCATAAAGCCTACCTGTAAGTATCAGAAACAGCTTTTGCCATCCAAGCTGCCTGTTTGTCGTCATTGTTGAGAGAGGATAATAATGTTCAACCATTAAAAAAGATATGAAACTGATGCTCTCAGTCTAAGAGTGAGAGCCCACCTAACCTTCACAGTGAACTCCCAGGTACGAAGAGGTTGACTCTTCCAGGTAATAAGTCAACAGCTACAGGTCACATGTCACCAGAGGGCCAATCATTGGTCTGCTATTCCCCCTATTAAACCTGCCCGTTAGAGAGAAACGCAGTAAAGAGAGGGATGTACAAAAAAGGGCTTAAATGTTCAATTACTTATTCACAGTCAGACAAACATTGACTGTAAATTGATCCCTGATAGATAGATTTATTCATCATTCATGTGCAGTATATAATTTGTTTAATACATGTTTTAGAACACACTATATACACACACACACACACACACACACACACACACACACACACACACACATATGTATAAACAGATATAGTTGCTTATTAACATATCTGTCAAAAAATATGTCTCCTTTTATGGACACCCATAAATGGATGCAGATAGAGGATAATAAATGACAATATAGTAAAATACATTTGTAATAATACAAAATATGTCATCATAGGAGACGTTTTAATTGCAGGCAAATACAAATACTTAAAATATCCTTATAGCTGCTCACAACTACATTATAATAAAATCATTTTTGTTGCCTGTTGCAACCATTATTTTTGTCTGCGTATAACACCTTTTAAACTGTCCCTAGCCATCTTCATGATGTCCTTTTATCAGGACAAATTCAGCTAAAGTCTGATAAACAATGTATTAAACTGCCAGGAACCCAAATTACAAGAAAAAAGACACAGGTGCCCATAAAAATCTTTAATAATAATTACCCAAAATATTGTTATAGAACAGTTCAAGGTTGTAAACATATTGTATTAGTATTTGTACACACAAATACAGCAGGAAAATGTATGAAATCAAACTATTATGTAGTCTATTTAAATATGAAGTGATTTTATCCTTATGTGTTTCTGTGCCTTTGTGATTTAATGTCTATGTACTATTGGCCATTATAAATAATTGATTATTAATAATTTAAAGAGATAAAGTTTATTCATATATATATATTTTTTAATAAAGTTATGTTATCATAAGTAAGGCATGTTCACAGTACATCCACTGATAAATAGAGGGTTAAAGTGATAAATGATAAATAGAGGGCTAAAGTGTTAACAATTTGTTAAATTTGATCATTTCAGTGGTTAACTAATTAACCAATGTCAACATTACTGTATACAATACACATGAAAGCCAGTCTGAAATAATTCATTTAACTGATCACAGTCAGTAACTAGTCCAGTGGATTTTGACCTTCCTAGAAAGCTGGACTGTGTTAAAGCCTATATTGTGTCTCAACAGCCGGTGTTGTGCTCGGCTTGACCTGCAGGCTGCAGTATTGCACTGACAGCAGTATTGCATGTGCTCAATACAAAAGGTTCATCACCTGACTCTAAGCATAGTAAAGTATACCCAGTATAAAAAGATTATAAACCTAACTGAAGTGAATGAATGAAATGAATGACTGCTGATCCTGCTGTGTTAACTTGTTGTGGTCTGTTACAGGGAGTTTAAAGGCAGGAGACGTGAACTTAAGCTGGACCTAGCTGATGGTTTGGTCTTAAAATATGATGCTCTTAAAAGTCTTCTCTAAAACTTTCTGTGTACCAGGAAAGATGTGGCCTTGACTCTGGACAGTCATGCAATCCTGTGTTGGCCAACAAGTCAGCTGTCTTGAGGTATTCAGGCTTAGCTTTACGTTAAGCCTACGAAAAACTGAATACCTTACTTTAACTGTTTGTTGAGTGAAAGAGAACCAAGATCCTGCTTCTGTACATGGGGAAATAGAACAGACTATACTATCCACCCAATAAACTGAAAAAATAAACCTATAGGTGTTTTTATTATAAGCTTCCAAACTAAAAAAAAAGACTAACAATGTTGTTCCTTTTAAACAGTGCTGGAAGAAGTATTCAGATTCTGAAATAAAAGGGCCAACACAATATTCAAAAAATAATCCATGACAAGTGAAAGTCCTGTGTTTGAAGTCTTACTTAAACAAAAGTACAAACGTATTACCAACAATCATTCTGTAGAAACACTGCCTTTGTGGCTGATGTGTTATTTTATACTGTACAACATTAATAGACCGTTAACACTGATACATCAGTGTATAGGCAGCATTTTACTGTTGCATCTGTTCAAACAAGAGCTAGTTCTATCTATTATATCATTAAACTACAGTTTGGTTGTTTGGTTTAGTGGTTTCCAACCTGGGGGGTTTCCCCCCTGCTTAGGAGGGTCTCACGGTAAATCTGAAGGGGTGTGAAATAATTAATGCGAGAGCGAAAAAAAGTTACACAAAAATACAGTATATTCATTGATTAAAATCTTCTCTCTGACCATTGCTTTTTTCTGAAGTACTGATAATTGGACCTCTTTAGGAAGTTTAGAGGGGAAATCTTTCTTTGTTGGAACTAGTAAAAAACCATAGACATCTGAAATGTGACAACAGACACAGACAGACACAGTTAGACGCAATGGACACGCATTTTTGGAAAGGGTCACAAACTACCTTAGAAACATATTTAAGTGCAGATCTTCAGGAAATACATTTGGTTCCCTTTAAAATTATGTTTTTAAATCCTTTGATTCAATAAAGACAGAGTAAAACAATGAGATGAATCAGAGAAGAGATGAATGATGAATTGAGGGCAGCTGGACTTGGCTGTAAATACCTGAAGACGTTTTCATTTCACCTCTCATCCAAGAGGCTTCTTCGGAACCAAGTGCACTGAATTTAGGATTAAAACTTTCAACATAATCAAATTAGCCTCATCAATGAATAAGTAGGTGTTTTACAAAGGATGTAGCCTATTTATCCTAATATTTTGGGTGATTTCTGCCACTGGCTGTTAATAAATACAGGTGCTACGACTGTGACCATTCAAAAAGCAACTGGTACAGTCAGTTAAAGGACCATGCCTGTGATTTTACAAGTTGACAAGTTTGATTCTTTAATCTCTTTTAATGTACAGTTGAACAGTTTTGGATACTTCTATCTTTTTTTCTACAGTTCCAGATGCATCTTGCTTTCCAGTCAGTTCTGTATAGTATGACTTTGTGAAGCTGTGCATGGCCAGATTAACACGGTGAGGGGCCCCAGGGCAAATATTAGCTGTTGAGCCCCTATTAACCCCTCTGTCACCACCCTCTGTGCGGTGTGTATGGTATGGCAACTTCATTATATGCCCAGACACCCAGAATTAAACCAGTACTCCTTTTATGGAGTAATACTAACTGGAAACAAAACAAAACAAAACATTTAATTAAATAAGGCTTTTTTTTTTTTTTTTTTTTTACAGTTTTTCAGCTCTGAATATCTACCATGTATGTGCAGTATAAACTAAAATAATAAAGACATTAAAACTATATGTTGACACAAGGCTTCACTACGTGACAGGGTCACGTCATTGGTAATAATACTTCCCCACTTCAGTTGACATTGTGCTTTAGGCCCAAATTCCCAGTCAAATTGGCATTTAATCAAATTACCTAAATGAAGTGATATACAATGAACAGTGAACTGCCCCAGGGCCCCATTAACTGGTTGGTAATCAAGCCTTGGAGTTGTGAAATCAACCATAATAAAGATTGAGTCTGCATTAGTTTTTATCCGTGTTACACCAACGTTAGTAGTGCAGCTGAAATGCACATTGATTTTAAAATATTGAATTGCATTACCTCGTTATAATGCTTTAATTTTGACAAAAATGAATGCAGACTTGTTGTTCACTGTGATGTGCACACAACTTTAACCCCATATTAAGCAACTATACACGGTATATAAACAGTAAATGCTTTTTATATAATACTACAACTATAACAAATCCTTACAGTGTATCTAAAACGCTCAGTTTAAACACAGATTATTCAAAGGAAGGTTTGAAAGAGTTTGACAAAACTGTTCAAGATCACTTACTATATTTTTTTCTGATTTATTCAGGTTGTAAAAAAAATCATCTTAAGTATTTGTGATTTGTAATAAAAGGGATAAAACATGTGAAACTGCTGGTACAGTCCTTCGCACGTAGCCTACATCTTTGGCCGGTTAATCAAGCTGCATACTGGGTGAGTGATTCAAGGAAAGTGATGTAATCTAATGGGCTATCTTGGTATATGTAGTACATCTCAATGGGCAAAATGCAGGAAGTGGCTGGGATAAAAGGAAACATGTCTCCACATCAGATGCCTGTGTATTAGAGAAGTGAAATTCCTCTTCTTCGGTCAGGGTGAGGTCAAATGATTTATCTCCCTTTTTTCTAGTATGTGCTTTCTGAACATCTAGTTGGAGGTGTGAATATGCAGCAAGCATCTTTTTTTCCAAGCAATAAATGAATAAATACATAAATACAATCAAAGTACCAATGACGACAAATTTCAATAAAATAACATAAAAGAAAACCACAACTTTCATCAGGCTTTATCAACACAAATAATGACTAACAAAACGCACAGGAAAACAGTAATACTTATTCTAATGCTGCTGCCTGATTCGTATATGATTTTTTAAATGTTGTGGAGATAAAACGGAGCCAAGAAATGCCTACATTTTGCTGCAACTACTGTATTTTTCTAGCCACATATGAAACTCAGTCAGTTTTTATGCATTGTTGATAATAATTATTTTGGGTTCACAATTCGTCTGGGTCTGAGCCATAAATAAAGATGATGACATTTTACAGACTGATGATGTCCTGTTGTGCAGACTGCGCTTTGAGAAACATGTTTGTTCTGTTGTGGCCATAGAAATAAATCTGACTTCACCTGAGACCAGAATCAATCAAATGCAGGCCTTTGTCTCAGGGATCAATTAAAAAGTTATGATTAACAATTTACCTATATTGTTGTTGTTGTTGTTGTTGTTGTTGTTGTAAGATAGTAGCGTTAAAGCAGTCTGGGCAAGATCCACCTATGTTATTTTGGGAAGTTTAAGAAAATCCAGATGATTATTTAAGTATGTAAATAAGTCACAGCTAACAACACCCAGTACACACTCCACCCTCCACTTTACCCAGGTCCGTGTGTGTGTGTGTGTGTGTGTGTGTGTGTCCCTCTCTCTGTCTCTCTCTTTGTGTGTGTGTGTGTGTGTGTGTGTCACAGGCAGGCTCAGGGCTGGGATTTCGGGTTAAATATTCAAAATGGCGGACGGAGGAGCAGCGAGTCAAGATGAGAGTTCAGGACCAGGTAATGATTACAGCATTTTACATATTCATACTCATATTCAAACTGTGATACTCACAATTTATGATAAACGGAATACAGATGAAATGCAGACTGACTAACAGACCGGGTCGGTGTGCAGCTCTGCTTTAGTTTACTCTCAGCTAGCCAACTGTAATTTGACAGAGGAGGAAACGAGCTATTGCAGTGCGACGGCAAATTACATGGAAACATGCCTCCCCCCTTTGTGTGATTAGACGGCTGTACGCCGCTACATATTCATACCCATGCCGACAAATACAATTTAGCATATTTTATTAGTAATCCGCGACGTGACTCTGGTTCATATTTGACATATTTAGATATTTGACCAACGCAGGTTGATTGAAATGAGGATGCTAGCGGGCTAGCGTTAGCTCCCTGCTAGCGCCGGGCTTTGTGTTGATGCACACCGGAGCTTTTGAGGGAGGTTTGCATATTCATTTTCGGTGAGCCGGGCAGCGGCTGCGCTTGTGTGTTTTCAGGCGCTATTTGTGAGGAGGGGGAAACACGAAGCATGTAACAAGCCTCGGCTGTTGTTTAACACACAGTGTCGGCTCGGCGTGGACCCAGCTCGACGTATTTTTTATAGCGGAGCATTTTCGCCCCAGCCTTTTGTGTGCTCGGCGCAGCGGAGCTCCGGCAGCCTGTTGTGTTATTCATGCGGGCCTGCCCGGACCAGAGTGCGGACTTCAGCATATTCCTTCAGCCGAGGGAGAGCTGGAGCTCACCCTGCCTGTCAACACAACACTGTGTGAAGATAAAGACTGAAAGGTGTTAGTGTTTAAAAAAAAACAAAAAAAAAAAACAATCTGGCCCCGTGTGTTCACATTTTGAAGCGGTTGCCTGCGAGGGGCTAGCGGGCTGCCTCTCTGACTTGGTCCCCTGGTTCAGACGCTAACTTCACATCCTCGTCCATTTATTGTGCTGAAATACAGACGGAGTTATGGCGGTCAGCTGCTGGGGAGGAACAGCGCTGTGTTTCCCGCCTGTGTTCATGCAGTTTAAACTACAGAAGTTGGGCCGAGCACTTTTTTTTTCTTTCTTACTTGAAGTGGCAGCAGTCAGGGATCGGGTATGGTCCTGGTGTTAATCCACCTCATTAGAATATTTAATTTATTTTTATTTTTTTACAACTTTACTTTACAACCTGAACTGTTTTGAAAACGGAGTTGATGCCTGTTGTGTCCTTCGTTGTCGCAGGGGTTTTTGACCTCGTCAGTGTTTGCTGAATACAAAGATTGTACCTGCGTGTCCCCCCCAGGCACAGGGAGGGGTAGTGAGGCCCACTTCCGGAAGGCCACAATAATAACAGGCAGGGCATTCTTACTATTCACTCTGCCGGTTTCATGGCTGGGCAAGACACAGCTTGATACCACTGTTAAACAACTCACATAGTCAAGCTTGTTTCAAATGAGGCAGTCTGAACTGCTACAGAGGGTGGGTTTTTTTTAAAATCTCTGACACACTGCACTTATTAAACAGATGTAGTACTTAACACTCACACCAAGGTTTCCCACTGCTACTACTGGACAAAAGCGTCTGCCAAATGAGTAAATGTAAATGATGCAGGAGTCCCTTTGTGATTTCTAAGGTGTAGCCATTAAAAAAAATAACTGTTTATGAGTGGCTCTGAACATGTTGTGTGTTGTTAGTCTTAAGGGGAAAATGCTGAGGAAGGCATTACTACCTTTTGCAAGTCAAAAATGGATATTGACTGTAGCTTTCTTGTGTTTCTTTTCTGTTTGTTTTACTAATGAAATCCATCTTTGGGATAATCACAGGACAACTTTGTCAACAGTAATGATAGTATCACATAACAGGCAATTATGTGATGTTTTGCAAGACAGTCATGATAAATTCTGTCCCTAATTTTAAGCTAGACCAAGAAAAGAAGTTAAGCATTTTATGTTTATTAATACTCATTAAATGTTGTGAGTAATTACATTTGAAAAGTTTTTGTTTTTTAGCATTTGGTAAAATTGGATTCACTGTCTGGAAATAAGCTCACTTGTATAACACATAATAATTGACTTATTAAACGGGGCTACTTAAAGAACAGATGAGAAATAATTCTGTCATCCCCACACTTAGACTACTTTTCTCATTTAATCAGTTTTACAGTTCCACCCTCATTCCAGCCTTGTAGTTCCACCATGAATATTCATTGATGTAAACACAGTTGTTATGAATAATGCATCATTTGCAGTAATAAATTCAGGACATGCTATCTCAAAGTACTGAGAAGGCCTCCTTGAAGGCTGCAGTCTCACAAGCTTTTTCACTCTTGAAGAAGAAAATCATAACTAATAAGAGCTGTATGGTCTGCTCTAAACAGATAACTACTTGTTTCTGTTGATCTGAGGTAAAGTGAGTAATTTTTGACCAAACAATGCAAAACAGGAATGCCTCATTACAAATACAGCAAATTAAGACAGATACCTGGCAAAGGCATTTGGCCTTTATCGTTAAAAACATGTTTTCTTTAGGAGAAATAAGAACATACGAAGCTGTCAGGCTATGTACGCTAATGATACATATATGTTTAACCTGTTCTGCAAAATACCTATAGGTCCAAGTGCGGATCCAAGACTACGCACCATGTAGCGACAGGAGTTTATCTACAAAATGGGGGCATGTAGGAAAAGTAGACAGAGAGTACTTTATGAATGGTGGATGACATAAGCTGTTGCATTTACCTAGCAACAATTGCCATGTTGTCCCTGATGACTCTCATGTGTCTGCCATTACTATGAGCCTCAGTAAACGTTTGCCCAGAATTTCATGAAAGGTTTTAAGGCTACAAAAATAGTGCAACGTCTTTAAAACACAGTGCAGGTTAAGGAAAAAAAAGAGGCCTTTGCAAGAGAACATTCAATCAGTTAAAAACATTCTTCTGCAGTTGCAATAATGTGCCTTCTCTAAGTAGATGAGGGAAAAGTGGCAGAGTATTGCAGTAAACAGGTAGAGACTGGGTTAAAATCTGAAAGAAAGGAGCATTATTTTGCTATTACAATTACACGTGAATAACCAGCAGTTAATGCTAATATCATCGTTCTAGGTGGCAAATTTACATGAGAATTCAGGCTGTCTGCACCAACAAACTGTAGCAGTGAATCATGGTTGACCCCTGCATGCACTGATTGGAAGTAGTTGAATATTCCTACTTGCCACCCCCCCAGACACTGCACTTTAATTTAGTTAGATTGAATTTTCCACCTAGCCTGTAGACAGTCGGCTAATGACCACCCAAGAGATACCACAGTAGCTTACAGTGATGTTAGCCCCATTACTGCTCATCATATTACACTGCATCCTGTGTTTTGTTCGTTTGTGTTGCAGTTCAGTATTGCTGTTTGTGCTCTCCATTGTCAGATTTTGTTGGTTTATTACATTGACCGGTATTAAAGGCTATTTAAAATTGCTTGGATGTTCATGTTGGCTATGCATTAAACGAGCGAGATGTAGGTGGTTTGCTTGTTAATTCCCTCAAATTGACAGATTATCTGTCATGACCACACATCCTGACTGTTTTCAGTCTGGTCCAGATGTGGAAAAGTGGTCTTGATGTATTCTGTGTTTAAAATGAAGAATGTACTGTAGGTATCAGGGCAGAATGTGGATGTGCTAATTAAGTTTTTGCTTTGTCGTACGTTGAATCCTTACGCTCACATTAACTGCTCTGCAGTATTCAGTCAGCCTTC
Source organism: Trachinotus anak (assembly GCF_046630095.1). NCBI lineage: Eukaryota > Metazoa > Chordata > Actinopteri > Carangiformes > Carangidae > Trachinotus > Trachinotus anak. The sequence goes on from NW_027273852.1 coordinate 12,312,101, forward strand.
CCATATTACAGTGCTAATGAGATACCTATTTAAAATTCTCTTCACAGGACATTTGTATAATGCATTGTTCCACAGCAGGGTTTTGCAAACCATTCAACCAAGTAACTGTACATGTGTCGAAGAGCACTGCTGATAACTGCCCTCGCATTCAGATCTCCTTTGTTTTCTCATTTGGTTGCATGATGTGATTGTTGAAGAGGTCATTAAGTCGGACTCATTTCTCGACCCCTCAGGCGCAGTTTGTTGAGATGACCTCTCTCAGATATTTTACATAAGTGTGCCAACTGTATGTACTCTGTGGCAGCTACCTTGGTAAACAGTAGGCTGGAGCTAAACTTAACACTGTGTTGTTTGAGGGGATAAACAGTGGAGAGTGATATGGGCTATAATGCATTGTTCGATTATTGTTTATATTGGTGATTTCCAAACAAACTTTTGAACTTTCCAGTGATTTGAGAAACTAAAATCATGATTTGATTAAAAGAATAGACATATTTGTATCTAGGATGATATGAATGTAAATTGGTGGGATTTTTATTGTCATAATAATCAATAAACTACCAATTACAACAGGTGGATTGCAGAGAACAAACAATAAACAATCCAATCAACCTGAGGCAGTTCTAACACCTTAAAACCACCACTCCGATTCAAAGTTTGAGGAAACCAGGTAGCGTGTGAGCAAGGAATTTGATATAGAACTCAAAGTGATGAAAAAATGGTTGAAACATCCATCTTCTGACAAGTGGTAGTGGCACGAATTCTTTAACCAAACCTATTGAAAAAAGAAAAAACTTAGAGCATGCCTAATCAAAAAAAAAAATTAATATATTACTTGATTGACAGAAAATTAAGCAAGTTATTTTAACAATTGATCAGTAGTTCAAATCAGTTATTTCTCATATTAACTGGTTCCAGACTCTCAAATATGTGTCTTGTTGAAATTGCAAAAGGCATTTTTCACTATTTTCAGATATTTCATAGACCAAACAATATGCAGCGGCAATGCAGGGGTACCTGAACTCATCTGATAGGGCTTCTGGGGTATAGCACACAAAACCCTTTAGGGACCACTGGTTTAGGGTCTCTGGTTGTTTAACACACTGCTGTGTACAAATATCTGCAGATACTGCTTTGTGTGCACTGCTGATAAAGGAGTGTTGATTTTTCAGTATGTTAGAGCCACTGTGCCTCTTGGCAGTGTTTGATTTGGGCAGGTAGTATGTAAATGCCTTTTGTCTGGCGGTGGGATAAGTGAAGAAGTTGATCAGAGCTTCAGCCAGGAACAGTTGTTGTGGATTTAGTCTGTAAGCCTCTTCCTCTGTAGTCCACAGTACAGCCATGCATTACAGTCCAGTCACTCCGGTTCAGGGGACACCTGTGCAGCAGCGTAGCAGGGCTGTTTCCCCCCGCTGTATTAACTCTCAGAGCTTGCTGGAAATGAATTTAAAAGGGCTCCAAAATGAAATACTAATGGAATGTAAAGCTAATCTAAATATGCTAATCCCCAAACACTTCATAAACATAGGCAGAAAAAGCCCGCCACCCACTCTCTGTAGTCGCTCGCTGTGGAATGCTTTAGCCACAGGGGGTCTAGCAGTAATGACAGGCTTGTGGTGGATTAATGTGGAGTTATTTATTTCCGATTGAGTGAGTCCCCCGTCCCCCCCCCCCCTTTTTTTTTTTTTAGCAGCTAGGCTGGGTCTCCATGAAACCTGGAGATTCTCTGAGTGAGCAGCCTTAGACATTCCATTAATGCAGTCCGCCTTGCTAACATGCCCAGACCACCGCCGACAGGCCTCACACTGCATTCTGGGATATCTTCAGCCTGTTACCTGCTCTTAGCTAATTACTTTTTAGCCGTGCACTCGCACAGTAATTGGTCTTGTGCTGCTGCCTCCCCTCCCTCTGCTGCGCCAAGTACTAGTTTGAGCACTTTTTTTTTCCCTTTTCAGTGTCGTCCTTATTCCCCTGTTTTTTTTTTTTTATCGTCCTCCAAAAGCCATCCAATTAATATGCTAATGAGCTGATAAATATTTATAGGGGTTTAAATTATGCAGAAAGCTTTCAGAGCCCGGTGTGAAATGCGTCGCTCGCAGGACTTCAAAGCCTTGCATTGCTAACGAGGCAGAGGCAGATTTGCATACGGCTTTAATCAGCTGAATACTGATTATGCTTCATTATAGAGTTGGGGGGTGGAGGGGGGGCGGACGCAGAGCTGGAGGAGGCCGCCAGCTGCACTTGTCGTTTGTTTCATTCCAGCAAGAGAGGGAGAGGGTGAACTTTTTCAGAAGTACAGACAATTTTGGCACACAGGAGAGAGACAGGGAGAGGGAGTGTAAAGTAGGCACTGTAAGGAGAGAGGGGAAGAGCTATAAGAAAAGAAAAGAGAGAGAGTGCAGAGTGAGGGAAGGAGAGCTGTTTGCCTAAACCCTGTTAGCTTTCACAGTGTGCGTATCCCAGTGTTGTTCAGTGAACCGTGCGGTGGACAGTGCCACTGTGTCTGCGTATTGAACTCTGCTCGCTGCTGACCAGTAGACAGTGAAGACAGTGAGGAGTGGGAGGAGGAACACAGTGCTGGACACCCTGTTGGTGGGTTTGCCCGGCAGAGGCAATTTTCCTTGATAGGGTCGGCAACCATGCTGGAAAACACAGGTGGAGCAAGAGTGGGTGAGTTTTTGATGAGATTGTGATGGAGTTCAGCTGGGTTTTGTTGTTGTGTGAAACAGGACAGACAATTCTGATGTGACACAGTTTGCAATAAAATGTCACTTATAAGAGTTTATAGCATTAAAGTGACATGACAGGTATAATGTCATTCTTTTCTTATTACTTGTGATTGCAAACAGTTGGTTTCATTTTGGTGATTTTGCTCAGTAAAGCTGTTTGAATGGTGAACATGATTCAAATGCTGTTGTGGAGAATCAAACATTCATGGGATATATTCAGGTGACAAAAGTGAAAGCAGTCTACAAATCATTTAGGTGGGGCTGTGTTTAGTTTTTACCGGCAGTGGCTGTGAGTGAGTCTCACTGTCTGTCTCCGTCTGGCTCTTTCAGATGCTAAAGTGAATAATCAGTCAGAAACTACTAAATGTGCAATGGAAAGTGGTGACGGGAACACCGGTGAGTGACCTCCAGCTTTTTTTGTTTTTTGTTTTTCTTCTTTTTTTCCTTCACCAGGCTGAAATCAGGATGTGCGGAGTTTTACCTCCTCATTCAACAGGTTTCAAATTCACAGCCAAAAAAAAAAAAAAAAGAAACATTTTTGCAGCTAAAATCTGAAAAAGCTCACTACTGTCCACCTTTTGTGTTATTAGGTGATTTTGAAAAAAAATGATGGCGACTTTCCAAAATCCTTGTGAGCAGTTCTCCTTGTGTTTACCCCACAGAGCAGTTTCCCTCACTTGTGCCTATTGAATATCACACTAATTTGCTCCGTCTCCGTGCTTCAGTCATTCTGTGATACACGTTGTCAAACTTGGTGCTCAGCTTCATATATTTCTGTTGTGTAATAATGATTAAGTAAATATTAATGACAGTTTATGCTCTCAGTTTTTGTGCACGCCCGCAGTGTTAATATTTATTTGTGTGATGATTCACCAGCCTGAATTTGAACAGATTTTTGCAGCAGTTTTTACAACTTTGGATCACCAACTTACCATTATGTATGTTGTAATAAAAAAAAAAAAAAAAAAAAATTTTAACCAGTTTTCCTTGCACCTGAAAACTGTTTTTCTGAACTGTACTTTCACTGGGCTTCTGGTATTGTGTTCCTCATTTTTGTGTTAAAGAAAGTTTAACCACACAGCACGTTTCATTAACTGAATTTCTGTCCTTAGGAATCCAAATCAATGGATTGGACTTTCAGAGGCAGACCGTGCCCACCACAAGTGCAATCACAAATGCACATGCACAAGCCCTCCTCCAACAGGTAACACATGGTGCACACCACCAAGACACTTAACCCCAAGTAACTTTCTGTTTTCCTGTTTTTGTGGAAGGAGCAGATGTCTAATGTAATTATTTGGTGTAGTGACGCAATTGTAGTTTCACAATGAATTAATGTATGGAGTTTGATCATAGGTATGCTCATCGGCACTCACACATGCACGAGTAGAAAGAGTTCATTTAAATGAGCCAGGCTCTCCTGGTGTCGCCTGGCAACAAGGCAGATTAATCAACCCTGTATGCTAATTAGCTGCTCTGCGGTTGCTCGGAAACAGATGGCCGAGAATATGCAAATCTATGCAGAATTTACATGCACTGCATAACAGTTATTTTAATTAGCATCTCAACTCTCCCCTCCCTTCCCTTCACTTTTCTTGTCTCCGAAGGCTGCAGCACATTTGAAATACCCACTTTCTCACTTCCTTTTTAATTTAAATTCCTCTCCCTGCTCAAAGAGTAAAGGCTCATTCTCAGAAAGCCGCTCAGGTACACAGAGATTTGATCCTTCATTGTATTTTTAGTTCTATTCCTATATTATTCAGCCTGTCTTTCAAAATGCTTTTAGTTAAAATATTTCTGAACTTCTTCATTTTTATGATGACAGCTATGACATGAAATTAAGAGTCATTTGACCAGGCCTACTTTTCACTGTCAGCAATTCTCAACTATGCCTGTAGGAAGATCTCTAAGCCCTCCTCTTTGCTTCACCTCCACTAGTCTAAGTCGGAAGACTCGAGTGCTCTTTCGACCTCCGTCCAGCAGAGCGTATTGCCTCAAACCCAGCTAATGTTGGCCGGGGGACAGATTGCTGGAGTAAGTGGCCTGTTGCCTCGCTGCCTTGAGTTAAAACCTTGTTGTAGCCATGCATCTGGAGTGATACCTGAACATGATCAAACCTGGTCGAAAGACTGGGTGGTGAAACGATGGCTTGCCCTGATTCTGTGGCTAAGGCTGGTGTCTCCTCTGCCTGTCTGTCTGCTCATCATCGTGGTTGCAAGGCTATGTCCAAATTCCTCCATACCACGTGTTTGGACATAGTCTGTGCTACTGTACATTCATGGTCGGGCCAACCACATGACACATTTCATATCCATCTTCTCCTTGAAGCCGTGCCGTAGTTGAGAAGACCAGACGGGTTGAATGCGGCTGCTGTTGTGCTATGCGGGACTGAATGGTTACTGTGCATGTGGATTTGAGTTTGAACACGACATCGACATGCTCATTTGCACTTGTGCCTGGCTCAGCTGCATGAGTCTTCTCTCCATTTGGTTCTTGGGCTCATATTAGTGTTGCCATGATAACGAGATTTTTCAATACTACTGTGATACCTTTGTGAAAAGTTAAATTCAATAGTTAAATTTACATAAACAGTCGGTACTTTGACCTAATGTATTCAGTATGGTGGTGAATCCACTTCAGCATCATCTGTAAGAGTGTGCACAAAAGAGAGACTGGAGCTGTGGTCTAGTTCATGTCAGTAAACTGGAGCAGCCATTTAAACAGCTGTTGGCAACAGCATCAGCTAATGCAGTCCACCTGCTGCTGTTGATGAAACTGGGGCCAGCAGGGAATGAATTAAGTGTTTATCTTATGGTACTTAATGAAGACAGATTCTGAGCCATCAAGACCAGTATATAAAATATGTCTCAAGTCTTTGATGCAACATCTATTTTTGTAATATCCTGCTGTGGCATTGTAGTAGTTAATGGTAAATACTAAACTTCACATGGGTATCAAAGCCAAAACTCAAATATTGTGACAACACTAACTCATCCACCGTCTGTGATTATGCTTGAAACTGATTTGTCTTAACACTGCTTATTGTGTTTGTCTTTCTGTTTCTTTTCTCTCTCTTTCTGTAACCTCCTATGTCTGCTGTGTCCCTCTGTTTGTCTCTCCGTCGATGTCTCTCCAGTTGACCCTGACCCCAGCGCATCAGCAGCTGTTGATCCAGCAGGCCCAAGCTCAGCTTCTGGCTGCCGTGCAGCATTCAGCCAGCCAGCAGAACAGCACCACTGGGGCAAGCATCTCAGCCTCCGCAGCCACACCCATTACCCAGCTGCCCCTGTCACAGCCCATCCAAATCACCCAAGTAAGACACAATCATCCAGGCATCAGGGTTTTGACAAATCCTTAAAAGATATTTCCATAAACTTCCTAAAGCCCCTAAAAGATTGTGAATGACGTTGATTGTAAAAGTTGAATGCTTGCATTTAGTTTTAGTGGAACAATGTCCACAGTTTGTCATTATTTCACCAGCAATACAGGCCTCCTATTTCATTTCAACGAAACAAATTTTCCAAATGGTATGCAGGCCTCCGAAACATTTTGAGTCACCTCTTTCTGGAGACAGTTGTGGCAGATGTTCACTAATTGAAATGTGGATAATATGGAAATGCATAAAATGACTCGTGCTTGGTTTCAGAACAGACAAAACATTGCAATAACAGTGCTGACTACATGTGGTGATGGCTTAGGCTGTGAGAATTGCTTTAAGTCCATGACAAGAGAGTATCTGCTCTGCAAATAACTAATACAAGTTCACCATTGGTTCTGTGTTCATCAGAGCAAAGCGAACAGAAAGAAAGTATTTGCCTGTAATTCATGATAAAGTTTGACATAAAACATAGAATTATGATAAAGTCAGTTGTAATGATGGTTACCATGCTGTGGAGATGCTGTTTAGGCTGGTGTATGGTATAAAAAAACTCATTCCTTTATTTGATTGTAGTGATGAGTTTTTTTTTTAAATTCCAGCAGCTACAGCAGCAGAATTTAGGTCTGCCTCAGTTTGTTCTGGTTCAGCCCGGCCACCCGATCGCCACGCCACTGCAGTCCGCTCAGTTCATCATCTCACAGTCACCACAGACCCCACAGGGTAAGCAAAAGACTTGTAGTGCTTGAGTTAGATGCAGAATTAAGAGGCGAGAAATATTCAAAGTATCAGATTGAAGTTTAAGGTTTCTTTTAATCTTCCCTACCCTGTCGGTCTTTCACTCTGTAGGCATATTGCAAACCCAGAGTCTTCTAACTCAACTACCTCAAAGCCAAGCTAACCTCCTGCCGACTCAACCAAGCATCGCCCTTGCAACTCAGGTTGGTAATGATGCAAGCACCTCTTTTAAATTCAGAAAAAGGTGTTTCAGTAATTCTTGCAGCACTGACACTTCCCCATCTGTAATCCAGGTGCTTGTATAAAATCACATCACAAAGACAATGTTTATAGATTAGCTTGATGCATTTTCATTTGTTTTGCTGTTTTTTTTGTTTGGTTTTTTTTCCTCGCAGCCTGCAACTCCAACCCGCACAACAGCAGCCACACCTATTCAGACCCTGCCCCACAGTCAGACACCACCCAAACGGTTGGATACCCCGACTCTGGAGGAGCCTAGTGATCTGGAGGAGCTGGAGCAGTTTGCCAAGACCTTCAAACAGAGACGTATCAAACTGGGCTTCACACAGGTGTGTGTAGCACTGAATATTTATTATCCTCAAGAGTTCAGTGATTCTCTGATTTGCAATACCGTGTGTTTTTTCTCTTGCAAATCAACATCTCTGTATACTCTCATGCTCATATTTCTAGTACATCCTGTATAATACATGCATACAATAATAAACTCATGGGTGAGTCTTTGCTGCAGGAAAAATGAATTGTGACGCTGGCGCTTACATTGTTCATATTTCTCCATCTCTGTCTCCAGGGGGATGTTGGGTTGGCCATGGGGAAGCTGTATGGAAACGACTTCAGCCAAACTACCATCTCTCGCTTTGAGGCCTTGAATCTGAGCTTTAAGAACATGTGCAAACTCAAGCCATTGCTGGAGAAGTGGCTCAATGATGCAGGTTTGTCCCTGAACCCTCCTGAATGAGTGATAAAGAATAGAATAGCATAAGGGGATTATACTTTGACTCAGCATAATGTATCCTGTGTTACTGTCACATCTGCGCTTGAAGTTGTGGAATGGACAAAGGACAGGTTGTGTATCTTAACAGTGCTGCGCCTTTACCTCCCTCCCTTTCTGTGTGTCGGTGCTGTTTGTGCAGAGAACCTGACATCTGATCAGGCCCTGTCCAGCCCCAGTGGCCTGGGCTCGCCAGGCATGGGCATAGAGGGGATCAACCGCAGACGGAAGAAGAGGACCAGTATCGAGACCAACATCCGAGTGGCCTTAGAAAAGAGCTTTTTGGAGGTGAGAAACTCCTATTCCTTCAGTTACCATTATTGATGAGTGCAGGGAAGTTTTTATTCCCATTAAGCAAAAGTTAGGGGTTACTATTTGCTTATTGTGCAAACTAAAAACAGAAGTATTTTGACACAGTTTGAAATATACAAATGCACAGTGGACTGTGCAGCACAGGTGGGTGTGGGGGTTTCTGTGGAGAATTTCATTTCCATCCATCTATAAAAACTTGTCACTATTGTCAGGCAACCTGACAGAAACTTTGAGTATTCTTCCAGTTTGTATGTATGTAAAATGATCTTAGTATAAATGGGATTTGGAGGTAGTGAATGATTTAGTCTCCTTAGTGCTAACAGGGAATCCCTGGCTTCTTTGCCCTCTTCAAGCAGAACCAAAAACCTACCTCTGAAGAGATCACCATGATCGCTGACCAGCTCAACATGGAGAAGGAGGTGATTCGGGTCTGGTTCTGCAATCGCCGGCAGAAAGAGAAGAGGATTAACCCCCCCAGCAGTGGCAACAGTGGAGGAGGCAGCACCCCGATCAAAACCATCTTTACCCCCAGTAGCCCTTTGGTAAGGGTGGACACACTACCATGTGATGATTCTTGTGGGATTATTTTGTAGAGGTAGAAGTAATGTTGTGTGTTTGTAGCTGTAACTAAATGATGCTGTAAAATACATGAGCTCATTCTATCCTCCAATTCCTCTTTTTTTGTTCTCCAGGTGGCCAGCACTGCGAGCCTTGTGAGCAGTCCAACTATTAACACACCCACCACTCTGACTGTAAACCCAGTGATGCCTCTCACCAGCACCAGCTCCAGTTTGTCTTTTACAGGTGTGTGTGTGTGTGTGTGTGTGTGTGTGTGTGTGTGTGTGTGTGTGTGTGTGTGTGTGTGTGTGTGTGTGTGCGCGCGCGCGTGCGCGCCTTGATGAGAGTGTGTTTCTCATCACACTAAAATATAGATTTAAGTTTTGTTTTTATTCATTTTCTCCCTATTCTTCCCCAAAGGCACGACAGTTGGAGCCACAAATACTGCATCTGTCATTTCCACTGCACCTATGGTTACCACAGCAACCAGCTCTCCATCTTTAAGCCCGTCACCAACGACTATTCAATCCACGACCACAGAGAGCAAGGCTGGCACTCAGGCGCAAACCATCGTCACCCAGGCTCCGACATCCATAGCCACCTCCTTAGGGACGGGTCAGGTGATGGTGGCGGCTCCGGGGCTGTCTGCGGCGCTTCAGAATGCTGCCCAGTTACCCACCAGTGCTAGCTTTGCTGCTATGGCGGCTGCTGCTGCAGGGCTCAACCCAGGACTGATGGCCTCCTCCCAGTTCACTCCAGGGTTAGTACTGGCCATGTTCAAACTAGTCCTCCAATTATCACCTCTGTTTTTCTTTTTTTCTTCTTCTCTGTTGGTCTAAATGGTCTTTGCCTGTGTCTGTGTGTCTAGGGGGGCCCTGCTCAGCCTGGCTCCTGGTGGCCTTGGCAGTGCGCTAAGTCCTGCCCTCATGAGCAACAGCACCCTGGCTACCATTCAAGGTGTGTACTAATGTCATGATAATACATTAAAAACTGAGCAAATGTTTTCTAGTCTGAGACAAAACACAAACCCAGTGGTAGCTGCATGGTATGGAGCTGGGGTTCCCAACTTTTCTTTGAACTGTGGACTGTTTTTATATTTCGTTTGGGTTGGTTGTCTTTTGAGGAACAGAAGAAAGACCTTGCACAAGAGAGTGAGGAAGCTTAAAAACTGAGGAAGAAGGCAAAATTAACTTAATTTGCGCAGTACAGCATTTCATAATGGTTATTACAAAACATACACACCAACACCCAGGTAGAGTCCTCACACAGATTTTATCTTGTAATAACTGACTGGCTACCTCACACACCGATGAACAACTTAAAAACAAATAAATTAAAAATCATTTTTTCATTGTTGGGTGTGTGGTAGGAAGTGATGAGGAAGACATGCACAAACTGCACTGTAGGTCTGATACTGTAAAAATAGTCTAGAAAAGACTACATATATTTATGCAATTGTTATTTTAGATTTTAATTAATTATACCATCTCCTAGAAGCACGGTTTTGATCTCCGGCCCGGGGGAACATATTTGGAACATGTAGAGAAAAGAGTAGAAAAAAAATCCATCATAGAGTCATGAGTATAACCCATTGTTGGTATAATTTGTATCATGAAAATAAAAAGTTAATGAGAATATCATCATTTGCATATTGAGGCTAAAATAATTCAGGCCACGCCCATGAAGTTAATCCTGCTGAGAGAAAATTACTTTTGCTAGTAGAAAAATTTATCCTGCTGAGCTGCTGATAAATTTTGATGGAAAAAAAAAAAAAAAAAACCCGTAGAAAGAGCGCACTGTCAACCAACTCGTCATCTTATACTAAAAGCGCCACCTGCTTCTTCTTTTCCCTGTTCTCCACAGCTCTGGCATCGAGCGGCACAATCCCCATCACTTCTCTGGACGGCAGCAACCTGCTATTTGCCAACACCTCTGCTGGTAACACGCCCAACCTGGTGACCACTCCGCTCTTCCTGAGCCCCCAGAACCTGTCGCTGCTCACCAGCAACCCCGTCAGCCTGGTGTCGGCCGGGGCGGGGGGGCTGCAGGTCACTGCTGATGGTCATCATCAAGTCACCACGGCTGCTGTGCCTGTGCAAGCCTCGACCATTACCACTGCCTCCAAGGCTCAGTGAAGCCAGTCAGGCTGCGTCCCGAATTAATGCCCTATTTCTTATGTCGTGCACTACTCACACCATGTAGGAAATAGGGAGGTCATTTGATATAGGCTATGTGCTTCACTAACCACCCCACATTCTTTCCATTGTATCTATCATTATTTAATCCTTTTGCTGCCACCAAAAAGAAGAGAACCTCGAATGAGGTTGAGGTTAACTTTTTTTTTTGTTTGTTTGTTTGTTTGCTGTCTTTTCCTTTATGATTCTTGGATGTTTTTTCCACAAACAGTAGCCAGATGGACACTGTTGTTGGCCTGCCGCTCCTCATGAACCTTGACAAGTGTCCAGGAAGAAAATATCCTCGACACCATCAAGCTGTTCACATTTTGTATATATATATATATATCCTCCTATTTCCAGGTCAGAATTTTCTCTGAAATACTTCTAACCAAAAACTTTTGGATTTTGCTCTTTTAACATTCAAACTAAACTGATTTACTACTAATTTCACAATATTCATCATCACTAATGGGGATCTGTGTGATGCCCCATCCTTGATTATCTCTTGGGTTTTTGGACAGGCTTTGACGTATATCATATCAAAATTATATTTTAGAGACTTTTTTCCTTTATCTTTACTGTCTGTATTTTTTGACATTTTCAGAACTTTGTAAGTCTAATATTAAGTTAAGATTTAACTATCACTTTTTAATCGTGGTTATAAGGCTTTAAAAACAAGTAATAAGTGGCCGATATAAAGGTTATCATTGCTTTAAGGGTCGGAGGGACCAGATATGTCTCTCTGAGTCTCTCTTTCTGGAAACACTGAGTTTTACATGGGGCTGCGGTGGCAAAGTAGCTGCTGAGCTTTTGTAAAACGGCGGTCGAGGTGTGGATCATAGACACTGATAGAAAATGACTAAAAACATTATGTCGAGAGCTTTAAAAAAAAAAAAGAGCTGCACACATGCAGTGCCGTGTCCGATTAAGGGTGATGTGTTTTGGATGGTGATCCATTAGTAAACTGTACATTATGTTTGGATTCAGAGGTAGAAAGTAGAAGTCTGCATGTGTTGTCTACAGCTCAGGCAGATGCTGAGAGTGCAGTGACTGCATAAGGCTCTGCGGCCAACTGGTCTGTTTCGAGGACGACTAGTCAGTGGGCATGGTCCTCATACCTGACGTATGGCGGCATTGGCTAGATGAGGTTATTGTATTGTGTTTTTTGTTCTCTTTTTCTTTTCTTTTCTTTTTTTTTTTTTTTTATAGTAGTACCGTTGTATCTACTTGTGCACAGTATCTGTACCAAAAAACTGGATTGATGAGCTGCAGTCTGCCTTTTTTGGGAGGAATGAAATTCTGTCTTTTTTTTGTCTGCAGTCACTTGACTGGCTTACGTACTTTAAGATATACCAAAAATATTTGTTAAAATAATTGCTGTGTGTAGTTGGTGTAGCTTAGTCTAGTCAATATATTTATGAGTACAGAATCTCTCTTCATTGTCAACAGATTTTAGAAATGCAATATTTTGATGATCATTTTCCAAAGATGACCTTTTTTTTTTTTTTTTTCCTTAATTTGACCAAGTGACTCATAGCTCAACTTTTAATTGGCAGCAAAACTGACCAAAAAGAGAGGGGCTGGTGAGTTGGGGCATGAGAAAGTAGTTTCCTTTTACTCTTTTTGAATTGATTTGTATCAGCGGGGCCTGACCCCGAACACCTGATTCTGGATTTCTTTGAGCCATTTGATGGCCTATTTTCCTTTTTTTACATCAGTTTTGGCCGTTTTGGTAGCAGTTTTGGACTTTTCTGAAGCATAAGAGAAAGGTTCTGTTGTTTGGTTTTGTACTAATATTCAGCCATAAAACAACAGCTTGAACCAAAGTGGTTTTCCTCAGTAGTTGCTGTGCCTGTCCGAGCACACATGTTGCCGTTCACGATCTCTACTCTCCACACTGCTAAAGTAAAATATTTTCCTCGTCTCTCACCTTGGTCATACCTGATAATTCGTGATTTGGTGCTGCTGGATAAGGATCACAGAAACTTAGCTTTAACAACTTGCTGCTGAAGCTCCTTGTGGAGTTGCGCTGTTGAGAGGCCTGCATGCTTTCCTATAGCTTTATGACTGCACCCTGTGAAAATCAGGTTTTGTGGTTTGGACCCTCTTATCTGGGGGGCTCACCTATGTAAATGCATAGATCTGATCATCAGATGACATATTACACCTCTTCTCAGCACCAACATTGTGAACCAGCATGTTAGGAAACAATACGCTGCTCCCTAAATCTGTCTGTGGGCTAGTTTAAAACCCGCCAAATTATCATACCCAACACAGCATCGGGCTAAGTACTCTTATGTGCTACACATTCAACTAAACCCCATTCAAAAGTAGCATTGTTCTGCTGCATCCAAATAACAAAACAAATTACCAGAGTGATAATTAAATCACAGAGACTGTAAGCAGCAAAATTTGTCCATGTTATTCTCTTGTGTATTTCTTTTCTGTTGTTGATTTATTTTGACTGAATATACCTCAGCAGCACTTAAACATAAGGTTCACCTTTAGACATTTCTGTGTATAGAACAGTGTAGAATGTATAAGTACTGTTTGGTTTACCATTCAGAGTTTATACTGATGAACCACACATAGGAACCATACATAAAAAGACAACCTACTACTGCTATTTTCTAGTACTACTATTTATGGGGTATTTCCAGGTTTAAATATTATTTTGAGATCCTTCTTGCCAAAGTAAAAGCCTTTCTCTTTGCAGCTTGGCGGGTGTCTGGCTGCTCACGTTGCTGGTTTCCCTGTCTCTGAGGCCACGATGGGCCTAAAGGACTCAGTCCTGTTCCAGTGCTGTTTGTAGTTACTAATGAGTTGAACGTGTGCTAGCTGAACCAGTTGCCATCGGCGCCATAGGATGTTACTGAAATATTTATCTGAGGAAAGACTGAAGAATTAGAGAAACAATCTTTTCTTAATTCTATACATATAAATATATATATAAACACTTGTAAGATATTCATATTTTATATTTGAACCAGTATGTTATCAAGACTGAATGTAGTGTTTATCATGCTTACTCAAAAAATCTCCCCTAAATCTTCCTTTTTATTATTACAAAAGAGCAATTTTTTTGAGAACTGTCAAGACCAAAAAAACAAGAGAAGAAAATTATGAGGCCACGCCTCGGTGGAGCGTGAGTCGCTGACACCTGTGTCTGTCGTGTATCGGCGAAGACTTTTCAACAGGAGGGTCTCGTTCAGGCTCCTGACAGACAGATCCTGTGGTTTGGTAGGAGACTGAAGCATCTGATCTTAATCTTTTAATAGATTTTGTTTTTTGTTTTTTGGGTGAGTCATTGTGGACTTGATTTGCTGTGCTGTCTTTAACAATCATTTGACTTTTTTTTTTTTTTTGAATATTACTTTATGCCTTTAATTGTTTTGTATAGTGTGAGAGGGCAAGATCACTGGCTTTCTTAGTTTGACAAAGAAGATTAACATTATCATTTATGCCTTATTGTTTCGTAGAAGACATGAGCATTGTAGCATTGTTGTTGTGTGTGAGTGTGAGTGTGAGTGAGAGCTTGAGCGTTGAGCTCACCTGGTGCATTGTTTTCACCGAAATAATACAGTGTACTTTGGGCATTTTGGCGCGTGCGATGATTACGTTGCTACCTATGTTTTCTAGGTGTGACTCAGACAGGTTGAATATACCTGTGAGAAAAGCTTTACTAATAATTCCAGCAGGTGGGTGTGTCGTGTGTGTGTGTGTGTGTGTGTTTGAGAGAGTGTGTGAGTGTGTCTTACAAAGAGAGAATAGTGAGGGCAGTCTGCAAACCATTGTAGTGCATTTTTCCCATCTTCCAGCGGGCGTTTGAGAGTGATTTTTAAAAGAGTGAGACATGAGAGTACTTATTTTTGTTGTTTGTCCGGAGGGGGGTTCTCTACTGATTAACTAGAGCCTTTTAGCAAGCCAGTTTTTGGTTTATTATGGTAAAACTACAGTTTGTATTCTACTTGTGATCTTATCTGACAACTGATGAACTTATTGCCACTGACTTGGCTTTAATGCTTCAGTTTCAGTGGGTGGATTCAGAGATTTTGAGATGCGCTCGTGGATCAGCTACACATTGAGTTATCGTATGTTGATCCAAGACACTGGTTTGCTGGAATTTAACGTTGACAAAGGAAGTGTGGAGCACCAGTAAGGCAGAAGGAGCTGTTGTATACCTCATTTCTAACTCAAGACTGAGTGAAACCTGCTTTAATCTACTTAAGAAATAAGAAAAATATTTTATAAAATCTCACAAAAAAAAAAAGATGAAAATACTCAAACTTGTGTCAGTGGAGAAGGCTGGTCATACCTGTACAAAGTGAAAGGTCGTGGAAAATGTCGCCACAAGGGGGAGACAGAATACGCACCAGTACTCATGAATGTCTGCTGTTTTTCTTTCACACTTTGGTGATATATTTCAGCACTGGGTGGAAATTAGTCGTAAGTCGAGATAAATGTGTCTTTTCTCCTTAACTGTCAGTTTAAAGTTACTTTGTTATAGAAATGGACCACTTGATTAATGTAGTGTAGGTAGATGTGCATTTAACCCCCCCCCCCACCACCCACCCCACCCCACCCCACTCCCTCCATGTTTGAACATCCTTTTAAGTTTGACAATCCTGGTTTTTTTTGTTTTTTTTTCTTCTCCAAATTTGATTTTCACTCTGATCAGGTACAGGTATGTACGAGTCTTCCCACATGACGGTGCGCTGTCGCAGCCCGGTCTCGCTTCCCCTGTGATACCAACATTAACCAAAGACTTCTAACTTGATTGTATACGAAAGACACCATCTCCCGCCCATCCCCGCCTCACTGCTCAGCATCAAATCCCGGCTGCACGCTCTCACCCGAGTCCTCGGTTCATCTGTAAAAAGATTTGCTTTTTATTGCATGCGAATGTGTACCTGCCCGGAAAAACACTCCGGCATCCCGCCGGTGCAGCGGTTTCAGTGCCTGTGGGCGGGGATTGGAGGGGGCTGAACGGGAGGTGAGCGGGCTTCTCTCCGACAGACACGAATCAATCCGGTGGTAGCTGGGTGATGTTTGTTAATACACGCTGAGGGTTAATCCTGTGCACACTGTACATGCTCAGGACTCTGTATGTTTGTCTGTCTTGAGCGCTGTTGCTAGGATGTTCCCCCTCCACTCTTTCTCTCTCTCTCTCTCTCTCTCTCAAGGACTGTGGTAAAAAATGCTGTTCCTGCCTCTCACAGTGCGTGTGTCTCTTCCTCATCACCTGTACACTGTAGTCCCAGGACATTACCCTGTTGTCTCCAGGAATACACATCCTGTGGTTTGCGAAAACTCACTGCTGTGTCACCCCTCCTCTTCCCCCCTCCCACCCTCTCCTCTTCCGCTCTCTCCTTTGACATCGTTTCTTCACTACAGACTCTGATCAGCTGTGACACTATGCATCATGGTCCTTCACTCTGCATGGACTGTGTCCCACCGGCTCAGACCTCTGGCCGACGGGCTTCAGTGACACTTTGTTAAATGCTTTACTCTAGGTGAGGTTGTAGGACCTCACAAGCGCTATCCCAAAGCAAAAAATCCAAATATTTAACTTTTGACAAATGCAGATACCAAAGATATCTCTCTGTCCTGTCTCTCTCTGTTTTCTCTCCCTTCCACCCTGCAGCATGTGTATTAAGAGACAAACCCAGCACTGGCTTTAGTCCTAGCCTCAGTAATTCCAAAGCTTAGATGTATATTTTGGTATATTTCTGAGATAAACTCGCGTGAAAAGCGTCTGTTTCTCATTTGTTTGTTGTAATCTCCTTTTTCTGTCACAGCATGGAACTAATTGCAAAACTGTCTTACTCTTGGTAGGTTAAAGATATAGTATTTTTGTATGTTTTTGGGTGTGTCATGTGTGTGATTTATCAGTTCACAGCCCAAGTGACCATGGCTTTCAACAAGAGAGAAAAATAAGAAAAAAAAAAGAAAACGCCAACTATGTAGATATTAAGTCTGTGTATTTCAAGAAATGCATTCTGTAAAACATTTACTACTCACGTTGGAAGCTTGGGCTCATCTAAAGGAATGTGTCCTTGTTTTATTTCCCTTTTTTCTTATTCTGCAGTCTGACAAGAATTGACTTTCCAGGACTCTAATGTAAGGAGTTTTGGTTTCCATTATGGACTACAACACTGAGGGACACTGCTCCGATCTGACTACAAGACAAAAAAAAAAAAAAAAAAAAAAAAAAAAAGGCCTCCACTTGTGGCGGCATAGAACTGAAAGATTGTGTAGGAGTTTTAAGTATGTGAATCAGGATACATAGTAGATTTTGATGCATTTGTCTGCTGTATTTTTGTTTGTTTTGTTTTTATACACATATAAAGATAATCTTTTACTGTAACTGTACAGTTCTCTTTTGTTGTAAACATCATTAAACCATTTTCCAAGTGTTTTGACATGTGCTTTGTCTTTTATTGAACATTCAGTTACAGGATAAAGGATCCTGGCGTGATGATTTACAACAGGTGCAGGAGACTTAATGAATGGCACTGTAGGTCACTTAGTCCAGACTAAAATATCTCAGATCGAGTACTAACTGTAATGATCAGGTCAAAATTTCAATTTGTTCAGCACTTTCAAATACCTACAAAACTGACACTGCTATAAGCCTGTTGGGTTAAGTGATAATTAGAGGTAATACTTGACCTGAATCACCCCCATATAGCACTACATAAACACACACACAAAAAAAAAACATTTAAACACGCTATAATGTACTTGTAAGCAGATATTGGAGTTTATTTATACATTTGTCCTGAGGATGCTGGTGATTGTAATGGAAATACAGAAAAACTGTTGTAATAATATAGAATGTGTCTTAGTTGACAAATAATGGGCATTAATAAGCACTTGTCCTCATATGTGCTCACAACTGTATTTTAAGATGTTAAAAACAATCTAATAAATGTAAATTGTAGAATAGTAAAATGTTACCTAATTAGGAAATGTTAGCATACTGACAACAGCATTGTCATTGTCAAAATTAGTTGTTAGCATTTAGCTCAAAGCAGAGCCACTATCATGCTGTGGACTTTGGTTTTACACAAAATTTAAACTCAAAAATGTGTTTGATGTCTTTCTGTTTGCAGTAGAGAACTGTTTTCACTATTTATTAATTTGTCAGTGTTTGAACTTTTGGATTATAAAATATAAGAAAATAGTCAAACTCAGGGTGATGTCTTCAAATAACTTGTTTTATCCAACCAACAGTTCAAAACCCAAATAATACTAAAGTCACTATCACTCACACCAGAGAAAAGCAACAAATCATCACATTTTACAAATAAATTCACAGAATATTTGGCATTTTTGCCTGATGAACAATACAATTTAACATTTAATTATTAATCTTATCATAATATATGCTGATTAAAATCCCTGATTAATCAGCTAATAGTCTCAGCCGCAATGAACAATACTGTCTCCTGACCCTGGAGTTGCCCAGCAGGACCTCAGCGGGGAGACTGAGGTGGAGGTGGGGCGGGGGTGATCAACGATTCATAGGGATCTTTATCCTTCTCCTCAGGTTTGGCCGACTATAGGAGGCAGTAGGGTTAGGGGGAAGATTAGGGTTATAGATAGACAAGCATTTCTCTCTGCATGTTTTCACTCACATTGACCACAGTTCATCTTTTTACCTCCTCCACAGAAGTCGAAGAGGTAAGACAACCAGGTTCTGATGCACCTTGTCTTGTTATCAGTTCAATTATATATATATATATATATAAAATATATAATATAAAACACTTCAGATGACTTCATTTGTTTGTTTCTGCTTATTGGTTATAGTATGACACACTGTTTAATTAGCTAATGCTTTGTTTGTGAAATTTTGCCCTGACATCATGTGTTTGGTGTGGTCAAAATAAAAAGAAACATGTTTGTCTTAAAGTGGATATGAAACAGTCAATCAAATGAACATTATTCACTAAATGAATATCCACTCTACTCAACAATGATATAATAAGCATGACAAATGTAAACATATAAAAGAAGAAAGAAGCTCAGTTTTATGTTTTGTTTCAAGGGCGCCGCCATCTTGCTGTACTGTAACGTGTGACGTCACAGGGTTGGTTCTGTGCTCTATGGAACAGATGAGATCGGTGGAGACAGTGAGAGACAGAGATTGAAAGGAAGACAGGAGAGATACAGTTAAAGACAGATAGTGAAAGATAAAAACTGTGAAAGACAGAGACGTGGAGGATAGAGACATTGAAAGCTACAGACGTGGAAGATAGTGACAGTGAGAGACAGAGGTGAGGAGACAGACAGTGACAGCTAAAGATGGAGACTGACGAGCCGCAGGACACCAGAAGACCAAAGGAGGGCCACTATTGTATTGCTCCTGGCTGTAAAAACGACTTTTACAGGGCTAAAGCCAAGGACAAAACTGTCCATTTTCATAAACTGCGTTGAAACGGAGACCTGTCCTGCTGCGCTGGCTAGCGGCGCTGAAGAGAAAGAGCCCTCCGCCGGGCTCTGACTCCAGGGTTTGCAGTGCACATTTTTTGGAGGAAACTGAGGAGAAAACCTTTGAGTCGGGGAGGTTAGTTGATCGCCAGACCAACAGACTAAAACCCAAAGTAGCTCCGTCTGCCCACAGAAGTCACCAAAGACATCAGCTATGTCCACATCAAAACAATCAGTATCCTCCAATATGTCTCAGAAACGTACAGTAGCTGCTTGATATGAACAACACCACTGACTTCCATAAAAGTCATCATGAGTGTCTCATTGAACACATCTTTCACTCCAGACAACACCTACTGCTCCCGCTTCCATCCTCACACAGTTATGTCTGTGGACTAAAAATTTCCACAGCATCTGCCCAAAATTAAAAATAAACCACAGCTATTACAAACACCCGGAGCTGCACGTATTCACCTAAAACTCATGCTGCTCCAGACCAAACATCTGATTCCTCGGCCAGAGGTCACAGCTTTGACCCGACTCACATGACCCGACTGCAGAAAAGTCGCCACATGTGGCAAAAATTCAAAGATATATACGTGTATAGTGTGTCCACCAGGAACCAACATAAGGCACAGTAATTTACTTTTCGACCAATAAACTTTTTCTGAGTAATAACTGTGTCTCTAGGAAACCGCTGGAGACGGTACTGCACCTGTTTTTAGTTTTTAGCAGGTTCAGTGAAGCTTCACTGTCTTAGCAGACCAGGAACCAACCAACCCCGTGACGTAGGCAATCGCGTCATTCCAAAATGGTGACTGGCTAGCTAAATAGCTAGGTAGAAATTATGCAAATGAATTTAACATATCTGTGGTTTTAACAACTTTTGAATTTTTTTTTTTTTTTTGCCAAGGTGTTTTTTCTAGTTTCATTTCCCCTTTAACATCTTATCATCTCTTTTCCAGGATGTTCCTAATCCCACGAACAATATGCAAGTTGTTCAATGAGCGTTTTGAATTCTGAAAAAAAAACCAAAAAAAAAAAACCTTTAAACAGCACAGTGATGCTCATGTTTTTACAGGGTTTTGAAAAGGTGACCACATTGTGCTATTCCACTTGAAATAAGAGCATCACCGCTTAAATGCAGTGTAACCAAGTGACACATTTTGGAGTTGGTCCACTAACATTTAATTAGAGATGGGCTCTCTGCGCTCACAATATTTGATTTTGGAATATTAAATTCAAGTAAGAGCCCTGTATGTCTCTATACACCAGTAAAACCAACCCTGGCACTGTCATAACATCCACACAGCTGCAAGATTTGTGTCTACATAAGATCAGTACAGACCGACTTTCTGCTGTTCAACTTATGGGGAAACTAGTTCAAATAAAAAATTAAAATTGAGCCGCACAATATTTTAAAAATATTTATGAATATGACTGCAATTTAGTGACAAATATCCCTTTGATTTTTTACATAAGACATTTTGATATGTCATAGTAGGAAAAGCACAGATGTAAATGACACTGTCCTGGTATTGTTCATGCTGGCTCACTGTCACACTATCATGACTTACTGGGACACTAAAACAGAGCCTTCATTAATGTTATTAGTAACACATGTTTTTTCCTACTATGACAAGTTACAATGTGTGTTGTGTGAAAGGCCAATGGGAAAATGAGATCAAATTCAAATTATTTGAATTTAAGCATTGTTTATTTTATTTTTTTTAACAAAATGAACGGGCTGGAATAAAATACTGATTTTAATCCACGATTATATGGTTTATTATGGTTTTCTTACATTTATTTTGCTTAATATAAATGCGTTATGCCACCAGAATCAGCACTATATCCACATTTTCATGAATAGTAATAAAACATTCTCTCCATCATAACCAAAAACTGACTTTCTTTTCCCGTTTACTTTGACCATATCCCACAGCTTTGAAAAGTTAATTTAATTTGACAGTTATAATTGTAAGAACATGCTTCCTGTGTGAGTGAGTAAATCCCCCTTACCTCAGATTTCTTTTTCTTGCCAGCTTTTTTCTAGAGGTAAAATACAACACAGTGATTGACAGTTTAGGCGCCTAAACAAAACGACCTTTAAAAGTCTTTATCAACAGAGGAAGAGACTTACCTTTCTTTTTGATGGTTCAAGCGCTGCATAAGGATCAGTGTTCTCCGGTCTCTCAAGCTCCTAGAGAGGGAAATATGAAATAATGAATAAATACAGAACCGCACAGTACAGCAGCAGAGTTAAACATCATCTGGTGTGTGTGGTGGGAGGTGAGAGGGTCTTCCTCACCTGGTAAATGACGCCATTTTCTTCCTATTTATTCAGGAGAAATACACAAAAATGAACTGAAATAAGGCTGACGCACACATTCAAGCATGTTCACGTGTCCTCACGCACATATGCACTCATATCAGTTAATAACCAGTCAAGAAACATTTGTTATAAACAGCCAACTGTCAAAAATAAAGATACTGAGGAAAGGGAAACTTACAGACACTGCAGCAGCAGCAGTCACAGGTTGTACATGGGAAAACTACACAGAAACAAAGAAAAAACAATCTCACAGACACTTTTAAAATAAATACATTGAATAATTGACTCATGTCTTCAAATTAAGGCTGAAACTATTAGTCAGCTGACAGGAAATTAATCGAATATTTTGAAAACCTATTATGTCAAATACCACGGATTCCTTGGTTACAGCTTCTCTAACATTACTGCAGCTCAGTTACTTTTTCCTGTTTTATATCATTGTAAATTAAATAAATCTGGGTTTTTTGACCCCAGAGAAAATAATCCGAAGGCCCTCTTTTTGATTTTATTCATTTATTTTTTACTATTTTATGACTTTTCATGTGCAAACAACCAAATATAACAGTTAATGATTACTAGTTGCAGCCCTACATTTCATTCTTTATCTGATCAACAGCAAAAAGACTCTAAGGTATTTTGATATTGTAGAAACAAGTTCACATATGAGAAGCTCTAACACAAATGTTATTTTCATTTGTTGAATAACCTAAATGATAACTTTAGAGCTGCAGTGATTAGAAGAGCAATTACAAGGCAATTATGTTTATATTTTATGTCTATGATATATGATAATATTTTGAATCAATTAATTTTTATTATTATTATTTTTTTATTATACTTTCGGGCTTTTTAGGCTTTTATTTTTCTAGGAACAGTGAGAGAGAGACAGGAAAGTTGGGGAGAGAGAGGGGGAATGACATGCAGCAAAGGACCGCGGGTCGGATTCGAACCCTGAGCTGCTGCAGTTAGGACTAAGCCTTAAAGGTATGTGCGCTAATAGGTGAGCCACCAAGGCGCCCCCAGAATCAATTGATCATCTGAATTTAAATTTGAACCAAACATCTGATGCCTTTCTTCGTCATACATTTAGTAAATTGAATATGTGTGTGTTTTGATACTGTCGGCCACATAAGACATGAAATTTCAAGATGCCCACTTCATCTGTGGGAAATTATAGAGAACATTTTCAACCATTTATTGATTAATCAAGAAAATAATTGCATAGCCTGATAATGAAAATAGTTAGTGTCAGCCATTAACTCAGTTATTAAAACTGTTCTCAAATAAGTATCTATCAGTTATTAAAACAATGAGTCAGTTAATAATCTTTATCTGGGGTCTGATCACCCTGACGCCTTTTTTACCTGTGCAATAACTCACCCTCTCTCTGAAGAATAACGCTGTGGCAACAAGGCAGTAAACAATCAGGATCCCATCCAAGAAATAGCAGATAACCGGTTCAGCAAAAAACCCCTCTACAGAACAAATAAAAGAGAGAAATATTCAACTGCAGGCAGATGTCAGAGGTAACTGCATGCATTATACTATTATAATATAATACATATATAATATAATACATTCAAGGTAAAGTGATTCTCTTTTGTCAAAATGTACTTTTCCTTAACCTCATACATTTCATAGAGAAATGTTTGTTTTAGTCCACCACCATTACCTGACAGATGTATATACCAGTTGCTTCAGCTTGCAGATTCAGATTTAAAAAGATAATACGAGACTTTATTCATCCCCAGAAGGGAAATTCATGTTACCACAGCACAAGAGTGGTGAACAGAAGATGACCTAAACTTCTAAAAAAAAAAAAGTTTCATTTCTAAATGAATAAATAAAAAAATAAAAAATAAACAGGATTGTTAACAAAAGCTGTTAATGTTACATATGCATTACAATGCTTTGAACTACACTATATCCTAGAATTGTGCAAATATCTGTGTGAATATAAATGTGCACAATACCAGGGACCCTGAAACTGAAACAGCTTAACTGAATTCAACCATCATTAATATTCATTATTTAATATAATGTATAAAATGTATAAACTCTGCTAGTTGAGTGTTATTCCATAATTGATTCCTCCAATTCTCTCTCTTTTTTAAAGTGATTTTCTGGAGATGCAAATGCATCTGAAATATAAGTATTTTCTAACAGGGGATTATTCTTAACTCTAGTGTAGCAACCTGCTTTATTGTTACAGACACTGACGTCTATGACATTTTTAAACAAGTTGATTTAAATTAAAAAAACAAACCCTAAAAACAATAATGTCCTCAATGCAATACTTGATTTAAAAATATTTTAAGAAAATAAGATTTTTAGAATTAAATGATATAACATATACTGTATATATCATAATAAAACCCATTCAAGTTTTTTGAAGAGATATTTTTCTGCATACTTTTACTAGAAAGATTTTAAATGCAGGATTCCACCTGGACTGAAGTATTTTAATATAAGTATTAGTAACAAGTATTGTATGCTTTTAACTAAATGCACTGGGAAAATATCTTGTATCTTCACTGTTCTCAAAGTTTTGGGAAATTTCATTATTGATGTTTTACCTTATTTCTTTACAATAAATGTTTAAGTTTTGAATTTGCATTTTGATTGCATTTTCCAATCAAGTTCAATTACATAAAATAATAATTAAAAATATAAAGAATCTAATATTACATTATATTAAACTATATCAATGATTTGTGCAGATATATGTGTAAAAATGTAGGAGCAGGTCTCTAAGGTGGATGTACTGTTTATAAGATAAATATGGGAATAAATGTATAAGTCTGAATAATAGATACAGTATACTAAAAGTATATGAATATATATGCACCGTTATAGTATTTAAAAATGCAATACATATACTCACACAATATAATATTCATATTCAGTATGTATAATATTTCTAACACAATATAATGTAGTTGTAAGCAGACATAAGTGTTTATTAATGTATTCTTAATAACTATAACTCCTCCTCCTGAATGGAGATGCGCGTGCTTGTGCGTGTGCGTGTGCGTGTGTGTGTGTGTGTGTGTGTGTGACATGGCACTCATTTATTCATTTAGCACCATTGGATGGAAAATAGCAACATAGTGAGGCCCATGAGAGAATTGAGTAAGACCTCTGAAACAGGAAGCACGATATCTGCAGCTCAGTACATGATGTGTCTTCCTGTCAGTGCAATGGGCTGCTCTGAGGTTTTGGTGAGGCTCATTTATCTCACTGTGTGGCCGGAAAAAAAAAAACAAACTATGTTGTGAGAATGCAGCTGGTGGTTGCTGAGGCTAAATGTTGCTCTTAAAAACTTGATCTTTGCTTCAGCATGTAGCATTTCTTCTGATCTTGGTGGATTTAGAAAAGTGTGTACATACTGTTACTGAATTACTAAGAGGGTATAAAATGAACCGTCTTACTGGTCAAACCGGTTGCCATAGCAGCTGTTGAGCTAACCAGTTTTGTTCCGTCTTGTTTTTTCTTTCTTTCCTAGTTAACTTGGTTTTATGGGTTAGAGCATCGTTTGGCTGTAAAGCTTGCCTTTATGTGTCAAGGGAATAGTTTCTCGTTTTGGGAAACGGTTCTCTTATAAAGAATCAGACAAGCAGATTGCTCACAAATGCTCACATCCGTGCATGAAGCTACAACCAGCCGCCAGTTAGCCTAGCTTAGCACTAAGATGAGGGGGCTCTGTTTTTTTTATGGATTAAACAGATGAGATATAATGTGTTTGTTAGTGAGCTTAACAAGTGCTGGTTGTGGATTTTGTTTCACGTGCACAGATTCTCCGTCTTTAAAGCTAAGCTAAGCTAACCAATTGCTGGCTGTAGCTTCATATGTGTGTGACATGTAGTATCAATCTTCTCATCTCACCCTTGAAGTGGGTGTATTTCCCAAAATGCAAAACTATTCTTTGAACCTCTACACGCATGCTACGCAGCCAAACATCTTTACGCTTTTAATTTATTTTAAATTCTCCTGAAGTTTCCTAAGTTTCCAAAAATATCGGGCTGAATTTGGAGTAAATGTGCATAAAATTATGCAAAAACATAATTTTCATTTGATGAAACGGTGCAGCCATGAAAAAGCATTTGTATATTTCACGCATCCTATAGCTAAAATTAAGACGTTGTTTACTTGTTTGCATTGAATCATCAGTTAACACTCCCTTCAGTGTTACAGCTCACACTGCACATGTTTCCAAATCAATAGTTAGGGACTATCTCTATGTCAGTCACATGGACATAACGTTTATAACTATATATAATGTAATATGTCCATGACATCTACTGACAGTGTTTTCCTGCTGTGACAGTTTTGATGTTTTACTATCTTACATCACAATGTACTGCAGAAAACGAACTGCGGAGATTCACCTTTAGTGTTTTCAGATGCAGCGCAGTGTCTGGAGGGAAATTATTTATTTATGCATGCTTTCTTGTAATCCCTTCATCATGATGAATCTGAGTGAAATACATGACAGGACCTGAAAAGTGGTTTTCATTACTTTGAAAATACTTTTTCCACCACAGTCTCACTAACTACGACATAAAAGAGAAAGTCTGGGAGACATCAAATGAATGAACGAAAACTTTCTCACAACTTCTCGAGTCAAAACCAAAGAAAAGCAAGGAAATACATACATTTATACTGTGTTGACGACGCTTTGAATTATAGTCACATATTTTTTAGAAATAGAAATATAAATAGAAATAAAATAACCAAATTGCCTCTTCAGTGTGTAAAATTTGAGAGCAATAAACATTATGTGTATTATGTTTTGATTTAATTTTTGTGCCATCAATGGACAGCGAGCTTACTCATAATTCTCTATCAGTTCGTTTCCTGTGTTCCGTATATACACAACTATTTTTATATCGTTGAGTGGAAAATTGAAATGCTCTCTAATGTGTAATAATTTCCTGACCTTGAAACAGAACCACAAATAACTCTACTTTTTCCATATGATAATGTGTGCAGGAAATCTCATCTTATTTTGTTTTTGACTCTCATGTTCCTTTGCAATACAGAAATCAGAGGTGATCACAGATGTTTTCGTCTCTAAATATATTATTTCATCAAAAAGTGAGTGAACAAGTGATTTAAAGTCATTAAAAGGGTTGAATGCAGCAAATTCTCTTGACTGTCAGTTATTCAACCAGTGAAGGCCTGTGCTATGGAAAATGCCAAAGATTTCAGGGCGTAAATATGAAACACCAAAACACACAAAACATTAGAGTTTCACAAAATTAACTCAGAATCAGTCTCTTTACATTTGTTAACATAATTTTCAATTATGAAAATATGGATTTGTCTCACTTACCAATACAAGAAACAGGCACCACAAGCACGAACAGCATTAACACACCTGTCCTCAGCTTGTCCATGTCTCTATCTCTCTGTCTATGTGTGCAACTAGGTTTTCTTATTCTTTCTTTCTGTCCTTCTCTCTTGGCTGTTTTGTAGTTGCCTCAGTCAAACTCTCCCCTCACTCTGATCAGAGGAAGTGGCTGAACTGACTCTCTACCAGTGGACTACGACTTGGTTGTGTGAACTTCAAAGCGTCGTGCAGCCTTCACCACCCACAGAAAGTCTCACTGACTGTGTCGTGTTCAGCTGCTTTCCTCAAAACCTGACAAAATCTGTACGGGCTTATTTTAGCACCATGGATGAGATCCTAGCATTCAGTCTATAATCAATTAATATATGGCTCATAGCACATTATAACACAAAGGAATATAAGTAATCTATATTTAGGTGCATTTTCTTCCACTGAATTTAGGTGAAATTTCTTCCTCGATACCTTCGTCACTGACATATATGACATAAAGATGTGGCAAACAGACTAAACCACATGTTTTGACAGAGAGATAAAAAAACTGATAGTACAGGCTAGAGGGCATAAAATGTGCTTGATGGTTAACAGTTGATGAGAGAAATGTGAATTCTTCATCAAAAGGCTAAATAAAGATTGGTTTGACATTTTTAGCTGGCAACAGCCTTTTTAAGTAGGTAACTGCATGTTCAAAAGGGCAAAAGATAGGTTGGCCTCGTGATGCTTCAGCGTGTGCCTGTGTAAAGGAAGGGGTTACACACATGAGACCTCTGCATCTTTCCAGAGTGTTTTGTCTGGCTCTAGTTGCACAATCACACTGGTCTGCGACACTAGAGGAAACTATTGAACTACCAGGCAGATAACTGAGGCCAGGTTAAGTTGCACAAAGAGGAGACTTCGTTTTGACACTGGTGTGAAAAATGTTTCAGGACTTCTGAGGCCTGACCTTATGGACCTTCAATTAGACCCCGACATCCAAGCATCTGGACCCCACATGCAACTAACAGATAGATACAATTTTTAATTGACATAAATAATCCTGTATCTGGTATGTAAAATAATTATCTTCGAAGAAAATATAGCTGTTAGATTAATGTAGTGGATTAAAAACTCTAATATCTGTATCTGAAATGGAGTGGGGTGCACTGTGACATAGCTGGAAGTAAAGTACCTCAAAATTGTACTTTAATACAATACTTGAGTAAATGTGACTTAGTGACTTTCCACAATCCAAAAACACTCTCACTTATGCTTGGGAAGGATGTAAATTAAGTGCAAATTATACTTTCCGCATCCATATGGCTCCAGCTGGTGGATGGATGATGTGACATCAATTTTGTCATTTGCACATGTGTGCTAGGGCCCCTAGGGTCCCTCTGTGCACAGCCCAAAATATATTTATCCATAAATGTGGACCCTATGCATCACAAATGTGTGTTAACATTTCAGTGTATGCAGACACCCAATTTAGTGAAAGTCCACATCTGTTTTGGATTATAGCCCTGCTCTCAAGGCACAAGGGAGGCCTCACGCCTGGTTTTCCAAAGGCCCCCAAATAACTAAGTCCACTCCTGGAAGATGCCCACTTGATTCGACCAACTCAGACTGTTGAGGCCTTGCATTATCCTCAGCTGAACTTTTGCACTTATTTTTGCACAAAACAAGGACTGTGGACTTTGTTCCCTATGTCTTACAATGTAATCAGGTCTCCTCACAGCCAGTATGGACAGCGTATGATTACACCAACCAGCAACTTTAAACATACATAAGAGCAATAGTGGAAGAATAACTCAGACCCTTTACTAAAGTGAAAATACCAGTATCACAATGTAAAAATACTGTTTAATTTAAAGTACTTAATTAAGATTAAGTACAGATATACCATCAGCAACACTGTATTTAACGCATCAGCTGTAAAAATAATCCTTGAAAATTGTCCCCTGTGACTGCCACACAGTCATATATGACATAAGCAGACAGTTATTATTATTAGTGGGTGAAAGTAAATAAATACATTTACTCAAGTACAATACTTAAGCACAGTTTTAAATGTGAAATGTACTATTCACTCTACTACATTTAATTGATAAATTCAGTTACTTTGCAGAGTCAACGTAGAATACAATCAGCAACTAATATAATGTGTATATTGTAAGAGAGTCACTTATACTCAGGTAGAGAATCTGAGTATTTTCTGATTGCTTCTCATATTCTTTCTCATGTAAAATCTAAAAAGTAAGTAATACCTTCTGCTGTTAAAATGCAGTGGAGAAAAACAGTCCAATGTTTCCCACTGAACTGTGGTGCAGTAGAGGTATGAAGCAGCATAAAAGGGAAATACAAATACTTGTACTATTGTTTTGTACTGTATACTGCATTGTATGGTATATTACATCATGATATTTATCCTTAAACCCTTGTATGAAATGAAATAAACAGGCTGCTGTTAATCACGTGATTTTCTAGGTGTTTCTTAAGCCGTCTGTCACATGACCCTGATGTCAGTCTTTGCACTGGTGGCGCTGATTAAGTCTCAAGTCCGAGCAAAATTGACTCCACAGCTAGCTTATATGTGTAGGAAAAGCTGAACCGTGTACACAGAAACGCACCCGGGCTTTTGCCACCGAGGACAGCGCTTTGTCATCTCGGCAAATACGTGTCTTTTGTTTTCTGTCGCCGTTGTTTTGACGCTAACGTTAGCCTAGCCAGCTAGCACAGCAGCTCCTCGCCCAGCGAACCGTCTGCTGTTGTGCTGCCGTGATTTCGTCCCGACCAGCGGGGAAGTAGCCGGAGAGAGCCCGGAGAAACATGACGCAGATCGGCGGTGTCCAGTCGTTGAGCCTGGGAGTAACGTTACAGCTGATTTTAGGTGAGTATTGGTTATCTACGGTGATAAAGCCCGAAGGTCACAGATGACCTGGCTAGTCTCAAGACAGCGTTTAAACCGACTCAGCTAATGTAACTTTACACTGTGGCAGCCACCACTGTTGGGTAACATGTGGCACAATCACTGTCTTTACTTGTGTGGATTTGATGATGCTGAGCTCAGTCACTCATGAACAGCGATGATTAAGCTCCCTTTATGCAGGTTTCACACATCTGAAACTGTGCATTAAACCCTCTGTATTAAACCGGTCCAGATTTGACACGTCCAGGTACAATGGTTTCTGATCCAGAGCTGGTCTGCTGTGGTCTAGATTAGGAAAAGGGCAGGGAAACTGTGCCTTTTTGCGTTTTCACAATTAAGATGGTTTATACGAAACTGAAACTGTGGACAGGGTTTAAACTCTCTAAGTCAGATTTTGTAAGTCTACCCACAGTGGTTTCCAATCTACCATTTTTGTGTTGTCATAAATAAAAAGGGCTCTCAAATCTGAAACTGTGTAAAAAGGGTTCACAAATCTGAAACCCTAGCCCTATCTCAAGCTAAGTGAAGTGTTTCTCGATCTAGACCTGGTTTGTGTCAAGCTTTGTCAAGCTTGGGGGTGGTTTTACAAGATGAGCAATTTAAAGTAAACATGTTAACTAGGGTATTAGGACAGGAAAGCGAGTAATCGCTAAAATAATCGACTCATTATTTTCCAGTCAAAATAACTGTTCAGCCCTACACTTCTTATTCCACTACATTTATCTGACAGCTTACTAGTATAGCCTGACTGATACTTGAGTATTGACAGAGGGCATCTTTCTGCCTTATTAATACTTTTTCTGTTGATAGATTGAATAACATTTACGTAGCACCTGACTCATGACTGAATACCTTTTGTAGCTGCTGCCCTGCACCAGGGTTTTGCTACTGTTGCCCCACCCACAACTGCCCCAACCAGTGCTCCGCCGCACAAAGACCCCGGCAGACCTGAAAGAGGAAACTATGTGGTCACCAACAGCACTGGTACTGCCTGTTTGCTGGCATCCATGGGCCTCCAGCTCAACATCACCTACAGCTCTTTGTCCCAGAATAAGGTACACTCAACCATTGTCCGAATCCTTTGGGAGCTACAAATAAAGCCACATTCACAGGTTTTAAAGGCTAAATGTTGCATTGTTTATGTACAGACTGTGCAGGATGTTGTGAACCTTCAGCCCAATATGACGAAGAGCTCTGGATCATGTGACTCAGACAGCGCCTCCCTGCGGCTCACAACGGATGCAGAGAAAACCAACCTTACCTTATTCTTCACCCTGGTAGGTTACTGCATCTGTGTTCACTGCTTTGTACATCACCACGCTGTTATTTTCATCTCATACTTCCTGAAACAGCCACTAGATGGCAGCTAGAGCTTGTGGAAAACTGTCTTGACTGCAGTCACTGACTTATCTCTCCAGAA
Source organism: Trachinotus anak (assembly GCF_046630095.1). Classification (NCBI taxonomy): domain Eukaryota; kingdom Metazoa; phylum Chordata; class Actinopteri; order Carangiformes; family Carangidae; genus Trachinotus; species Trachinotus anak. The sequence continues at coordinate 12,343,446 of NW_027273852.1, forward strand.
TACTACCTCCAGTAAGTACCACTTGAGTGAAGTGATTCTGTCAGCAGCCTGGCCAGACATGAAGGGTGAGTGCACTTTACCTTCCAGTGTTCATGCAATCTACCATGTATCAGATTAATAAGCATGTGTCCAATCTATTCTTTGACCTTAATATGGTGTTAATTTGTTTGTAATGTAATTGGGGAAGTGAATGAATGAAAGTTAGCACTGCAGCTGTGACTTGAACTAATAGAATTTTACAGAATTTTAAACGTGCAGGTAAACGTATACGTACAGGTCTGTTATTTCATAATAATTTCTTGAAAATTTCCTAGAAGGATTTACTTTAGTTAATTCATTTGGTTGTGTTGCGTTTATTGTTGACGTCCAGATTAATTTACACAAGAGAAACTCCTCCATTTTAGACACAAAGGTTCCTATAAAACTGGGGAGTCGTTATTCCATGTTGCACTTTTCTATTCCACTAGGCCATGGGGATGCATTGTGTATGCTGTTTGTATTTTCTTACATATTTCACATTCATAATGCAATTTAATAATTCTTGTTGCAGATGAGGCACACTCAAATCTAACACACCACAAAAGGATGAAATGGATATGATTGTTTGATTGTAAACGATGCCCACAGGGGATTCACAAAGACAATTAAATGTTTTTCCTCCATTTGTTACTTTCTACCGACTTAAGTCACAAATTAACTGAAAAACCCGTTGATCTGTAACTCTGGTGCTCTGACTCCTCTCTCCATCAGCAGTCTCTACGTCTTGCAGCAGTTGGCCCGTACTGTCTTTCAGACTTTTTCACAATTTTAGGCATCTTGATCAACTATGCCTTTCAACAGCTCAGTAGCTAGAGTACCTTAGTACTACTCAACTGTAGCATTGCTGCAGTTCACATCGGAAGTGGCACTTTTGAAATAGTTTCTATTCTGTTATTGCTGACATATTGCAACAATTTCCCAGTTTGGGATCATTAAAATACTTTGATTGATTGATATTGCTTAACATTTGCTTGGCTACCTCAGGCTCTCCCATCTTTTCACTCCCCGTTCTGTCCTCTGCCATAGACGCCGTCTCAGCCCACAACAGCAGTCTGGACTACCTGCGGGGCACCCTGGGGTACTCGTACATGTGCCGAGAGGAGCAAACCCTGAAGGTGACCCAGAATTTGTCCATCAACACCTTCCAGGTGCAGGTGCAGCCCTTTGGAGTGACCGGAAATCAGTTTGGAGCAGGTAAACACTTGACTTTGTTAAGGTCAAATGTGAGAAAATGAATCTAGTGCTTTATTTACTTCTTCACTTGTCACACTCTCTTAGCTGAGGAATGCCAGTTGGATGAAGATGACATGTTGATCCCCATCATAGTTGGAGCAGCTTTAGCGGGTCTTGTCCTGATTGTGCTCTTGGCCTACCTCATTGGCAGGAAGAGGAGCCACGCTGGCTACCAAACCATCTGAGGTGGCTCTTCACTCTCATGTCCCCCCCGGGGCCAGAGCGCGACACCCATGATATTAACCACTGTTTTACGAGACTTAACACTCTACCTTGTGCCCCTCTATCCCTCCATCCTTCATCTGTCTCTGTGCTGTTCTTTACCCTTACTATAACACTAGTCATTATCACTTTGTGAGGTTGATCTGCGCTTTCTGAACTGACCCACTCTTTCATTGTTTGAAGATTATGGCGAAAGGAGGAAAAACTCTTTACAGGTACCATATAAAACAGGGGATGTTGATCAGAGGGTCCATGAGAGTCCTCAACTTGTATTGTACTATTTATGATTTCTGTGAAAGGAATTTTGAGGGATTGTGGGGTTTGAGGGAATTGCTACTGTAGCTTTTCTTATCTGTTCTTGGGGGACCATTTTTAGTGGTCTTGTCCTAAATAAGGTTTGTTATTATAAAGGGAATATTTCTGGCTGTTTAACTTAATCTACTTGAGACAGTAAAGATCTGACATTTTTATTGCAACTCTACATTTAGACTGAGACTGAGACGGAGACTGCTTAGTTTTTGCTTTACATGTAGGAATTCATTTTGTCCGGATTGGTGATGAGATGCCAGTCTTTCCTTGTTAGAAGAACTTAACACATTTCGTATAGAGACTGTAGATGCAGCTGTCAGCTTTGTAAGATTGGGGGCATTTTTAGCTTTTTTTTTTTTTTTTTTTTTTCCCCACATAAAGTTCAGCGTTATGGGAAATATGGTCATTTGCTTTCTTGCCAATAATTAGATGGGAAGATCATTATCACTTTTATGTCGGGTAAATATCATGTTACAGCAAGAAGATGGTTAGCTTGGTTTAGTAGAAAGAGTTACAAAGACTGTACAAAAACTGAGGAGTAAAATAGACAAGTTGTGGTTGTCAATTCAAATGAGACTACTTTGTGGCTTGGAGCTGCAACTTCTGGTGGAAACTCCAAGAAGTGAACATAATCATAATCCACTGCAAAACCTCAACTTAACAGCTTTACTTGTTGGTTTTTGTGCAGATCACACAAGATATAACATTGTTATTGTGAGCTTTACAGAATAGGCGGATTTTGTTACATTTGGACAGAGCCAGTTTGCTTTCTCTCCCTGCTTTCAGTTTTCATGCTAAGCTAAACTAACCATCTTTTGGCTGCAGCTTCATATTCACTGTACAGACATAAATGGCATGGATCGTCTCATTTAACTCTTAGGTCAAAATCAAATAAGTGTATGTCCCAAAGTGATAATATACTGTATTTTGGATTCTGCTGTTACAAGGATTTGCTTAAACAATCTATTAGAAGTACTGTTGGCATATTGCATGAAGAAGCTCAGGACACACACCACTGTAAGAACCTAAAAATGTCGCTTTGGTAAAGTCTACTGGGTGGTTTTGTTTGTTTGTTTGTTTGTTTGTTTGTTTGTTTGTTTTTTTCCTGAATTTGGGCCCACTTGGGATTTTGGATGCTGAAGGGAAAGAAGTTGCACTAAAGTCCTGAGAAACAGCCCCATGTAATGATTTAAAATGGCCAAAATGCTCTGGTCTGGCTCATCAGTGCCTTCCCAGCTGTAACATGGATGGGATTTAAGTAAAGCCAATATTCACAGAGGTACTTGCTCACTCACTGACACTGTGTGCTGCCATGTATGGGACAATTTCATTGTGTCTCACTTAGCCTACATGTACTGTTATTACCATTAATATGCATTGATGTAATAGGAGAAAGTACAGTTATTTATGTTTTTTATGTTTGTCTTTTCTCCCAGATCTAAAGATCCATGTAGTGATTTAATAAGGTTTTAATGGTTTTGTTTGAACTGTTTTCTAAAGGAGAGGTCAATAAAAGAGAACGAACAAGGCTGTTTGACTTTTTGTTTTGCCTTTATACAGTTAATCAGCTGTCAAACCTGTTTCTGGTTTGCCTACCATAGGGTATCTGCCTTTAAGTGTTGGGTGGGTTTGACAAACATGATGGTTGACTGTTACAATATTCCTATAGGGCTTTTGCCTGAAGCATGTTCCCTAAATTATCAGAAAAAAAAAAACAGGAAAAGGTCTGTTTACATCAGTTCATATTTCTGATTTGCACTGGTGGGGCTAGAGGTGTTTCCTCCTGCTGCCCTCCACCAAAGTCACTCAGGTAGTTGGCTTGTTAGTGTCATGGATGGATGACAGACTCACTTACTGGGTACAGGCCTGGGGCACTTGAACCAGAGCCTCTGTACGTGTTTGCTATTGATAATATACTAAAAACAGACACAAAACACTGATGTGGCCATGTTGTTTGAAGTGGTTCTGTGTCTTAGGTATGAGGGTGGGGGTCCTTTTACATGTTTGTGTCCAGGGGCCCATTGTATTATAATCTGCCCATGGCTGTAGGTTGGTTAGAGTTACAAATAACAGCTATTTCTTTAAATTTGAGTCTGAGTCTTTTAGGTTTTAGAGAGCAAAGGAATTAAAGTACCTGAACAGATCTTAACAAGCCCTTTGTATTTTAAACCAACATCTTAATTTTCTGTGACTGAGACATTATTTACACATTTCAGTGGGTTTTTATGCTCATCAATAGAATTTACACTCTCACAACTGTTATTCTCCACAGTAACAAAGCAAACATCAGATTTAAATACTTTACACAAAGCGTCAGGCATGATAATCTTGAAATATCTATAGCAGCAAAAATATTCAGAGGCCATCAGTAAAAGACAAGGTTCAAAAATCCGTTGAGAAGCTTCAGCACATCCTTCATATACCCAGTCTAGATTAGAAGTTAATATATCTAAAGCCACCATTTAGTAATGGTATAAAGTTCCTAATAGCAAATGGGGAAGACTGGTGGGTCCTAAACTCTTATGGCTTCCTAGATTCTTCCTCCAGGATTTGTTGACTGCATTTCTCTCTCAGTTTATCAATAGTTGCCATAGAGAGACTCCCAGGCACTGTGAAGATTTTCTGTAGAAAGATCATTTGAGAGAAAAATGGATAAAGGTTGAAGATGATTCTTTTACAGAAGTAAGGACATACAAACTGTGTTTACGTGGCGCCTTTAATTTCCCCAAATAACTCACACAATCACTAGGACTTCATATAAACAACTGGAATAAACTAACATTTGTCATTAGCTTTTCTGAGCAGTATTTTTGGAATATATATTTTCCTCTGCACAAAGGTCATCTTTTGTTTTTGTTATTTAGGAGTAGTTAGTCAATTTATTGATTAGTCCATCAACAGAAAATAATCTGCAACAGGTTGCGTTTATCGTTTAACCACTGAATTTATTTTTCAAGAACAAATACCAGAAACTTGTTGATTCCAGCCTCTCAATTGTGAAAATTCCTTGGTGTTCTTTGTCTGATGTGATAGTAAATTGAATATCTTTGGATTCATAACAATTATGTGGACAACAGACATTTTGAAGACATTTTGGGATTCAGAAACTTGTGACAGTATCTTCTGACATTTATGCACAAAATGATCAATCATCAAATATTCACCAGACTAGTCAATCATAAAATAAGTTATTAGCTGCGGCCCTATAGAACTTCATGTGGGCCAGTTTTTTTGCAAAGTTGGTCAGTAGTGGAAAGCTGAAGTTGTTCTTAAATGTTGAGCAAGCAAACAAAGAAATCCATCATTTCAAGGGGAATAGTTAGTTGGATAGATTTTGTTTGAAAGGAAAGACATTGGTCCAATTTAACAACAACCTCATAAGCTTCTCTGACTTTCTTTGGTCATCTCACCTGCATAAAGGTGTGGCAATCCATAGTGAAAGCTCCACAGGTGATCTGCTTGTAGCACTCGCACACATCAGGCAAAGAGCGAGCTCTTAAGATCTCCGGCTGATGGTGAATGATGAGCGTCAGAGCAACACGGAAAAGAACCTTGGAGCCTTCGTAGAAAAGACAATCCCAGATCCGCAGAACTGTCTGCAAGAACAAGAAACAAGGAGGATGCATATAAACTGATGTGCTTGAACATCACTTTGAAATCCTCATTTGTCTTTACCATTAAACCCCACTTTTCCTCACCTCAATTGGGAGTATGTCAATGTAGAGGCAGATAAACCAGCGTGACACAACCAGGGTCCATATGCCAGGATACTGAGCCATGAGTTGTCCTACTGCAGGGGCTTTAGCCTTCACCAGCTCTCCAAGAACCTCCTGGTCAGTCTTCAGCCCCAACATGGCCTGGCTGAAGTAGTCTACAATACACCATGTTTAGATGAGCTCACATTATTTGCAGCAGTGACACTTGTTGGTCGGCTATTCAAACACATCTCTTCGATCAGATCTAGATGTTTCAGATCTTAAATCTATGCAAGAACGTTTCACCTGGAGTGCCACAAGGCTCAAACCTGGGTCCACTAGTATTCAGCCATTAATATTACAACTAGTGACCATCATGGCCAAGCACTATTAATGATCATTATTATACTATACAGTCATTATTAGAAATATTTTACTGCCTTAATTGCCTAACATAGACAGTTGTTGGTACATATATCTGGATATTTTCACTGATATTACTTGAAATAAAGAAGACAATATGCAGACCTTTGTTGCAGGGAGGGTTAACTGCTGTGCTGTATTGCTCTCAGGTCTGTCCCACAAAGATAAAGTTGTTGAAAATGTAATACTTATTTGCACCTGTTCTGTACACAGCTCCGTACTTCTCCCAAATAATTTCAAGCAATCCAGTTAATGTCAGAATAGATTATAAGAGCTATAAAGCTAAAATGTACCTATACTGAACCTGTTTTCACACACTTTATGCTGCTATATTATGTCCTACGAAGAGTACACAGTGAGACTTTATTGCGTATTATTAGAGACTGCTACATTAACTGACTATATTAAGGATTTTTAGTTCTTCTTTGCTTTTAAATATCCAGTTGTTTGTTTTAATGCTTTATTTCCCTGTTTCTTTGACTTTTTTTTCCTCTGGTACACATTCAATTAAACTAAAGCACCAGACCCTTTACATCCTTGGTTCACCCACACAGGTGTTCTCACTTATGTTGCTCGATTAAAGCTTTTCTCAGGACTTTATTGGTGCGTGCAGGCTGAGCTCGACTTGGCATTGGCAGCTGTGAGGGTGGGACAACTCACACCTTTACCATTTGTATAGATACAGTACACTGACCATGCCCACCTTCAACCTGAGCAGACCTTTGTGTCAGTGAAAACACCTGTGGAGGCGTGCAGAGACGTTAACTGTGTGTGTGAGGATTTAAAAAAAAAAACACTCAACCTGGGAGTATTCTGCCCAATAATGCATCCATGAGCCAGAAGGATTTCTCTTCATCATTGGTGATGATGATGAGGTAGCCTGCAATGAAGTTCATGCCCTGGAATAAACACAGACACACATAATGGAGCTGTGTGTAAGCCTGTAGGTCACTGATTTTACAGACAAAAAACACACATTCAGCAAATGGATTTGTTTTTAGAGAATTTATGTTGGTGATCACAACAGTACGAACATGTGTCCAGGTTGTCAAATGATGTGTTGTGACACTGTGATGACATACTCGAATGACAGTTACTTGTTTGTATACCTGTCAGTTATATCAGTAACCACAATTACATTTGAAGGATATGCTACACATGAGTTTGAGTGAATAAGGAAGTAACCAGTACTGTTCATTAGGTAAACAGTCGTTATTTTATGAGACAGGAGAGTCAACTTGTCTGTGACAGTGTTTGTCTTACCTGACAGTACCCTACTGCCTTATTATGGTATCCATAGGCCAGCAGCACATTGAACAGAGCCCTCTGCAGACTTGGCTCAGCTTTGCTCTGGAAGAGGACGTTGTCAGGAAAAGTCCTGTGCATATCTGCCAAAGAAAGAGAATTTCACTAGATTCATTATATTTACTAATTTAGTTTGACTAAAGTATTAATAGAAGTTGAGTTATGCATGTTTTTTTGATGAGAGGAGAAAATGGATAATAGGAAGGGTGGAAAGACGGTTTTGTCTTACCTGTATGAATGGTTTCCTTCAGCTTGGTGTCATGCTCCATGGCCAGCAGGGACTGGTAATAACCTGGGTTACTCTCCAGTCGTTCCTGGGCACCACTTGCTGCCATCCAGATCTGGGCACGGTGCTCATTAGGCACACCTTTACGCACATACCGCTTCACTTCCAAAACAGATTTTATTATAACACCGCACAACCACAAAGAACCAGAAGGCACCAGAACAAAACAGCGATGTGTGTGTTTGAATGTGTGTGTCTTTTACCTGTTAAATTCTTCTCTATATGAGGTTTCTCTTGAAGGAGCTTGGACCATCTGATGGATCTTCTGTTGAGGACAGCTACGTACTCATTCATCATCTCCTTGTAGGATTCAAAATCATGATGCCTCTTGAAGCCATAGGGGTCAATCCTGCTGGGGCAAATCCATACAGTCCAGTACCGCACACAAATGAATGCACAAAGCTGATAAATACTGTGAAGAAAGAACTGACAGCAGGGTCACTTTCCTTCCCACCCTTCATTCTCTTTTCTATCCCCTGATGACAGACACTACAACAACCTCCACTGGGTAGGGTTTCTGTAACGGGGAGATCAAATGCCCTTGCTGGATGATAGGTGAGTTTTAAATTACTTTCAAGTGGGTTTAGGAGCAAGGAGCAAAATTCAAGCTCAAAAATAACCAAGAAAAGTTCACGTTTTTTCCACAAAATGACACTAAGCTTTGATATTTCTGATAAGTCTTGTAGCAACTTTACAAGTTTGTTAAGTAAAAAAAAACAAAGTAAAAATACAGTGAGTTGATACGGAAATAAAGTGATGTAAACAACTGGTAGCCAAGAAGGAAGCAACAGAAATATATGAGCACCTATTAACCATCTAAAAACTGAAAAAGAAAAAACGTCACATCACATGATTCTTACCTTTCACTGTCATTATTACATGTTAGAGGCTGAGCAGCATTTCCTTTCATTTTGCTCTCCATTGTTTGTCTCGTTTTGCAGGAACAATAATCCACCAAGATTACAAACAAGCAGCACCATGGAGGTTATTTCATTTCTATTACTTGGAAAAGCAGTGGCTGCTGTCAAGGTACATAACAAAGCGATCTGAGTTTGAAATGTCTCACCTTACAGCGCTCACTAAGAGGAGGGGCCAGTTTAACAAACACCCTGGTGCGTGCTTTGTTTGCATGCAAAACAATTGGAGGAAGAGAAACAGCAATGTTTGCTCTTATGTCCTCTTGCGTATCACAGTCTATCATGATGAATAGTGGCAGTACTGGTAGCAGTAGCAATAGAGGTGCTAAGAATGGTATTATTTGTATCAACAGCAGTAATTTCACCATTTTATCAAAATAAATGTTTCTATTTCTACTGAAGAATATTATTTCCTAGCCAACTATTCAATGTATATTTTCTTTAAATTTCATATGATATGATCCAAGAAGGATCCATGGTACCAGAAATATTATTATCATCTTGAAGGACTAAAGACTTTTCTTATTTTTCTTATTTAATTATTTAATGCATTTATTATCAATATTTTTACTTATAACTACTTATATATGAAAGGTGTCACTCATAGTCATGACCCCACAGGGAATGATCCCCAAACTGTCATCAGTGTTGTTTTTGGTCACAGCAAGCAGCTGCTTTCAGCTAAACGCTCTGATAGACCCACTGTTCCCTCCTCACCCAGCTCCGAACAGCACACAGACACAGCTGACAACTAGCTGGTGAATACAGTGGAGGATTTTGCATTTAAGGAACCAGATATTTCCCTCAGGGGCTGATGAAGGAATTGATTAAACCACAGCTGTAAAAGTGAATGTTGGACTTAAACTTCATCAGGTGGCCAGAAATACTATATTTAGCCTGGATGACTTTCTCTTCCTCCCTCTCTCCTGCTCTCTCTGCTCGTCTTATTTTTAGTTATTATTCTGTCTCCTGTAGTAATTACGATACATGTAATAAAAGTAATTTATTTGCTGTAATGGAGGCGAGGCTCAGAGTATTGGAAGTGCTCCTCTGCTTTGCTGCGTATTCGAGCAGCTGGGAAACCGGAATAGCTCTGTAGACCGCCTGTAACAAGAGGTGTGGTCCCTGGTCGACATCTATACACGGTCCAGTCTTGCACCAGGTTTATACCCAGTTTGTTTGAAAAAAAAAAAAAGTCTCTAATTGTAGTGACAATGTCCTAAGTTGGCAACACAACAGGCTGTAAACACCCCCTAACTGAACCTGTTGGAGCCAGAAACTCCAACTCAGTGAGGAGGCACTCGGTTGACCAAGGGTGGAAATATCAGTCAGTCTATCTAATGATCAGCAGGGGACAACCCCACTGACTGCAAAAAGAAATCCAATTGTATTGAATTCTATGGGAAAATGACCATACTTCTCAATTGATTTATTACCTCAGTAAACATTTTCCTAATGGGTTTATGGTCTCAATCGCGGGCTTGAAGTCTTCTTCAACACCAGTCTCATTTAGAGGAAAATAGGCGGTAAAGCAGGGTATGCATTAGGGCGCAGCTACCATGTGATTAAGAGACTGCATCACACACTGTCTATCAGAGTAGAGTGAAGAGCAACACGTCAGAGTTTTGACTTGTCAGTGTTTTCAGATCATGAATGTTAGAGGAACCATTATATTTGTCTAAAACTATCTTTTTCAATGTTCAACATTTAAAAGAGTGGGCTCTTCGATTTTCTGTCAAGTTGCTTGAAACCTGTTTTTTGCTCGCCAAAATTAGCATCCCTGTTAATATCACAGTTAAGGTGAAATACAGATATACCTTGCTAACCAAGCTAAGCAGCTAATGCTAGTTTTTGCTGATAACTTCTAACCTGTGTTTAGTATAGACTGTGGGGTGTTCAGTCAAAACCAAATAAAAATTTAAGTTTAACCCACATTAATCTAATGACGTTAGTTTTTTGTTTCTGGAAGGTGTGACCCAGGTTAAGTGAACTGCATTAGTGTGCCGCATTAATGTGAGTTAATACATTGTCCATCAGCAAACTGTGATTGATCAATTCAACATAACGTTCAGGTAATTTAAATGTGGTCGAAACAGTAACATTAACTTTACCTGCTGTATCTTTTTAAGTTTAAACAGTTGAGGTAAGAGCGGAAGACCCAGAATATGGTGTGTGATTGACAATACGGTTGACACAAAGGTTAAATATAACATTTAGATTCCCTTGTGTAAATGTGAACTGACTATAGCCCTTTTTTAAAGTACAAGGAAAACCCAAACCAGTTGATATGAACCACTGTTGTTGATGCTGTTACGGTGATGTCTGTCTTCCACTTTGGTGCGTCTGCTGTTCAGTATGAGGACCTTTTTTAAGATAACTCACACATACAGAAATTCTATTTACAAATGTATATTCTATTTCTTTCACAAAATGATCACAGGAAAGGTATGTGTCGTGTTATGTACAATATACAATGTAGAGAATAACATGTCACGTAGAACATTAAAGTACTTGTCTTTTAACTGTGATTTGAGAGATAAAACTGACTGACTGGTACCAATAGAAGGAGGGCCTCATATGGAGCAGCTCATTTGTTTCCATTAATCTGGCTGTGGAGACGGGAAACTACATGGACTCAAAAGGGTTGTGATGACAATGCTAGAAAACCACTCCCAGTACAGCTTCCTTTGATGAAAGGACACACTAGTCTTTAGAAGTTTGCTTATTATTCTCTGTCGGTGTAGTACAGCTCATGTTCATTAGTTTCATTCATATAGTTATCATTGAAAGATGTGTTTAATTAATAACCCACTTTGATTACATTTTACTTAAATACTGTACATGTTGGTATTGTTAAAATTCATACCAGATATGCTCCATAAAAACCACCAACAAACTTGAAGCAAGAGCTGCGTTAATACCTTTATTGCACATTAAAAACTACATTAATTTCAACAATTTACAACAAAGGAAAGATTTATAAAATAATGTTATAACTTGATGAACTAAATACTGTAGTGTGCAATTTACAATAAACTGTTTTATTATTTTTATTATTTAAAAATCAAAAATACAGTTATGGATGAAGGTAAACGTGAACTTCACTGTCACAAGACAAGTCTGCATAATAAAAAGAGGTCGTTGAATCTGCAACATAATTTTTTATTACCAAATGTAAAGCATTGTTCATCATGATTCCTTGTGTATGAGACAGTTTCTATTTATTCGCCCCAGTAACAATCTCTCCCTAAATACAGTAAGTGATGCTCTTCGAACAACGCTCTGGTATTAACTATAATGGCTGAGAACTATGAACTCTAATACTTTAAACTGTTTACAATTTGTTACAGCTACAGTGGGGTCCACAAGTTGTTGGACTGTACGTCCAACGTGGGGGCAGAGAGTGTCAAAGACCATGGGGTAAAGCACAGGTGATAAGACTGAACAATGTTCTGGCCACAAGGGTTAAATTAAAAAACAAACACTGTTGTCCCTGGATTGGCACCAGCCTTCACCTGCACCTCTGGGTGATGCCAGAGAAGATGATCTTCATGTGTGGATGCTGCAGGTGAAGGTGGCGCAGGTCCTCCTTCATTACTGTGATGAGGTTGTAGCTGTGCCCAATGATCCAGACCAAAAAAAAAACATTTTAATTGTGAGAAATGAATCATATTGCAGGGTACAGAGAAAAAGGCAAAAGAAAGAGCACTCTGATTAAATGAGCTCCACACAATCTGAAAATACATTATTCCCTCGGCTTAGTTGGAAAAGATTAGTCAGCTGTTTTACATTAAATAGCAATAGAAAAGTAACTACTCACTTTGGTGTCATTGTGAAGTTGCACATGTCTTGATGGTTCCCAGCTCTTACTGATGTTACTTCTTCTGAAAGAGACAGAGTTATATACAGGACCCTGTACGGGCTACAAACACACTCACAGAGCCCTCACACATCAGCTGATCTGCTCTTGAACAAACAGCACATGGAGACATCTACAGGTAACTGTAATGTTATCGTTTTGTAACTAGTTTTAATGACATTGATGATCTGCTGTTGCTCTTAATACTCACCAAGTTGGGTAACGTAACCTTGGATTTGCAGAAGTAATTTTAAGACACTGTTATAATTTGTTTTACCCTTGGTCTATGGTTTGAACACAAGTGGTCACACCACACAGTTATCTTACACACAGTATATTGAGCTACAATAACATTACTCCTCATATATGTAATATTTACCAAATGTGGACATATATGCAGTTTGCTTCTAAGATTATTTCAATGCTTAGCTATAAAGTTTATGTCGAATTATGGAAGCTAACTTTGTTAGCAGCGATCTCAGGGTGCATCCTGGTATCCAAGACCCTGTTGCAGTCAGGTAGCCTCAGGTCAGATCCACCCCTTTTATAACATGGTCAAAATAGTAAATTCGTATAAGAAAAATAAAACTGTTTTGACAGTTAAGTAGTCAAGGTCACTCTTATAATGGTGGAATAAAAAACCAGCAACATTCAACTTTATGACTGTACAACAAAGAGGTATAAAAATCCTGATCAGCTCATCAACATCCAACATCATTGAAAGTTTGAAAACAAAGAGTCAATAAAAACACATCCTTACAAGTCTAATTAACTCATGATCCTGATCATCCTCTGCTCTGATCAGATACAGATTTCTGAGAATTTAGAGAATCCAGCAATTATTATTTTTTATTGTTTACATGTGTTTTTCATACTTTGACGTGTCAGAATGCCATCTCTGGAAAACCTAATACACAAAGTATTTGTCACAGTTGTCTTGCCATCATTCTACTTCTGCTTTATGAAATACACTCATGTCTAAGCAGCCGTACTGTATAGATTTGTTTCCATTATCTATCTTCTCAAAAACAAAGGAGTTAAATACATGTGTGATTATGGAAAAACTCATGCTTTATTCATCTTTCTTTAATGAACAATATACTTAGGCTACTTACATGATGTATCAACAATATATTCTAAATTTCACTACCTTCAGTAACACTGAACAGATGGGCTTGAACAGAAACATAAATATTAAACAGACAGGTATTTTTTATTAAGGCTTACTTTGTTGTCCTGTTGTTGCCCTCTTTAGTGTCCTGGCTTCTGAACAAAGGATTTTGCACTGCCATAACATACAGATATGTGCCATGCAATTCTAAGGGCCAGAAATGTCATAACTTTAAATTTCTATTAACTGCTGCTGAACATACTGTTCAGAGGGATTAACTGATAAAAAAAACCAAAACTCTTTCCACTCTCAACAGTTAGAAAGAAATTGTCTTTGAGAGCAAAATCATGGTACTGTGGATAGGACTGATTACATTTAGGATTCAATACCCACTCCCAACTGCAATTATCCAGACAAATGAATACTACAAACCAATATCAATTATCTAAATTAAAGCACTGCCTTCACTTCAGTGAAAATTTATTTGTGAAACCAGCCCAAAGTGAAATGTGTTTAACATGCTTTCAATGAGAAGCTCACAATTCCATGACTTGACAGATCCACCTAACATTTAAACCAACGGCATATCATCCACAATATCGAGGCATCCCATTAGAGATCTTAGCATTTCCTGTACATAAAAGAAATCATCTTTTGCATTTATAAATTCAACATATTTATATTATTCTTCATATAGCTCTCTTTGTAAACTGTCCCAATAGATACAGTATGTACAGTAAAAACTGCAACAGTTCTGTTGGTGCTGGTGTAGTGAGCACTCTGTCCCGGAGTTAGAGTAAGACATGGGAACTTTGCACAGTCACTCAGAGCTTCATATAACAAAACAAAGCTGACTAGGAAGAATCTTAAAACACACTGCTTTCTCCTCTCCAGTCCATTTAGAGTACACACAGCCAGTGACCCTCCTCTCAGTGCTGTGTCCATCCCCACAGGGCTGTGGCCTGACAGGTAGTGCTCCTCCTGGAGCAGAGCAGAGGGGCGTCCAGGATACTGAGAATCCAGCAGGAGAGACAGAGGTGAATCTGGCAATGTCCATATGATGCCTCAGTCTCACGAGGACAAAAAATGTGGCCAGTTGTTGTCATAGTTTTTACTCAGCTCCCTGAAAGGTGGTTTCCTGACAGTTTCAAGTGCTTCTGTTTTCCCTCTGAAGCCTACAATTTTCACTTTTTTTGTACAAGTCTTAAAAAAAAACTATGAAGTCACTGTAAAAGAAACAACGTTCTGGCTTTCCAGAGTTGTGATTGGATTTAGAGAGTTTTACGTTTTGATCCTGTTACAATTGGTCGAGCGAATTCCACAAAATCATCTATAAGGACTGGCCATGCTCCTGAGAAAAAAATACCAAGACATCATTAGTGTCATAGCAATGGAACCAATGATTCATCTGAGGGAATTTTTATCCATTTGGTCCAAACTCACCTTCTTCATCATAGTTTGACATGTCATCTGCAATCATGTTACCGAAGTCCAACAATAGGTTCCACGTGTCCTTTGGGATGGATCGTTTATGGTGTTCCTAGAATGGACAAGTGCTGGTGAACATATTGGTAAATGCACAGTTTCACACTTCTTTTTACATTTTTTCAATCTCTGTAACCAAGTTGTGTTGACAGGTACAGTATTTTCATGACATTTTAAGTCACTAATGGACAAGTGGGCCAGCATGTGTTCTGGAGGTCCAACAGTAGAGCAGGTTTTCATTCTAATCAAACACCATCCAGTGTGACTAGCTGGTTCCACTCTTGGCTCATGTGCTAAACAGGGACGAGCAATGAAAACCAGGATATCCTAAGCCTTCTCTGGCATAAGTTCCCCCTCATCCAAGCTTTTCTCCCTTAATACCCATTCTGTTACCTCCGCTCAGGGAGTTTGGTGATTCCAAGTACCAATCCAAAACCAGTGCTCTCATTTCCCTCGAATTTAAGATCTGTATACCTCATGGCCTAGAAGTCATAGACATTGTTTTTATGTAAACTAACGAGACAAAGGATTGCTGTGGTCAGAGGAACACAGTCAGTGGCCTGTCAAAGAAACTGTATATGATAAGAATGGCTGATACCCAGTCAGTACTGTTGGCAATACCGATTCAACATATTTGATCAGTGCGTCCGTAGTTTCACTTTTTTGACTCACCAAAAGGAATCTATTCCAAAGATCGAGGAACTTAAATCGTCCTGAAAGAACAAGGTTCCAGTAGGCTACAGCCATTTCCAAGTCTGCACCCAGACACAAAGAAGAACACTTGTTTGAATCAGAAATATCACTGAGCTGAACTTGTTATTATTGTCTATTTGCTTACCTAGACCCTTCTGTCCAGGATTTTTGGCAAAGTTAAAGGTGAACTGGTAGAAGTCCTTGAACTTCCCACTATCTTTTAGCTCCTGTTCTAATCTTGGCAAAAGGGCCTTCAGTTTTTCAGGGCTGTCACACCTAGAAAAAGAGAGAAAAAAATTAAGCAACAAATAAACAAACACTAAATGATCACTCATGGACAACCCAACCAGTTGCAACATGCTGGTGTTGTTGATGATGACTGAATTGGCTGAAATTAACTCTGACATATGATCCTCAAAAGTCAAAACACTGCAGCTCTTTCATTGAGTCATTCCATGAAGACACAGAATACTCAAGCTGTGCTTGAGTGAGTCTATATATAGAGACAGCCTTCCCTTCCTGAAGCTACACCATGACATCGACCATGCGAAGATACTTCAGACACTGTTTGTGTCCCACTTCGTAGCATGTCACACGCTGTTGATGTCAACACTCACCCTAACTCTGTCATTCCATCCAGAAATTCCTTCTTGGTGAACTCGCACTGAGTCGCAGCGCGAAACTTCCATGCAACAACCAGCACAGTGATGCTGGCTGGATCCAGTGAGAGGTCATCACAAAACTGCTGGATCCCATCGATACCAATCTTATTCTCATCCTGGGGATCTATCAGGAAAAATAAATGAAAAACACAAACATTTTTTGCAAACTTTCTGCAAAAGTCTATGACTTTTAAAGAATACAGTCCTTTTTAGAACAATTCTATTCGAGTAAATATTTCATGTTACAGTGTAAAAAACAGACTGTTTAGCTATCCTACTTACCTTTGTAGCGATTGTAGAGCTGCTCCAGCTTCTTCCGGTCTACTGAGGTTTTCATGGATTCCTTACAGTAAAGATCTGGGTTTTGAAAGTAGTTGTCAGTAGCAACTTCTAGTTTCCAGTCATTCTGTGTGAGGCAGTACACAGCTGTCTTCTCCCCAGCCTGTGTAAAGGACATGAACTGCCGTACCTTGTCCCTCTGCGAAGACTTCAGCTTATGCTGTGCAAGTACAGGACAGGGGCTGTCAGACACTGGTGCGATTAGACCAGAGAGTACAGACAACAACACACAAACAAAGAGCGAGACACAGACAAAAACACAGAACGAGATACACACATCTACAAGCATTCAGACAACAGTGACAAGGACAGGAAAGACTGGGAGACATTCAGAAACACACTGACACATATCTAAAAGGTTAGTCCATCAAACGGACAAACACACAGCATAGGAGGCGAGCCAAGACCTGCAGTGGTCATTATGTCCTGCCCAAAAGCAACATGGGCTTTTCTGAAGGGGCATGTTGTGGATTCTCAAAGCACATGCTGTACCCCGGAGGGCCCCTCAGATAACTACAGTCATAGAAGTAACATGAGTAGGGAAATGGGATGCCATCACCGGGACCTAGAGGTGCAACAAGTCTGGAGTGTAACACAAGCACCCTGCCAGAAATACTCTGCAATATTAAAAAAGGAAAAAAATCAAATGATACAATATTGTCAGAATACTCTTAACTTTGATATTGTGAAGATATTTTATGGCATGGAAATCCAAGCACATTAGAATATTTTAAGAAATCAGTTACGAATGCAATCAGGAGAAGTTGTTTAGTGTACATTTCACTGGGCTCAGAATTTATCATTAAATTGTAACGTAGCCATTAAAGACCACCAATAAACAACAGCTACGCTTTAACATCATTGTCATACTTGAAACCAAATTCCAGATGACTTCTGGTTTCCTAATACTATATTGATGTTATGATTAGTTGATTAATCAATTAGTCAGTTGTACAGCTGAGACAATTGCAGATTAGTAGACTCCAGCATCAGATTAAGACTGTTTTGATTCTTGATAAATCATTTCAGTAAATTTTTTCAAGTAAAAATGCTGAACATTTAGCGTTTCCAGCTTCTTAAGTGTGTATATTTTTTTGTTTTTCTCTATTTCTCTGTTTTATATCACAGACTGTTGGTCAGACAAAACAAGACATGACTGGCATTTTTCATAAATTTCAGACAAAATAACCCATCAATTAAGAAAATAATTGTCAGTCTGTCTCAGTTTTTGCAGCGCTAGATGACTGATCAACAACAACTTGGATAATCGATTACCTGTTTTAAGGTAATTTTTTTAAGCAAATTTGATCATATTTTAGCTGATCAAATATGGGGAATTACTTATTTTATTGATCTTCTAGGGGGAAAAACATAAATAAATTTGGATTTTTGTTCTGCTGAATGGACATAGTAACCAATTTGAAGACATCGCCTTAGGCTCTAAGAAACTGCGATGTGCATTTTTAATCATTTTCTATCTTTACAGACCAAACTGCGTGCAAGTTAAACGCGGTAGAGGACTTGATGATGGAAGTTATCTTATAACTAAACCCTACTCGATATTATCCTGAACTATCCCCCAAATCTGTCGAAAAATCACCATGCCATCTCCTCACTGAAGCTGCAGTATCTGTGCACTTGCACTTCACTGAAGAGCAGCATTTCCTGAAACCGAAGACTAAAAACAGTGTGAGTTCACCCAGCTGCTAATGATTTCTCCAATCGTCACAGGTTTCGGTTAATAAAGACCACATGAAGTTAAACGTCTGCAGTGACAACATCACGGATTACTGTGTCACCGAATGGGTAACGTAGGGTTAGCATTGTCTACATACCACCAGCTAGTAACTTCTACTGGCTAACGTTAGCTAAGTTAGCCGGAATGTATCACTGACATTAACGATGGGAATAATACCACAGGATCAGACTGTCAAGTGTGTGGATATGCCAGGATTTCACTCAAACGACCTTGTGTGTGGCTGTGTTTGAGGTCCAAAGGCTGACCTGCTCACAGCCGAAGTTACCAGACTGCCAAAAAGGGACGTGTAGCTAGCTAGCTGCTCTCAAAATATCAACTGACCTTCCCTGTTATAGCAGCGAACACAGTAACTGACCATTGCAGGCTTGCCAAAACACGACACGGTATGCACTTTAATAATACGATAGTAGTACTGAAGGTAAGCCTTGATGGCACTAAAGCCAACGCCTGGGTTTGTGTTTATTTTGGTTACCTACCATTTTTACACCCGCTGTTTGACCAGTTTGGTAGCCCGACTGCCGCTCATTGTGCGCATGCGCGAAAGTAGTCGAACACCTATTAAAGGTTTCAGTATAAAGAGATGAGCTTTGCAGTAGCTGCTCTGCTGATATTTGCCTTATTTGGAATAATAGCAATTGAAATGTGTTGGCCTATATTTACTTGTATTTTATCTATGAGGGTAGGCTTAATGTTAGAAATATGCCCCGGTGTAACACAATATAATTCAACACCACCATAAACTACACCCTACAGAGTATTCATAAAGTTAAATCAAGTATCTTCAAGACAGACTGAACATTGTTACTAAGAAGGTAGAATTCATTGCAGGACTGTTGTTTTAGACTGCATTAGTTTATCTAGGTGTACCAAATAAACTGGTTACTGTGTGTGTTTATAAGTAGACAGATAGATACTTAATTATAAGTTCATTGTAGATAAACTAGGTAGTAAACTAGTATTTGAAAATAAAAGGAAAGACTATTAATAAGATGAGAAATGTGAAAAATTGAGAAATTGTGTAATTCTAATTGAAAATAGACATAACAGACAAGATACAGTGCATTTACAGGCTTGAGTGTTTGACCAAGTTTTGTAATTCTAAAGCATTTATTAGAAGCCCCTAGTGAGAGTTTGTGATTAGATTAGATTATGATTAGAGAGACTGTCAGTTAAAAGGTTTGTAAAAGCAGTATGACATCTCAGGCATCAAAGGGAGGCAAATGTCAACTAAAGATCAATACTTGTATATGTGTGTGTGAGAAAGGACAGTGAGGCATTTACACTGTTTTATTATACCATGTACACCACAGGAAATCTCCCAAAACCTGCAAACAACACTGTGGAAAATAAAACAGAACCACAGCCCTCACCCCATACATATACAAAACTCTCAATTGTTATCCTATTGTTATCCTATCCTGTTGTGAACCTTGTCATCAACAAGCCTTGATAAATAATGGTCATTTAATTTTGGTCCAGACAATTAGTGCAGGCAGGTGGTCATTGTTTCCAGCTCTAAAAATTGTTAAAGAAAAAAAATTGTTTTTCATCTCATTTGTTTTCACTCTTGTGAAGTACTTGGCCAACTTGAAACTTAGGTCCTGATATAATATGAGAAAAAAAAACCAAAAAAAAACCAAAACGCTTTTCTTACAGCACAAATAAAATATGACATGACTGTCCGTTGGGCTTACAGGAGGCTCAGCTGAGTTTTATCTCATGTGAGAATGAATCCACCCTCCAATGAGTGTGAATAACACACACAGTGTAGTAGCTGATAGAGTATCTGTGGACGTCAGCCTTCCTTTTTTTTCTTTTATTTTTTTCAGTTTTACATTAGGGAGGGCTTGAATGGCAGCCTGAGTCAAGTACACTCACTTGCTGGTACAATCACACTCACAGGATGTAGCTCATAAGTGATTGTTACAATGCAGTTGATATACTTGTGTTCATACCACCTCATTCACAGACTCTACACCATTTGTAAACAGTAGGCAGCAGGGTTGTTGTTGAAAAGGAACTGATACTGAGAGGCCTGGAGAGTAGAAACACAATACAGTTTAACAGGACTACAAACTACAGCTTACAAAATGATCATCACAGCACCTCTCTACAACAGTTTCAAGAAAAACTGAACATTATCACCTGAATGAAGGTAGGATTTATTGCAGAACAATTTGATAATAGGTATTGACGAATTGAGTAATGTTTGACTCTTTATTACTTAAAAACTTTGCAAAAGTCATTAGAAATTGATTAATGTTGATCTCACCATTAGACATATGTAGCAGACAACATACTGTCTGCTTTATGTGCACCTGCATGTAATAAAACACTAATTAGGGCACGTGAAACGATCTTAGACATTCTGAAATGCAATGCAATTCTGAGGGAGTCGGCAGGCATCATGGGAGACAACTGTCGGCTCATGATAGAAGAAAGGCAGGTTATTATTTCTCTATAGGTTTGACAATCTCTTTGCAGCAAAACTGACCAAGCTGATTATTATTTTCCAGCTTTCTCCAGCTTCCACTATAAAAATGCATTTTGACACTGGCTTTGATTGTGTGCTGGTATCAGGTTCAGATATCTGATCATGTGTGTTATCAGTTGACATTTCTCAGCACACTTACAGGTGCTTACTTTAAAATTTTATGGTAATTAGAATTAATTTACAACTACATTGATTATGATACAACCAAAAATACTAAAACACTGTATTAATTATATAGTAGTTGGGAAGAAGGAGGTTGACTACGGATTGGCATGTTTGGGGGAATGTTGGGCCTTATGACGGATGGCGCTACTGAAAACCAGAGAAAATGGACGAAATGAAGGGAAAGGGTGTCAACATCTGTGTGGAGAGATGTATTGATAGTTTCAGTTTGTTTAGAAATGCAAAGGGGACAACTTAGAGTGAAAGTGAAACTGAATTGATACAAAGCGGCGCTCAGTTTATATGGATATTCACAAATGCCTCCACTGTGTCAAAAAATGATTTATTAAAGTACATGAATATCAGAGAAAGATTATTTGATTATTGATTAATCAAAGAATGACCTCTACAGACCTTTCAGTGTTAATTAGCTTAATATCTGTCATATCAAATAGGGAGGACTTGTCTCGAAAATTATAGTTATTGGTAAAAACTGGTCTGATCTGGTTAGCTTGTGTTATGTTGGTTTTGCAGATAATGATGGATGCAGTAGAAGAAATAGTTCAGGTACTGTATGGTCAGACTCGTAAGAACAAATCAATCATAAAAAGGTGACAGACTACTGACAAAAATCATTGGGACAATAACAAGGGAAACTAAAAGGGAACTCCATCTTTCAAGGTGGTGAACATTGGGGTTTTTTGTAGAAGTGGTTGTGGGGAACAGATTATGATTGACATATGGCTTAGAGGCATCGTTTAGGCTGATCGATGGACCTGAGACAGAGTTAGGTGATGGGACGTTTAAACAGTTTACAGTTTTAAATATAGAAGTTTGACCCTTTGACACCTCAGACCTTTTTGTATCTTGTTTGTATGAGATCCGGTTCAGATGGATGGCAGTTCACACATGACATCAGATTACGTCTCAAATGTTGTGTCTCAACTAA
This sequence comes from Trachinotus anak, assembly GCF_046630095.1. Taxonomy (NCBI): domain Eukaryota; kingdom Metazoa; phylum Chordata; class Actinopteri; order Carangiformes; family Carangidae; genus Trachinotus; species Trachinotus anak. The sequence continues at coordinate 12,365,388 of NW_027273852.1, forward strand.
ATGTAGCTATGATTTTAAAAAGCTGAGGTTATGGTTCTGATTGCCCTCAGCACAACCCTTAAATGCCATCTCTCAGTAATATTGGACTCAGCATCAAAAGAAGTCTGTTAAAATGTTTTTTTTTTTTGGCCCAGCAAATACAACAGGCCATCCACTGTCCACCTGTCAGACACTGAACCTGTGTACATACTGGCACACTGCAAAAGCACTTTGGTATCAAAAAATGCTTTATAAATTCAGTCAGATCTATTTTTATTTTTCATATTCATCTAATCATTCAAATGATTGAAAATAATTCAAATAAATGATTCAAAACTCATCGTAAGTTGATTAAAACTTCAGCATTCCTATAAACAATACTAAGGACATGACCTCAGTCATAACTGTGTATGGCTGTGCAGGAAGGCATTTGAGTTTAATTCATATGTAGTCATCCCTGACCATCTTCAAATGCTGCTGAGGAAATGAGATCCTAATGTGTCATCAAGACATTTTGGGTGCGACCAAAACTTAACAGCTGTCAGAGCTGCCTTGAAGTGTCAGCGTTAGGGAAACAACAGAGGCACAGGAGTAAAATCCCCCCCCCATACTCCAGTACAGTAGATGGCGGTAGATACATCTTTAAAGCTGGTTGGGATCCACTAGTCCCAAGCGATGCAGGTTGTGGGCATGAACTACTTTGACTGCTCTGCTTTCGTCTCATCGATGCTGTCCAATCAGACACCTCTAAAGCGAGACACCGCCAAGATCAGATTGTGAGACGCGCTGCTGTGGCAAGGCTAGCCGAGAGCGGATAGAAAGGGCTAACAAACAAATTGCTAACTTGCGAAGTGCACCGGTAAGCCGTATTTATCGACTTGTGGCTCGAAATCGAGCTGCCACAAAAGAAAGTTCTTCAAGATAAATATCTGTTTAACTAATTATTGTGCTTGAAATGTTTTGAAAATATATTGCCAGCAGACACAACGCTTACCACGGTAAAACTGCAGCTAATTCTGGTAGTGTTGTCGATGACAGCTGTGCATTAGCTGGCTAGCTAGCTACTAGCTAGCGTAACGTCAGTTGGCTAACAAAGCGGCGGTGGTCGGGGCTCTTCAACCTTAATAGCAAGTTAGCTCGTTGCTAAAGTAACGATTAGACATTGCTAACCAGCGGCGCAGTAGTGCCGTGCTCTATGCGTTAACTTTAATATTTCTTCAGACAAGTCGCTAACTTACCGTATGTAGCTAACACTAATGGAGATATTGGTGGGGCTCCTAGTTTAATCTAACGGTCCGTGGAGATTATGATAGGTTTGTTACATGGATGTGTGCTGCGCGACGGGACATTAATATTTACCGAGTTTTTAACGTTACGAACGGTCGCGTCTTGAAACGTCATGAAAACAACAGTGTAAAGGTCGACACCGGCAGCGTTAATATAGCCACTTATATTTGATATTTAATTCATAGTTATATATTCAGGCTGATTCGTCAGTAGTTGAGTATTTGATGATAAAAAAAAATGTGTTTTTTTTTATCGATGTAATTTCGGGGCGAAAGTGTCACTGTTATAATGTAATGTAAATTCTAAGCCAGAATTAACTAATAAATAATCTAATTGTCAGTAACAGGCATTTCAGAAGTTGCGGTGAATTGATTTGGGTGTGAGTTTTAAATGTATCATAACATTCACAGCCGAGATGAAGCAAACATTGTTTCTATTTGATAGTTAACTCTGTGTATTTGCCTTTTTTCTGTGGTCCATCTGTAAACGGAACACTTTTTATACAGTTTCCCTAAACGATGAGCTGGGAAAATCGTGGCATTTCTTACTGTACATCGGCAAAAGACAGACAGTTGGAGAGAGAGTAAACTCAAAAGTTAAATACTCAACACCAATAAATGTTTTGCCCTTGGAATTAAGTGTAGAATTGTTGAAAAGTACTTCGACATTACTTAGTTTGTTTCCTGTTTGGAAAGGATTTAGACCTCCTCTTCCTCCATTCTCAAATGCCAACAACAACAGCCGTCGAAGAAACAGGACAGTGCACTCGTAAGTGCACAGAATCACAATTTTGACTTTATTCGTCGTGCGACATGCACTCACATTTCTTGAATGTTAACCCATACTCAACTTTGTCGGGAATCTGCAGCACGGAACCAATAAATGCGAAATTTTATGTGAATCCTTTCAAAACGTGCAGAGGCTAACTAGCTAGCTAACGCAAGTAAACTGAATGTAACGCTAACTGTTAGCACTAACAGTTAGCTTGCTGCATTCAACAAAAGATTGTTCAGTATCGTGGTATGATATGAATGCTTTTACTACTGCATGCATCCGTAACATCTGTAACCATGTGGTGCTATCACTTGAGTCACATTTATAGTTTTGCGCTGGTGTGATAAAGTTAGCATATTTTCGTGACCTGTAGCAGAAGTTCGACGGTGCCTCTCCTCCGGACGTGCTCGGTACCTGAAGTAGGCCTTGTGCACACTTAGCGTAGTAAAAGTTGTGAGCATCGAGGGATGGTTTAATGTGGTTTTCTGCATACGCAGTGCATTCAGAAATAACCCCCAATGGTTCATGTATTTGAGCTCGGTCTAAAATGAAAGCACTTTCTGTCAATTTGTAAGAAGAATACCGGCAACCCAAGCTAACGTTGGTGATGTAGCTTTGTACAGTGTGCTGGCAGAAAACAGTTCAAATGGGCCTTAGTTCAGTAACTAGTTTAATAACACATCAAAAACACCCATCGTTAGAATTATACATAAACTCAGGAAATATTGTGTGAAAGTGTTTGAATGTTAATGTGTGTAATATCTTTTGGTAAAGTGAGTAACTAACCACTTTAATATTTTGCCCACTTTGTGTCTTCAGGGGTCTGAAAAGTGAAGAATAGAAGTACATTCTCTTTTTAGCCTTAAGCTCAACTCCTCCGGTCCTTTGGGATCATGGCTAAAGATGTAAGTAATTATATGCTAAACAGTTGTATAGCATATGTGCTATGTTGCTATAACTTAAGGTGTCCCTCATAACCTCATGTTTGTGCTGCTGTACTCTTTTTGTTTAACTGGATTTATGCAGCTTCTTTAATCTGGAAAATTTTGGATCGTATTAAGTTCTTGTCCTCCACAGGCTGGTCTGATTGAAACAAATGGAGAGCTGAAGGTTTTCATCGATCAGAATCTGAGCCCCAGCAAAGGTACAAATTACTAGTAATTGCCTCTTGACATTGTATACAGTATTTTTTTTAATGCAACGATCAGTATAGTTTGCTTGACCCACAAGGAGGTAATGTTTCTTCATGTGTAGGCCGAGGTGCTGGTAGCTGGACGATAGGGGGCAATGGAGTTTCAATCAAGAGCTCTACTCATTACTGGTCTTCTCATGTCTTCTATTAGGTGTCCTATCTTTGGTTACTGTCCAGCCTACAGCTGCCCCTGTGGCCAAACAGCTACTACCCAAAACCCTAGGGCCATCCAATGTGAATGTTGCTGCACACATGCAACATGTGCCACACATGGTGAGTGTAACTCCACAAATGTCAGGCTTTTGTGCTTTCACAACCACTTTTTTTGTATGAGAATTCAGAATCTCTCAATAGATATAAAAAGTTCAGCTCTGTAAATTGTCAGCAACCTGCAGATGCATTTGTGTTTATATGTACTTGCTGGGTTTCTCTGCTGTGTCTTACTGTTGTGTAAGCCCCTCCATTATCATTGTGAGGTGACCGGGCAGAGGGTAGGTGGAGGCAGTTGATCCTAAGCTTATCAACTCTACAGTCAGCAGGATTACACCCATCATCCCATTATATACATGGAATGTATACATAACGGAAATCAGCTTAGATATCACCTTAGTGAAGGAATAGATCACCTATCTTAGATACCTCATTGCTGTTAAGGATGCAAAATTTAAGCAGTTTCTTTAATTGATCAGTGGCCATGTTCATGACTGATAATTGATCAGTCAAATAGATGTCTTGAAAACTAAAATATTTATTCTCCCTGATGCAATTGAGCCCATCCAGAACCTAAATGTTATCTAATTCCCTCAGTAAAACTTGATGGATTTTTTTGTACAGCTGGTGTTAAGTACACTGAATTTTGAAGAACTCATTTTATGTTGACAGCCTCACAAGATTACTCCCAGTGATGAGTGTTGATATTTTTTCCCCCTGTCTTCTTTGGTCCTTTGCAGGTGATTGGAACACCCCAGAGGCCCACGGTATCGAACACCATTTTGGTAAACAGTCCACATACACCAAGTTCCCAGTTCCTCACTCAGAGTCAACCATCTGATGCCTCTCCTTGGTCATCAGGGTAGGTCTTCAAAAGGTCTTTGAGTTTATATGTTTGGGACATTGTAGAGCTCTTTAGAGATTAAAGTAAATGCTTTTAGCATGTGTCAGGTCATATAAAGAAAATACATATGTTTTGCCATACTAATATTGTGTTTGTGTGGGTAATCTGTTCTGTTCACAGAAAGCGTGGTAAGAAAGGGGAAAAGAATGGAAAGGGCTTGAGGCATTTCTCAATGAAAGTGTGTGAGAAGGTGCAGAAGAAGGGAGTAACCACCTACAATGAAGTGGCAGATGAACTGGTTGCAGAATTCAGCTCTTCAGACAACCACATGTCACCCAATGACTCTGTGAGTGCTGCAGCTGCATGGCATTTTCTCGGAACGATGCAAACCTAAATCTCAGAGACATATTTGAAAAAGGGTTTTATATAGTGCCAGATTTTACTATAATCTTTTAACAACTGAGAACTTTGTTAATATTTTGAATCTTGTTTTTTTTTTTTTTTTCAGCATGTGTATGACCAGAAGAACATTCGGCGGCGTGTGTACGATGCACTTAATGTGCTCATGGCCATGAACATTATCTCTAAAGAGAAAAAAGAAATCAAGTGGATTGGCCTGCCCACCAACTCAGCACAGGAGTGCCAAAACCTAGAGGTAGAAACAAGTAGTGAAGACCCTTCTTGTTTTTGGGGATGTCTGCTCTCTATCACCGTACGTTGTCACTCTTAAATAATTTTTCCCTTTATATTAACTGTAGGTGGAAAGACAAAGGCGGCTGGAGAGGATTAAGCAGAAACAATCACAGCTTCAGGAACTCATACTGCAGGTGGGAATTAATTGAATGCGTGTACTTGTGTGTTCAGGGGGATCTTCCCAAGTAGCCTCTGTATCTATAATGCCAGTTTGGCTGGAGCTAATGTGTACCATGGATACCAAGTGGAGACCACAAGAACTGAGATTGTTCCTCTTCATGTTGATGCTGGGAAAGATTGTTCATTGCGAAGGAAACATTGAGCAAGTTAAATTATGTCACCTCCCTTCCTTCTCCTCATGGCAGCTGTGAGATTGTGAGAATGTATATGATTATAGGGTGTATAAGGAATGCACAGCAAAACATGATAATGTTTAAACATTCATTTTGTGTTATGTCGGGAACACACTGTCTGCGTTGCGTGTGCTTGTTGGCTGTGTAGCTGAACTGCTGCAGCTCATACGCGTGTGTGTTCACACCAGCTGCGTGTCTGCTCCGTTGCTGCTATTGCCAGCTCTCTCTTTCTACGTAGTTTGCAGGCTACTCGTATGTTGGATATCTTTACATAATAAATTCATTTCTGAATTATTTTTGACAGAAAATGTCACTAAAATGCCACAGTTTCTACATGCAATGGTTAAAAAAAATGTTTTTTCATGTCTGACATATTCAGATTCAGCCTAGACATTGAAACTATAGTCAGAGGAGTCAGCTTTATCTAATGTTGCCAGTATGATGTCAATATCACTATCAACAGACCTGTCTGTTTTTACTGGGAGCCGTTCGCCTCTTGAAAAATAGACAAGATGCTGAATCTCTAGATCATGCAACACAGCAGTGAGGCATGAAATGTACATCTCACACAGGCAGAGTCTGTTCTACCCTGTTAACATGGGCACCGAATTGAAAACCAAGACGTTCTGCAGCCTTGTGGTGGTGCTACAACAGTCAGCGAAATTTTGTACAAAAATTTTTGTACAAACCAGTTACTTTTCTGGACTGCTCCAACAATACTGAAGAAGAATAAATCCAGCTAAAGTGTGGCTGAAGAATGTAGCAGAAATGTTTTGTTTTTGAAAAGTCAAATGTGATATTAATCAAAAGCAAATGCTCTCTAATGCTGCATCAAATTTTTCATCTTTCTTTCTTGTCTTACAGCAAATAGCTTTTAAGAACCTGGTTCAGCGGAACAGACAGACAGAGCAGCAGGCAAACAGACCTCCACCTCCCAACTCCATCATCCACCTTCCCTTTATTATTGTCAACACCAGCAAGAAAACTGTCATCGACTGCAGCATCTCCAATGACAAGTATGTGCTTTATTTTCAGCGCTTGTATTTAAAAGTTTCAAGTTTACTCTCAAGGCTTTGAATTAATAGAAAAAGAACAGTGTGTTGATGGTGACTTTCAATTCTGAGTTAGTAAAGAATTTCTACTCAAGGTATATTATTATTAGCCCAATACACAAGTTATATGACACAAAGTTGTTCCAGAGGGAGTATAAGGGAGGAGACAAACCACTAAAAAGAATCCTGAATAGAATAGACTGTAATGTCAAAGGTAGCGGTTGTATGACATATGTCTCGCCCCCCTTTTTTTTTTAACAACTTTGTGGCTACAAAACCATTCACACACAGTTTGTACAAATACCATCATATGTAGCCACCAAAGAGACAACAAACTGCCACTGAAGCTACTGCTGCAAAGCTAACATGCCGCTGAACCGTTAAAACATCCATACATTTTTTGTGTGCCTGGCATTGGGGTCTCCTGGTGGCACTGATATATCTAAGGCTGAATTTCTTTCCTCGTCTGATGGTGCAGTCTACACTGTTTGAAAGCCTCACCGATGATAACGTGGCTCTTCGCCCTTGTCTGATCATAGCACTTTTCTTCAGTTTTTGTTCTTCCTCTTTCCTTGGCCATCTCTCCTTCTTGACATTATAATTATGTTGTAGACTGTGCGCTGCCTTTGGGCAAACTTTTCTTCCATGCACTCGCCTTAGCATTGCCACCAGTCTCTCGTCTGTTGTCCCAGTCAGTCCCATTCAAAACTCTACATGGTCTGGCAGCAACAGAAGGATGTGCTGCTCCTTCTCCTTCCCCTGGTATTCTTTAAATTGGTACTAACTGTTACCATGTGCCAGATTTACCATCTCTTGCTCCCACTGCCCCTTTCCCCTCATCTTCCCTCTTTTCTTTCCCGTGCACATGCATGAAAGCCTCCTGTTGCTGATTAGCTGGATTAGTATTGTGTTACTTGGTCCGAGCCACTTTGTTTATTTCCCATTTATAGAGCCAGACCTGTGTAGGAACATTGGATTTTTTTCCGAGCATACACAGAAGGGACAGCTAGTGGAGCATGAGGACATATTCACTGAATTGGACAATAAGTGTATTAAAATCGCTTACACCTTCATAAGCGTTGTGTTCAACTTATGGCACTGCAGTGCATGGCATGATTGCATCTCAGTAGCAGTTACATTAAATAAAATGTTGTAGTCAGAACTTAATCATCTTTTATGCAACCATAACATTTACATGCCTAGTTGTGAAAACTGAAACAGTAGTCACTTAAGTGTAGGTAAAAACCTGCAACAAACTCATGCACTTAACATATTGTTCCTCAGACCCAGAGTGGAACATCAGTTATTTTGGTGGGAAATGTAAAGGCCGCATGCTAAATAAGCTACCAAAGTGAGGTAGTAATGCACTGCAACATTCAGTGAGAATTTCACAATCCTGTTGTTGCCTCTGAAATTTTTACAGGAAAATATTAGACATCTTTTTATTTTTCTATTTATTTGAACATCACTTTGTAATGGAACAGTCTATTGCCAGACTTGCTGTAGGACTGGATGGGAGAGGAAAATCAAGGCTGTTTAGAGCATTTAAGTAGAATTTATTCAGCTATGAAGAAACAAAGTCAGTCAGTCACTTTTGCTACTGCAGTACCAAAATGTGAGGCCACTGCCAAATGTAAGGAAACTAACCCTCAGGGCTTTTGATAGAATTAGTGTTTCAGGGAAACCTGCAAAGTTTGAGGCAGCAACTTCTTAATAATTTCCTCTAAAGGCAAATCACATCAAAATCTCTTGACTTGAAAATGTGTCATTTCTACACTCATAACATTTCTTGGTGTCTACCTTCGATTTGATAGCAGTTGAATTGTTTTATAGCTAATGCTGTGAGTGCTTAAGAACCAAAATGTGTATATGTGATGGTGAACCTCCTGCACTGTATTGCTCCATGATGGATGTTTCCAAAATGCAAATTTAAATTGAGACCTTTAAAACTGGCCAACACAAAATTGCACTGGTAAAGTGCAAACACAGTGAACAAAATCAGGTGTCTTGCATTTCTAGTATCTACCATTCTTTGAAATATACATTTTAACATTGTCTTTTACTTAACCATTTAAACCACTTAAATGTTAGATTGGGAATTATTTTTGTGTTTTAAAAAAAATCCTAATTTACTTTCTGTCTCCTTTGTAGGTTCGAGTATTTGTTCAATTTTGACAGCATGTTTGAGATCCACGATGACATCGAGGTGCTGAAACGTATGGGCATGGCCTGTGGTCTGGAGGTGGGAAAGTGTTCTCCTGAGGATCTGAAGGTTGCACGTAACCTGGTGCCCAAAGCTCTGGAGCCTTACGTTATAGGTCAGTGCCACAGCCCCTAGTGTATCTGGAGCTTATGTTGATATGTTAGTGTTATGTCCTGTAAAATTACTGGGATGGTAAACCAAACACACCAACTTTCAGCTTCACATTAAAAGCCTTTCATTGGTGACCCACTGGAAACCTGTTACTCTAAAGCTCCTACAGGAAGTGCAGCCTTCGACAGTAGCAGGACAATGTTGAAAAAATAAATAATGAAGGACATTTTTTTTCAGAGCTTTGTTTTTGTAAGAATGAACTGTAAAAGAGGCAGCAGCATTATTGATTATAAACTGGTTAGATTAAGATCTATCTCGGTATCAGTCAATTGCCTGTGCTACTCCTTTTGTTTTAAAAACCTTTTTTGATGTATCCATGGCAGCAGTTGTTTATGATATAGCAGGTGTTATGGAAACCTGATACTCAACCAATTCTGTAAATTACCGTATTTTCCGGACCATAAGGCGCACTTAAAAGCCTTTAATTTTCTCAAAAAACGACAGTGTGCCTTATAATCCGGAGCGCCTTATATATGGATTAATTGTGGTTGTGCCGACTGACCTCGAAGCGATTTTGTGTGGCTCACGGCGCTCTGTCAAAATGTTTTAGTACGAGTTTGGTACACTACAAAGCCGCACCGCTTGCAGCATTACGGCTATCGTAGTCAGGAGCGTCGCGGAGTAATACATACTGTGCTTCACCATAATATTACAGTGCGCGTGTATAAGGACCTATAAGGAGTTATTGTGAATACGCTAACGTTTGATTTAGCGGTATCAGACTGCTTTTTTTTTTACGTGTTACAACTGAACAAGGTTGGGAGTTATTATGAACGCGTTTAATAAAGTTTGACTTATCTGACTGTCTTGTTTCGTTTAATGCGCCTTATAGTCCGGTGCGCTTTATATATGAAAAAAGTTTGAAAATAGACCATTCATTGACAGTGCGCCTTATAATCCAGTGCGCCCTATAGTGCGGAAAATACGGTACACAACAAAATAACAAATTTTCAAGAGACCTTTAATTACTGATTTTTGTAATATTGTTACTGCTATTATTTCCACATAATAGAGTGTTGTGGTGTAGTATTATTTTCCAGTCTCAAAGTCTGCTTGTTTTGATTTCATTTTGGCTGACTTGCATAACTGAAGGACTGAAGTTTGCCCCTGTTAATGTTCAGCAAATCATTAATGGGGTGAAAATAGGGATTGTAAGTTAAAAAAAAAAATTGATTTAATGAAAATCAGTGCAAAGTTCATCTGGCAACTGTAGTGATTTGCTGAAAAAGCGAAGCAGTGGTAGGCAAGAAGGATGAGTCCTCACCTGCCGTGGATACATGTCTTTTCTTAGCCCTTTATCTCCAACATTACAGATACAAATGAAAATGAAGAGACACCAAGTCACCTAATTTGTCAAAAAAACATTGATTTATTCACAATGTTTGCTAACAAGTAACCTACTTGCTGCCCTGTGAGGACTGACATGGCCCCAGTGGTGAGAGAGAAGCTGTAGCAAGATTTTTTTCACTTCCAGTGGGTCTTTATTTTAACAGTGTTGTGACTGCAGTAGAGAGCAATGAAATCAGGAATCCTCGAGGTCATGTTTCTTCACTTTAATTTATCTTTTCTTTTCTCAGAGATGGCAAAGGGTCCCATCAGTAACGTCTACATCACTGGAGGATCCTCAGCTAATGGAGCCCGTTACCCTGCAAGCAGGTGAGAAGCCTCGTCTGAAATTCAACCAGCAAATATGACAGAAAGCACATGTTCCCCTCGTCCCCCTGCTCTGTCCACTGTCCACTGTTAACTTGTTTCTAGCTGAACAATAAAAACCTCCTCCTCTTTACAGTGATGGCTGCACCGATGGCACCATGGCCTCCAGCTCGAATGACTCTCACTACAGTGGGTCTCGTGTGGAAACTCCGGTGTCGTACATGGGGGATGATGACGACGAGGAAGAGTATGATGAGAACGACGACGAAGACTAAACCTGTCTACGCCTTGCCGCTCCAACAAGCACAGCCCTTCAAACCACCTTCACCGCGGGAATTTAGTCTCCCCTTTGTGTGTGCTTCTTCAACCTTTCCCCCTGTTTCCCATGCCTGTATTTCTGTCTGGCTTTCTCAGGGGTGTAGACGAAAATTGAACAGAGGTGCATCTTGCACCCATCTTTTTCTGCTCCTGAATCACGTGCACCTGCACTACAGCTCTGGGGGAGGTGTCGTCCAAGGGAACTGTGGTCTGTGGCCCACCACCACGCTGAAGTCTTTGTATGTCTAATCCACTCCTCAATAAGCCATCCCACTAAAAAAAAAAAACCCTCTGTAAAACCTACTGCTGTTGGAGAATGTATAATGTACTTGTTTGAATAGTTATTCCTATTATTTTGCAATTACATGTGGCAGACATGATGATGATCAAAATGTTCCAAGATGGCCAAAGTGTCTGCTAAGATGCTGTGTTAGTGCAACACCATGGATTCTGAATGGCCTAATACAGTTGCCGTGGCATCTCAGGATGGGGCTCCATCAGATGTTTTTGTTTTGTGTTCTGGGCAATAATTTGAAATAGTTTCTTATCCCCCATTGTGTTGGGCTGGCTTCCTTCTGTTCTGTAGGCAGCTGCTTTCCTGATCTTGTTTGCTAGTTTTGTTTTTTGTATTTCTGGAGTTGAGGAATTCTCCATCACCGCCCTGTTTAACGCCTTGGTAGTGTTTACAAAATAATGGCACCAGCAAGGTAAGGACTTTCATAACCCAGGCTCCTGATAGGTAAATAAGCTTTGTTTGTTTAACTACGTATATGAATCCTACAACGATTGTAGCTTATAGTATCCTTAGAGGCCAGTGGTAAAGATAGACCTTCAAAAATTATTGATGTAACGAAATGTGTGGTTGTGTAGGTCTTGGATGTGCTCCTTCAAAGATCTCCCTTTTAAAACTGAGCAACACATGTACTGACTCTTCCAAATACCTTTTTCTGTAATCTAATATAAGTTTGCAAATTAAATATAGATTGTTTTAATAAGTTTGTATCGATAATTGATGCAAGTTTGTTGCTGTAACAAAAAGTTGACCTACTATTTGTGTCAGGCCTGGAACAACATTGTCTATTCCTCAAATTACAAACAGGCCAGACAGGCAACACTTTATACCTCAAAATACATGTAGATTTTTTTTCTTTACCATGTCAAAGATGACAGCTTCTTGTAAGCTGTATTCCTCAGACAACCCATTTGCAAAAATTACATGAGCTCAGTTTTTGAGCTCAAATATTTTTTTTTTTAATTAAAAAAAAAAAAAAGCACATGGTTTCTACATAACAGTGTGCTGTGGAAAGGTGGGTTTGGGGAGGTGTCAGCTTGTCAGAGGAAAGCCTCAGGGAACTGCATGCTAGAAGCTCATGAAGAGGATGGCTGCTGTGAGGTGAGGACAATTGATTACATGCTCCTTTACTCACCTGGTCCTTACATTAAGATACCATTGTTTCATTTCTTTCTGCATTTCATTTTGATATAGATGAGGATTTACAAGGGTAACTGCTGACAATGATGTGCCTATTTCAATGAGGCGTGCCCAAATGTTTTTGACATGGAGAACCGATAAGGGCCAAAATGTAGCACATGCTGCAGGCGCTGGGTAGTCTGATCCCAAACCAGCAGAACGTGTCGGTACAAGTCATTTAATCCTCTTTTTTCCTTCCATTTCGCATTGTAAAGGATAAGTTCACATTTTTAATGACATAATTTACACATCAGAGTCTGTTTACAGATCTTGGGAGAGTGTTGTTGTTGGCTCCAGAGGGAGCTGCGCAAAGACTGAAATTGCCTTAAGTGAAGTCAGTTGACTATCAGTCATAGCCTAAGACCACAAACAAAAAGCAAGCAGGAACAGACAGCTTGAGTGCAACAGGCCTTCTCCACAGTAGATATTTTGACTCAACTTAGCAGGAAAAGCAAAGGCTCTGTGCTTACAGGTTTACAGGGTTTAGGGTGTACTCTGAAGATTTATTAAGTTTGAAAATGAAAAACATCTTGAAGTGAGCTCCCCAGACTTACTGCTCATTTCTGCTAGAGGTAAGCAGGTTGAGGCTGCATTATCTGTTACCAGTTTAGCACCTGAGTCTCTGGAGCTGTATTGTGGGTAATGTAGCCTTCAGGTTTTGACCTAAAAAAAAAACCCAAAACAAAACAATGAGGAACAATAAAGACAGTATCTCTGGCTCTGCTGCATTGATTTTGATCCTCTTTTTTTAAACTGACCATTGTGAGTGTGACTGTTAGGTATGCAATAAAACACTACTGATGTCCATTTGTACATTGAAATTGCTATTGGTCGCTGTAATCTCCTGTCCATACTGACTACAATGAAATCTTGGAGCCATTTCAATGTGAGTGATTGGAGACAAAGTTCATAGTCTTCCCTCTGTGTTGAAATGTATTCAGAAGTTAATATGGGGCTTCTTTGATCATAAGTTAGTCAATTTGAGTGGGAATTCTCTAAAATTAGTAGTTTTTTAATCAGTAATTTGGCACCAAACAGGCTAACTGTGGAAGACACTGGATTAGTCAAACTCAGACTGCTGCAGTCTCACATTGACTTGTGTTAAATTTGCTTTTACAAAGGAGTTCTTTGCAGCCAGTATGGGCATTAGGAACGATTACAGCGGGCAGTAATCCTTTCAATGGACATACGGACACATCAGAATTAAGACAGATGTGAAAAAATTTGAACATATCTTTTGATATTTAAGGGGATTTAATGCAATTTTTAAAATATAACCATCATCTGGTATATTGTAAATAGAAAAAAACATATTTCCAATGTATTGTGTTTTTCTGTCGGCATCCTAGTTTATTTCAAACAAGACTGCTTTTCCAAATCTTAGCTTTTCATATGCAGACACGAGATGAAGTCTCCACTTGTGAGTTGCCAGTTGCTTGAATGGTGACCACCCAGCTGCATATGTTGCCCGTGTTGTTCTGTTCCAGCATGTGCTCGCACACTTTGTCTGGGGCATTAGGGTGTTAATGGATTACCGAAAGGTGTTGACTCAGGTGTGTGTGTGTGTGTGTGTGTGTGTGTGTGTGAATGAGGGTGGTACAGTGCTCAGAGTGTGCTGGGATCTAGTTCGGACAACAGTCTCGAGTCCCCATCACTCTCATGCACCCTCTGCCACTTTTCTGTGACCTGTTTTGTTTTTTCTCACCCTTGCTTCATCCTTTTGCTGCCTCGCCCCTGCACATTAGTTAGACGCATTTATCCTCTGCCTCCGTTTTCTCTTGCAATGTCTCCACTTTGCGTTGCCTAACAGTCACCTACCCTCGACATGGATATTGGAGGACTGACCACAGTGGTAGCAAATTCTGCTTACATCAATGCCCGTGGAAGCATTGATGGCTCTAATGCCGCTGCAGCTCGGGATAAGAAGTACCATTCTCGCCTCAAACTGCCCCACATCACAGTGTGCGAGGGCCTGAGGGACACCCTGAATTTGGCCTTTGACTCAGTCTGCGTGGAACAGCCTATTGGCAAACGCCTCTTTAGGGAATTCTTGGATGCAAATCAAGAGTATCATGGGGCTTGCCGTTTGTGGAAAGACATCGAGGGCTACGACCTGGCGGAGGATTCTGACAGGGCAAAGAAGGCCTCAAAGATTGTCCAGCGTTACATGGACCCCTCTGCCAAACACTACTGCCCGTTCCTATCTGAGGAAATCATAGCTAAGGTGAAGGAAAACCAGGAGGCTGTAGGGGATGATTTGTTTGCCACAGCATTGGCCACAACGTTGGACTATCTGCGGGAGGCCCCCTACACTTTCTTCCTGGAGAGCATGTACCTGAAGAGGTTCCTGCAGTGGAAGTGGCTTGAGATGCAGCCCATGGATGCAGACTGGTTCCTAGACTTCCGTGTGCTGGGGAAAGGTGGGTTTGGGGAGGTGTCGGCCTGTCAGATGAAAGCCACAGGGAAACTTTATGCCTGTAAGAAACTCAACAAAAAGAGGCTGAAGAAGAGGAAAGGCTATGAGGTGAGAGAACAAATGTCACTTGATAATATTCTCAGAATAGTTTCATGCCTATCAGCATTTAATTTGAATAGTTTTAAAAGGGAATCTGCATATACACTCATCCACTTTATATCAGCTGTGCCTAAAAATGTTAATATGATCAGTTAAGATTTGGGCTTTTTATACTTTGAAATGCAATATTTCTCGGCATCTGATATATCAGTGCCTTTATTAATAAGCCTGCGGTAAATTTAAGTTAATCTCAATATCAGTCAAATAGTAATAAATCTATGAAAAGTAGATGTCTTTCTGTTAAATCATTTAGATGGTTAGAATATGAAAAGTGCCCCTGTACTTAAAGCCTCTATCTACACAACGTAGCTCAATATCGCTGCAGTATTGTTGTGTTTCGTTGCAGGAGATTTCAGGGAAACACAAAGCTTTTTCGACTGATTTTGCTGTGATTTGATTGATACAGGTGTTTTACTGGCTGGTTTATGTTCCAGTGAAAGTGCCCTACACCGAACACGCTGCAGTGGTGCTAATCATCTTTGTCCCTGCCTCTGTCTCGTTTGGCTTTAGCTTGCAGTATTAAACACTGAGACAGGGATAGAGTGATTACTGGGAGCTTTAGCGAAAAGCTCTTCTGAATGGATCTCCTCAGCACAGTTATATCTTGCCCTTGACTTGTCTGAGGTCATTCTCAAATGAAATATACTTTAACCTCTTTTCCAACTGGTGTGAACGAAGAAAAGTCCCTGCAGTTTCACTTTTTTTTTCTCTCCTTTTTCTCTTTCCTAACTTTCTCCTGTAGGGTGCGATGGTGGAGAAGAGGATTCTTGAGAAGGTTCACAGTCGCTTCATTGTGTCATTGGCGTACGCCTTCCAGACAAAGGACGAACTTTGTCTGGTCATGACCATCATGAATGGAGGAGACCTCAAGTAACTTCACATTCTGAAAAACTCTCAGATAAACTCATTGATAGAACAGTGGTAGCACTTATTTGTCGTGTTGCCTTATTGCCATCCTTCATAATTTGGCAGATCCTCTTTTTCTGGAATCACTTTTCAAGTCTCCATTGCAAACAGAAGATGTGCAGTCGAAACAATAACTCATGTCAGAGGAATGTTGTAGTTTTAACAATCTCTAACAATCAGGCAAATTATGCCACAATTCATCTCTGAGACGTAGCTCCAGTGGTTGCTTTTAACCACCAAACTGTTGTATGTCTGTAGACAGGCACATGTGTGCAGTTACACAAGTGGTGGAGACGACAAGAGAATTAGTTACAGTATCTCAATAACATTTAAAGAGCCAGTTGTTGAAGATACCCTGGACTGCAGGCTCCATGCAAACATTTATTCTCAGAACACATGGGGCTAGAAATTCATTTTGATGACAAGAATATCCCTGGTGGTTCTTTATAAAGCATCAGTCACTTTAAGTCACATTATCAAAAGAAATACTTAACCCATATAAGTGAGGCTTGATTAAAAAAAAAAAAGTCCCTTTATTTCTTCAGAATCAAATTTGAATGTGTGACTGTAGTTTGAAAAACAAGAGCATATTGACAGAGGACACAGGACTCTAGTGATGAAAAGGAGTAAAAAATGAGCCCAACAAAAACATATTGGCGAGCTGTATATAAAACTGCAAATATAAGTAGATTGCATACCTTTTATACATGATGGAGCCAAAGCTCACCTTTTCTGTCTTTCCTGAAGGTACCACATCTACCTTGTGGATGAGAACAACCCGGGCTTTGACGAGCCCAGAGCCTGTTTTTACATTGCTCAGATTATCCAGGGCTTGGAGCACCTCCACCAGAAAAGAATTATCTACAGAGATCTCAAACCAGAAAATGTGCTACTAGATAATGATGGTAATAATTTGTAATCGAACACAGGCAAATTTGCCATCATCCATTCGTAAATAATGGCTAACGCAGATATCTGTATGATGTTGAACAGGAAATGTGCGTATATCTGACCTGGGTCTTGCTGTGGAGCTAAAAGAAGGCAAAACACTGACCAAAGGATATGCTGGGACACCAGGTGGGTCTCATCTGTGTCTACAAAAACAGTGAATAAGCAATATCATATTTAAGGGTTTAATCTTGCTGTTGAATCACTTGATTAGAGCATGTTTATCTGCCATTGTTTTACCTTGGTTCTTGCAGGCTACATGGCTCCAGAGATGCTGAAAGGAGAAAAATATGACACCTCGGTCGACTACTTCACTCTGGGGGTGACATTGTTTGAGTTCATGGCTGCTAAGAACCCATTCAGAAACAGAGGGGAGAAAGTTAGTCGCCATTTATTGAATCATATGATTTATTTACCTCGTGCACAAAAATGGCAGACTTTGTGACGTAAATGAGAGGATGAGAGGTTTTTTTCATCTCCTCTTCAGGTTGAACGTGAGGAGATGAAAGAGCGTATGCTGACGCGGGTGGTGACCTATGAAGACAATTTCAGTGAGCATGCAAAGTCGCTCTGTGATGGGCTGCTGGCCAAAGAGGTTGATCAGAGGATGGGCTTTAAGAATGGATGCTGTGATGAGATCAGAGCACATCCATTTTTTAATGACATCAACTGGAGGAAACTGAATGCAGGTACTATTACTTCCTTTACTTTCTAATCTTGTTCAAGCTTGTGTATAGCTGAAGGTACCTAAAATATATATTTTGCCTTGTTCAAAAGAAATTACTTATTTCAAATTTCTTCAGACTCAGGAAATGTGTCGATGTTATTTTTAATTTCCATATCTCATCTCCTCAGGTATTCTACCTCCTCCTTTTGTCCCTGACCCTAAAAGGGTGTATGCTAAAAGTCTGGATGATGTTGGAGCTTTCTCATCAGTGAAGGGTGTGACCCTAGAGGAGCCTGATAAGTCCTTTTTTGATGAGTTTTCCTCTGGCAACATCCCCATCCCTTGGCAAGAGGAGATGATCGAGCTGGGTATTTATGGAGAACTCAACGTTTGGGGTCCTGAAGGCAGCATCCCGAACGACCTCCGCAGGGAGTCCATACTAGAGCAGCCAGCCAAGTCATCAACCTGCTGCGTATCGTAGAGTCACTGAAACACCTTGAAAACACATCAGTTATACAGTGTATAGACTCAAATACTCAGGACAGACACCAAGTCTCTTCTGATCATTCCGATCGCAGAATTACAACAGTTTGCGACTCTTAACTTTTATTGATGGGCACTGGAGACAGCAAGAATAGAACGGAGGTGGATTTCCAACCTGGAATGGACTTAACCATTGACTTAGCATTGAAAAGTAAAAATCTCATCATTATATCCTTACTGGTCCCTACTGTCCCTCCCTCACACTCTCTCAACCTTTACTTTCTTTGCCCCTTCCTTTTCTCTTAATGCGTGCATGTGATACATTATTATTATAATGCTTTTAGATTTAAAATGCATTTATAAAAATCACATTTTTGAGCAGGGATGTAGTTAAGTGGTACCTTTGGTGCTAAGTGACAGTCACATGTTGAACATGTAAGATCTTTATTTCCCTCTTTTGCATATGTGCTCCTGTAGGGTATTTATGGAAAGTGCTTTTATATTCTTAGTTTTTACTCATTTACAGCTACATTAAATGGATTACCAAAAGCTAAGGCACCAGAAATGCAAAGTTTCATGCTCTTGGAAGACATTTTCCTAAGTGTTTATTTCATGGTTAATAAGTGAGTCTTTGCACTTAAAAGCAGAACACCTTTGATAAAGGTTTATGTAGATTAGTTATCAAGAGACAAACTTTGAATATAGGAGAAGTGTTTACAGTAAATCACTTTATTTTTAAAAACAAATTGTCGAACAAAAGTTTAATAAAGTCAGAAATAAATGTATGAAAAGTACTGGCAAATAAAATAGCTTATTAAAATGGAAATCTGAGTCAGGAACTTCATTTCTCCTTTCTGTGTGACAACAATTATATCACTGTCCAGGAATGTCATTTAAACACATATCAAAACCAGATTTTCTCTACATTGATTTAAATTGGTGAAAGGAAATGGATGATTTCTTGTTTTCTTGACTGATAGATGTCTTCAAAATTAACACAAAAGTTGAGTTTGTGTTGACTTTTCAGAAAACTCCCCCTCCTGAAGCTCCTCTGTCACTCCTTTGCTGTAGCCTTGTATATCCTCACTTCCTGCTGTGAGGGCTCAGTAAGCAGCGTGGTGTTAAAGCTGCTCTGAAAGCGCTCTGTGAACCTCAGGTCTGACTGGAACCGGATCTTGTTGGCCCAAAGCAGTGTTGTTTGACTTCCTGGTCGGCAAAAGTGACGCATGGTTTCCAGCAGTGCTTCTAGATGGTCGTGGTGATAGACTACATCAGCTGCGAGCACGTAGTCGTAATGGTAGGACGAGTAGGGAAAGTCTCGCTCCAGGTCCTGACCCCAGGTGAGGGCAGCCACCTGAGGGGTGTAGCGGGAGCGGCCCTTGGTGTTTCGCAGGAGGTTAAAGGTCAGATTAGACAAGATGTCTGGCAGGTCAGTAGCTGTCACCCAAGCCCCTGGAAAAGAGTACAGAAAAACAAAGCAGTTGAAGTACAGGTACGAAGACCCATAGACAGAAACTCTCAAAGGACTACACCAACTTTTTTTGGTGAATTTGTTAACCCTAGCCCATTTTTATTTTACCCAGTGCTGTTGCCTATATGATGAGAGAACTGGCACTTCAAATCATAATGGAAGTGCTAACACTCATGCAATGTGTGAAGTACAAACCAATATATTTGTTGTGTTTAAAGCATAGGTCTGTGATATATTTTATTTTCACCAAATTCCATGAAAAGACCAAAAGCAGCAATGAATTTTTAATACTGTCACATGTTGCCTTTGGAGCTAAATCCTCTAATAATTCACTCCTGTTTCATAGAGCTCCACTGTTTAAAAAAAAAAAAAACCCAAACTGTTACACATACATAAATCAGTCAGTCCCCACAGTGTCATGTTCCTTCAATGTGATCATCATGAGCACAGTACTTTACTGTAATTCCTTTCACCAACAGTTTCCTGCTGCCATAAATACTCAATACCCAACAAGATATGTTAATCCTCATCGAAAAATAGTCCCCAAAAAATGAATTGTTTTACTCCTGTTTAAGTAACATTTGCCAAAAACTACAGGGCCCAGCTATTTTAGGAAATTACTTTGCCTTTTTTCTTTTAG
Organism: Trachinotus anak; assembly: GCF_046630095.1. Taxonomy (NCBI): domain Eukaryota; kingdom Metazoa; phylum Chordata; class Actinopteri; order Carangiformes; family Carangidae; genus Trachinotus; species Trachinotus anak. The sequence goes on from NW_027273852.1 coordinate 12,385,278, forward strand.
AAATCACACTATATATTAGTTAAACTAAATGTGTGATTATAAACAGTATATATATTACTATAATACAGTATTTTTAGATAATTACAAGGGGATGGCCAAAAAAATTAAGAAAACATGACCTCTAAAGCTGCTTGCTTTTCGGATTTGTATAACAGATTTATGCTTTATTTTGTAATAATCTATCTTTTCAAAAGTATTGAATCTTACAGGCCACATAGAAAAAGGAAAACACAAAGTCAGGGCTACTAAAACGTTTACTGGCTATATGTGTGGACTGAAGTCATGAATTTAATGATAAAACTTCCACCAATTTGACCTTGGTTACATCACCACTAATGCGTGACCTCACTGGATCCTTAATACCCTCTGCAGGACCAGCTGCATATTTAGAGACAGAGAAGACATTCAGTGTTTAAAGTCTGCTTGGAAGGTCAATAATGGTTATTTTGAAGTGCTTGTGAAATACTGGTCGTAAACTCATGGATTTCCTTTAGTTGTCTATAGATGACATTGTTATTTGATGGGAAATAAATTGAAATGTATGTTTCAACTGCATGCATAATTAAGGGGCCAAAAGATGGCAGTATCAGTCCAATGATCACTTTGTTCATCAAGATTATCTTTACAGTTTCTTTACAGTTACTGGTCTGTTTGCAATGCAAGAAATTTGGCGTGGGAAGATTGTTGTGGCCCTCAGACAATAAATCCCAGTGTTTTTAGTGGCCCTCTAATGTTTCCTCGACACCCACCACCAGGCCGAAAATCTTACTTTTGCACAAAAGATGAACAGATATCTGTAAAATATTCAGCGTTTATATTTATGCACCAGAGGGAATGAACCCCTTATGGCTTTCCCCTCTTGCATCACAATCAAAAAATTACCACAATATGTCCTAAATAAAATGAAATAAAAATACAAAATGGCAAACATTATTGTTTGCATTTGCATATAATTACGCTAAATTTGGCAATGAGTTATGCCATTACTTAAGACTCAAGTGTCAAGCCTTACTGGTGATGTTTCATACATAAGGTACATAATGTGAAAAGTGCAAAAGGCTTACCAAGCAGACTTGCCACTATAGAGAGCAAACCAGTCCCAGCTCCGATCTCCAGCACCGCTTTGTCCATCAGCTTCACTTGTTGCTGGTTATTCTCCAAAAATTGACACAAAGCTACTGCCTGCAGAACAAATTCTACTTATTACTTCAGAAACAACCAGGTCAGTGGGTGTACAATAACACACTATCATGGTAGGACGTACCCCAGGCCAGATCAGAGCACCATAAGTATCAATAGACTCGCGGATGCTGATGTCGTGACCAGCAAAATAAAAAGACTCCTTTCCCAGAGCGTAGTAAACACTCGGCTCCCAGATGTTCCTCCGGTCCAAAGCCTCTCCGGCCATCATGTTTTGGTCTGTAAGTGCTGTAGAGCAGGAGGAGGGAGGTTACAGATCTGCAGACCTGCCTTGAAAATCTACTTTGAGAAAAAATGTGAAGTAACTAGACTAGTGAGGGTTGTGCAGAATGCAGTAGATGTAAATTTTACTTTGCAACAGATCCTTTTGAAATGACTTGACTGTTCGATCCACATTTACCTTCCCCTGTGATTTCCTGTTTCACCTGAAGTTTCCCATCCTGGCTCTTGTCATTCGCCTCCCTCTGGTTTTCAGGATTCTTCTGTTGGGCAGGCTGGCTGACTTTGGACAGTTTCTCCATGAGCACCAAATACTATTGAAAAGAAGTTTTAATTAACTATTTGCTGTGGCATGAGTGCCACTACATTGTAGCAGAATTTCACGCATTTGATTATGTTTTGGAGACCTTCAGTTCTTCAGACACACCTCAGATCAGCTTGTAGTCACAGCGCATTATGTTTGTATCCACACCAGCAACAAGAATGGCAATGCTGGCCTGTTGGTCACTCCACCACTTTGGTCCCAAAATATCTCAACATCCATTTGATGGATTGTCATGGATTTTGTGCAGATATTCATGATCCTCAGAGGATGAACACTAATGACTTTGCTGATCCCCTGACAATTCCTCTTGCGCCACCAGTAGGCCACACATTACACTTACCTTGTGAAGTATCTCAACTTCTACTGAATGGATTGGCACATTTTGTACATGCATACTTCCTAGATCTCATCTCCTTTGATGGGAAAATCTTATTAAATTTCACAATGCCTCTCTAATATACAAAATTCTTACCTACCCCATTTAACACATTCATATTTCAGAAAAATGTTGGAGACAGATTAACCAGATTCAGGGGAGGAAAACCTCCTTTGGCCAGACAGCCTTCACAATAAGAGTTTCCAGCATCCTTCCATCAAATATACAACACAATGACTTTTCCTTTGCATGTAATCTTAAACCATGGCTAAAAAGCAACCAGATCTGCTTTCTGTCTGTGTTTGTTATTGCTCCTCTGGTTTTACCTTTGTTGTTTGTAATGTAATATGATTTGTCTGAACAGATGAATCATCCTACTGACTTTGGTGATTCTCTGTCTTCCCCTCTAGTGACACCATGAGGTTGATATTTGTGATATGGAGTGAAATATCTCAACAAATCCCTGACTTCAAACACCAGCAAAACTAATGACATTACCGTCACCGACGTTACCTCAGCAGTGCTTTGTGTTTAGTACTAATTAGCAAACATTTTTATGCTATAACAAGATAAAGTAAGATGGTGAACGTGGTAAATAGAGTTGCTTGACATCAGCATGTGAGCACTGTCAGTGTGAGAATGCCGAGAAAAGCATTTGGCTCCAAGCACCACTGTGCTGAAGCACTTATTTCTATGAAATGATGTGTTTATTTTAAAATTGATTTTATCTGCTATGCCTCTTAAAAGTAATAAACAGACACATCAAACTGCATGATGCAAATACATACTAAAGACTCTGCCTATACAATATATTTAACACGCACAAACATGTGTAGAAATAATCAGTGTCACATTAAAATTGCATTTCCTGCAATTTCATGTCAGCATGTCCTAACATCTTTTCCAGTATTTGGATTATTATCAACATTTGCCCTGTTGCTGATTCTTTAGCTAAGAGCTGTGTTTATTTTTAGTGTGCTTGTTATATGATTTGTTTGTTTGTGACCTATTTAAAGTGGGATTGGATTCTGAATGGACTAGATTTAATTGGCTAGTCTCTTCGTCTGTCACTGCACCCCTGCCTGGAGCCCAGAAACACAGCTGGTTAAACCCTGAGGTCATCAAGCCACACACAGGGATGCAGAGGATACATTGGGTTGCTCTTCACCTAAGATGCACGTCACATTCAACTAGACTTCCACGCAAACACGAAGGATACAGTTTGATATAATTGAGTCATATAGAATAATAATCATTTGAAATCTGTGAAAGTGATAAAGTCATAAAAATGTCCTTCTTCTTCTTCCTCTCATTTACTGAAAAAGTAAAAAAAAAATTAAAAAAAGTCTTTAAATATGTGTGAAACCTACCTGTCTGAATCAGTGGGCTCTTATTTCTCTTTTCTTGTTGTGTGTGCACTTCTCTCTGCTGTGTTCCTGTGTTTATAGAAGCAGCATCATCTATGACACACCCCTGGGTGAGGCGGTGGCCTCTGGGGTCTCTGGCAGCCAGATTTGAGAGACAGAAGCAGGCAAACAGATTTATAATGTCTGACAGAGAAAGACACACAACTCCCCCCCCCCCCCCCCCCCCCCCCCCCAAGCACTTTAACATCAAATCTTGTTGTCAGTGGTGTATTCTGTGTATTATCTGGCATTTTTTTTACTCATAAGATTTTTCACAACATCTGTTGTAAGCTTCTTATTATTCCCTCCTGTCATCCTTAATAAATCAGACATCTGGCTGTAGGAGTTCCAGGTAGGAACATGCAAACATTTGACAACAAAATGTATTCACACTGTGCACTGTGCCAGTATATTTGCATATTTATGTTTATCCTAGAAGGGTTCTGGGCAGATCTGCATCAAGTCTGTCATGAGACGGCTGTGTGCCACTTGGCATACTCCAAGGAAAATGGTGTTAATTTGTAATGCAGCAGAGCGAGGAAACTGTTTACCAAGGCCTGACTTGGAGCAAACACTTCCACCTTTAATACCGTTATCGAGCATTTATCCTCCCCCTGCTTCATCCCCGTGACATGTGTCACCTATTATCCCGCGTGTCACATCATCTCTCTCCTCCCTTCAATCTTGTACCTGCTGTGTTGCACATAAAAGACAATGTACTGAAGTCAACAACAGGATAAAACTTTCAGATGAACAACAAATACAGCAACACAGAGGTGAGCTGCAGCAGTTTAAAACCCAGTGAGAAGCTGTGTCACATTTGGAAAAGCTGTGGGATCATCTGTGTGTGAACTGGAGAACTATTTTAGGGATTCTGTGAAAATGTTCAGGGTGGTGAGAGGGCAGAACCTTTTAATGCAATTATTAAACCTGCAGCAGAGGCGATAAATGAACCAGGGATGTGACATTCCTTCCGATGTTTTATTAAGGAGACACTGTTATTAATGAGGCCCCTGATAATTTTCACACGGTCCCTTAATGTGACAGGAGACAAACAACATATGCCAAACCAGTGCATCAGTGAAGAGGAACAGTGGGAACAGACTGACTCGCCAGCAGGGATGCACACACCAAATAACTATACATAAGGCTGCATCACTCTGGTCCCTATATATCAAGATGACCTCTGTAAACAGCAAAATTTCATGAGTCTGTAAATTGATTTTCAAACATTTCAGGAAATGAACAGAAGCTGATGGTTCACAAAAACAAGGGAAAAAATGTGTTTCCAAAATGTTTACAGAATCCATTCAGAAATGGTTAAAATAAAAAGTTAAAATATAATGTATACAAGATTTGTTGCAAACACACTGATACTGTTCTCTGGGTAAGTTACCAGGATGGTGTTTGGAGGAATTTCTTCATAAAATTTGGACATTTGACTACACACATTTGAATTTCAGTATTTCAAACAAAATCATTCTGGCACTCGTCCATACAACACTGTCATGTTCACCGGCATAAAGACCACAGATGAAGGAAGTACACAGATTAGTGTTGGTATGTGTACTATAAAAGGCTGTTAGGGTCTGTTTTTGTGCCACCAGCAGAGTCCAGCTTTTAATGCAAACAGCACAACTGAATGTGGGGGTAGCCAAGTGTTTGTAAGCCCGGCTATAGGGCTTTACATGGGAGGCTTCACAGCCTCAGTGCATAAACACACACACAGATGCCAGCAAACAACTGGTTGTGCTACATAAACCTACAAAATGACTTGAACTGACAGATGGCAAACAGCAACACTGAGTCACTCTCATCTAAACAGCCAACTAATAATCAGTCAAGGTATTAGGGTATTTCCACCGCTCTCTGTTTCATTTGTTATTAATGATTGATGAATGAGATTTTGCACAGCTTGTCCATCTTTGCCAAAAAAATGTATTTATTTATTTATTTTTTTCATTATTCATCAGTTTTAATACAGTCTGGTGATGATGACTAACCAGATCGGATTACCCACAGAGTCTAAAAATATGATTTTGTAATGCACTCTGCAAAGCTGTTGGATATATCTCTCCAGTAAGAGATTGGAGATGCACATTCATCTGTGATCTCTTAAATCCAACAAAAGTCACTTTTCATGGTAGGGGAACAATAGAGAATCTGCAAGGCTCACATGTGTCAAAGATTGTATTTCTCTAAAAATGGTTTACATTGGGCTGTATAACTTGACACTCACATTAATTAATAAGTTTGTGTGTGGTACTGGGGGATGTATGTATTTGTGGAACATTTAGCAATTAAAATAGAAGGATAAAGAGCTGCCAGTCATCACCTTACAGTTGGTAATCCTCACCTCGACATCCAAAGGTCAGGAAAAGGTTGTGCAGCCCAGTGGAAAATGAGTCACAGTCACACACAGCAACATGTGAGCCCAGGCAGGCTTTACAGTAGCCGCATGTACAGCCTGAGTGTGTGAATACATCAGTTAGTGGGCGCTAAGCTCCTGTAATTTTAAAGCGTAGGCAAGGATTGGTATCCAATGAGTCTTAATGGCATAGAACATAATCAAACATACAGTGTGTCTCCAGCCAGCAATGTTGCAGACATAACACAGTTTTTTGGCATCAGAACAGATCTTTTTTGGACAGGGAGACTGTTCCCTGATGCTGTAATATAAACCCCAACTCCTGGACTCCATGGGTTTAGTAAGGCTGACATGTCTGGGTCCTGGATGGGCTGGAGGTTTATATGCACCTGTCAGACTGATGGTCGTGCCACTGTTTCCTGATAAACACTCCTCATCACATAACCAACAACAAGGCTCTGTGATGACAGGGAACATAAACCTTGAATTTACACAGATCACATTGTCAGGTGTGTTATGATGTGTGTATGGTGGGTTAAGTATATTTGAATGCACCTAAAAGTGTGCCATAATATCTGTACTTAAACTGTGCTGTTTCTGACATGCTAGCATTGTACCTGATGTATTAACAATACAATTAATTTTAAATGAATAATTAATGTAATTTAAAAAATGTACTTAAGTTTGATAATTGATACACAATTAACTTGTAATTAAATGTGTTTAAATACACTCTTTTGTATTTAATGCAGACACACTTAAAATCTATTTCAAAGTTACTCAGGTTACACATTGTATTTTGGTTTATTTTGTTAGGAGAAAAAACACCTCACTTAAAATTTCAAGATTCAAAGATTTATTTGTCACATTCTCTCCCATTTTTAATATGTGCAGTCAAATGCAGGGTGGGATAGTTTGAGGATGGGCCAGAAGGCTAAAGTGCAATGATTATAATAAAAATGAGAGTAAAAAATATATGACATATGGAATTAAATTTCAAAGATAAAAATTATAAACATATAATGTAAGTTATTTTCATTATAGGAAAAGTGCTGAACCTGCACTTTAATCATGAGTGCACATGGAATTATACTAAGTACACTTAACTTCCTAACTGAAGTGCTATGTATATATATATATACACATAAGTATATAAGTAGTAAGTAGTAAGTAGTAATCGCAACAAGTTTTAGAACAAAATTTCATCTTTTCTTTATTTACAGAATATTTACTTCTACCAGTGAGTATAAAGTACAACATACTTAGAGGTCCTAATCATAGTACTTTAAGTTATTTTATAGTTTCAGTCCCGTTGTTGTCCAAGATGTGATTTTAAACTCAAAATCACACAAAGAAGCAGGAGGTGTGAGAGCTCACTGATAAGGGTAGGAGCAGATAAACGCCTGAGGTTCCCAGCAAGTGAAGTCATTGAACTTTCCATTTCCTGAAAGACACAGAAACCAATCAGAAAATCATGGCAACGACGTTTAAAATTCATATCTGGTAAAACATTAAAGGAACAAGCAGTATCTCTGTGCCTTCAGGACACTTTGCATGTAAACAGATTGTGTTATTGCTATATTTCTCGCTGTATTTATTTGTATAAATAGTTAAACAATATGTTTATGACCTTTAACTATTCTATATGGCATATTTTGAGTTCCTTGCAGCTTTACACTTTGTTAAATAAACAAAATGAGATGTCAGATTTATACCTGAGTTTGAGCCGAAAAAAAGGACACCATGTGGTGTGAGGACAGTTTGAAAGGTGCTTAAGAAAAATGAACGCATAGAAAGTTAGCAAAAGTTAACCAAACTGAGGCTCTGCGGAGGGATACAGCAAACTGACACCTACTAGATGCCAGCAATTCCACACAGTCCTCCACATCTGCTGTGTTATTGGGCTCCCCCGACAGCCAATCAGCATAGCCCCAGCGGGATCCATCCAACCAGACAAAGCGACCGGTCTGACAAATAACAGGAGATTAATGAGGTGCAATCAAATTGAGGTGTCATTTATTTGATGAGGAGTAAAATTATTATTTCATCTCTTCAGCAGTAGATTTATGACTACCCACTCCCGGGCTGAACATACACACCTCCAAATATCGGAGTCCTCCAATCCAGGTGCGTGTATATACCCCGCTGTGCTGCACTATCATGTTCATCACCTCTCTGTGGATATATGGGGTTGTGATGGAGGCCAGGTGGCCACCGGGGAACTGTGCCTGGCAGAAGAACTGCAAGGAAACAGTGAGACAGCGACAGTGAGATTAGACACATTATGAACTGTGTGGCCCTAAAGAAGTCTCACTTTTTAAATACTTTATGGGGCATCTTTTCAGTTAGTGGAGAACATGTACATACCTCAGCATCTTCAGCTCTCCTTGGTCCTTTGAAGAAATGGTAGCGCTTCCCCTCAATTGCCACAAAAGGAGAATAGCTCCGCCCTGTGGCAAAAAGGTGGAATTACAACATTTTCCATCATGCTGCTCATGAAAGGAGGACAAAACTCACATGCACACACGAACACAGATACAGATACTAATAAGGGGGCATCAATCTGAATTAGACTAATGAAGTTACAATATTTTTTCCAAAGTTACAACATTTTTAGCACCAAATTCCCTCTCTCTGTTACTCTGCTGCTCCACAGGGAAATATGGTTCAGAGAAACACTGAGAGAAAATTTGGCTAACACCGAGATAGATAGATAGTCAGAATACTTTATTATTCCCTTGGGGAAATTAAGAAACTGAAGCATTGTGTTTGGTCGATTTGAATGGTGGTAAGGTGATAATCCTTTCTCTACAGGGTTTTTACCTCCTTGTCTCATCAAAGCCTGCTCTTCACTTTCAGGCACCACACCAATCTCGGCGCCTCCATCGAGAGAAGGAAGGTCTCTCTCCCCGACAAACTCACTCCTTGGTTCCTCCATCATTGAATAGTCTGACTCCGCTGTGAGAGAGTCTTGCTCCTTGCCCATCCTGGCCTCCTCATTTGGGAAATAGTCGAAAGTTGAAATCTGCTGCTCATTAATGTCCAACGCTGGCCCTTCTTCCATGACAGCACCATCTGGTATGACCTCCCTCTTCCTCTTTAGCCCCTCATCCTCTGGCAGAAGTTCCACATCAGGATCTTCACTGTTAAATGCTGCCCTCAAAGTCTTCTCCATTTCTGACAGCTCTTCATCGCTCTTTTCCTCTCCAAACGAGTTGTCGTCATCCAGTGGCACCAACTCCATGATGGGGTCACCCACTATTTCATTGTTTCCCTCCATGTCAATGTGCCTCTCTTCAATCTCCCGACCTGTTTCAGTCTCTGCTTCGAGGTTCAGCTGCACCTGAAACTCCTCTTGGACCTCATTAAACATGGGGTTCTCTTCAGCTTCTAGCTCCATTTGGACATCTGGCTCCACCTCAGCCTCAGGCTCCACCTGAAACTCTGGGTCATCTTTGAGCTCTGGCTCCACCTTAACTTCTGGCTCTTCTTTTAGCTCCTCCTCCACCTTAACATCTGGCTGTGCTTTCAGCTCCTGCTCCACCTTAACTTCTGGCTCTTCTTTTAGCTCCTGCTCCACCTTAACTTCTGGCTCTTCTTTTAGCTCCTCCTCCACCTTAACTTCTGGCTCTTCTTTTAGCTCCTGCTCCACCTTAACTTCTGGCTCCTCTTTCAGCTCCTGCTCCACCTTAACTTCTGGCTCCTCTTTCAGCTCCTGCTCCACCTTAACTTCTGGCTCTTCTTTTAGCTCCTCCTCCACCTTAACTTCTGGCTCTTCTTTTAGCTCCTGCTCCACCTTAACTTCTGGCTCTGCTTTTAGCTCCTGCTCCACCTTAACTTCTGGCTCTGCTTTTAGCTCCTGCTTTGCTTTTAGCTCCTGCTCCACCTTAACTTCTGCTTTTGGCTCCTGCTCCACCTTAACTTCTGGCTCCTCTTTTAGCTCCTGCTCCACCTTAACTTCTGCTTTCGGCTCCTGCTCCACCTTAACTTCTGGCTCTGCTTTAGCTTCTGCTTCCCCCACACTGCTCTGCTTCATGTCCACTGACACTGGAGACAGTTTTTCCTGCTGCTCCGTGGAGTCTGGTCTGGGCTGTGGTGCAGGATCCTCCACCTCCACATGACCCTGCACAGGAACCAAGTCTCCCAGCAGAGGGCTCTGGTCTTCTTTAATCAAATCAGGACTTTGTACCACACCAGGAGGAAATGGGGGCATCGCATGAGCCACTGCGAAGAGTGAATAAGAAAAGTTACATTTAAAAATTAGGCATATTCCCTTACCTGCACCCATCAATGAGGCAATGGGCCTCTTCATGTAAAAGACCCCTCCAACACTTTACAAGAGCAAGACAACCAGAAAGAAAGAGACACAAAACAACTACAAACTGCATTTTATGTGTCTTCTCTTTAATCTTTCGTCTCTCTGTAGTTGCTTTGTGTGTCTTCGTGGTTGTGTTGTGTCTCTTTTGATTGTTTTGTTTCTTTTTGAGGGAATTTCACATTAAACTTTGTTTTTTTGTTGTCGTTTTTTTTGGTCTTTTTGTATGTCTTTGTAATCATGTCACTTTTTGGTATTTTGCATCTCTGTGTGTCTCTGTGGTCATTTTGTGTCTCTTTGTAGCGATGTGGTCTCTATTTGTAGTTGTTTAGCATCACTCTGTAGTCGTTTGATTGACTTTCCAGCAAGAAATATTCACCGTTTATTTATAGCAAAGCAGTTGAACATTAAACTTGAAAAATGATTTCGACAGAGTTGATGTGTCGTGCAGAGCATTTCCATTTTGAATCTTGATTTCTTAAATCTGTACAAATAACGGAAATTGCATGACCTGCTTTGATGTATCAGACTCTTTTTGGGGTTGTGACAAGGCTCATTGCCTGAATCACTGGCAGATGTTTTAACTCAAGTCATCACAGCAAATATGTGCAGTTTTTCAAAACTCAATGAAAGGAGAAGCGGAAATCAATCTTTTGCAGAACACACTCCTGAAAACGAAATGAAATCTCTTACCTGCAAGGCTCAGTGAGAGCAAAACCAGTATCTTCATCTTGATCTGTATGGTAAAGTCTGAATGATGTTTATGCTGAATTGTCGATTGTGATTTATGCCAGCGTTACTTGTACCAGCAAGTTATTTCCACCTGTTCATGGACCTTTATACTGTTTATCTGGGTTTCCTTATGGTACTCCTAATCTTTATGAGCAGCATTTGTCCTGCCCCTTTTTATGTCTTCTCTCTTTCAGTCACTTATAAATCACGGCCTTCCTGTAACCTTATCTTGTCAGGAGTCCATATTTTATTCTCTTTTGTTTCCCGAAGGCATGAACCCTTCCAAAGAAGTACACAACTGGGAAATCAGACTTGATATATGTATATATGATGTATATATATATATATATATAATATTAAAAGTAAGCAATGTTCACATTTAACAAAAAAGTTTCTAAGGTTAGCTTTGTAGTTGCAAGCAACAAGATGAAGCCCCAAAGGGTTTACTTTCAAAAGAGATGAAAAATATATATATTATTATTGAAATAGCTGACATGTAATTCTCACAAAATCCCTCCACTCACTGAGATATTATAGATCTGTACTCTGTTAAATGCCAAATAATAATTATTCATCATTTGCTGGAACCAGAAATGATGCCAGAAAATGGTGCTTTATTTAAAAAGGCAGAGGGCCAGACTGTGGCCAGGAGGAAATGGATCTGCTCAGAAAACAGAAAAAAGGTTCACTATGATACTCAAACCATTACCTGCCAGAATGTATTCAGCTCAGTCACATAGTTTGTGTTAGTTTGTGGTCACAGCCTGCTCCTCTGATACTGTGATGCCTCTTACAAGATATTTTCCCAAATGTCCCTCTAACAATTGATGATGTTTACAGCCTTGATTTGCTAACATGTGGTGCATCTCTCTGGCTTCATTTATCAAAGAACCCAGCCCCCGTTTACCACTGTGTCTCATCACCTCTTGTTTTAACAACACTGTAAATGTTTGTGAGCTGAGGAGATCGGTTGCTGGAATTTTAAAAGTGAAACATTGTCCCGTTCTTTTATGATGTGCCAAATGTCTTCAGCTAACAAGCTGGATGGTCCCTCTCTAAAACAATAAAAATTCAACATTTGATATGTTGTCTTTGTTCTATTTTCAATTAAATATGGGTTTACATGATTTGCACATCATCACATTCTGTTTTTATTTACATTTTACACAGTGTCCCTGACTTTTTTGGAAACAGTGTTGTGGAATAGAAAAATGATCCTTGATTAAATTCTGCTATAATCCTAGTTGGCACAAACAGGCCACAGCATGTTTTTGAGGTTTTGTGCAGTATAGTTTAAAGTGATGCTTGGGCTGACACTGCTGTCATCAAAGATCACAGTGGATTTATAGTTGCTTACTTTAATATCTGAGGGAGTTTGTTTAGGTAGTGAGCACTGAGCTGTGCTGTTGTGGATGTGTGTGTTGAGCTGCTGTGTGTTACATGACATCAGTGTGTCCCGCTCACAGCGCAGCAGCTGGGATTGCTGACTGTGAACAGGTGCTGCAGCTGCGATTTTGTGAGCTTGTATTTCACTCGTATTCTCTGTCTGTGTTTATGCACACGTGCCTGTGTGCACGGCCCCTGTGTGGGTCTTTGTGTGTGCATATGGCCACAGATGTAAGCATGTGTGCACATTGACCAGAATGAGCGACAATGTGCTGTTGTGTGGTGAGAAACCTGATAGCCAAGGACACAGTAGCTCAGCCAGCAGCTGTTTCATCTCTGCACCTCCTATTACACTCGTCGCTGGTGACATTTGGAAAACTCACAGCCTCACTCACCACAGATTCATCTTCTCACCACCAATTTAGTGGAGGATTAAATGATTTAAAGCTAAATAATTTCATAAAAATGTATGAATAAAAGCAAATATGTAGGGCAGTTAAGATTAAAGACTGTATTCATTTGTCAACAAGGAGGAGGCCTTCACAGTGAACACTGGTGGAAGGATTATGTAGCATTGTACAGTAGAATTTGGTCAAAAGCTGTAAGAGAAAACCGTAGGTTTTTACAGGTTTAGACTTTATATTGTCACCTTGATTACTTACCACCAAGCAGGAATGAAACAGCTGATTTTAATGTTCTTATGGGCTCTGGTTCTTTTAGGCTCGTTGTGGTGCCTGTATCTGGAATACATTACGCAGTTTCTTACAAAAGTAAATACCACCACAGCTTTTAAGAAGGTCAAACTATGGCTTATAGGAATCTTGGAACTGCTTAGACTTAATTCGTATGTAATATATTTCTTTTTTTTAAATTTTATTTTGCTGTTTGACCTGTGAGACTTTAATGATGATGGCTGTCTGTATTGTGTTAATTTGATGCAGTGGTGGAGGATCTATTACTTCAGTAAAAGTAGCAACACAATGTAAAAATACACTACAAGCCTTGCATTGAAAAAAATAGAATACAAAGGTTAAATGTACGTTAAGTATCACAATTAAAAAAGTCATTATGAAATGATGTTAGAATGATATTATACTGTAGTAGCCTATTGTTGCTTTTGATTATTCATTAATATTTTAGCATTTTAAGACTGCAGCTGGTTGAGATAGAACTAATGTTATCACAATGTTTGAGATTTTATAAGCTGTCAGCAAAGGGAAGTACTATATTTGACTCCGAGATGTAGTGGATTAGAGTAAAGTACTGTAAAATTAAAACAGCCCTACTCAAGATAAGTAAAAGGCTGGCACTTAAGTACCTTCATAACCACCACCTCCATGGCAGTGTGATGCCGCCTTTACACAAGGATCTCAGCTCTGTCTGCACCAAGGACCACAATGGAAACAAAAAACATATTGGGCTTTACTGTGTGAACACTGGTGGAGGGATTATGTAGCATCCTGATTCCTGGACATTTCAGTCGCATTCTCTTTCTCATAATATCAAATACACCATAAAATAAACAAATAGCTGACATACATGAATATCAGAGGCCTTTCAACATCGTCCCTATGATACTGTGTGAAATAGTAACTAACAAAACCAACACAGCAGACTGTGAATAGCCTACACAGAACACCTCATCTGCTTGCTCTGCCCACTGGTGGTCTCCTGCCTGTGCGCGCTCCCCGTCAGTTGTCCGCGATACGTGAACGCGCAATCGCATGCTGCAGATGAAACTTGAAGAAGCTGTGGAGAGTTTGGAGTAAAAACTGAATCCCATCCGGACTCAGCGGACAAACACAGACCTGAGGTCGGATCCAAGCTCCTGGGAAGTGACTGAACATGAAGACCGTGAAGATGTTGGCGCTGCCTCTCCTCATCACTTTGTTGCACAGTGAGGTTTTTTTCTTTTTCCTGGTGTTAAAAACTTTGTGATGGAATTTGGCAACATTATTAATAACGGGAAAAAGTAGCTGCTTGCATCTTACATAACATAGCAGACAGAGAACTGCTAAAAGTTTAGGGTGTGTACAGACATAGAGGCAACAGTATGTTGAGAAAGAGCTTTTTACCTTCTGGCAGCCTGAAGTTTCAGTCTGTGGTGTGTCTGTGTTTTTTTGTTTTTTTTCCCAGGCTACTTTTCCCACAGTAGATGATACTGTCTCAGATATCCCATTCTACTTGAAACATTTTGGTTCAGTTTAGTCTGAAATTTAAAAAAAAAAAGAAAAGTTTCTTAAGGTGTGGACAGAAAAAAACAGAAAACCAATTTAAAGCCTATCAAAGATTATAGTTAGGGACTGTATGATAATTATTTGTGTTGGGGGGGGGGGGGGGGGATTTAACCTTTTGTTTTGGTTTTTTAAGAAAGCCAGACCCCCCACTGTTTATTTGAACCCTCCTCTTAGAAGTATTTCAACAATATTGGTACAACTCAAGTTACCAATAAATAATTTAAAAAGGCAACATATACGTTTTGTACGGTGTAGCATATTCTTACATTTTAAATGTAATAGATTGGAGTATGTTTCATCATTCTTTAATTGATCTTTTTTGGAGATAAAATATAAATCTGGTTTGAGGGAAAAAAAAAAAGACCTTCCTGAGCTCTCCCCAAGAAAGTCAGACTTCCCTCTCTTAAGTCTTCCTCCTTATTGTTTTCCATACAATCCTTTAGAAATGCAGCATAATGATGTGATTTTTTAAATAATTTACTCATTGATTGAAGTGTTTTTATCAAAGAGATGTTTTAATTAGATAATGTATGATTCAAGTGGCTTGCTGCCGTATTTGCTGTATGTATGTTTTGTATCAGCAACAAATTGTTTACTGTAATAACTATGCATGTTTTCAATATGAAGCAAACGGAAGGGGTTTGTTTTACTGATGATTAGTTTGCGTGATTAAGCTTGTGCATAACTCCACAGTCAAGGGAGGTGGTGTGATGTGTCCAAGGGCTGTATCGGGGGCTGAGATTGTGCAGGGAGTGGTCGCGGCTGGGCTTCATGTTTACACACAGAACCCGCTCTGATGCCGTTTGAGCCCGAGATCCACACACTGATCAGACACATCACACGGCCCAGCGGAGGAGTATGTGATCCCACAGTTACAGTTTGAAGATAGCCCCTGACTGACCCTGCTGTTAATTAGACAGAGATGAAAAGGACCATTTGCTATCTGGAAAAAATGCATTTGAAGTTGCTGTGGGAATTTTAAAGGGCAGAGGCTGCTTTCTAGACAACGTGCTTCATGTCAATAATTGCAGCTTTGACGTGTGTATGTGTTTTGATCTTTCCTGAATTTACTCAGGAGGAACCTCACAGAGATGAAAAGATTGAAATCTTTCTTCTGTTTGTACAAAACTATTAAAGAGCTGTGTTTGGAATATTTTGGGGAAAATAAATTTTCTATTATAACATTATTTGGATGTTGTTTCAATTACAACATTCCCCAAAAAAGAAAAAATCTGAACCACATGCATTTGAATATGATTACAAATGGACTTCAAATGGACTGTATTTAAAACATCAGTGAGAGTGGAGAACATAATAATGTATATCCATGAACAATTTTGTCTTTTTCTGTTTGCAGTGTATTGTACAATATATTGCATGCATGTTCAAATATATTTTCTGTGCACATGGGTTAAGATCACTTTCATTGCAAGGATTCTGGTTAAGTGTTAAGTCAGACTTAAGTTTAAATTGGGCTGAAGTTCAAAGTAAAGCATACGGTGCAGAGGACTTGGGGTTAAGGGTTCAACCACCAAGCAAGTGTGTGATGATGATGTCTGTGTGTGTGTGTGCTGTGCCAGCTGAGAAGGGTAAGGTTACTGCCATGAAGAGCTGCTTTCTACGCATGTGTGCGCCACATTCAGAAATACACACGCACACACACACACACACACACACACACACACACTCACTCACTCACTCACACACATGCTACATGAGTTTAAGTGAAGTGAAAAAAATTCTGAAGTCATTCTTCACAAGATTCACAGGATGTGCTTGCAGGCTTCCTGTTGAAGATGACAGTTCTGCTTTATCTAGGTGAGAGTGTCAAAAACAATGTCTGTGAGATTTTTCTGATTATTAAAATGCAAAAGAGAACAAAGAGTAAAAAAATAAAAAAGCACGCTTATCTTTCAAATCAACTCAAGGAGAAAAAAAAGATACAAGAGGTATGATAGGCCAATGTTAGGGCATATGCAAAAATAATATAAGGCTTGTTAAACAGTCTACATTACTTAATCAATATTTGTGGCTTTTCCATTGCATTTAATTGACAAAATTAATAGAAAACCATGCAAACAGCATAGAAAATTCATTGTTATCACTTATCAGTGTCATTCTTTGTCATCTTACATTTTATTTCTAGGAAATGCTTTATAGAAATGCATAATATCGATAGAAACTTTATCTGCAGCACCATCCACTTCTCTGCTGTCCATTTGTGTGATATCAGGGATGGCTACTTGTTGGAGCTCCCAAGCTTTGTAGTTTATTAAGCCATACTTCAGTTACACTGTTTCCTGCTGTGGAAACGTTATTTCCAGTCAAATCTGTTGTAACTAACACGAAGTCAAATTAACTACAGCTTCCGTTATGTGAGAAGGAAAAGATTAACTTTTACAGTCACTGTTCAAGTGAGTATTTGGTACTAATTGTGCGTGTGTGTGTGTGTGTTTGTGTGTGTTTGTGTGTGTCTGTGTGTGTGTGTGTGTGTGTGTGTTAAAGGGACAGATCACTAAAAGAGGTTATCAGGTTGGGCTAAAGCAGCTTGTCGAAGAGTCATTCATCACCTGCATTCCTACACACCCCCGCTCCTGGCACCACCAGGATGAGGGTATACACTATATGTCTGTGTGTTTGTGTGTGTGTGTGTATAGGTTTGTCTTGCCAGCTTTGTGAGGACTAATTTCAGTTTTAAACCATCATAATAAGGACATTCCTGAATTGTGAGGACATTTTGGCTGGTCCTCATTACTCCAGACTGTTTGAAGGCTAAGACTTGGTTTTAAGGCTCAGGTTAGAATTCAGTGGAACTCAGGACCGGGTACTGGGGGATGCATTACATCAAGTTGGGTCCTCTCAAATACGGACAGACAAATGTGTGTGTTTCCATCCAGTCAAAAAGTAAGCTGATATGCACATAATATTCTTCTGTGGGAAATTAAAGTTCTTGTATTTTTTTCTACACGATGAGAATGGGTGTAGGCTATGACTCAGTCTCATACACTTCTTTATCCTGTTTACATGTCTGATTGTACTTCTGGTCTCTGATTGTGCTGGACTCTATAAGACGCCCCCGCAGGCCCTCCGTCTGAACTATAGATATAATACATGTTTCTCATCAAGGATGTGACAAGAGAAGGACTTTAAGGTCGTTGTACTTGGTGGCCTGAGGGTAAAACTGGTTACCACTTTATAACTTTAATTGATCCTTTAATCCCAACAGGCCGTGTCTGTCTGTCAGTGACTGTGAGCAGCAGTAAACCCAAAGTGGAGGTCCATGAGCACACAGGTGAGACTTTTTTCTTTGCCACAGTTTTTCACCACAGAATTGTCTAATGTCATTTGGTGTTTTTTTTTTTTTTTAACATTTGTCTTATCCTTAGTGTCTGATAGATTCACCTTGATTAAATATTTTCCAGTGAATCTGGTCATCTAATTCTAAATGATAAGAATAAAAAAAATACTTCTGATTAAAAACATGTGGGAAGATATGACTATGAAAGAAAAGCTGATAGTAATACAAGATGACACAGTTTTGTATATATATATATATATATCTTTTTTTTTTTTTTTTAAATCCTGGATAAGTAATGTAACTTTATACTCACGTTTAGGTCACGTGAAGAGAGATCTTAGATCTGATATCTGCTTTTTGTGTGTTTCTCATTCCAAAACAAATCATTCATATCAACAAACAAATCACTGCAAAGCAAATTTGTGTAGATCTTAAACAGATTGACAGAAACCTTTTGTTGTTTAATATGAACACGAGAAGACAATACATTTCAGAATATTTTCTTGTAAAATCAAGTAAGACAAAGGGAAAGCAGCTGATATCTCAAATTAACACAGGAAATGAGCAAAAACAGCAATCACAATACAGTGGACCTGTCCTTCAAACCTTATCAACACATCCAGTATTACTTCATGCAGATCAGGTTTCGTAAGCTCACTGTAATAAAAGTACATTTGTGCTGTGTTTCCTGTCCTCTCAGATGCAGTGCTGGCCTGTGAGTTCAGGACAGAGAAAGATCAGAACCCTCGTATCGAGTGGAAGAAGAAAGGGAAGGGGGTGACATTTGTGTACTTCAATAACAAATTTGCTGGTGAGTGACAGATTTTACTTCATATATTCCTTTGACCACCCTGAGTTCAAAAAAGCTGATATTTTGCTCCTTTTCTTGACATCATCGTTTCATCCTTACAACCTTTGATTTATTCTTTTTTCCAGCCACTTAGTTAAGCTTTGTTCACGCTCTGTCATCTTTCCATTACCTTCCACCTCAGGTTCGTACGCAGGCCGGGCCAAGATAGAGGGAGCGACGCTGACGATACACTCTGTTAATCAGAAAGACTCGGGGGAGTACCGCTGTGAGGTGACCGCCAGCGAGGACCACGTCAGCCTGGGAGAGGCTACTGTAACCCTCAATGTGCTCGGTGTGTGTTTGTGTGCACATGTAAATATGCATATACATTACTGTGCAAAGGTTTTAGGCACATACATAAAACTTAAATCTGTATAAAACAGCAGAAGACGCAATTTACAAACAATGCAATAAAAACCAGATCATCCATGACTACATCACTGATCCCTCATTAAAACACTTTCAGTTTGAGTTTAAAATGATCCCAGTCATGATCCAGTTTCTGTGGAGTTCCACATGTTGATCCTAACTTGTGTGATCACTGTTGTTAAGCTCAAATGGCAACAGAAAAGCAATGTTGCCTTGTTTCCTTTTCAAAACTGGAAACTAGTTTTGTGTTCTCTGCATTTCACAGTCACAGTCAGTCAAGCTCTAGTTTCCTCTGACAGTTCGAAGCCGGTGCTGGTTAAATCAAATGGAGATTGTGAATTGCATGTGTCAGCTAGGCGTCATCTAATTTGTGCTGGGACAGGCTGCAACAACAAGTGTAAATAATAGGTGCGTGGGTGGTATTGGATATTTTGAAACAGTCTTGCAGACTTTGTATTTGTGAAGGGTTTTCAGTCATCTTGTGTGTGCATCTTGTGGTCATTAGAGCAACTACATCTCAACACATGTTTCAGCTTGACTGGGGACGGTAACTGCAACTTCAATTTTATAATAGGTTAGGGCTGGGCAGTATGATGATATACACTGTACTTTAAAGTATGAGACAATATACATTTTCTATGTCTATATCAGATTTTTACATATTTTGTGGTAGCTATCACTTAAACATATCTTTTAATCTTAGAATGGATGTATGTTTTTATCTATCTATAGCAGATAATTACATACATTTTGACACAAAAGATAAATCATTACACTACTCCAAACAACAAAATTAATTGCATATTGATAATGTTTCTGACAAATAAACATTCATATGTACTCAGTCTGTGTTCTCTGCTGCCTTAGTGCCTCCTCACGTCCCGTCCTGTGAGGTGCCGAGCTCCGTGTTTGTCGGCTCAGGCCTCGAGCTTCTCTGTAAGGACAAACTGAGCGTGCCTCCTGCCACCTACCGCTGGTACAAAGACAACAAGGCTCTGACGTCCACAGCCGACACCCCATACAGCATCGACACAAACAAGGGCACACTGGTGAGTATGCACCAAACTATCTAATTACTCATGTACAACAGGTAGACACGCAAGACCACACTCACATTTAAGTGCAGACACACGTGTACGAACACAGTTAAACACATACAATATGTACAGTCACTCAGCTTTGCTGTCTACACTTTCCCTCTCACCTTTTTTTTCATCTGTCCTGAGCAGAAGTTTAAGAGTGTGTCCAAAATTGACACGGGGATGTACCGCTGTGAGTCCTCCAACAGTGTGGGGGCGCCCAAAAGTTGTGTGGCCCAACAACTGAAAGTAATTGAATGTAAGTGGTTTAGGAAAAAGTACTTGTTGGTGTTTACATGTAATACTCCACTCACCTGAGACTGAAGAAGAAATCCCTCTCTCCTCCCTCTAGATCCTTTGAATATGACAGTTTTGATAGCAGGCGCTGCAGGTGTCCTGATGCTCGTCCTCTTCTGCTGCTTCTGTGTGTGTGTCTGCCGACGCCGAGGCTGCTGCAAGAGTGAGTCGTGCATTGCTGGGGAATTTGTGTTTGTGCTTAAATCAATAAATTTGTGTTGGAGCAATGAACTTTTTTTTTTTAAAGAATTACTAAAATAAAATGAATAGAAGTAAAACTTTAAAACTCGATAGGTCATTTAATAAGTCCTTCTGTCCTATTCATGAGTCTCATCCTCTTATTTATCCCACTGATGCAAAAAAATATTTCCTTCAGCAACCAGTTAATTAGAGTTTTGACTTGTATCTCTCTGACTGAATATGGCAACCAGAGGAGTAAGAATTTTAAACCTGTAGGATAAAACTTTGAGGATTGCACTCATTTATTCATGTTTGCAATAAGGTATCTTAAGCAACCAGGAAGGATTTTTCTCTTGTTAACTTTTAAACAAAGCAGTGGCTTGTGTCTTTGACTCTGTAATCATCCATGGTAAAATCTGACATGTAAAACTACAGTCAGGTGAGAGAGGGGTGTTTGTATGCAGCAGTGTAAAAGTGCTCATCGTGTAGAAACATTATCCTTGTTAATCACTGGATGCTATATTAATTAATAATGACTTAAATTGATTTTACAGGTGTATTACTGCGTAAGCATTTTAACCATTTTTGCAGTTTGATGTAAGCATCATGTGTCATCAGCTGATCATATGTTTCCTGTAGAAAGCCTTAATCTGTAATAACTGAAGTATTGTAACAAGTGCAATATTTTATTCTGAAATGTGGTGGACTAGAAGTTGGAAGAAAGAAATACTCAAGTAAAGTAGAAGTGTATGATATAATGTGGGTCACTTGAGTGTGTTAGTGACAACCTACACATTATGAAGAAAATGTCCAACATCAGGTATGATAGTATTAATTTTGCTATTTTCACTGACCTTTCCCCTGTGTTGTGTCTTTCAACAGAGGAAAAGAAAACAAAAAGGTGAGCGTCTTACTTTTCACTGCGCCTCTTGTTTCCCCTGTAGCTATGTTTTATTGACTGGTAATGAGCTCGGACTGAACTGCCACCCTTTGTCTTTCAGCACCAAGTCCTACAACCCTCCTCCTCCTCCTCCTCCTCCTCCTTCCACCCGCAACGTGAGTGATCAAAGGGATTGTTATCGTGTCAGGGCTTGTTTTGCTGGCTGCTGTGAATTTAGGTCGCCATTAAATGCTGTTGATAAATTGCTGATAACACTGGTCCCTAGTGACTTAAAGGAAGTGGTTTATTGAATGTCTCTCTGCTCCCTACAGTTCAAGCACTACAAACAAACTCAGTCCTTCATGATCTGAGAGTGAAACACTGCCTCAGCCTGACTTCAGACCATCCAAACTCTGAAGGGAACACTTACTGTTCATCACACTGGAAACCTCCTCCACTCTCACCTTGCTAATGGACGTCTGCTCACTGCTGCACTGGATGGACACACATACAGACATATCTTCAGATATCAAGCAAAACCAAAATGTTAAACAGGATTTTTTGCAAAAACCTTCCAGCTCCCTAAAGAATGGAATTTGTGTGTTGCCTGTTTGGAAAATGGTTTGTATGTCCGAATGTACTTCAAACTAACAGAACTGTCAATGCAAGCTTCAACTCAACCTTTTCAAATGCTGTGTAATATATTTCATTGTCTTCTTTTTAACACACAGTTTAAGATATGACTCTTTTATGCCACCTATAGGCAAGTTACTGTAACTATCCACACTGATAATGGCAAATCCTGTGTATACGGAAATTTTGTCACAAATGGCTATATCCTTTTTATTGCCTTCAGTTAATCTTTACATATAGAGATGTTGCTTTATATGAGGTTCATTTTTATCTTTTCTTATTTTCTATTTTTCTATATTTTTATAAACCTGTTTGTGTGATGATCTCATGCTATGATTGTTTTTTGTGTTTTTTGTATAAATTTGAATAATGTGAATTGAGTGACAAATGAACAGGTGTCTGCACACACTGAATGGTGCTTTGGAAGCTTTTAAAAGCTTTGACACTCAAATATTTTAGAGTCTATGCCATGATTAATAAAGAAAGATTTTAAAAAATCAGCACATTGGAATCATCACAATTTATTGGTTTTATTGGCACACATGAGAGGGTCTAATGGCCAACAAAATCAACAACCATCCCCCGTTATCTTGTCTAGATATATAACAGTAGTGGAAGAAGTATTCAGATCCTTCACTTAAGGAAAAGTAGAAATACAATAGTGGGAAAAGTCTTATTTCAAGTAACACTGAATACTGAAAATAGCCTATCAAAAAGTATTCATTAAAAATTACTCCATTCAGAGTGTTATATCATTGATAATACATTGTATCATTCAACATTATTACTTAATATTGTAACTAGTCAATGTTTAGCAAATTTTAGGTAGCCTACTTCAGTACATTATTGGTTAGTTTAACAGTAAAGTGCTGCATCATGTTTAATAAGCTCCTTATATGCAGTTTATACAATCTGAAAAGTGACTCATAGCAAAAATCAAATAAAAGTAGTGCTGTAAAAAAGTGCAATATGTTCATTTTTGTACAGTGGTACAAATGAACATGTCTCCCCTCAGGATGAATGGTAATAACTTTGGTGGTTCCTTAACTTCCATCATCAGGTCAAAATTTTAATTTGTTCAAAATTGGTTTATGACTAAATATCTGCAAATTTCAGCCTCAGTTACTGGCCTACTACTTGTTTCATGCAAGTTAGCAAATGGTAGCATGTTAACATGTTAGACTAAGATAGTGAACATTGTAAACATTCTCGCTAAATATTAGCATCTTAGCACTGACATTGTGAGCCATAGGTGTAATAATGAGATAATGCATACATACACATATGCATGTGTATGTATAAAAGCATACGTAATGTGTTCTTCCTCTTTTTCCTCCATGTTAGAAAAGAGCAAATAGTGCCAATAGTGTTTTTCTATATATGTATGTAGATGAATATATCTCTCTATATATATTGAGAGAGATTTATATATATTATTTAAATATGTTCTTTTTTAGGTATTCATTCTTTTTACAACACAGTTTTTCGGATGTGCACACAATCAGATTCCCTCAACTGGACAACATTTTTCTTTTGACCACTAGATGGCATCAGAGCACTTACTGAATGTGTACATTCCAGCACGGACTATAGGCCTACAGCTACAGGATGCCAGCCTTTATCCATTATTTGTCTATGGACAGTAGCACTATTGTTCTGCCCTCTTTGTACTCGTTGTTCTACTTATTGTGGTTCCCATAAATTAAAGGTCTTGAAAAGCAATGATTTCCGGCAGCGACACTACCATGTGTTTTTAAAGAAGATGCATTGGCAGTGTCTGTTTTCATGATTTAAAGATTTGACTCATGTTAAAAACTACACATTTTGGATATGTTTGCATCTGACTTGTGCATAAGCTAAGCTCTACAATGGAGTCAGTAACCACTAACAGAGATCTATTCTTGTACATGGTCATAACCTTCTCTGACGTTAACATTAAGTGGATCCTATTGATCTGCTAAAATGGCTGCTTGGTAGCGCAGACCTCTCTGATCAGTCACTCTATAAGGGCAGGACATGCAAATGTTGTTACCCAGCCTGTTACTTGTGTGAAAAAAACGTATCCTCAATATGAACTGCAATGATTATAGCAAATGACAATGCCTGTTGAAGTTTAAAAGTATTGCAATAATATGATCGTACTTAAGTAGTCATCCAGTCATCATTCAGTTTGTTCTGTGCTCTCATGAACCTGTTAGAAAATGGAGTTATTGTTTGCTGTGGTTTTGCTGCTGTAAACTGACAGTTGCGGTTATCAATGATGTTGTATTCAGCGATGGAGGAAGTCTGAGAACCTTAACTTTATAAGCGATGCCTTAACTTTAATAGCAACACTACAAAATAAAAATGTACAAATAAAAGTCCCACATTTATTAATTAAAACTACAAAAGCATAATGAGCAAAATTAACTTAACACATCACAAGTAAAAGCAGTGAAATATTATTATTGATGATTTTAATGCAGCTTGTTCAGACTGTATCATGACAGCTTGGTAGTTCAAAGACTGTGCATAACCATGATCCACCCACACTGATATTTTGCTTGATTAGACCTCGGGACTTTGTACTGAGTTAAACATTTCCTGTTAGTTTGTTTCAGAACAAGTTTCAACTTTTATCACCTGCAGTTTGGTAATTTCCTGCAGAGCTTTGCACACATCCAGCCTTAGAAGGTCTAATCAACCAGAACAACCAGAAACATGCATGTGAGTATGTGGGGACTCTACTTTTCAGTACTATGCAAAAGTTTAAGGCATAAAAAGAAAAGTGAGGATGCGTTCAAAAATCAATAAAAAAAGATTATATTAAATGAATGGATACATTGGAAATATTTAAGTATAGTGCAACTACCTCAAAACCGTACTGAAGTAACATACTTATAAAACATATGTATAAAATGTACTAGTAAATGCACCTTCCACCATTGACTGTAAGAACAAATAGGCACTTCTGTAAAAACCTATTGTCCACCTTTGCTTTGGCCAACCCTGGAACACTTTTTCTATGGGACTAAACTGACAGTACAGTCTGTAGTGAGCAGTCTCAGACACAGCGTGGGTTTACCTCAGCACATACAGATGACAGAATTTGTCAGACATGCAAATGAGGCAGTTGACAGTAAACAGTTAAAAGAGCATACAGACCCACAGAGTTCCATAAAGAGACCTTTAGTCACTGCAGTTTACTGCTGCGGTTGGCTTTATGACGTCTGTAACTGAAAGTGTCCAAATGGCAAATGATAAACCCAATGACACACACACACACACACACACACACACACACAGAGAGAGAGAGATAGAGAGAGAGAGAGAGAGAGAGAGAGAGAGAGAGAGAGAGACTTTTTGGCTGGACCACAAGCCCTATAATCTGGAATGTCCCTGACTAACTGACTGAGTGAGTGAATGATTATATTTCCACCACCACTAGTCGTTCAAGTGCCTTGTCACTGGAGCTTGTGGTGCAAACAGGTTCTGTTAGGGGGTGTTTACACCCTGAAGTGTTGCCAACTTGGTGCATTGCCACTAGATTTAGAGATTTTTTTCACTGGGTATAAACCTGGTACATGACAGGACCATGCATGGATGCTGGCTGGGGCCTTAGGGCTACACCCATATAGGCAGTCTACCGAGCCACTCTGGTTTCAGGAACTGCAGGGAAGTGGAGGAATGCTTCCAATACACTGAGCCTCACCTCCATTATGGCAAACAAAACTAATTTCATTACATGTATCATTATTGCTAAAGGAGTTAAAGGAATAACATAAGGTAGGACAGAGAGGCAGAGAGAGTGGGACAGAGGGAGAAAGAGAGAGAGAGAGAGAGAGAGAGAGAGAGAGAGAGAGAAGTCATTGGTTTCTGCTAAGCTAAAGAAACTAGCAGATCTGAATAGCATGTAAACAACAGAAACACCAGCAACCAGAATTGAGACAATACACTCACTGCAGCATTTTAAAATAAACGTCCTGTTAAGAAAAAAAGGGTTTCTGTTCACTGAAACACTAGAGGGCTTTAAATTTTAGACGATTACAGGAAGTGTTGAGTTTGCATTAACATGTAATGCAGTAACTTTAACACGGCAAACAGGAGCAACTGAAAACGAGGTGTTGCACTAAAATGCCATGATGATCAATTATACATATCGAATCGAAGGAGGTTGATATAAAGAAAAACCTGCCTCTAATAAAAGTCTGTTATGTTCTGGAGTTGGAAGGAACTACATTTTAAACTGCTGTGCATCCCAGACAGAGGCTGTGCTCTGTGTGAAAGACAAAATAGGAAAGATCTGTCTCGGGGCGCCCTGGTGGCTCACCTGGTGGAGTGCATGCCATTTGAGCTTAGTCCTTGCTGCGCCGCTTTGGGTTAAAGTCTGGCCTGTGGCCTTTTGCTGCCAGCCGACTGTAATAAAGGCGAAAGCCTGAAAAAATAACTTTAAAAAAAGAAAGAGAGTCTGTCTCTTCTAACTTTCTCTCTGAGTGATCATTTTGTAAGTAAATACAGCTGAAATCACAGCACAATCTTTTTCTTTGATTTCTGTTATAGTTTTGTGATTATGTCAGATGACATTGCATTTATAAAATCAGGATTTGACCATAGGCGGTCCAGCCATATAAAAGGCTTTGACCTAGTCTTGTTGGGAAACTACATCATTGACATATTGCATTCCCAAGCCCCCTACCCTAACCTTAACCTGAATCACAACTGAATGCCTAACTGTAACCTTTGACCCTGCCTGTATGGCAGAATCTACATTGAGAAGACAACCTGAGCCAGAGCCATCCAAATGCACACTGGTATTTGTAGTCCCTAAAAAGCTGTTAGACACCAAAAGTGCAGTGGACTTCCAGTTTTGAGACCAATTGAATATAATAAAACAAGCCCATACACACACACACACACACACACACACACACACGCTCACACACACACACACACACACACACACACACACACACACACACACACACACACACACACACACATACATACATACACACACCCTGTTACATCCAGATCTGGTGGCTGGTTAATGGCACTGCTCAACTGCCCGCTACAGCCATTTTTTGTGGTTTCCTTTGAACATCTTAACAGGCCTTCTTTATGGATGCCCGCTGTGGATTACAGCTCCAGGGGGCTGTTATATCACATTTTGTAAATGTGTGTGTATCTGTCAGATAGCAACAGAGGAGAGAGAGTGTGAAAATAAGTGAGAGAGGGAAAGAGAGAGAGAGCAGTTGAGTGTGAGTGGGCGGTGGCTGTCAAATGAAATCTGTGTCAGTACCACTGTTTTTTACATGTTAAATTAAGCCTCAAGCCAGGTTTCCTCCAAGACATCTCCTTCCTGTCCTGCTTGGCGCTGGAGTCTTACCCTCAATGCACTCTGTGAGTTGAGCTCCCCTGAAAACCTCCAGGAGCATCTATGAGCAGGTGGCACAATGCTCACACCACACGGTGCACCACCCTCAGGGATTAAGTAACTTTTTTCATTTTTAACGACAATTTTTCCGCTAGAAAAATCTTTTTCTAACAGTTTTATTTGTGAGTTTTGTTTCTTTGTTTCTGGTGTTATTCCTGCATCCCCCTCTGCCTCCCAGTTTGTTGCACTTCTGCAGCTCCCATTGCCCTGCACATTAGCAGCTCTTGGGTTATGCAAAACTTACATCATACAGACATCGATGTAGTTATGCCTTAGGGAAATTGTTGTGGCAAAGGGAACAGGAAGAAGACCACTGACAGAGGGATTACCACAGGAAACTGTCTCTTCCCGCTTTCGCAGTTAGAAATAGCAACATTTAAACATTTAAACCCCACCAGACGACATCCCCTGCAGTTTCATTAAATCTTTATACTGTGGTTCTCTTACAATACCAAGGGTCCTGCTGTGTGTGTGCGTGTGCATGAGTGCGTGTGTGTGTGTGTGTATGTGTGTGTGTGTGTGTGCGTGCGTGCGTGTGTGTGAAGGGAAGCAGAAAGACAGTTTGCTATTTGTACTCTCTGTTTTCTGTCTGCAGCCTGAACTGTGCTCTCATTAAGTATCATTCACTGACAAGGCTGTTAGGTGTAATTAGAACAGAAGCAGGATGGAAATGGTTTTGCCATGACACACACATGCGCGTGCACACACACACTCACACACACACACACACACACACACAGTGCGTCCTGTCCTCCTGCACAAGCAATCGGTCAGGACTGACTCCTACAGCACCGCTGTGCTTATTTGAGCTCAGATAGGAACAGTGTAGGCAGAGTGTTATACAGATGAAAGGTTTCGTGGATGTGTGTATGTGAGTCTCTGTGTGATCAGTGTGAAAGTCTGTAATTTAAAAGCATTAAATTATATCTGTGTCCTGAATGCCAAGTAGGTTTGTTAACAGTAGATGTATTCAAAACACTCTCCACTATTAACAAATTGGTCATAAAATCCAATCAATAGGTCTGATTTTTATCAGAGGCCAAAAAAGCTGCTTCACTTTAGTAGTTGCAAGCAGATCTAAATATTCATTCATGTATTTGTCAACACCTATAATAGCTCCTGTAGGCCCCAATGAATGGAGGCTGCTATATAATAAAATACGGTTGTAATAATATAAAATATCTCCTCATAGGACAAGTTATAACTGCTGACAAACACTGTACACTAATAAATATATACAAATGTTCTTATACTGCAGCTACACTATTCATAGGTTCATGTAAAGTGTAACCCCACAGGCTAATACAACATACATTAATAGTCTGGATGCAAATATAGAGCAAAGACAAGTCCGGACTGCATCCATCAAACCAACCGTCAAACGTGTGCACGATGTAAAAGTCTGATATGTATTTTGTCATTTAAATGTAGCTTTTAAAATGATTAGCATCACACATTTATATAGTGATTAACTTTTTTACTATTTATGATCAATGCATAGATGCAATGCAAAAAATCCCATTTTAAGAAACACACAGCACTTAATCAACTTCACAAACTTCCCTCCTCATTTGTATAAAGCTGCATAATGTCTGGTCCAGTCTGCAGGGAATTCCGTTTTTTACAGTCTACATCTGCAAGTTTTTGTTTGGTGATTCAAACATAGTGAATGAATGAGGTGAATTTAAATGGAAAAATGCAATCTAATTATCAGACAATTGCTGCTCATGATTTACATCATATATTCCCTGCATGTTCATGTTCATTTCTGCTCTTTTGGTCTGCCTTTGCTCTGTGTGAAGAAAATATTGAGGGCTTTTGCTTGCTAGGTGCTGTGTTTTCACCACATACTTCTTCACCTTTTCCACTTGATTTGTCTGTAAGCTTGTTTACAGTTTTATATTGAGGCTTGTGAGAGCCATCACACTCAATCACACAGTTTATGTGCAGCCAGAGAACCAATACAGTACACTGAACTATTAAGCTGCTGAAAGCTGTGTAGAACTTCAGATTTCTAGTGGTTTAAGCTAAATTAGTTTTCTGGTATACAGTCTTTTAATTCAATGTAAATATATATATTTTTTCTTTATGTAGGTTTATATTCACAAGCAATAACAATACATGAACTCTATTGTCTGCAGTGCTGCCTCAAACACAGAGAATTAAAATATGCTAATCAATAAAGTATGTTTTAAATGTCCTGAAACCAAAATAATAACCAAGCTGCCTGTAGGCTGTGTTCAAATGGAACATGTATAACATAAAGTCTTGTCAGATGTCTGTTCAGCTCCCTGCTGCCCATCAGTACCTTAGATCCTGTGCTGCAGTGTGCTATGTGATAAGACTGTTTAACATTCAAGAGGAATCCTCAGCACTCAAGTACTCCCAGTATTATGCTTTTAACTCATTCCCCCCAGACAAGCAGAGGGATAGTGAGAGAGGAGGGAGGGGAAAGGGATGCAGAGACAGAAGGATCCTTATGGGAAGAGTGAAATTTCATAGGACAAAAGCCTGTTATTGAATTCCTGTCATGATTCTTTGGATAATAACTTCCACTATCCAGCCCCCAAGACACATTTGAAGTCTTTCACAATCCCACCCCCATCTGATTTAATTGGCTGGAAGAGTGTAAGTGCATACAAGCCGCTGCACTGCCCCACCACTCGCTGGATGCTACTGAACGCCTCTGTATTGGATTAGACTTTCTGTTCCCTGAGCAGGGCTTAGAAAACATCGCAATGCATCCCATCAGTGTGTGAAACACCAAGCGACGACCACTTTGAGTGTGGCTTCATCCGGATAATGGCTGGGTGAAGTCATGCCTTGTTGAAGAAAGGACGTGAGCTGTAGCTGAGTGTTAAGCCTGCACTGATCATCTGGCCACAGAAGCCATGATGAGGCCTGATTGCTGTGTGATTTGAGCATCCTCAGACCCACAGCTCATCAATATCCCTCGCAGCTCAGCTCTGCAACACACTGCACTGCAGCAGGACACAGGCATCAGCAAGATGAATATTTATCAAAGCCATAAAAAGGCACAGGAAGCTATTTGTTCGTCACAGAAAACAGGCAGGGGCCGAAACTCTCCTGGATGCATTTTCAAAACAATGCTGTAATTCAAATACATGGCCTGCCGGGGAATTGCAATGACATGAAGTCGTTTGTACGCGACCTGAACAGCACACACTTTTTCCATTTGTGGCAGCTGATTGGTGAAAGAAAAGAGGACCAGGTTGAATTGAGTGTTCGTTGGATTTAGAATAATTGTCTCCACTAATCTGCTGGGATTCATTAAAGTTGTCAGATAGGACAGTCCCACCTGCCAGGATTATACGGTGAAGAGTGTGAGCAGAGTGAGCAAGCAAACATGAAGGAGACAGTCTGATTTTATCCTTCCTGAGTCCATCCGTGCCCCGCCTGCCTTCAGACACAACTCATCTCCTCCCTCTTTTCTTGCTCAGCCCTCCTCAGCCCAGTGAGCTGGCTGAAGACGAGATGGGGTGAAAACAACCCCCCCCCCCCATCTTATTAAACCCCTGAGTCGACAGGAAGAACCTTTCATGTGGAAAAGATTTAAGTAAGGAGGAGAATTTACTCAATTCTGTCCTCATTTCCGTATGCTGTACACACCAAATCCTCTTCTTTATTCAGCATATTTGAGTCTGGCTTTCCACAGTATTGTTCTGGCATCAATAACCAACTTTCTCTGTATTTCTTCGCTCTGATTAACTGAGAGGGCGTTTGTGCAACAGGCCACATTTGATGTGCTGGCTCTGATTAGAACATGTTAAAAATACCACTACCCTGCACCTCTCCATCTACTTGATCCCGCCTTCTGTCTCCTCTTTCTGTCCACCTCTCCCGCTCTGTCTGTACTCTGCTTTTTTTCCTTCTAATTTCTGATCCATATAGCTCTCCTTTGTTCCTTTCTCCCCGTATGATTAAAGACTTTACTTCAGATATATTTTTATCAAATTTCTTGCTTCCTTGTTATGATTATGTTTTTTTTCTTTTATCATGCTTTGTCTGTTTTCTGCCAGAGATCTAGGCCTGATTATAGCTTCGCTCTCTCTGATTACGACCTCTTGTCTCGGTGAGTGGTGTTGTCTTCCTGGCGCGCTCCCTCCTCATCAGCCTGAGTGACCTTGGCAGAACAACTTAGCCAGAGATAGTGACAAATTCAACAAAGTCAAATCTGGTTGCGAATGAAAACAGAAGACAGATTAAAAAAACTGCTGAGAAGACAATGTATTTATGATTATCCTTTGATGAGGGAACAAAACACAGTTTAAGTAAAAAATACCCAGGATGATTAAATGCAAGAATTAATGCAGGATCTATCATAAATTCCTGTTTCTCGCTAATAAAGAATGATAAAGGCACTAGATATAAGAGTTCACAATGTGTGTCTAGTTAACACTAAATGTATCAACAGTGGATGAAAGTTAACTGTTGAAATTCTTTAATTCTTTAATCTTTTTATTTATTGATATACCTTTGAGCAAACAGTTGCTTATCTACACATCCAGCAGTTACACAGCAACATTATCTTTAATTTTAGAGTTATGTCTGTGACTAAGTCCAGTATTCACTCTCTTTCAGCTCTGTTTTTGGTCTCCACCCCTGAGGGAAATTTCCGGCTATTTAGCTGCTCAACACTATACACTCCAATATGTTCACTGGCTAGACGTTAAGTGCTATCCCGCTAAAAACAGCTGCCTGCTGCGGCTGAAAATGATGCTACGTGAAACACAGATAACACGATTTAACTTCTGGCCCAACATGTGCCTGGATCCTCGGCCCAAGTCTGGCCCATATACTTCCACATCTGGGCAGATTCTGGCTGTTATCTTCCAGTATTGGTGTTAGATTTTCTGTGCAGAATTGGTCCAGATGTGGTAGAAGCACCTGACAATCATGCTGTATATGGGCCAGATTCAAGCTGTGGAACAGGGCGTAAACTGGGCCAGAAGAAAGCAAGCATGTGGCCCAAGTATGGGCCAGATTTATTTTGCTATCTGGGGAGTGAACCAAAACAGTGAAGGTGTGGGGGGACAGCTGAAAGCAGAACAGTAGGCTACCCAGACATGTGTGTTAGTTAATACATTACTTGAACATGTGTTTCTCACCCACATTATAGACGGTAACATATTTTTTTTAACCTTTTTAATGGCAAATTAACAAACTACTTGACATACAAAACCTAAAATTTCTATAGCCAGACAACAGTGTTTATGTTTAAGTGGGGTTTCTGCTTCCTGGCTTATTCACTACATTTAATACTGTTTTCAGCTCATTGTGCAAGCTTGCAGACCTCAACTTCCCTCATAATATACCAGCATACGGGTAGAGAATAGATAGCTAGCCCTTGAGGAGAGCATTTGGCACTGTCTTCAAGAATATCAGTGAGATTTGGTGCCTCTCTTCCCCTGTCTCTCTCACCTCTCCTGCTGATTGCACTACCAGACTTATGACTCCTCTGCAGCGCAGGCAGAAATCCATCGAACCAAGGAAAATATCAGAATTGTGTGTTATGTCTACAACCCGTGTTACAGGAGTGAAGGAGAGCAAGAAAATTAATGTTTGCCCAAAGGAATTACATTCTCCCCCTCTCACTGTACCCGCTATTCATCCAGGGAAGAAAAAAGTAATGAATATGCCACTGAATCACTGAGTTTATGATGTTTTCAGATGCATTGTGCATAATCTGCAAGCTGCCGAAGTTAGACTAACTGCACATTTCATTCAAAAACCACCAGCACCACAAACAATGTATGCGTGAATATTTCATTGCAAAAATAACAGGATGATCCTGAGCAAAAGAGGCAGTGCAGGTAGTGTACAGTGTGTCTCCAGGTAATAAAGCTTCTATTGTGTGCAGGTGCATGCTGAAGGTCAGAGCCGAAGGCAGGCAGAAAAAGATGGAAATGAAGAAAGCTTTGGCCTGGTTGTTGAAAAGTTGTGTTATTGACAAATCAACAATAGTAAGAATCCATCACTGTGCTAGTGGCTCTGTGTGATTGTACAGTGGTGTTAAACGCTAACATCAGCCTGCTCGCATTTTCACAGTGACAGTACTAATGTGCATGTTTTTATAAAGTATAAAGTTCACCAATGTCACCATTTTAGTTCACAAGCTACCATTTGCTAATTAAAACCAAGCACAAAGTGCAGTTGAGGAAATGTTGTCTGATTTGGTCGTAAACCAAAGTTTTGGAGAAATGTATATTTTGACCTGATGATGGTGCTGTATGAAAAGTCAGAGAGTTCATTCTGAAGAGGGCATTAATATAGGTATCAAATTTCTTAGAAATCGATTTAGTGGTTGTTGAGTCATTTCACTCAAACCATGTCATGGTTCTTTCAGTTATTCGTTTGTAATCTCTGCCTTTGCCAT
Organism: Trachinotus anak; assembly: GCF_046630095.1. NCBI lineage: Eukaryota > Metazoa > Chordata > Actinopteri > Carangiformes > Carangidae > Trachinotus > Trachinotus anak. The sequence goes on from NW_027273852.1 coordinate 12,419,238, forward strand.
AATCACCAACTCTCTCGTCATCTTAGACAACGGCACTCGCTCCCACCCTGCACTTACGAGAGTTCTTCCCATGTTCCAGTCACATGATTCCCCCAATTTGTCCCCCATTCCCTGATTAGCTCTTTAGTATATATAATGGTCCATTTCTTCCTTCACCTTTCCAGATTGTACATCATATCATCCCAGTTGTAGCTTTCCAGCCTTTTTTTTTGTCCCTGCTAGTTTTGTCTGCCCATTATTGACGTCCTGCTTATTTTAGGAGTGGCTTTTACCAGCTCCATTTTTGCCTGGTCTTTCATTACTTTGCTATTGACTTTGCTCCCTCTCCTAGTTCCTCCCTGCTCTTGCCTGCATTACCTTTTAATCAAGGTGTTTTAACTTTTTATTGGTGACTTTGAATCATACATTTGAGTCCTGTGTGTTCTTGGGATCACCAAAGTCATTTTGATCCATCATCTGAGTGCTATGAATAGCTGTACAAAATCTCATGTCCAGCAGATATTTCAGTCTGGACCAAAATGGTGAACTGACTAACCAGTCCTTCTTACATAAAATAAATTGTCTATTTTGGCCTTTGCAACAAATGTGGACAACACCTTTTATAATAAGATTTATTGTTGTTGAACTGCAACACTGATTTGAAGGGTTTGAGACTCCATATTTTTAAGGTTCCCGGTGTGGGCTAGACTCTGCCATGCAGTTTACCTCAATATTACTTTTAAGATTAATAGAGTTCCTTTTGAGAATTACCACAATGACAGAAAAGTCTAGAGTCTATCAGTCTTATTAATACATACATATTAAAATGTAGAAGTTTCTGAACAGTGTTACGCTGGAGCCAGCAGCCAGTTAGCTTAGCTTAGCACAAAGCCTGGGAAAAGCTAGTCTGGCCCTTTCCCCAGGTAACAAAATCCAATACACCTTTAAAGCTCACCAATGCACATGTTGGCTTGTTTGCTTAATCTGGGCAAAAAATGAAGAGTAAAAATAAGAATGAGCAGTTTTGAGCAGTTATGTATGAGACTATTTCTTGCCTGGGTGCAGTAACTTCCTGGAGTCTGAAAACTCTCAGCAAGAAAGCAATTACCTGTGTTTCCCAAAATGCTGGACTATCCCTTTAAAAGGGCTCGTTTACATCAGCCATCTCTCCAGTCTTTAGTGTTGTAGCCCTAAAGCAGTTTTGCTCACAGTTGCATCACAAGCAACTCGAAAATAACAAGAAAATAAAATGTGAAATGTTCAGTGATTGTTAACATATCTCAAGCATGCTTCAAGTCTCTGCAAGATAATTTTCATAGCATTCTCAAATTAATGACAAACAGTGGCTGAAGGGTACATGGTCTATTTTGGGAAATCTTTGGTGGTAATGCAAAGCATATAATATTTGTACTTACTATGGTATTAAATAACACACCCAGAAGCTGAGTGTTTTTACTGTATTAAAACCACTGGTATGGCTCCTTAACACATTACAGAAAAAAAGTCAAAGACAAAATAAAATAGATCATGACTAAAAGAAATCAGGCGTAATGGGACCAAAATGTTAATGATGATGAATGAATTGTGATGCTGAACAAGAGCAGTGAGCAGGATCTTTTTTCCTCTAAAAAGACAAAATTAAATTGATTCATAGACAGATAGTCAGAGACCAAAGGAGGACAGAGGAGATGGCCTCATATGTTCAGACCCACAGGGAAGTCTTCCAAAAGGAAGTCTTGCTCCCACTGTAAATGGAAGTAATTTATCATCCTTTCTCCTTTTTCGTCTCTCTCCATCTGTCCTATCCGTCTCACTGCATCGATCATTCACTGTCTCTGACTCCACATGTATCTGCTGTGCCACTATTTTAATGTGAGCTCTTTCTGCAGTCTCTCTGTGATGTTGTCATTTCTGATCAGTGAATTCAGTGTTGTTTTCTTGTCCATTACAAATACTCTGATGGCTAGACACTGAAAGTTTATGATTAAGAACTGCTATGGATATTTTCATAAGCCTGACCATGATTGTTTTGGATAAACTGATGAATCATTCAGTGTATGAAATGGAAAAAAGTGGTGTACAAAAGACTAAGAGTCTACAGCCATGCTAGCAACAATGTGACTATATACTTAGTTGGCCATAGTAAAAGAGCTGGACAAACTAAAACTTTAACATTTGTACCAAATTTCATGGAAATTCAGATGTTGAGATATTAGGAAAATAAACAAATAAATATATCTCAACCTTGATGTGGCACTACATGAAAATCACTAAAGTCATCTCATTTATCCTCAAGGGAACATGATTATTCCATAAAAATGGATCCAAAAGTTTTTCAGGTCTGTCAGTCCAAAGTGGGGGACTAACAAACTGGTTGACAGTGTCATCTCTAAGCAATGCCTAAAACTAAAAAAACAGAGTTTTTCAGATTCCAAACGTTATGTAATCCAAACCCAGCAATCCAGATCTCAAAGATATTTAATTTTAAATAATACAGAGTGAAGAAAAACAGCAAATCATCAAACCTGAGAAGGTGGAACCAAAACATATTCACCACTTTTGCTTCATGGATAGATAATCAAAATTGATGAGTTGATTAATTTTCTGTTAGTTGACTAATAATTTTACCACCAGATCCATGATTTGGAAGTGGGAGTCTTTGTTTTGACCCCATGGCACCGGCAGTAAGCCCCTCCACTTCACACACATCCTTTCCTAACTTTCCAACCCAACATTTTCCCTTTTATTGTCTCTTCATTTAGGACTCTCACACCCCCCTTTCTGTCTGTGCCCCCCCACCTCCTTTCCCACACATGACTTCACCACACATTCAGATCTTTGTCTGACGGCCTTTGGTGCTTTGTTGCTTCACCCGGTCATATGTCACATCTTGGTCACCCTTAGTCATTTACCACTGTCTGTTTTCCCATCTGCTCATCAACCGCCCCACACAACCTCTCTCAGGGCTTGAAGTCAGGGTAGATTTGTATACGAGCTCGTCATTGGTTCTCCAGTTAGGCAGGAAGCCACAAAGGAAGTAGATTTACAGATGGTTCAAACAGGAAACTGAAAAGAGGAAAGTGATGCTTGGTTTGGCAGAGAATCCATTTATGGGCTAACATATGCAAACATGATGTAAATGGTACAGATAACAGATAGAGTTGCAGTTAGTTACAACAATACCAACCTCATGTTTCAGATGAAATGAAATCAGTTTTATGTCTCCAACACAAAAGAAATAACTATGTAAAAGAAATGAAAAACAAACAAACATGAAAACCAAAATAATAGTCTTAATTATGACGAGAAAATGAGATTCTTTTAAATTCTTATATTTTTCATGTTATAATGCCATTTGGCTTGTTATTGCTATAGATCATATTATTCGGTTTAAACAAGATTTGCCTCATCCTCACGCAGTCCTACAAAACAACACAAATGCGACCCATAAACAAATTGCTACATGCCGACATCAATCAAATTATATGATTCATTTAGGCTATAGTGTCTTTTGGGGCATTGACTTTCTTTTTCTTTTCTTGATTTTTCATATTTTGTTATAAAAACAAGGGACTCTTATTAAAACAGAGTAATTTGGTATGTAGATGAATTAAGATACATTGGCCATTATAACATAACAAGAAATATGGAGCAATTTTTTGGTAAGTTTGTTGGATAATGGTTCTTTCAACACACACACACACACACACACACACACACACACACACACACACACACAGCATTTTTTTGTGAGCTCTGCAAACTTTCTGCTGATCAGTGTCCTATCTGAACAGGAAGTTTCAAATCTTTTGTTTTGAAAAACATTCTCTGTCTGTCAGATTGAGAACATGATACTGCAGGCGAAGATCACGTCAAAAAATAATCGAGGTTGATTATCTTGCAAACTGACTGTGAAAAAGTACATATATACATGTAAAGGAAGAAAAACACATGTTGGGGGAGGGAGAATGACCAAAAGGAAATGGTTTAGAGTTGAAACACATATGCAGGCAGAAGTGCTCTGATTTGTGGTTGGGTGGGGTCACTGCTGCAGATGAGCTGGACGTTAAGGTCATGTTTTTCACCATACCATAATGCTCATTCAGCCCTCTCCCTGTGGTGTGTCTGTAGGAGTATCAGAAGCAGCAGCCTGTCCTTGAGGGAATGTTCATTTCATCCAGCTGCTCTTTCATGTGACTGAAGTCCTCTCAGTAGCTACTGTCTTTGAATCCCCACAGAGTTCCAGTGTTTTATCAAGGTTAAAGTACACGGATATAAAGAGCAGCTGGGAAGCCAGGTCTTGTGTTTTGTTTGCATGTATCAGCACAAGGAAACTCTGGGGAGCACTTACACAGTGCAAACCCTGAGATGGTATTTTCTGACTGACGTCAGTATGTGAGAGCAGATAACGCATCAACTGAAGTTCAAAATTGCTATATCACAACCAGAAAATGTCAAATCATCTGCAGTTTATGGTTTTCTGTGAGCCCTGTAAGTTTTTTATCCACACAGGAGAAAACTGTGCAGCTTTTCCACTTTACAATCTCGCCAACACTACTAGGAAAAAAGATCCCTCACAGCATTTGCAGTCTCACTTCACAAACCATGAGCCTCTTGTGAAGTGAGAGTGATGTTGCCAAAACTTGAGCGGTGAAAAGATGCTCTAAAGTTCAAGGACTCTGTTATCTTTGCTCCTGGCTGGTCACAGATGGTTCTGCACAGTTTTACTTTTTACTTAAATATAACACTGTCACTTTAATTCAGTTTTTTTTTAAAGGTTACTTTCATGAAGACACTTGAGTTTGCTTCACTTCAGCCCTCTGCAAATGACCACATATGTAGTCCAACAGTTTCCTACTGCTGTCTTAAGTGTCGTACATGGGGGGTAAAACCAACACTAACCAGCCTCCTGCCTTGTCTGGCTTTGATTCCTCATTTCTTTCTCTAAATACTGTTTAAATGGATAAATGTATTATTTATAATCCACACACAGTTCTCCCCTTTTGCGTCTGCTTAAGAAGCTTTAAGGTTATTAAAAAAAACCCTATTTCACACTTTAGGAGGCATCAGCAAATTTCAACCCATATTAAAGCTATATGATGTTTACACTGAGTGAAATATTTAAACACACACACTCAATCAGCCCATCAAATGGAAATATTGTAGTGTATCATTTTATACACATCTTCCCCAAAATGAGTTATCTTTGGAAACATGGGAATTCCTACTCTCATATGAAGTGTGCAATTCATTTTAACCTACCCCTGTATGTTATAACAGCTTCAGGTGTTAAGCTGCTACACCACCGACATCCTCAGCCGAGGCCATCTGTTATCAGTCTGTCGAAGTCTTAGATAGTGTCATAACAATTACACATCTGAGGCTGGGTTTTATTTTGCCAAGAAACCCAACCTCAACAAAGATTTAGAAATGTTTGATTGCCCTTTTTTGGAAAGTGTAAATCACCCTGAACCTAATATCTGTGAGTTATGACACAGTGACAATCAGGGACTATAAGGTTCTATGGTAGCCAATCTTTATCACCTCCTTGAGGTTTGTCTCACAGTCACTACTACCGCTGCAACTGTTGATCATGTTGATAAGCTGCCAAACTACAATAACTGACATCCTACTGCTGCTTAAAACACCGATGTGCACCAGTCCCTTTCGTCTTACACAATCTCTCCCTCTGTGCCTGCCTTATGCTGGGCATGCACTGTACAAATGTTGTTGCTAAATTCCAACTCATACTGTACAAGTAAATAGTCTATGATGTAAAGATATGATGTGCTCACACTATACACTCTGATTGTCAAGCCATGACCTGACTCACACTGTACATGTGAAATAGGTCTGTTGGCCCATGTGGAAAGCTCCTAGAGCTTTGCAAGGTTCAACTTCTCTCTCTCTCTCTTACACACGTACATACACACACTCATACTCAGGACCAACAAACTAACAAGGCAGCTAGCTAGCTAAATCAGAATGAAAACAGTACCAGCCAGCTGCAGCTCAGCAGTTATTTCCTGCCAATGTTTCTCTCTTGTATATGTGTACATGTGATTCATCCAAATGTCTGATGGCCTGGTTGAGAGCAGTTGATCGTTCTTCAATCATCCCTTACACTACACGCACGGCAAATCATGCACAAAGATGCTGAAATACAATCCGACTCTAAAAAGAATGAGGCTCAGAAATCAGGTCAGAAGTGGGCTCAAATTGTACAGTATACACCCAGCTTTACAGTTTGGAAAACTAAAAAAATATTTGGCCATAAAACTACCAATTCTGGCGACCCTGGTTGTGAGCAATAGAATTATCAAACATTTTCTTTCTAAGCAATCCATTTATGTTTAAACAAAGTAACAGCATTCTGAGTAAACTATATTCTCGAGAAGTTCCAGTCAGACACCTGGACAGACCACACTACAGAAACCACACAGCAAAATAATCTGTGATCTGAGACTGAAAGCTGGTGGTGATGGTTTCAGCCCTGGTTGTCATGGGTCTGTTATGAAATTTTTTAAATGTTGTGGTTAAATGTCTCAGAAACACAGTATTTCTTTTGGTCCAGTGCACAAAAGCTGTTTCGGTCTTGTGTTCATTCCACATGTTACAAACAAAGAGATCCTAATATAAACTTCTTTATAGATGACACCAAGTTATACAGTTTGGCCTCAAATCAGTCATTTAGCAAATGATAATGTTCTAAAGATTGGACAGAAATACTTTTAAGTAGCAAAATAGATACATTATTGACAAATCTTAGGTCTCCACAAATTGTATCAGAACATACAGCATAATAATAAACTTAACATGTAGCACTTTTCAAAACAAGTTTACAAAGTGCTTTACAGACGTGAGAGAAGATAAAAAAATAATGAGAAGATGAACATATATAAAATAAAATACAACACAATAGAAAATAAAACAATTAATAAGTAAGCTAGAATGACAAAAATAAAAAAGCCAGTGGAAAACTTACCAAAACTATAGAGAGTAAGTCTTTCATAGAAATTTAAAGAAGACCACTGAGGTTGTTTCTAATTTCCAGTGGAAGGCTTCTCCAGAGTAGGGCATTTGCCGGACCCCTGATGACAAAGGCCCTCCTCCCCTCTGTTCATCAGCGTGTTGGGAGAGAGAAGCAATGTAGGGTGGGACAAGGCCTCCCTGTGTTTAAAATCAATTTCGAAGGCCACATGTAACCGGGGCAATGAAGCCTGATCAGGGGAAATACAATCATACTTTCTAGTTTTTGTGAGAACCCAGCAGTATTTTGTACAATCTGGAGCCATTCAGTTGATTTTGGGTTAGGTCACTGAATAAGGAATTACAACAGTCCAGTTGGCTTTAAATAAAGGTATGAATAAGGGTTTTAGTGACCTGGAATGAAAAAAAAAATCTGATATTGAGCTGACAGATGGCTGTCTGTGTTATGTTACAGAAACGAGAAGCAAAGTTTAGGTCTGAATCAAGAATCTTCCCTAGATTTCTGGTCTCTTGTGCAACGGAGCCAAAACCTGCTTTATGAGTTCTGTGTGTGTTTTCACCCCAAAGAATATCACTTCACTTTTATCTGTATTACTAGCCATACAGGGCTTTGTGCCCTTTTATGTGACCTTGGTTTCACCTGAATCAAACTGTATATTACAGAACTGACTTAATATTATTTTGCCTGTATATCTACCCTGCCCTGTTTTAGTGATTGAGGATTAGACTACATACTTCCTTCACTGTAGATGTTCAGAACCACAGTGAGTGAGACCAGTATTCACTCCCCTTATAGCTGTTTTGATTTCCACTCATTTTTGAGGATACAATTTACCTACTGATGCCCCACTCTGTTCATCAGAAAAATTTCGTCTGTGTCCTGTTTGGTGCTGGGCTAGCCAGTGTACAGGGACAGCACATTTTCCAGTGAAAACTTCCCACTGTGGCTGAAAGGATTGTGGGTGGTAGAGCAAAGCAATGAGCTCAAATATGCTAAAACGCTCCATAGAGCTTATAGAGCAGAAACTTGCAATGTACTCAACTTTATATACAGTATAACCTTTGGACCTTTTGAACTCTGTATGCCTTGCATTCGACCTTGTATTACCTGCTGCACTCTCTCCTGTCTGGCCTTTGCTTCAAGTTTTCCTGTACTCTTCTCCACATTATTGTGACATCCTGTTTTGATGCATCCTGTTTGATATCTCTTTTATGCTCCTTTTCTTCTTTTGTCACATGTGACACCAGCTCAGACTGGCTGAACCTTGTCTGAACCATGGCTGCATTTGTACCCACAAGTAGGGGGATCTGTCCCTATAAATATCCAATGTATGAAACAACTCTTTGTCAGTCATCACACACTTTGTCTTTGATGCTCTGACCCCTTTTGCAAATGTTTCTCTACAATAAAATATCAAAAGACAGTACCGCTTCTTTATTTCAGACTTAAACCACAAACTGAGAGGAAACTACTAAATCAGGTGGCAATTCTCTACAGGATTATTCCACTGAGTAACCCCTTTGGCATTTTACTTTGATAATTTTTTATCAAAGTTAAGTTTGTTAATATAAAAATACTGACTAGTACAGGTTTAATTGTTTACTTGTTCCTGTTTATCTTGTTTCCTCTTTGTTCTGAACTTTGAACTACATTCTTTGTATAAAATAAAGCTTTATGAGAAAAACAATAATTTTTATCGTCATCAGCATTTGCATTTGAGTGAATGCACAATGGCATTTATTGTTTTGTTTTATAGTCTGTAAAACTGCGTTTGTATTCATGATGGATATATTTTGACTCAAGTGGTGAAATTGATGTATTAAAAGGTGAATATCTACTTCAGCTTAATATTAACCCAACACCACATTTATCTCCTGAGTAATCAGTCCAAACTCAAACACAAACAGTTCAGCAATGAGATGAACAACACCCCACAGTAAGATGGCACAACAGTTGATTTAACCAATAGCAGTGTCTCTGTCTGTCATTACACTTGTTGTCATTTTACTCATCCTTTTACCCTGCAGACTCCCCTAACAAACCCTTGCTTCATTGCTGCCTTCCTCTTGTGTCCAAAGTAGTTCAGCCAAGCATGAGATGGTTGTAAAAATGTTATCTCACATAGTGGTGACCTTTAAGGGGCATCATGCCAGGCAAACACTCTGCCTGAAAGCCCTGAATGGATCTGTGATGACCCATGTGTCCCCCACCCCAACCAGCTGTCACACTTGGATGAGTGCACAGAAAGAGGGTCTCGTTCCAGGCTCCTAATGGCCACCTCTGGGCAGTCTGAAGCAGGAAGTTGCAGAGATGCTGGGGGAAAAAAAAATGGATAAAAGCAAGCTGCAGCTGTAGTGTAGCTGTGATTTTGGGAATACATTTCCACACTGCACAGTGGGTGTCACTGCAAAGCCTGAAATCAATCCTGAGAAAGAAAATGAGAAATCCAGGGGGTCTTTGCAAACTCCTGTTCAAAAATGTAACTTTATACATAGGTGACAAGATTCTGGTTAGGAATGTCAGTAGGCTGCAAAGTTTTATTATAAGACTGAAAAATTGTGAGCAGATGTAGAACATTTACAGTATTAGCTGAAAGTTAGAACCATATTCTCTTTCTTATTTCTATTACACAGCTGCAGTCACAGCTAAACAGCGGGGGTAAGAAATCCTTTTTAAATTGGTCAAAAGAGCTCTGTTCAGGAGGGAAATTAATGCTATTTGCTAAAATACCTGAAGACCTTAAGGGATAATGCTCATATTTTTTTTATAGTTTTTTTTTTTTTTACTATCAACAATTTCCACAAAAAGAGCAACAAGAAACACATCCAACTAACATGCATTGCCTTTCTAATATAGTTTTTTCCTCTGTGACATAGAGTTTCATTGTTCCATCCCGTGAGTCACACTGTCGTCTGGGCTGACATGTATGTATAATTCTATGAATATGGGCACTTTATTTTGAGTCAGTCCCACATACATTGTCATGGTGCTATAGATAGGTACTGAGAGACAGACTAAAGCGCTGTTGGGTTTGGTCCTGTCCTGAGATATGCTGATAGCAAGATTTGTTGACAATTAACTAGTCAGAAGCTAAAAGGGCTGAAGTAGATTAGCAGATTTATGACGGTTTTAAAGATTAAAGATAAAAGTAGTTATAAAAAGGCTACTGTATGTAAATAGTAAACATGTAAATAATTAACTGTGTCAACATTGTACATATACATATATTTTTTAGTAAACAAACTCAAATATATGAATTAATTTCACTTTTAAACCTTACAACATTAACAACATATGGAATAATGCTGACCTTGTCAAACATCTGAAAACAAAAATTTAAATATAGGCTGTAAACATTTGACATCTTAGTGTGAAATACATAGTACGCAACCAGGATTAAGCTTTTCAGTACGATTCAGTGATATAATACAATGAATTATCTTAAGGCACTCAGGTATTTTGATGGCTTTCTGTTACTTGTGCACACACTCAGATGATCAGCTGACCCACATACTCACTACTCATGTTCAGACAGCCGTGTTCATGCAGATACATTTATGAAGACACCATTGTGTTTGCTCATAATCTCACTCATAATGCACCTTCTCATGTTGGTTATTCTGCCTCACTGCAATACATTACTGCTCCTGGCTGCTTCACCAACTCAGCCTCCTCCTGTTCTGGTTTCCTTTTGCCATACACCTCTCTATAGACTTTCTCCTGTTGTACATTTCATGACTCATTGTGCTCCCAGCCGAATCCTCTTCTGCTGCAGAAATTCCCTGAAAAGCAGAAATATGTTTGCAACAAATGATGCTGATGTCTGATGTGCTTGCACTCACTATTTGAGATGAACAGAAATTTGATGACAACAATGGTAAGAGCTAAACATTCAAGTTTGTTCTGCATTTTATAAACACAATGAGTCATTTTTTACTCTTGATATGCATTACCATGAGAAAAACTGAAACATCAGCTGACCTTTTGACAAATGTTTAGGTCAAATTGAAACCCAGGGAGTTTTTTTGTATTGTATTTCTGATTTTTGAGCCACGTACCCTAGTGTCAGCGGCTTTCTTTTCAAAATGACATATTCTCTGATTTTAACCACTACTTTTATAAAGACTGTAATCTGTCAACACCTATCAGATAGATTACCATGAAAATATCTACAAGAAATCAAGGTGGCCAGATGATGAATCTTACTGACTTTGGTGATCCCTTGAATTTTGTTATGGTACCACCAGCAGGTCAAAGTTTTCACTTGACCCATGAAATGTACCAACATCTTCTAGATGGCAAACATTGGTACATTGGTGATCTTTCCTCAGGTGGCATCATCAAGTCAAATTCTGAATCCCTTCAATACTTTAAGATGAATTACTTGAAAAACTAACCACACTCTCATCAACCTCAGCGGTACTTTGCATTCCGTGTTAATTATTATGACATGCTAAACTACCATAATAAACATTGTGGGCATTATACCTGCTTAACATCAGCACGTTGAGCATGTTAGCATGTTGACATAGGCATTTGGCTCAAAGCCTTTTACAGCCTCACAGAGCTTCTGTCTTGAGTGTAGACTCTTATTTACGCAGAGAATATCAGCAGATTAAAAGAGTGGATTATGTGGTGCTTTTGAGGGCGGGTTCTTACTGATTACACAACACAGAACACAAAGTGTGTGAGGTCAGAGTGCATACTGATGGTGTCTCAACAGTCATATGAGCATGATGCATTTTTCATACATTTAGAGTTAATGTGACAGACTGTGGGATGCAATCTGCCGCACATACTTTGCTAAATATAGGGACAGCAGAAAAGACAATTAGCTGGTGAAAATTGTACAGTCATGTTGTCTTAGAGCCTACTTGTGATCCTGAGCATGTGATCAGGATGTTTGTTGTGCTAATGGCCGAAGAACAAGAATAATATAGAGACAGTTTTTGTGAAACAATGTGCCTGTTAAGGGTGTTCATTAAAGATTTGTCGAGCATTTTAGTGTTGTCTTGTCTCTTCTTTATTGTTCATTATACTAGACACTATAAACCTCCGTTTAATCTCCATTGCATATGGTTGTTACAATCTGAACTATATAAAACATACAATTATTCTGCAGCACAATCTCACAAGGCTGTAATTTTCTGTAGTAATGAACATAGTTTAGGCCGTGCTAGTATTGCCCTCTGGTATAAATACATGCTATGGACGTTGAGCTAAAATCTGAATTCACTTTGTTTCTTCTCCTGGGCACCGCAGCTAAATATATGACTGCCATCTAAATATGTCCCATTACTGTCTTCCAATCTCTAATTCTCCTGTGCTAAACCAGTCCTTCTGTCTCTTTCAGTAGCAGGGACTCTTACTAATTACCATTTCAAACCTCTAGTTTGGCTTCCATGTTCCCTCATTATATCTGACGAGGAGTCGGGCCAGTTTGGGGAAAAAGGAAACAAGCGTTTAAAGCCTGTACAGAGCTGAAGTGAAATTACACAGTGCTGTTCAAAACCACGCACTCATGAAACAACAGTAGCGGCTTCGGTGGTCAATGCGGTGGCACACACCATGTCAGCTGTGTTTTTTGTATATGTTGATACAGTTGTGCTCTTTCTAGGAACAGTTAGCCACACTGGGAATAAATTATGTATTTGTTTCAATACTGACAACCAATCACGTCGCATATGTCTTATGTTTTACCTGTTGTGTTTTTCATACTTCAGTATAACAAGATGAACTCATACTGTGAAATTATGCAGGAGGCCAAGGCAATTTCAGTCCTCCACTTCATCTTAATAGCATTTCACCATATTAGTTTTGTCATGCAAATCCTCATTGCCCAAAACACACAGCCACATTATTCTGCGTAGGCTACCTGTATCATAATGAATTCAAGCCTGTGAGAGGGTGTGCATTATGGAGAAAAAATATTTTTTCTTGGGTGCTAAATACAAACACACTTTGACCTCTGGAGAGGAGAAGTGTGTGCTGAAGAAGTGACATACATGGTATCTTTAATGTTTAATTTGGCTTTAGCAAGTGTGTGCTGGAGGTGTTTCAGTGAAGTATGATCATGGTGCATAAAAAACTAGGCTCTTCTCTTCGGTGTGGGTGTGGGGGTCCCGCTCTCCTTGTGAATTGCTAACTGAGGCATATGGTGTCTCTGACCTGCAGGTGTTGAGTCGCAGGCGTGCTGAGAGACCAACAGGAGTGGAATCACACTGTCAGACATACATTCACACTAGTGCTGGATAATTACAGTCGCTCCAGTTTCTTTTGATGATGCTGTTGTTGTAGGGGGAATTGTTATTTGCTATTCTTTACAATCTGAGTACACAATGAGTGATAATCGCAATATGGGTTCCATGCACTGCGCAGCCAGAGAGGGAAGATATAGGGAAAAGAAGTGAAAAATCTCATCCTACTCGCACAGTAATCCTTTAAAGAGGGCTTTGCTGTCTCTCACTGCCAAACACTTTGATACATCCTTTTTGAAAATAAGTGGAAAAAAAAGGCTGGAACTGAGTGATTTTAAGGGGATTGAGGAGGTGAGAGAGATTTGTGGTTATTTCACATCGCTTTTCAGCATAAAATAAAAATCTGAATTATCTATTATATGAAGGAATAGGAAATTGCTCAGAGCACCGTCTGAGGGAAGTCTCTAAAATCTTTGAGTTTTTCCATGTTGATCAGGAAGATTGATATTTCATTTCTACTCAGTCTGATAACACACAACAGTCTAGTAGTAGTAGAAGCATTGGATGAAGTATTCAGATTACTTACTTAAGTATAACTGGCAATATTACAATATCAAAATACTCCATTACAACTAATAGTACTGCACTGAAGTATCACATGAGTAAAGCTAAGAAGATTGTAAGTAAGCATATCATTAGAAAAATGTACTTAAAGTTATGCAGAAAAATGTCCTGTGTAAGTATACAATATAATATAATAATATAATATAATATATTATTACTGATAGACTAATGTGTAGTGCACTAGTTAAAATTGCATTTAAAAGACAATAAAGACAAAAACAAAGGCAAAAACAAGCAAAATAATATTTAAAAATTAAAAGATAAATAATAAATGTGTACTGAAGTAAATGTACAGTACTTAGCTACATTTCACCACTGAGGAGAGCTAGTCTCAATTAGTCATACCATCACATGGTACATGAATAACAATGTATGCACAAGCATGGTGCGTAGAGCAGTACATAACAGGTTGCCATGTTTGAATCTGCAAGCTTTATGTTTGTGCCTTTTCTGTCTCATATGATGAGGCAAAATTTCATACTTAAGGCAAATTTCATACGTCAGAGACCTAAATTCTTTTCTGTGTGTATGTGCGGTAGTGTGGGTTTGTAGGATTGGCTGTCCAAAAAATATGATGTAGGCGTTTGTACCTAAAAGTAGACATGCTGGGTGTGGGGTGTGAATGCAACTGTTTAATTTCTACAGTTGGTTGACAGTGAAAGCATCACAGTGCAGCCACTAAAAGTGAGGTGTATGCACTGAATGTATTTAGTGACTATATTAATATGTAGATATGCAGACATGCTAAATCCTTAGCATCCTGTTTGAAAGACAGCAGAGGGTGGAAGCTCTCACAGCGGACCAGCCATCATACACAGACCTGTCCATCAAATACTTGGTCGCCATGGAAACAACCTAGTTCCAAACTAGCGCAAGGCGGGTGCAGCGATATAATGGAGGACCAGACAGAGCCGTGCCTGCCTGGGGAAGTGTTGCTTTTAAAGCGACCACCCTCATCCTTGTCTTTTCCAGTTTGACAAAATGAGACTGGGAGAGAGTGTGACACAGTATCTGGCTACGGTACCCCAAAATATACACAAACAGAAAACAAGCTGAAGTGAGGTCCAGTGCAAAGCATCTATGTTAGAGTTTGTTTTTTTTTTTTTTAGGAAAGTAATACTATGCCACATGACACTTCTTCCACCGTCTCTCTGGAAACGATATTATAGGTTTAGAGAGGTTTAGACAAGAGTTTCAAAGAGCTCAAGATGGCTTATCTTATCAACAACATGTTAATGGTATTACATCCAACTTACATCAGTCAGAGAACTGGCACATTATAAGCAGAACCAGAAAATGAAAGAGAGAGATGGAGAAAGGAGGAAAAGAAAGACAAAGACAAAGTCCAAATCAGAAAGATGAAGCCATCTTGCTAAGTCGCTGGAACATGAAGAGGGAAACAGACAGATTGGTGAAGCTTGTCTTTGGATGACAGTAGAGTTTCTAAGGACCTGCAGAAATGTGACATCAAATCTTATCAGTATGGTGATTATTGTGACCTCACACTGTCAGACATGTAGAAAGGAAACTAATTGCTTTTTCCAAAAGTGTGAAGCCTGTGACTGATGAAAAACAAGGCTGAATCCTGGGAGACACTCACAGAAAGAGAGAGGATACTAAAAATGACAAAAGGTGAGCTGATGGCGTCTGCCAGTGCCGTATGGTGAGGCTGTGGGAGTGGGGCTGCCATCTCCCTGGAAGTGACAGGTACAGTGTGAAGAAATCTCAGGGAACCCTCATGGGGTCCAACGCTGCTGTGAAAAACAGCAGCACAAATGAATATAGCTGCAAGTGACAGCAATTGGCATAGTCCAAACACTCTGTGGATCCACTGTAATGCCAATATAATTGAAAATGTTAAAATTGACATGCAGAGATTCTCAAATCTTTCTCAAAAGGCCCTGATTCAAACACTAGAATTACTGCCTTGTGGTTGTATGCCTCCACTAACCAAATTCAAATTTAGATTCGTGTCTGACTAGACTCATATAATATATGTGGTGAAGACTTTGAAGAAATTTAATGAAACATAACGTTTTACTATAATTAGTATTTGAGTTCTACACTTATGACCAAAAATGACCTTGACCTTTTACCCTTGACCAGCAAAATCTGATTAGTTCATCCTTGTGTCAAAACTTGAGAAATTCCCTTAAGGTGTTACTGAGATATCATATTCACAAGAACAGGATGGATGGATTTTTTTAAAAGATAAAACTAATGATTTTTAAGAAAGCCACATCAAATGTCTAAATTGGTCTTTCTTGTGCAAGGATGTTACATAGTTGTTAAACAGTTGTCCATGTTGGAAGCATGGTAGATCTACATTTACATCCAAATTATTTTCCAGCATTTATTGTCCATTATGGGGGCAAAAGTTGTTTAGTTCGTCACAGCCAGGTAAGCTGTAAAAAAAAAAATCTGCTCCAGTAATAGGTGATCTGATCAAGGGTAATGAATGGTAATGAATGCTAAGTGACTGATCGAATTGTTTCATGTGGCAGACTGGCCACTGCAGCAGGCTGGTTTACAAAACATGACTGGGCCAGCTGTCCTGTTCACAGGCTGCATTGAAAAAAAGTGTTTTTTTAATGTCACAATGCTGGTTACTATCAGGAGATCTGGAGCAGAGGGTCTAAATGCGGGATAATGGTGCTTATTGCAGAGACCTGGGTCATCTTTGTTACATGTAGAGGTCATGTGGAGGTGTCAACAGTCTGGTTGTGAAATGATGACAGGTTTTTCCTACATTTTCCACTCTTGAGTCATTGAATTCATCCAGCATTATGAAGAAACGAGGCAAAGAGCAGGTGTAGCTGCTACTGCAACACATCCATCATCCACTTGGCCTCCTAATGCACATGTAATATTTAGGTGGAACATAGTATATGTGGGAATGAAACAAGTGAAAGGCAGAGAAGAGCAGCACACAGCCACAAGCCTACCTTACCTTTGGACTAAATTATTCTTTTCTCTTTGTCTATTCCTGTCTCTTTGACAAGTGGCAGTGGCATTATCGCAGTAATGTGTCTTGGTGGTGACATTTTAGGTTTGTCTTGAGCATTTTTATCCCTTATCATGCTGTGGTGTCTTGTTCTAGTAAGCCGTGTGGTTCTGGCACTATTCTGAGCACAAGGCAGGAAAGGAGAGCTGTCAACAAACATATTAAATCAGCAGGGGCAGATTAAATGGCCGTACATGTATCATATTGGAAGTTAAGCCATTGTGTGTTTTAAGGTTTGTATGCTCATCCATAGTAAATAATTTATTCTTTGTTTGGATTAATTCAGTGTGGTATCTGTCATCTTGTGCTTGTGTCGGGCTCCTCGTGGAGCCTGGAGCTCAAAGCTAGACTTTCAATATTTTTTATGTCTCCTGGAATCTTTGTGGGGTTTGGGGAGGTTTAAGTGGTTCCCGTGGACTCATTTGACTGTTGTCTCCTTCTGCTATGACATTCTTCGATACAGTAACTACAGTCCACCTGTAGTGCAGTTTTTGCTTTCTCTTGTGTGTCTTTGTGTTTCTATTTGTTATATGTGGTAGTTTTGGGAGGAGATCATAAAACAAAGTTATACAGAGTTGATTATTATCTTATAATGAAACGCTTATCCTGCCATGACTCACAAAAATGTTAAAAAAGATAAAGGGGTTATAAAAAGCTCTGCAGGGAAACTCCATCCCATTATAATGGTGCTTTTATGGTGGGTAGATTACTGATTATGAATAACCGGTGTGACAGGTGTAGCACATGTCCACTGAGAAATATGAGAATTAGCAATAAAAATAAAAAAAACTGCTCATACTTATTGCCCCTAGTGTCTGCCCAACAAGATGGGTTTTTGCTTTATTATTTTACAAGTTCTCAGAAGAAATACTTAGCTGGATAAATAATTCCATATCCGAGTTATGTATCATTCATAAGACCACCTCTTAAGTCATACACCATTTTAGTCACACCAACTTTGCCCCAATGCCTCTGTTCAGAATTCTTTGATATCATGATCACAAGATCTGTTGGAGCATGTTGTCAGCAGGAAATTACCATCTGGTGTCATATCTTTGACACCAGACTATAAATGACACATTCATTTAGCGGGGAAGTACGCTTTAAAGTGATACAATGACCATTTAGGTCAGAATCCAAAAGACAGGGCGAGTGTTTTATTTGGACAAATGTGCGTCACATAAGAACAAACATCAGGTGTTTCCACATACATGGATAGCCGTCTCTTGGTGTCCTAATTTCCTTCTCCATTACACTCACACAGGGCATGGTGGTGCAGTGGTTAGCGCTGTTGTCTCACAGCAAGAAGGTTCTGTGTTAGTATCCCAGGCCCGGGCCCTTTCTGTGTGGAGTTTGCATGTTATCCCCGTGTTTGCGTGGGTTCCCTCCCACAGTCCAAAGACATGCACGCTAGGTTGATTGGTGACTCTAAATTGCTCATAGGTATGAATCCATCTCTCTATGTCAGCCCTGTGATAAACTGGCGACCTGTCCAGGGTGTACCGCGCCCTTGCCCAATGCCAGCTGGGATTGGCACCTGTTTTGGACAAGCAAAACATGTTTTTCTTTTTGATCCGTGATAGGGGCATGACAGTGTTGGTTGACTGGTCGATCCACTTTCCTGAGTGAGCCTGAACTATCTTGATTAATGTTGCATGGATTGCCACAGAATTTTATGCAGATATCCACAGAGTCCAGAGGATGACTACAAATGACTGGGGGTCTCCTGACTTTTTGTAGCTCTACCAGCACATTGTCCAAAGTTGGGTCATGACCAAATCCCTGTGTTGGGAGGCGTGACAATAGAGGAAGAGATCTGTTTGCTCCACAAACAGCAGTAGAGGTCCAGAGATGCTTATGGGTTCTGTTGCTTAACTGTGTCTAAATGTGAGTTTGGCCTCAGCTTCCCTGCTAATTATATACTTGTTTGCCAATGATATATACCACTGTTATATCTTCCTAAGTTAACCATAGCTATGCATATTTAGTCAACTATAATTAGTAAATATTCCTTTGCCTACATTGACCTTGTTAATTAACTCCATTGTAACCATATTTCCAGATCACCGTCATTACCAGCAGATCATTTGGCTTCGTTTTCCTATACATGCACACGAGTGCATCAGACCCAACAACTGGCCTTTTGCCACCAGATTTAATTGTCTCTCTTCACAGTCTGTTTGGGGCAAAGTTACCCGTTTGCTGTGATTTCACTATATCATTGGCTGTTTACTTATCACTATGCCATGTGTGAGGATACAATATAAACCTGATGAAATGCTCTCTGAAGTCTTGTTATTCAATCTGTCAACCCCTCATCAAACACCACCAGCAGCATTTTGTTGACGTGAATGAGCCCATTAAGTCAGCAAGACTTTTATGATATGTTGATTCGCATAATTCCTAAATCAGTTGAGATATTGCGGTCGGGAAAAACAGATGGCATGAAATGACCAGGATATTGAAGGCTTGAAACACCCGAGCACATCCAATGTATCGCCATGGAAACCGTCACGCTCTTGCGAGTTCTTAATGGCCACAATTAGTTGAGAGGAACAACAAAGTGGGGTAGATCAGAGAAATGGCCAGATGTTCAGACACGATTTTAGCTGTAGCAGAAAGCTTTGACTGTTCTGTGATTCATCTCAATCACACAGTTGTGAGTTTCAATAATGATTATGCAGGTAGCGATGATGAGGGTGGTGCTGGTGGTGGTGTTTTGATGTTTAGGCACAGACAAAAAGCCTACAGTACATGTGCACAGGAAACAGCAGAAGTCAGTCACCCACGTTTTTCACAGCATCATAGCTTGGAAAAAAAACCAAAAAAAAACAGAGTGAAGGCCTATATCCTCATAGATGGGAGAGCTCGGCTTTGTGTGCACAACAACAAAAAGCTGAGAATTGCTGCATCTTCACATGAAGTAAGACCATGGAGAGATAAAAGAAAACCTCACAGTCAACTGATCAATTGCTCTCCCTCTAATAGCAGTTGTCCAATTCAACTTAGCAACTGTATCTAGGCACAATAGGCCTGTCAAGCTTTCAGTTTTGCCAAATTCTCTCAGCAATACTCTACACAAATAGTTTGGAGGAACGTGGCTTTTTAACCTTTCAAAAAACAAAAACACACGCAAAAGTGAAAGGAATGTATGCTACAAATGTTACCATGCCCACCTAGCCAGCTTAACTAGCATAGCCTAGCCAAGCCTAAATATATCATTAGCTTACAGTATTATTTTGTGCTGTTATTATGTTAGAAAAAGCCCCGTATGGGTGTGGCACATCCACTGTGTGAAAGCTGCTAAAATGCTAGTAACAATAGCAGCTCTTTCCTGCTTGTTTTCTTGTAAAAATAAAACATATTGTTTGCAACGACTAACAGTAAATCATAAATCTAACCTCCATGCAAGTTGTTTTTTTTTTAAGGAAAGCATTTAAACAGGGTTGTGTTAAAACAAAATAACAGTCTGAGCTTACTTTTTTTCTGGCACTGTGCAATAATAGCCATTAGCTAGGATGCTGACTTTGCAGCTGTGCTAAAAACTGCAGGCACTTTCATGCACACATGTAAACCACAAATGTATGCTTCTTCTGTCATGCACATGACACACATTTTCTCACACCTGGTTGCACACCTCGCTCCCTCACAGGGAAATTCCTTTTTCGGACGTCCACTACAAAGGCTTCAGCATAATGAAGTGTTGCTGACTGACATGCACCTGGACGCTGATGATAAGCACCTGAGTCTGGTGTTCAACAAAGGGCTGCTGACCTGCTGGGGGCCTGCTGACGACTGTAAGAGACCTATCAGTACAGGGGTCTTAAGATATTGCTCTGGGCCAGAAACACACTTTCCACAGCCCACTCACACTCTCCATTTTTCAGTCACAGTCTCGGAGCACACCAATGAATTTGTGTGAGTCATCTGCCTCCAAACACCCCGTCACTGAGCTCCACTTTGAAGAGAACAGCATGTGTGCAATGAAGCCAATGCCTCTGGATGCATTATTCCGAGGCAGCATTTTGACTATCTTTGCAAACTCCCTGATCTCTATGCAAAAATGCAGATCTGTGTTGTTGCTGTGTGTGTGTGTGTGTGTGTCTTGTGGTTGTTTGTGGGAAATATTAAGCGTTTTACACCAATATAAGTGTCCCTCCTCTGTTCTCTGAGAGGCCATCTGAACATTAATATCTGAACAAGTTTCAGGGGGTAAAGAAGATGTTTCCACTACAAACACCATCCACTGCAAGTTTTCTCTCCAGTTGGTCCTATGGATCACAGACACCTGGTTAGCTCTCTTTGTGTTGTGATTTATTATTCATTGGCATATTTGGCTGTGCAGCAGTAATTGCAGCATGCAGCAGCAGCGCCTGCATCTGATGGAGCACAAATGAATAAATAAATCTAGATGGTGGAGCTATTTGAACATGTGACATTTACTGATGAGGCAATTAAGAGAGGAGCACACAAACGCACAACCTGCATTACACTGGCTGATCCCAGCACTGCACAATAACAGCAATTTATCTCTCTCTCACACATACACACACACAAGCACACCCACACACACACTCAAATACATTCATATATTGTACAGACAAACATTCATACTTTTCTGTTCTGTTAAAGTGTCTAATCAAACAGTGATGGTTCACTACTCTGTGATTCAAGGGCACCAATGTATTTGCACCATGTTTTGCATTTACACAAATGTAAGCAAAAAACAACAACAACAAGCAACCTAATGTCACTTTCAAATGAAATTGTCCTCAGAACAACTTATGTTTACATTCAAGTGAAAAGTAATTTTCTGATGTTCACATATAAGGCCGGAGGTCGGATAAGACAAGTTCAAGATAACATAAGATTTTTTGCTAGTGCAAAGGAATGTAGGCCCTAGTTACTTTATAACATAACCACCTTTGTTATACTTAACCAAGTGGCCATTATTGTAATCATGACGACGAGGGTCCCCTAATCATAACAAAGTACAGTAATCATTTTAACCCAAACCACAATCTTTGCCTCAAACTAACAAACATTTTTGTGCCTGAACCTACGCAAACCTTAGAACAGACATCACAAGAGTGATTTGTTATGTTTTTGGGAGGCACAGAAATTCATATGAGATTTATGTGCAGAAAACTACATGTAATTTATAACCCCGCCCAAAAAAAATTGCACCTCAAGATTCATTAAGTAGATATTTCTGAGTAACTGAACTGATCATATCATATGATCTTCAATATCATGTTTGCTCACTTGTGGAATTGTTGATGTTCAAATTTCCATTTTAAAGGCTTCTAGTACTTCAAAGTTGAGTTTCTCTGTTTATTCTTGATCTTAATAAGCCTCTAGACCTGGTGCCCAGATGGTCTGGCTGGCTATCTGGTCAGCATGCTAACTGCAGCAGAGGTTGAAGTGATTGGAGCAAAACAAGAAAACATTGGCATAGCTTTCCACCACTGGAGACAACTCTTGGTGTGTAAACAGCTGATGCTGAACTCGCAATGTTTTTCTAGACTGTTAAGTAAACAGCCGTTCATGCTAACGCTGGCTATGTAGCAATAGCAAAACTTACTAAGTAGCTCCACCATTAAACCGTTAGCCTGGCTACCTCCAAAGGTAATAAAATCATCCTGCCAGAACCTCTGCAGCTTATTAATCAATATGTAATATGTTGTTTGTTTAATTTGTATAAAAACCAAATTGTTTATGGGAGTTTGTGAGAAGGACTGTTTTTTTGGCTGCAAGCAGATTATAAATTCAGAAAGCAAAGCTAGGCTATACTCAGCTAACCAGCGACTAGCTTTAGCCTTATTTTTACTGAGGGGTGATGGGAGTGCTACCTTCTCATCTAACTTTTAGAAAGAAAGAAAACATCTCTTCCCCAGTCTGACCCAGACAGACATGTTGGAAATTCTTCAGGTTTCCTTCCTTCCTTCCTTCCTTCCTTATGCTAGATACCTACTGACATACCTACTCCTGTCTGGAAGGTATCAAATTCAATATCCATACCTTTCCTCCCTCATATCCTTCCTCCCTTACCTCGATCCTTCCCTCCAGGCCAACAAGCCACCTCGGTGCCTCACTGGGAAAAAAAAAAAAAAAAAAAAAAAAGCCCTGGCTGACTCCGCCCCTCGCTTTCTGATGTGGATGCGAGAAAAAGGCCAGCAACAATGTGACAGACTACACAGCCCTGGTGCTCGGCTCAGCGTAGTAGTGGATGTCCTCGCAGTGAGCGGAGCCGGACGGAGCTGCGTGCTCGCTGTGCAACAAGGCGAACAGGACCAAAATGGACCGATGGGCAGCAGCAGCAGCAGCAGCAGCAGAGGCAGCAGCAGGAGCAGCAGCATCCACTGAGGACCGACACAGTTTTTAGGTAAGGCTTTGTTCGCTTTCCGCAGGATTTCCATACAGATCTGCATTTGCTGCTCCACAGCGCTTTGTGCCGTACAGCACAAGGGGAGGATGTGCATGCACGATGTTTGCTTGAAACGATTCAGTGTTTTGAGTTTTTTTTTTTATTATTATTATTATTTCTGGATTAAAACAGAAAGAAATTATGCAAATGTAGCAGAAAGTCTTTTGTCTTCGTTACTTTACCGGATCGAGCTCATTTCACGGCAGCCCATTGAGACGACGCGCAGCCCCTAAACGTTTGCACACAAAATACATTGGTACATTAGTTCACGGCCTGAAGACGCTCTACTGTAGGGTGCCATTGAGTTGTATTTAAAAAAAAAAAAAAAAATCAGGTTTCCCCACACTGAAGAGTTCATTCACAGCTCACACAGTGAAAAGCCAGGCCTGCACATTTCTCTACAAGTTGAGAAGAAGATCCAGAGGTTTATTATTCCCTTGAGCCTCAGTCATTGTTAAACAGCTTCATGCACATGGTGTAGCCCAAAAACAAAACAGGAAATCCAGGCTAAGAAGAGAGCTCCAGGCAAAGACATCTGAAAGCAATGTTGATAATATGATGGCACCATAATGTTTGGATGGCATGAAGAGGTCAAATGTCGCTCTGTAGTCATGGCAGCAGTATTGTAATGTTGAGACTGCTCATTGAAATGTATTTATTTTTGCACCGCCACAATTAACATACCCACAACCTCACTGCTTCACAGCAGCTGTAGCAGGCTTTTGTTTTCAGCAGTTCAATAAGTAACAACCAGATAGGCTACATCTCAGCTCGCTGACCAGTGGCTTTAAATTAGACGCAAAGGTGTTACGTTCCTAATCACCTTGACATCAAACGATCGAGAAGAGTGAAGGCATTTAAAAGCAGAGGAAAACACATGAGCGTGAAGGGCATTTAAGTGTGTGTGTGTGTGTGTGTGTGTGTTGAGGGTGTTGGTGGGGGGTGGGTTTGGTGTGTGATTTTTTTTTTTTTTTTTTTTTTTTTTTTGAAGTGCTGCAAGTTGTCTGATAACAGCAAAAGGGAAGTGGAAGTCTATCACTCTGAGCTGCTGGGATTTCTCTCAATGTCACCGAAAAACATGATTGCATCACCTTCAAGAAAAGTGGTGGAGGTCGAGAGTGGGCTGAAACTCATGACAATAAGAATACACACCCATGCATTCACACGTCTCTGTAGTCCACTTTAATCAAAGACAGGCCCTCTCTTTGTTTTGTCTTGCCTGTGCAGCATAAACAGCATGGGGAAGAAAACAGAAAGCATCTCTCTAGGTTAACGTGACATTGCATCAAAAAGTGTCATTTTGTTTGTGTGTGCAGCTGCTGAATAATTATGCGCTTCCTGGTTTTCAAAGCTTTTGAGAGGTTGGCTTAAGGACGAAAGTTGAATTGAGTGGACGATGTTTTTCACCGCTGGAGTTTAGATGAAAAGATGCACATCATAACTAAACATGAATTATTTATCTCTTCCTTGTCGGGACATTTTCTTTCACAGTAAGTGAACTATAGGTGTTGCCACTCGCTTTAATGATGCGTTATGAATGTGCTAATGGTTCCCTGATAAACGTACATACACACCAACAGTATGTGAAAAGGCTGTGCCTCTCACAGAACATCTTCATCATTGGTTTTGTACATCACTACCTAATTACCGACACACACAGGCTGGCACCTCTTTGTCTCTGCGGCTGGATATTTATTGTCTCAAATGGTGCACCCTCTCGTGTGCAGACACAACACAGGTGTGTAGAGGAGCTGCTTTCTCTGTGCACATTAACAATATTCCACTTTTATTCTACCATGGCAGCAGACCTGGAGCCATTTTCCACACGGACCCTATTTACCTGTATTTTATCCACCAAACTGGTCAATATTACCCAAAATCATTTGAAATGCTTCACTAGAGGGTTACCAATGTTTTACTGGGCAGGTCGGCTTGTCTTCAGTGCTTTCCCAAGGGTCAAGATCCAAAGGTTTCTCTAAGAATTTCTCTGAAAATGAAAGGAAAAAGAGAGACTGTCTGCAATCTCAAAATTTCAAGCTTTTGAAATTTTATTTGAAGCAACACTTTGACCTACAAGGTTTTCGTCAGGCAAATCCACGTGAACACAGAACAATATATGCTATATATATTCCCAAACTTTGCCATGCACAGAAATAAAACACAATCTCAAAGAAAATAGTGTGGCCCACAAGGGACATATCAACAAGAAGTCTAAGAGAGCCTTGTTTTTCAGCATGAAGCTCAATGTGCTGATTCTGTATGTTCATGTTTAATTTGCATTTTGTTTATCCCATTTTATTATTGTAGAATTGATGTGCCCAGCAGTGCATGTGGACGCGCAAGTGCAACAACAAGACAAAGCAATGGTCAGTTCTGTGAGGGGGATGTGAGAATATTTCGTTCACACTTTGTTGCTCACTTCTTCCTGTGCAAACAAACATGTTAGTCAGTGGGTTGAAAGGGATCTTTGGAGGTTGAGTCTCTCTTTTTAAGGCACAGAATAGCAGTGAGAAAATGCTGCTCTTCTAAAAATACTGACTGATGAAATACACGATTGCTGTCACTGAGGACCCCATGATTGAGGTAAACTCAAGAACTGGGCTCTCACTGCCGTCGGACCGGAGGAAACCTTGAGAGGGGAAGCGATTTATGTGGAAGAGAGTGTCGGGAAGGGACAATCAGAGGGATGGAGTTCAACATAAATCCCAGTAATTATATAATTAATTAATTAAATTCCTGTGTTCAGATCAAACTGATACTAAACAAAGCAAAAAAGATGAAATATGCAGTTACTTTGTGAAGTATCACAAATCATCGTGACAGTGTGTATTTAGTATTTAGGAGATGACTCCTTCTATGTTGTATTAGGGTCCATCAGGAGCGTCGTTTGGTTTTGCTGCGTGTATGTCATGCACATGTGTGGAAATGACAATAAACCTGGACCTGGACCTGATCTTAAAGCATTGGCGGGGGAAATGGAAAATAGATTCCAGGACAGAAAAGGAGGGAGTTACTCCTGAAGGATGCATTTCTATGCACCATAAAGGGACAAAGACTTCCTGTCTCTGAAAGACAGAAGCATTGGTCGAACTGTTCATTAGCAGCGCAGTAAACCATCTTTCTTTAATATTGCACCATTAGCTCAGAACAGTCAGACTGATTTCACCATGAGATGATATTGTAAGAATGAGATTAGAAACTGTCCGTCTTAGAATTAGAGGTTTGAAATATCTTTTTTCTTTTAATTAATATTGATCAGTTAATATTGATAGAAAAACAGGGGGTTAATCATGTTTAATATTAAGTTTTTTTTTGTCCACCTGGGGGGGACAAAATTGATATATCAGCACCTTTAGGTTGATTTAGGAAACAGCTGCTTTGTTTACACATCTAGCAGTTATGGAGAAACGACATTCATTTGAAGTCGTGTTTGTCATCACCTGACGAATGAGTTCACTCTCTTTTAGCTCTGTTTTCAGTCTCCACCACGCCCTGAGGGAAATATCTAGCTCTTTAACTGTTAACGCTGAACACTGTGTTCACCAGCTCGTCTCTGTGACTCTGCTGTTTGGTGCTGAGCAGGTAATCTACAGCTTTTTCACCGAAACCAGCCGAGACAATGCTATGAGAGTAGTGAAAGTAAAACCCAACGTTTACCAAAAGTTTTAAACCACATGGCGAAACAATGAGCCTCGCCACAAAGCTCTGTAAAGCCGAGGGGAGGTTCATGACCATAAACTACCCCTTTCCTATACTCAAAACTCAGCGCTCAGCATCTCGTATCTGCTTGTGAGATGGTAAGGCTGAACTTCTGGGTCGATACTTCTTCTTTTTAGTTAATCCTAAAATTCTCATATAATTTTACCGCTGTCCGAAGCTAGAGGTAGAATTTCATATTTATCTGTTCCAGACTGTATATGCTGAGATACAGTACAGAGGAGTGGAGGGACTGCATGGGCAGGGCACTCTGGGAAGGTGGAGGTGTAATTTCAGATGCACACTAACTGACCAGAGCAGCAGTTATCTGAGCTCAGCCTTCAAACGCAGGAGCGCTGGAGTCATCAAGACCAGCTGTGCTGCTCACTCCTGGCTGAGTGTGTGTGTGTGTGTGTTCAGAGCACGGAGCTCTTCATGAGAAACACATGAACGTCCAGGGTAATTAGCTGTCTTCATAAGGTTGTAAACTTCGTGAGAGGAGACGTTGTGTAGGCACTCATTGGTGTGTGTGTCTGTTGATGTATGGTGCTGTGCTCCTTCTGTTGTATCTTCTTAAAAAGGGACATGGGATGTTTGAGCAGCTTATTGTGGCATTGCTTTCATAGTTGTCCTATAAGTCTCTGATAGGCTGCTAATCTCAGTCCGTGTTTAGAAGTAAGTGTCCAGAGTTCAGACAGATTATAGAGAGGTTAAGCTGTGTGAAAATGGCTATAGAGCTGTAGATTAGGGGGGGCTTGTTCTTTGGGCAGTCAAACACTGTGGGTTTTTTCCCCTACATATACAACAGCCAGCGTGTGAAATACTGATATGAATGAATCCTGTCAGCATCTTTTTTTTTTTTTTTTTTTTTGAGCATTAGCATATGTGCTAACCTGTCAGATCTGCTCTCACTCTATGTGGACCAGAGAAATGCTGTTGGAATAAAGAGAATCCTCTCAAGCCTCATTTCTATCTTAGTTTCTTCTTTCTGAATCACAGATAAGTATGAAATTTCAAGTCTGGTGAATCTATTCCCAGTTCAGAAACAAATGGAGTGTGATTGACTGTAGGTGTGAGAGGGTGACTAGTCATACAGTCTGCTGGTGCAAGCATTGTTAGGTCCATTTAGCCCATACAAGAAGGGGAATGGATAATGAAATGAACCTTAAGTTGACTTTCTCTACTTCCTCACATCAAATGACCGCCCACTGTGGGCGTCAGCGCTCCCAGCTGTATTTATGGACCATAATGTGAGGTGTAGAGCTACTTTTCCTTCACAGGACCTTGCTGCTGGCAGGCTGTATTTGAGAGGGCTCTGTGCACCGTGAAAGCCTGTCATCGAGAACCGCTGCCCAGTGTGATTTATCAGAATAGGATGTGGTGAGAAGGTCAGGATGATTCAACTCTTCCCGGTCCTGTGTTTTCATCAGAAGTCCTTTCTTCTTAAAGTGGAGGTTCCTTTTTACAGTTAATGTCTGTGTCATTTCTTTTTTTTCCTTTTTTTTGTGGCTGTAGTTTGTAAAGTGCTTTAGGCACTGTGTTGTTAGTTTTAAACTTTCAAGTCTGCCTCCTGTTTAGACACTGAAGAGCCAGTACATGTCTGATAGCTGATGACTTTCCCTTGTCTGTTACTCACTCTGAATGAGTCAGAGGCTTGTTTTCTCTCAAGAGCTGTGTCAGTAGTGCTGGTTTTAAATGAAATGCGTTCTCTGCTCTGGTAATTACAAGGTGCATGGACACTTTGCATGGTGCTCTGATGGACAGAGAGGGGCTAATTGGTAGTGCAGTGACCTTGTCCAGGTTTGTGTGTGTCCAGGTGTCGGCTCGGTGTTATGGTTTGGATGTCTGCACTCCTGTCTGCAGAACAAAGGCTCATCGTGTGCATGTGTGGGCACACAGACGCAGGATGTAGACCCTGTTGTCTCCCCTCTACATTGCGGATCAGGTGTGAATTTTCTATAGCAGATGGCCCATGGCAGGTGTGTGTGTGTGAGAGACTTCCACCTCCTTCCACCTCCCTTCACTTCCCTGCACCTCTTGGCCATGATTGGATGTGGTCGCTTCTTTAGAGTAAGATTAATGAGTGTCTACACACGCCTTTGCAAAAATAGACGTTTTTGCTCTGCTGATATAATCAGTGCTGTGAAGGAGGATAGTAGGGGACAGGACAGACCTAATCTGCCTCAGCGGGATCAGTCTTTAATGGAGTTAGGACTTTCTGGTCTGACCTTGCTGGACCTGGTATTACAGCAGCACGAAACCATCCCTCATGAGTCAGATCCCACTACCACCAAGAGAGAATCAGGATCAAAGGCATCTGGCTTGTTTTTCTTTGATCATTTCACAAAATGAAAAACATGGTTTGATGTTTTTTCTCTCTCTCTCTCTCTCTCTCACTGTGTGTGTGTGTGTGTGTGTGTGTGTGTGTGTATGTATTGCATAGAGGGGAACAGCAATCATTCCTTTTTAAAAATATAAGCAAAAGGACAAAAACACGTTGCTAACAAGGCGATGTTTGACAGTTTTAAGGTGAACCAGTTGGGACTGCCATGAAACCTAACACACACACACACACACACACACACACACACACACACACACACACACACACACACACACACACACACACACACACACACACACACACACACACAATTAGTACCAAATACTCACTTGAACAGTGACTGTAAAAGTTAATCTTTTCCTTCTCACATAACAGAAGCTGTAGTTAATTTGACTTCGTGTTAGTTACAACAGATTTGACTGGAAATAACGTTTCCACAGCAGGAAACAGTGTAACTGAAGTATGGCTTAATAAACTACAAACACACAAACACACACACACATGCGGAAAACAAACATAAAGCTGCCCTAATCAACCGTTTTATGTTTATAAAAGACGAGTGTCCGTTGTCTTGTGCCTTGTTTTGTTGAAACAACAGTTCAAAGCCTCGTGGTATCTGGTTTACTGTCACAGAAGAGAAAGAAAAACCAGCAAATATTCACATTTGACTTAAACTATAAAGCAGTTAAAATGATTGCTGATCAATTCTCTGTCATCTGTTTCAGATCTGATTTAGTTTATTCTGTTTAGTGGAAAATTAAATCATACTATCGGACTATGTAGTAATAATTGTAATAATAATAATAATAATCCAAGTGATAATAATATTATCATTTGAATAATTTAGGCATTGTATTAACAGTGCCATCATACTGGCTGAGAATAACACTCATGCTGACTTCCATTGCATACATGTCCATGCAAGTTGGGAATGCCCAGCTTTTTTTTTTTTTTTTTTTTTTTTGTCCTTTGGTTTTTTATTTATGTGGCCTTCTGCGTCTCCATTTAGCCTCCTTACATATGAGGAGAGACTGATATTTAACCAATGTTTTGTTATATCTGTGGCTAAAAAGTGTGCTGTACTTTAGCTTTCAAAGCTGGCCCCGTGCTTAGCAGTGCATCTATATGCGTGCATGCAGTCATGCTCTTGCATGCTCTGGTGTCTGTGATTGGCAGGCAGCTGGATGGCTGGAATGAGCTGTATTGCCTGCAGTGTGTTCTCAGTTCCACATGCTAGGTGCCAGTGGTGAGGAGGCGGTTGATTTACTGCTGGTAGTAAGTCACATTTCCACACAAAGACTGGCAAGCAGAGCAGTAGTACAGTAACTACACACTTCTGCAGTAGTGGATGCAATATTAATTCTGTTCTTTGCGTGGGTAAGGCATTATCTTTAAAATGACTGACTTTAGAGCACGTACATAGACACACATAGACACAAATGCAGTCAGTGGAGCAGTGTCTGCACTTACATCTGCATGCACAGCATCACAGCTGAATGTAGGTCACAGAATAAGGCAGATGTGGGGGAAGGAAAGAAGGTGAGCACTGGAAGTGGAAGTGAAGGGAGGAGGAAGCCTTTCATTATGTGATCATGTTGGAGCAGCGGGAGGATTAGGGCAGGCTGTACGGGGACGGTTTAACCCCTGGATTTTTAAGTTTTTGGAAGTAAAGAGTAATAATTCTTCCATCCATCAAGTTATATGGTATATTTACACAAACATACGATATACCCTCTCCTCTCCTCTCCTCTCCTCCCTGACTGGCCCAGAAACTATGCTACAAAATTAGCAGCAGTGGCAGAAGTAAAACAGAACCTTGGAGAAAACGGTTCAACTTGATTGTTTTACACAGCAAGATTCTGCTTTAGCTTCAACATTGTCCTATTTTTAGCTGCTCATTTATATGGACTTAGGTAGCCAGCCATTTAGTCCACTGGCTATTCTTAACAGCTGCACTTTAGGGTTTCAAGATGTGATAAAGTGCAGCGAACCCTTTTGGAAAGCTCGGACGCTGGCAGTATAATTACACAGGGTGAAGTCTGATGTCCTACAACGGTAATAACCTCATTGCCTCTTGGGGCTAAAGCAGGGTGGACCTGCAGCTGGGGGTTCATTAAGCGAGGAAGAAAAGACACAATTCATTTGGTCTGTGCATATGCCTCGTCTTTGAGCTCAATTTTCCCGCTTCAGTTCAGGACTTCAAGTGACTTCTGATGTCCTTGTTATCGTCTGTCTTTGCTCTTTTCTGTGTGTCATTTTTTTCTTGTCTGATCTTTAACAGAACAAATTTCTAGCTCTAGGTTATATGAGAAAATACAGCAGTATGTGTTGTACTGTGAAATGTTGTGCCCTGTATTGGCTAAGCTTGGATGGCTCATGTTATAGGAGTTACAAAAATGGTCCAAGATCAATACCTGTATAATTACCTCGGTATTAATGACAGTTTTGTAACTGGAATTCCCTTTCTAACATCAGAAATGTATGAATCCGTCAGGGATCACTCACATGCAGCACAAAAGTCTGAGGCATACAGAGTTGTCACTTTCTCAAAGTCGAGGTTTGGTACGTATAGAACGGTGTTGATGAGCTAATGTCTGTCTGTGTGACTCTAACACATGGCAGTTCAAATGGTGAGATTAAATGCTGCTTTCCTGCTTCACAAGGTTACACCTTGCTGTCCTGAGATTAATTTATGATCTCTTCAGTGGAAAGCCTCTTCTGTCAGAGCGATCATTTAGTCAAACTTTGTTAAGAAAAGTTCAAGTTCAGTTGAAGTGAAATCTGTCAAATTTCTGGAGTGGAACTTCTGAAGTGAAGATTAGTTTTGACACTGTGTGGATTTGCAAAAATGAAATTAAAAAAATGAATACGTAATGAACTAGAAGGGCACTCAGAAAGCGCAGATCTCCACCAAGGCCAATGTCAAACAACATAAACCAGACTTGAGAAAGAAAAAGTCTGATTCATAGTAAATTATCTGAATCAGCCTCAAAATGTGGTGCTTCCCTGGCCCATGCTCCATCCCCTCACCTCCACCAAGTTTGGTGCAAATTGGTTCAGTACTTTTTGTATAATCCTGCTGACAAATAAACCAACACAGGTGAAAACAACCACCAGGCAGAGGTGTCACAGTGGACATCTTCACCGTCTTCATCTCCTTTGTCTTTGACTTCAGTTAAACAAAATAAGCTTCAGGCAACTAGTTCAGGAAGATAAAATTAAGGTTCAGTTTGCCTGGAGTTCGCTAATGTGTAGGACATTTTGGCTGAAGGTGTCTAAAGACAAAAGTGTTTATACCTGTTCTGAAAGGCCACAGTCAAAGTCTGCTCCTGACTGTGTCACACTGTCTACCTGACCTCTCGCCAACAAGGCATTCACACAAACAGACTCAGATTCCTGAGGTGTGACAGGCTGCCAATTATTGTGACTGGAAAATACAAATAGCAGCCTGGCACCTTCCCTCAACTCAAACATCTCACTGGAGAAGCTGAGAAACTGTCGGCTTTACTTCTAATGTGCTGGAGCAACAACATGGAGATAACTATTGTGTTTATTTCATTTTCAAAACAGAAGTACAGTTGTTTGCTTTAACCCAACATTGTGCAAGCACGTCTAGCCAATGTGGGAGAAGCTGGTCGTTAAGGGAAATAACTTTCACATGCAGTGTGAATTTAACTTGATTACGTGACTTTAATCCAGTGCGTGGAGTCACATTGTGAAACTATGTGTTTAACACTAGACATGATAACAAAACTGAAACCGTGATACTCGTGTCAAGATACTGGAAGACGGAGCTGCAACAGCAAAAGTCAGAGTCTGAACAGAACTGTGGGTTTAGAGAATCCTTCCAGCCCTCGTCCATAAGTGTGAACAGGAAGAAGGTGCACTCAAACCTTCTCTATTTTCAGAACGCTTCATTGATTTTTGAATGCAGTCCAACCCTCCACCATTCCAACTTCAGGAAACTGTGGGGGGAGCAGGTTTTAGAGGCAGATAGATACTTCGACAAGCACATTGATTTCAAGCGTACTCAGGTCCTGAGTTACAGTACGATTTGGTTGAGTCAACCAAAAAAAAAAACAACAAAAAAAAAAAACCACTTCAAGTTCACCCTGAAGTTCAGAAATAACTCTGGGACCCGGTAGCGAAGATGCATACACCCACCCAGCACCCACTTCTATTTCACACTATATCCTGTTTCTAAATGTGTGCCCCTCATGTAACACCTTGCTGGAAAATCTCTTTATGCATGGGCCACATACTGTCATTGCAATGATACCATGTTCTCTTCACATAAACCTGGGAGACTTGGGCTGGAATTTTTAAGTTCACAAATGAATTCAGAAATCTAAAAGGTCTCTCCTGACCACCACAGAGTTCACACTTTTGTCTGTGGGTCCACAAATGCTTAATGGACCTTGTCCTGTTGCCTTTTTTTTTTTTTTTTTTTACCGTCCCAGTGATCTATTAGTTTGTAGCTGCCAGCTGCTGCTTGAATACTAAAATAAATGGGCTTTATTTTTTTTTTAGATGGAGAACAACTCCACTCTTGAGGGCTCAATGTTTTATGAGAAACAAGCCCCTTGGTCAGTGTTTTATTTGAGAGAATGTGCACATTTAAAATCTTATTGCCATACAGTGTGCAGAATAGAGAAGGACAGCATGTTCTTTTGCCGAACCAGCCTTTTGGTCTATTTTTTTCTTTCTTTTTTTTGTTCCTCATTCATCCAATGCCCTCTTTGTAAGACACTTTTATTGAAACACCACAGACTAATCTTTATTAGCCTAATTAGGCTCTATCCACTTACTGGGAATAGACATCTATTTTCTGCTTGAATAGAGGGAAGTATTGAGACCATGTTCCTGTGAGCTAACCTCAGCTAACTGTGCATTTAAGTTGTATCTGTAATTGTTTCTGTAAAAGGCATGTGGCCTTTATTTTCCCATGCCAAATCCAGAATTTTTATTTCCTACAGAAACCTCAGTTTGGTAATTTGAGAAATTGTTCAAGTTGGCTGTGATTAAAGCATTCATAACATGGCCTCTCCACCCTGAGTGCTCAGCAGGGTGTAGTAAACTGAACTGAACAATTTCCAGTCAGATGCTATGTGGCTATATCCCCTCAAGGGCTGGCCATGCACTTACCTGGCAGTCAAATAGTGGCTAGAGTTCAGTAAAGTCACCTCTGGCAATGCCTGTACTATAGACACATTGTGCATATTACAGTAGGGAGCAGCAAGGCATGCTGGGTAGTGTTTGGCTGCCCTAAAGAGATCTAGTGTCATTACATTAAATTATATTGATCAAATATTTTAGTTTCATGTATAAATATTGAAAGGAATTCACATTAGTCTGCAGTTGTTAAACAGTATGCGCACTGACACAACAGAAGTAGAGGTAATTGCCTGCACTCTGCAGTTAAGATCAAATGAGTTACAGGTTTAATATTAAATGAATCAAGGACTCTTAAAATGAATAATGGACTAGGGTGATACCATGATACAAGAAATTTGGTTGTCGGTACCAATACCAATGAAATTCGTTACCACAGCAAGAAACAGAAAACAACATACACGCATACACTTTCATATTGTCAGTGTGCAAGCAGTAGTTTAAATTGACTTAAGAGGGTGACAGACCACTAGCGTGAAAATATTAATTTAAAAAGCCTGTTATAGTTTGACAGGCAGGCTAATGACTGTAGCATTGCTACAACAGATGTCAGCTGTCACAATTCACTAACAATAACAGTGATATTTCAGGACATGAACATTTCGAAGACACGTTGTTCATATAAAGTTAACGACTGAAACTCACTTCCCCTGAATTATACGAACGGACCCGGGCCTCTGTCTTTGAGCTGCTTAGGTAAGTTTGAGGTGTTTCCGCCTTTCATTTGAAATACTCTGCGGCACCCTTTTCACACTTGCTTTTGGTTGCCTGTAACTTGCCCCTGATGATCTGCGTCAAATGCAAAATATCTCCACTAGTAGTAGTGTTGTTATTGTTTACTGTGCCCGCGTTCTTCCTTTCGAGGTTGATATCTGCCCTCATCAGTCCCGGAGAGATCACATCTGAAGTATCCACATCTACAGTATCTTTGGTACCTACAGCACTGACATTTTCTGAATTTTTACCTTGACTTGGTACCATCGTATCAGTTTTCGTGACAGGCCTACAATGGACTAAACAATGTTTCTACATACAAAAAGTGAAATTTTTATAATAAAAATTCCTTGCAACCCACATGATTCCTTTATGTACTTTTCAATTAATTTTCCGATAGCAGTTATAAATGTACAAAGAGTGACATTCACAAATAAAACCACAAACCATACAGGAAAACCCACAGGTTTTTCGTTTTGTGCACTCAGATGCAGCTTGATAAAGTTCTTCGCTGTTGAATTTTTCCTTTCGGTTTATCAGGTTACAATGTTGACTTTTCTTGTCAACTGTTTTGGAAGCGTAGTGTTGATTTAACTTTATAGAAAGCAGAAGTTAGCGTTGCTTAAACTTGATTGCATTTTGCAGATTGTATTTTAGACTTGATTGAGGTGTTTTCCACCTCTGCCGTCACAAAGGAGGAAATTACACCAAATGACAAATGGAAGCAAAGGTTACACTGTGAAGACTTGGTAGCAGCATCGACAGTGTCATGAAGTTTAATGGTATTAGCACCATGCAACATAGGTGTTGAATGCTGCAACTACAAAATTTGGAAGAAATCACAGTTGTTGGAAATCTATGAAGTGTATCTGGTACAAATAGCACCACAATCCATGCTGGACCTGTTTGGCACTGAGTCCTCAGACACTGACTAAGAAAAAATGTCTGGTTCACTCTTCCCCTTTTTGGATAGTTATCTATTTTTCAGTTTCTTTAGATGCATTAATATGTTTTCTTTTTTCTGTAGATTAGATCTGTGATTGTGAAAATTAAGTTTTGTTGGCGGTCTACATTCTGAGATGGTGAATGTCCTGTCTGATGTACTACGGAGCTACAATTAAGCTTTCTAGTCTCACCCACATCCTTGATTTGCCTTTTGCCTATTGACTTTAGCAACTATCTTAACAATCCTGTGGTCCAGAATATTGTACTATAACAATTTGGTTCCAATGTATGTGCCATTTTTACTATAAATAAACACTTAGCTTCACTCATAACATCAAACCCTCTTTTCACCACAGCCCAGATAGACCCAATCATTTGTGGTTCAGAAATGTTATAATTTTTTTTTAAACACCTTTTTGTAAAGAACTAATTTACCTCATTTGATATTTTTGTTAAAATTATAACACTTCCTCAATATATTTTTTTTTAGATACTTACAAGCTTGAAGCTTTGCCTCAAAACATTATACAGCCTTTCTCCTTTTCTCACTGAACTGCACTTTAGAGAACTGTTTATGGCCTGAAGTGAACCTTAAAGACTGTATTTCAAGACAATACATCACATCAATCTTACAACCATGTCCAAGATAAAAGATGACCAAGATAAATGGACCTTAAGGTGACTATCCATTTGGGATCTTATTTTTGGATGCGTCTACTCTTCATCTATCTGGCACCGTTAACTGCAGTTCAAAGTTACTCATGTTCTCAGTCTCTGATGCAGCCTGTCCTAGATGCCAACAGTCACCAATGACGATGGGCCATATGTTCTAGCCATGTAATTTATAAAAACAATTTCTGGACCTCAATATTTGAAATGTCCTCATATATCTGCAACAAAAAAAACAGATTTTAATCCATAAAAGCCGATGTTTGGTGCACCTCCAACAGCATTGCATCATATCCTATATTTATCCTATTTAGCCTATTAATATTCTGTGTATATAAAAAATGAAAAGTGCAGATGTTCTTAAAAATAATGATGTTGTTGTTGTTGTTATGATTGATATTACTCTTTTCTTTCACATTGTCACATTCATTGCTATGAGCTGTGGGAAATCTTCAACCGACCCCAGTGGTAAACAAGAACTGAATAGGACAATAAATCAAAGTCATTGGAACTGAAATGAAAAGTTGATTAACAGATTTAGTTGACTGACAGACAAACTATTCAGTTAAGTCTCTTTCAAAGCAAAAATGCCAAAGATTCTCTTGCTGTTTTATATTATAGAAAACAAACATTCAGCCGATCATTATCATATATTCACTTTGGATTCAGGTTTTGCTCTTTGAAAGATCTGTGCCTTATATTTGGTTAGGCTTCTTTTGTTCATCACCGTCTCCTGCTAGCTCCCACTAAGTCATTTAGTCGTCCTTTACTGTCTGGCAGACGCAACGTTTCAGTGTTTCCTTTTTTGTACCGTTTCTTTGTGTAGCCCTCACAAAACCAGCTCTGTCCTCCACCCCCGCCTCTCCATCTGTGCCACACATTTATGCTGTTTCACCACAGATACTGAAGCACACATCCTGATTGCTGCCAGGTGAGGCCAGCTAACTGCACACACACATGCATTCACGCCATGCCTCAGGGCACGCACACGCACACACACACACACACACACATATACATATATGCAGTGGGCATCTGTGGAGCAGTGGTGCATATAGATGGCATTTACTTGTTGATAACATTGCCATTGGGTCCTGCATCCTGCTTGTTTTCTTTGTCTTCTGGGTGTGCTGTTGTTATTTCCAGGTGTTAAATGGCACATTTTCCAATGAGTAACATTTGACCCCAGTGTGGCAGACATGTCGAAACTGCTGCACGGGGGATTACTGTCAGACACACCTGACTATGGCCTTAAGGCCTGAGCCAGAACATGCTGCAAGTTTATAGAAAATCAGATGCTGTTTGTTTGTGCAGATGTGCATTTTTCTCTGTTTCCATCCAGTATTTTCTTTCTCCCATACTGTCTCTGCACCATGTGTCCCAGTTGTTCCCTGCTGGTTTCCTCCTGCTTGACCCAGGGTCAGTGGATGAGCTTTGGCCTCCTGTGTGGCCCACGGGCGAGAGGCCTGTATGTCTGAGTATATGGGGAGGGGGGAAAGCGGGGGTGCCTGAAATCACTTCTGCTGCACTCTGCAGGACCTGGCAGCTACAGACACAGGAAGCTGTAATTAGGACTAGAAGAGGCTTAACACTCAGGAGTTTTTTTTTTTTTTTTTTTTTTCCTTCTGCCTCACTCTGCCGTGCTCTCGAGAGAAATACTCCCACATCAGGAGACCAAAACTCATAATTACGCGTGGATGAGAGGATTGTAGTCCTCTGATGTGAGGCAATTTAATGCTTCATTTATCCACCTTCATTGCTGTGTATTTCACTCTGTAAGCTATCGGCGAAGCTAACGTGTTGTACACAAGATTATTATCAAAGCTGCAGCAAAAAATAAATCATGCTGATAATGATGCTTGCGTGTTGAGTGTTATTTTTAATGATTGTGGCACAGCAATGAAATAAGCAGAAGTGTCATGCTGAAGCGCGTGTTGAGATGAGTCCCGGTTTCTGAGGTTGTGTCTTACTCATCTCAGTGGCGCAATGGAACAATGGTTGTTACTGTGGTGGAAGCTGACTGTAACCCAAATAAACAACAGTCAAGAGGGTTTTTTTTTCTTTTGCGTAATGTGACATTGAAACCCAGCTCATGGATCAGTCCTTACCTCTTGCTCTGACTGAAGTTTTGAATGTTATATGAAAGAAGCTTTAAATATAATTGCAGTTATTAAATGGGCCTAGTTTTGAAAAACTCTCCTTTTATGTGATAAGTGGAAAGCAGCCAAATTCTGCCCTGCAGGAGGCGTTTTCCTGTGGCGTGTCTGTGAGCAGTGTGTTTTCATTCACACACAGCCTCATGCATGCATGTGCTCTCTTGGACCCACTAATTTGTAGCATTCTTCTTCTCAGGGGCCTGTTATATCCTAGCGGACACATGGACATGAAGAAATAGAAGCATCAGTTGAGGTGAGTCTTTCAAACCTCATGTCATTACAATCCACATTTTGTCTTCATCCCCTGAGCAGTTGTGTTCAGAGATGTCTTCTCTTACAGGCCCTCCAGCTGACCGTGGGGCTTTGTTGTTGGTGGGCCAGCTGAACAGGCGTGTATGTGAGTGAGAGGTGATGAAGTCCAGTATGAGGCAGTGGCGGAGGCTGGTGCTGATGGGCATGCTGGCCTGGGCTCTCCTCTTCCTCGCCCTCCTCTCTTACTTCCTGGATGCTCGTGTGGATGAGCCCCTGACCTCTGCTGGCTCTTTACTCTCCCAGCACCCTGACACTCGTCGCCTTGCCTCCATACAGGCCTCCCATCAACAGCATGTCATCATGGGCTCCCGACCTGAACTGGCTTTGACGTTAACTACAACCTACCCTGGAGATGAGCCGGAGCCCTCCCCCAGCTCCATGACCCCGGAGTCCAGCCTGGAGGTGAGCCACAGCCCTAACAGTGCTCCCTATGCCATCTACGGTAGCCAGGAAGCCAGCCGCCAGGATTACCTGGACCCTCAGAGCCTGGCTGCCTGGTCCTCCTTTGGTACAGAGAATGTGGGTTCTCACTCAGACCCTGCAGTCCAGAGTCGTGAGAGAACATTTCAGACAACCGAGTATCAGAACCGTGTCAGCAGCATACACCACCATGTAGGGGAGGAGGAAGAAGAAGATGAGAGGGACAATGAAGAAGAAGAAGAGCTGGGAAACAGAGCGAGGACTGCAGCAGGCAGGAGAGCCGGTGGTGACTCCTCTGACCTGGAGGAATATTACTTCTCCAAGTCAGCCTCTGTGGTGCAGCGGCTGTGGCGGGGCCGCGTGTCCGCCGGCATGCTGAGTCCTCGGCTGCAGCGCGCCATGAAAGACTACGTGAGTGCCAACAAACATCATGTTTCCTACAAGGGGCATCGCAGGGCTGCTCAGAGTGCCAAGGAGCTACTGTGTCAGATGAAAGCCCAGGCTCGGCTGAGGACAGTGGATGGCTCAGAGCAGCCCTTCTCCTCGCTTGGCTGGGCTCATCTCGTGCCGTCCCTTCCCCTGGAACAACTGTACAGGCAGCAGGACCAGAGCAGCTTCAAGACCTGTGCGGTGGTCACATCGGCTGGCGCCATCCTGCGCTCAGGACTGGGCAAGGAGATCGGTGAGTAGAGATATTGGTGAGTTTGAGTAAGGCCAACAATTAATGCACTGTAGAAAGACAGCAGTTGATGAGTGTGGACCAAAGATCAGACCAATTGTGATTTACTTAATTCACAAATTTCGTGTATATTTATTTTGTTAAATTGGTTTGGAGAAAAACATTTTTATATTATTCAAAGTAAGGTTTTGAAACAAATGTTATTTTGTATCTTGACAAAAACTTGTGTTGTAGTGTTGTATTGACATTATGACCAAAACACGCAGCCCTACAATCAAAGAGAAGACAGACAAGACTGCAAACGTAAAAGAAGCTACAGTGTGAAATCATGCATGCAGCTCTTGCACCAATAATGAAAATTTAAAGCCTTGTATGTACGCTTCCCCTTGATGTGGCAGTGTTCACTCACATTACATCAACTGTGGGACCTAAAATATACTTTTTTCGGAATGTCCTGAATGTGGTGCTAAGGAAACGCCAGTCAATGAATCAAATGACAAATTTGATGACAATCTGCTTATGATATATCAGTTGTGTACAGTTGTGATGTAGATGTCCAAAATAGAAAGATTTTGCAGTGAGAATGATTTTTTCAGTAGCTTTAATGGCATCTGTTAGTTAGATTTTAATATTTCTTGTGTACAACTTGACATTTTGGTCTCTCAATGGCACTAAATGAAAAGCTCAAGTTGTATTGAAAATCATTAGGATTTAAGCTCCAGAGATGAGTAAGATTCCCACTAAAGCCTAAATCTGATAATTAGACCCTTTGCCATGGAAGGAAAAACTGTCGCAGTGGTTTCTTCAATAAATATAATGTCATTTCAAAGTAAAATCACTAACACAAATAGTAGCAGCCTATCATAAATTCGTAACTGGGACCTTTATATAATTAATTACTATAGATGGAATTTTCCATTTGCTGTTACTGTGTTACTTTGGTGTTGGCACCGGTCGCAATTATTGCTCTTCCATCTGTTTTAAATTCAAACATGTACAACAGGTCAGAGGTCGTAATGTTTCACTTCACTCAAGTCGTCTTTTGTGAAACTTCTCCGAGAAGTGTTGAGTTTTATTAGAAGCAGCTTAGCAACATAAAAGCTGTAGTGTAGTAACAACTCCAGTTAAATTCAAGTGAACCAGTTACCAGTCTGCCATACTTGTAACTAAACCCTGTCAGCATCATGCGTTTGGATCATAGTGCTGGGACATTGGAGCTTTCCCTCGGTAAGGTTGGGACTTCCAAATGTACTGATTCTTTCGAGTCTTCAAGTCTTGAAAACTTGTGTCTGTCAATCACTGCATGCACTGCTTAAAGCTACTTAAGTGAGTTTTTAAACCTATTGAGGGCTTGAATGCTTTCATTTATGTGGGAGGGAGTTAGTTTGGTAACATAAAAGCTGAATAGACGGAGAAGGTGGAAGCTTTTCTCAGGGTCGAACCTCAGACTGTAACCATAAGGCAAAGTCCTTTAGGCAGAATGTACCAGTGTAAAAGCATTTCATACTGAACCGGTAGAACAGGTTCGTTTGTTCATTTTGGGCCACCACCCATCATGTATTCTTGATCTATTACAGTGGCCCACCAAGATGTTGGATTTTAAAGTTCAACAAATATCCATCTGCACCTGCAGTGATTTGCATTCACTCAGGCTTTTTCATGGCATTTGCTGATTAACTTGTCAAGCTGATTGTAAGCAGGGCTGAGTGTGTGCCTAGCAGGCTATATGTCTTTGCATTAGAATGTGTGTGCTCTTGGTTTGGAGACTTTGGCAGCTCTTTGGTTCGTGGGGAGAGTGTGAACTCAGTGACAGATGGCTCACTAGAAGAAAGCAGAAACCCCTCTGGTAACTGATCAGGCTGTTTCGCATCACGTATAGCTTCCTTGCGTTTCCTTGTGAATTCAGCTGCTCAGAACAAACACTAGAATTAATAAGGAGGGCTTCAGCTTTGTGGTTTACTTTTCTACATTTCTTTACCATTTCTAAAAAGTGACAGGACTATACAGGCACTGGCTGACCCAGATTACATCCTGTCCTAGAAAAAGAGAGCAGTCTGAACACCTTTCACAGTAATTCAGATGCATGCAAGTTATGCAAATGACGCTTTGGTCACTTTGGAATTAACTTGTGGTGTCAGTGAAAACATGAGCACTGTGGGCATTCACTGAAAAATCCCTGAGATTTATTTCTAAAGCTGTGAGTACTACAAGTTTTGCAGCACTTACTGATGAATATTAGGATTTTGTTTTTCTCATTACATATTTAAAATTGGGGTATGAAGAACATTTGACTGAATAGCACAGAAAAAAAGAGGCAGTCTTTTGGGCACCAGGCCTTGGATTTAAACTCTGCAGGTGCTTCTAAATCTCTGTTGATGCATCATCATCCCCCATGTTTGTTTTTGGTTTCTGTCCAATAATGTGACCCATATGCACATGCTCATAGACAAGGAAGTGAATATCTTTCCAGCATCATAGTTTAATTATCAATTTCCCAGTTTCCAACATGCATACCTTGTAAAAATCAATTAAAAGAAGGCTCCAGAATCAATATGAGAACATAAAAGTTGTCAAATAAAACACTGTTATTCACAACCAGATCTTCTCTGGGGGCTACCACATACATCTTTATGTCAAACAGAAGCAGGGTATTGGTTCTTTGTGTCATCATCACGCTATTCAATTTTTAAAGAGAGATTTTTCTTGAGAGGAGACTTAGAGACTTAGTGACTTGATGAATGAGATAAATGTTCCAAAGCCGATTTAATTATTAAGTACCCTTGCAGTGTTGGAAAAGCTTGACTTTGTCACATTAATTCTCAGGCTTAGCTTCAACAGGAAATCAAACTGCATTGATCTCATTCTGTCAACTTGTGCACACACTGCCGTCCTTCCCAACAGGCTGCACTGAATCAAAACCCTCATTATGCAGCTGTGAGAGGTGACGAATCACCTAATACAAAAAAAAAAAAAAAAAAAAATAGGGTTGTGATAATCATACCCCTTTCCCATGCCACACAGTTTTGATGACATTTAGATTACTGGGTTTCTCAGCAGCTGCTGCACTGAGTTCACCATGTGAGAGTTTTGTAAGAGCGGATTGGTTTGAGTCACTGTCTGGTTATGTGATGATGTGTGACTGCCATCGTGTGGTGAACAGAACAAACAGCGTCCCCAGTACAACATGGGATGAAGAAAATACATAATGTGGACACGTCCACAGCATTATACTGTTGAATAAATATTCTCCCTTTGAAGCTTGTAATGTCTGCAATTTCTGGCAAGGTTTGAGAGGTTTTGACTCCACTCTGAGGTTATATTTGAAATTATAGTTTGTGGTTCTATTGAGTAAGGATCCCTCAGTCTGTGTTGATGAAACCTCTGACCCTCGTTGTTTATGTAGTTTTTCTGGAAATGTTGGGTCATTATTTCAGATAATAGAAGTGAATATAACCACTTTGTGTTGCAACTGATTTAGTCTGAATTGTTGCCCTCTAGTGGAAGTTTTAAAAACGACACAGTGGGTCTGACTTGGGGACAGTGTATATTTTCCTTTCAACTGCACCAATTTTTCTGATTTTACCATTGAGATAATTTAAACTGAGCTATAATCACATAAAAAGACAAACTCACAGTAACATTAAGCATTAACCACTTTTTAAAATTCCTTTGTATGTAGTTTTTTGGTCCACTGCTGCATTTCCTTGCATTTCCCCCATGTTTCCCTTCCTTCCTTTGGTCTTTATATTTAGAATCCATGGGAATAAAAGACATAAATGGAAGAAATAACATGATGAACTCTTGATATAAATTATATCCATTATTGATGAATCTGTATATTTTTAATTTTTTACTTTTTTAGTGTAAACTATGTCAAAAACTGTGAAAATGCACATTGCAAATTCCAAAGAGCCCAAGTGATCACTTGTAATTACCTGTCCAATCCATACTTCAGAACTCAAACAGATCCATTTACAGTGATGTAAAGTAGAAAAGAATAGATTTGTCCATTTCAGAGGCTGCAACAACCACGTGTATGACATTTTTGGCTGATAAATGACTTGAGTAATTAATTGAGTAACAAAAAGGCTGTAAATGTTCTGTAAGTTGTCTAACTGATTAATCAGCTAAGTGTTTTTCAGCTCTGTTGTTGGTGACAGAAATAGAATTTGTTCAGAAACAAAGCAGAAATAAAATAAAAATAATAATAATAAAATAGAAAAGATAAGACTGTAAAACCAGAGCAGATTAACAAAAGCTTTCATGTGAAGATACCACAAATAATACCTCCCAAATAAAGTGTGAAAGCGTTAAGATGAGTGTCTGATCCTGATAGGTCACTTTTGAATTTCCCTATTGGGATCAACGTATTTTTTTAAATCTTTTTATTTATCTTTAGAAGGGCCTCATCTGCTGATGTTGAAGGACTCTCAGGCACATAATGGGTTAACAGATTGGTCATGTAATTGGGCCATTAAATACCTCAGAAGTGAGCACATCATTTTGATGTATAACCTAACATGAAGCAGGTGAAAGGTGGCCAGCACGGATGATTATACCTTAATAACCGGAGCCATGATTGATACCACAACAGTGCATGATAATAGTTCAGGTAAAAACAAATTAT
Source organism: Trachinotus anak (assembly GCF_046630095.1). NCBI lineage: Eukaryota > Metazoa > Chordata > Actinopteri > Carangiformes > Carangidae > Trachinotus > Trachinotus anak. Next base: position 12,464,194 of record NW_027273852.1, read on the forward strand.
TAGCAGATGACAGAAGTGACCCTCCTGCCTTGGACAAAACATGATCATAATGTCAGAAGCAGCTTAAACAGGGTCAGTTATATTAAGTTGAAAGCCCAATAGCAGTTATGTCTGCTGTACAAGTGGTCATGTACGTATCTGTCTCTAAGTCCCCGAGTGTCAAAATAGGCTGCATCTCAGCCACAGGAGTGTTGATCAGAAACTGTAAAATGTGTTCATAATGTAACACGAGGAGCATATTAAATCATATCAACATCAATAGAGCAGCAGTGGGTCATGGAGGTTTAATCTCTTAGAACATGATAGATGGAGCCTCTGTAGGACAGTAATCAATCCCTCTGTGAGCGGGTATAAACGATGGTGTTGTAATACTGCAGTTTAATCGTTGTATACGTCACAAGCTTCACATATTTTACGGCTGAACCTGATGTAGTTTGTGCCGCTGAGTTCCTTCTCTCTTTTTTCACACGGTCCGCTGACAGCTGGAGAAAGCCAGTGTTTACTCTCAGCCACTAATACTAACAAGTCTCAGCTTTTGAACATGCTGATGTGTCTGTAATGCGCTATACACAATGTCAGCAATAAATCAGAAACCGATGGTCCTTGTCATAAATCCTAAAAGAGAAGGCGAAGCGCGCTCTTGACTAGAGATCAGCTGAATTTATGATTGAACGCAGCCTATATAAGATGCAAACTACAGTCGCCCAAATGTGGCAGAGTTAAATCAAGCTTCACCAAGTTTGACTGTAGTGGACAGTACAGATAAATTTAATAACTGGTAATATTGATATTTCCACTAGATGCTGGAAAATGGGGAATGTTTTCATTAACACTACACCTAAATCCAACTGCTCCCATTAAACTTATGTAAAACAAATATTCTGATCCGTCCTGAACTCAAACTGTTCAAGGAGAAAACGTGAAGAAATGCTGCAAGTTTTTGGAGGCTTGGGTAACTGTTTTCCAGTTTGGGCTCGATTGCATTGGCAAGAGAAAATAAAAAACTTTTAAACAATAAAAAATAAAAGCCTGGAATGAATTCTAACACTTTTGAAAACCCTTAAACAATTAAATAATTAATTTGAGTCTGTGGTGATGATAGAGTTGGTTTTTCTTAGTTTTCACCATTTATGTTTGGGTGTATTTTTTGAGTTTCTCTTTGATTTGAATTACTGGTACTTGACAGTTTTAAACCTCAAGGGCTCTTCTGAGAAGGAATCAAAGGAAATAAAAGAAAAAAAAAAAATTCGATTATACTTCTCCCAGTGCTGCTCCGCAAGCTGAAAAGGGGGTCACAAGTGAAGCATCACTTCATTTTAAGGGGTCACAGTCAGACAGGACTGAAAATCACTGGCTCCAGGAAAAAATATTCATAGAAATCATTTGTCATGACTTCAGCTCACAGGCTGGAACTGGTTTCCTGACGTCTATTCAGAATTTAGGAGTAGGCTCAAGTGCGCACACTTATTTGTTTCATTGTATTCTGGGAAAGTGGTATACTTGTTCAGGCACACAGAATATAAAGATAAACCAGTGAATGTGATAGTTACTCTCAGCTGATTAAAAATATATGTATACATATATGGATCTTTTATTAACACTGATAGAAGCGTAATTCACTCAACATTTCACTAGACTTTTATTATTAGAGGTTTAAATAAGTGAAACATAGCAAATACATGTGCGAGACAGGATCATCAGACAATCAATATTAATTAGTGCAATATATAAAAAACAAAATATATACAAACTTAAAATAATAATTTAAAAATTACAATAATAAAATTAATGATAAAAATGAATTATTGTGAAAATAAATAAATACAAAATAGGATTAAAGTTAATAGTAAAAAGATAAAGAAATAGAGGTAAGAAAAATAACTTAAAAATATATACCAATTATAAAAGAAAAAGAAAACAATTAATAAAAATGAAAAAGAAATTATGAAATACTAATGTGGATTTTTAATTTTTTTTGTGTATGAAGATGGTGTAAAATGACCCTATGGCTTCATTATGAGAAACCTTTCTGCTGGATGAAGAATGATATCCGCTTTAAGAAAACAATCTTGAAAACAGTCTGGTGGCTCTGTTGGGACCAGACACGTTTACAGTATTACATTGGAACAGGAGGGCAAACTCAATGTCGAGCTCATGAGCATGTGTTTGCAGAAGGTAGTGTTGTTCTGAATGCCAAACGCTGTCGTAACAGTCGACTGGTGGCAGTGATGAAGGAGTATCAGATCAAAACCTGGGGTATAATCCATTCTGGTGTCAGATCAACATGGGAGGAGGTTCGCTGGAACTGACGGATCGATCAACAGACAGGCAGAAATTACAAATTTGTAGTTATTTCTGCAGCCATCTGTCAAGCTGACGATTTCATGTTGGTGTGTGAAGTGCAAAGGACAGTATGTGAACAAAATGAACAAAAAAAATACATAATTCTCTGGTGAAAGTGTAATATTTTGCAGGTGAAGGTCTTTATGTTAATGGTGGGTCATCAGGTCCCTGAGCTACTAGAGAGAACCAGTGTCTGTGAGACTGCCGGACGTTGTCGTCAGTGCGATGATAATTTACATCACTGCAGTCTCCATGTTGTCATAGCGACTCCTGTCACAGACACTTTGATGATGGTGCTGGACCATTCATCTGAACATTTATAAAAAGGTGTGTGTATGTGCAGGAGCCACAGTGTACTTAAAGTTCATAATACTAAGTAGTACCTGTAAAATGGTGACTACAAAAAGACCTTGACAAGTCCTGGCCTACTGTTGTGAAACATTTGATTTGAATAGATGTCAAGATGTTTTGGCTTAGAGGTTTGACTTTGCTTGATTTTTTTTTTTATTTATCTGAATAACTCAAGGACTAGGGCCTCTCTAAATACCAGACCTATCCTGCCTGATTTGAATAGCTACAAGAAAAGTTATTGTGTGGAAAAAAACACAACGTGTAAAGAATCATTATGGCTTTATACTGAAGCTGACCTTACTGGACAATATCCAGCTACAGTATTCATAGTATATTGACATGATAATATGTATAACTCAAGGTCTGTTCATTACCTGCTTCAGGCGTTCTGGTCTCTGGTTTTCCTTTCAGACACTCATGATGCAGTTTTACGCTTCAATGCTGCACCTACAGAGGGATACGAGAGAGACGTGGGGAACAAAACCACTATCCGCATCATCAACTCACAGGTGAGTGAGAGCCCAGCCGGGGTGTGATGCACAATAATTAATTATTAATAGATCTATAATTCAAAGAGCTGTGTCACTGACACAGTGATCAGTTTGATGTGGCAAATAATGAAAATATAAATGATTTATGACTTGGATCCACATCATTTTTGACAAACGGTGAATGTTATTTTAAAATTTAATGTGTATATTAGGGATCCTTGGACACATTTTTTATTTTTTTTATTTTTTTTTTTGGACAGAGATAAGCTTGGCGTCCCCCTGTGTCTAGTCTTTATACTAACGCTAAGTTCATTGGCTGCAATGAATAAGGATGCTTCTCAAAATGATGAAGTACTTGCTTTTGTTTTCTGGCTGTGAATGCATGCAATTAGTTTTTATTCTTTACATCGTGTATTCCTCTGCAGATTCTGGCGAATCCTAAGCACCGATTCAACACGAGCTCCATCTACAAGAATGTGACTCTGGTGGCCTGGGACCCAGCACCTTACACTGTCAACTTACAAAAGGTATCTTTTTTTTTTTTTTTTTTCTTCGTCATGAGCCACACAGCAGTTCATTAAGCTGTTTGTTTGCCACCCCTGCTGTCACTTTATGCTGCGTGCCTTAAGAGACAATAAAGCAGTTTCAGTAGTTTTTGTTGTGAAACCAAGATGATGAGATGAGAAAATGATGAGAAAATGTTAACGTATTCAGCCCTGACAATGGATTGAAAGGTTTCACCAGTTTGCCACTCCACCATAGGGACCACAGTGGTTAGTTCAACCAAACAAACATAACATCAGTGCTCATCGCTACTGTAATTGACTCCCTCTCCTCGCCGCCCCCCCTCTCTGTCATATCCGCCGTCTGCTCTTATCTATCACTGTCCCCTCGATCTCTGACTTCCCCCTGCCCTTGAAATAGCTCTGATTCATGTTTGCACATGTTTTCAGAAGCATGTTTTTATTCCGACTCTCTCTTCAATCCTTCTCCTCCTCTTCCTCAAGCTTCCTCATAACTGTTATTCAGGGAACTATTTGCTGGCACAATCGATAAGATCCTACACTTCTGAGAGGGCTAGGGTCAGTCAGGTTAACAACCTAAAAACTGCGTGTTGTGATTAAAATTGATTTGCATGCTGCAGGTAGCTTGCTCTCTTAATGATTTAAATTCCTCTTATATTTGAATTTTAAAATCTTTCTTGTCTGTTCTTATTAATTTTCTTTCACCATTAAATTTTTTTTAAAGGTTAATAATAGAAGCACTTGTCCTTTTTAATTAGCGGGGCTTTAACCTTTATTTCTCTGGAGGAGCAGAGGCTATTAGAGTGCACCTCGTTGACTAATATTTTCCTGGAGTATCGCACAACACAGTGCTTGTAGATGGAGGTGGGCTTTTATATGCCATACTTGAAACAGATGATTAAAGCAAAGATTACACCAAAAAGGCTAATTAGTGTGTGTTAGTCTGTTACTAAAAATAGCCACAATACAACATTGTTCAGCTCGCTGTTGTGTAGCTCTGGGATGCCTCACGATTCTAAACTATGGACTACCTAAAGCTTAATGAAGCCACCACAACACAGAAAGGTAAAGGAAAGCATTGTGGTGATGGGAGTGATGGGATTTTTATGAAGGACATGATGTTCTTCACTGACACCTGACCATTACAGCTCTAATACCTATTATTTCCTCAGCCAACACCAGTAACTAGCCAATAGATGTGCTATTCAAGCCAGAGGGTACAGCATGTCTCTGAAGAATGGCATCCTTGGTCAGGGTGTAGTTAGTTTGGTGCAGGTGTCGAAGTACAGAGGCAAAACACCCCCAGACCTGAATATTCCCACCACCATGTTTCTCTGTCGCTTTGATACTCTCTCCTGTTCGTCTCCTTACATACACCCTTCTGTTACTGACATGAATCTCCAACTTGGACTCGTCAGTAAATAATGTTTCCAGTCATCCACTGTGAAATTCTCCTATTTCTAAGTCCACCCCTGTTTCGCCTTTTTCCGCCTCCTGAGAAGTGGTTCAGAAACTGCTACTCATCCTCTGAGACCACGACAAGACTTTAGCTGATTGGCGTTCTCCATTTAGCAAATTCTGTATCTGTAATGATGTTGCTTTTCTACCTCTCAGGGAACTGAGCTTGATGCATTGATCTTCTGATGATGTGGTCACTCTTGGACTGCCTGATTGTGCTTTGGATAGAACTGATCCAGTTTCTGCAAAGTGTTTTAGAGGTCCATGCATCGCCCCTTAGAAACCTTTAGTCAGACCATGATTTGATGCTGAGAAAGCCCCTCTTTGCTCAGAATAACAATTTGACTTCTGACATTTTCACTCAGTTCTGATGCTGTTTTCCCCACAATCACGATGTTACTAAATAAGCAATGATCTGCTGGAAACTTGAGGCGCAGACTTATTTATAACAGGTGAACACTGGCTGCAAGTTAAGTTACTTCAGCGAGTAGATCAAATCAGGGCTGCCAATGTCCTTTAAGTGGAACTGCCAGAATGACTGGGAGGATTTAATTATGCTTAACTCATCTGCCCATGACAATAGCCTGTAAATATCCAAATATGAGAAACAACAAACGTGACACACAATAAAAACATATATCAGTGTGATACTGGATTGACTGCAATGCTGAAATTGTAAACTGGTTCCAAGTAAATACAATGCATGCACTTAGTGCATAAAATGTATTATATGTTTGATGTAAATGGTAATTCATTTAATGGCAAATTCATTCATTAATCATGCTAGTTACTTTGTGTCCATGGATCATGTCTCCTTGTACTATGAAAAATAGCAAACTGGGGATAATGATTTAAGGTTCCTTGGTATCTCTGCCATAAAATTAGAGGCACTGTAATACAGGGAAAAAGCATACACTATTTAAAGGAGGATAAATTATGGGATGAACTGTTTTTCTTTTTTTTCTTTGACTCCATTATAGTTGACCTTTGTTTCCATCAGTAGGTGACACACTGATTACATCACTCTGCTAATGGTTTCATCCATTGTACTGTGTCTTATACAGTATACACAGTATGTTTGGTGGGCACATTGCTAGAATTAAAGAATAAAATAAAGTCATCTCGATTATCCTGCCAGAGCAGAAAATTTGTAAATTCAGATAGTAAAGAAGTAAAAGAAATCAGAAATATAGTTGATACAACTTGTGTAGTTACAGTTTGCTGCTTGAGGATCGTGGTGTTAGTTCAGTGAATTATTGCCTATGGTACAAAGCATCTCTTGTTCATATTTTAGTTTTCCAGAGGTGTTCTTAAACATCGACCAGAGGACAGTTTTCCAATTGCAGCGCAGAGGTGTTCAGTGTTATGTGTACAGCAGTGTTGTTCAGAGCATCTCGTAATTTTCGTCAGTGACTTAAAATTTTCCTGACTGTTTTGACAGCTCTAGTCTGCTTGTTTTCATTTTCCACACTCAGATTTTGCCAAGTCAAACTGAGATGTTAGACACAGAGATGCTCACTGTCAGGATAATGCAGTGTTTCCTGAATTTTCTGACTGACTCTAAACTTTGAGATGTTCTCGTTGGTTTCTGGAAGAAACTTTTCAAGGATCCAGAATGCCGCAGCAGTTTCTGTTGAAAGGCTGACCTGGTGAGCAAGGATACATTATCCATGGGCTTTGGACACAAAGTCACAAAGGGTCCTTACCTGTACAAGAACACATACTGTACATGCACCGCTCACATCCTCTCACAGGACACAGGACTTGGGTGAACCATGTTTTGTAGTTATTACAGTATGTTGGTTATTTTGCTGTGTTACATTAACTATGTTTCAGTTCTATTTTGTTCTGTGCATGTTATGTATATTATACATTATTTATATGTAAGAGTAACAAAAAAAAAAAATAATAACACATGCAAAATGCATCCTACTACCAACTGAGAAAGAATACATAAATAAAAACCAAAGGTAGTGCAGAGCCGCAGCCACAGAAATGTTTTATCTATAGCGCTGAGTGTCTTTGAAGAGAAGTTAGTTATATGAGTCATGAGTCATAAATGTAGCTACAACTTCCAGATGTATTTATAATCAGTGGCCATAATGCAATACCATGATGCGTCTCTCTGTTTATTGGTTTATGTCCTTGGCATTTGCAGAAAGGAAATTCTCCAACTCAGTTGTAGACAAAACTGTCTGATACAATGTACAGGAAATGTACACGGTTTTACGGTTTTAGTAGCTCTGATGAAATACTGTATCTGAAGTGCTGATGCTAATCAGTTGATTAGAGAGGCGAAAGATAGATGTTTGTCTAAATCAGATGAATGCTAAATAATAATTGTTCTCCAGATCAATTAAAATAGTGTCCAATTCAATCTGTAGCCTTTTATCTAGTTGTGATGTCACAAAATCATCCTTTTACATACAGATTTTAAACTGAGATTTAAGGTGGGGCAGAAGGAAATCTGCACACACTCACACACACTTTGTGCAAAGGTTTAAGGCACTAAAAGCAAATTCAGGATGCTTTCAAAACTGGCTCCAGGGCTGTAGGCACGCAAACCTGTTCCTCTTGAGAATCTGTCATTGCGTGGTGGAAGTGATATGGAGGGAGGCTTAAATCCTGGCACCTTGACAATACCATACTGAATCATGTTTTCACCGTTTTAAACTGGGGAAGAGTTAAATGAATATTAGAAGAATGAGAATCAGTAGAAATTTCCAGACAGTCAGAAGATTCGACCACCCTCTTGTCTAAACTGAGGTGTCTTCTCTCCTCCTCTCTATCTGGTCAGTGGTATGCCAGTCCAGACTACAACCTGTTTGGTCCTTATGTGGAGCACCGCAAGCTCCATCCTGGCCAGCCATTCTACATCCTTCACCCCAGCTACGTGTGGCGACTCTGGGACGTGATTCAGGGCAACACTCAGGAGAACATCCAGCCCAATCCTCCCTCATCTGGCTTCATAGGTTAGTACACACACGTACATGCATACATACCGTCAATATGCATGTAGTGTATGTCTGTTCTCTCCCTCTTGCAGTCGTTTCTGGACTCTTATCTTTTCCTTCAAACACACACACACACACACACACACACACACACACACACACACACACACACACACACACACACACGAAGACATGATGAAATTTTTATCTTCAGTATGCACAAAGCCATTATCAGCATGCAGCACAGCCATGCAGTGCACTCCAAAGCAGCACACGCATGCAGGGGGTGGTGGAAATGCGACCACTGTAAGCTCATCTTAGAAACTCTCCTGCACGTCTCCAATCTACTTCATGATGGTTTCTTTATGTGCTTCTCCCTTCACACGGCCATGCAACACAAGAAACATCCAATTATGGCAGGAGTCTCACCTCCATGAGGCAGGCCATTATTATTATGGTTGATCCACTGAATCTAATGATATTTTCACTCCTGATGTTAAATATACTTATACAGAATCATTTTTACCGTCAGGTTTAACAATAGAGTGAGGTGCACCTTTGTGTTTTAGTGTCTGTGTTCCCCCCTTTAGTTGTTCTTAAATAACTTAAATGTAAATGTATTTTGTACAAAACAAGCCACCCATTATACCTGAAAGAGATAGTATAAAGTGTACATGTGTTTTCTAGGCTTGTTGTTATTATATTCTTGAGCTACATTACTATATGACTAGCCACAATCAGCTTGTTTTATATGCAGCTATGTTGGATATATTGGATGAAACCGAAGCATTAGATTTGACTTCTCTTTCATTAATGGTCTCTGAGGTTCAGATAATTTGTTGGCAAAAGTATCAAACAAGACTAATGACAGTGCTAATATGCTGATGTTTAGCAGCTATAGTATTTACTGTCACATCTTTAACTTGTTAACATGGTAACATTTGCTTTGGCCACTGACATATCATCACCTTTTATATTGATGTGGTGAACTTCTCAGCAAACAGCTGCTTACTTGCACATTCAGCAGCTTTCGAGGAAACTAGCATTCGATTTGATTGGATTTAAATTTTTTTTTTTTTTTTTTTTTTTAGCAGTGCTGTTTTTGGTTTCTTCCACCTCCATAAGGGAGAACTATCGATCTCTTTAGCTGCTAAATTCTCCCTTTTGTTCACTTGCTAGTTATTAGCCGTGCTAAAATAGTGGGCTGTAGAGCTTCTCCACTGGCAACAGCTGCCTGCTGTGGTAGAAAATTACACTATGAGAGCAGTGACAGTGAACTGGAACAGCAAAGTTTTGGTCTATACCAGCTAAACAGCTGAACAGTGACGTGAAACTGCTCTGCAAAGCAGACATGAACAACAGATAACACATAATAATTCTCCGCAGGTTCATCACTGCATGTGAGCTGATGCTGCTGGTGTTGTGGATATAATCTGCTGGTTGTCTGCCTCTTTAAGCAAAACATAAGCAGTAAAGCATCTGAAGAGAAAAAGAAACAAAAAGAAAAGAATTTAAAAGAAAAAAACAAAGAATCATCATCAACAGCAGGCATTTTCACACAGGCACAGTTTAGCCACGGAGCAGAAACACGCCACACTTCTATTTCTGGAAACTGTATCAGCCCTTCAACAAACACAGCTGAGCAGCCCTGCTTTCTTACAACCCAGGCAGCAGAACGTTTGTTTGACCTGCACAGGTTCTCAGCCTAAGTATGGCTGGTTTCCACTCCTGTATGTTGTAACGCTTTGCAGTTAATAGAGTCACACTGACATATATCAACCATTGATTAGGTGCCTTAAATGAGATGCACAAGGGCTTTAAATTAAAAACAAAAATCCTTTTGAATTTTTAGGCTTCACTGCCTCTGTCCATATTAATGAAATTAAAATGTCAGCCTGTTCGTTGCAGGAGCCTTTTGTGTATACTCCTGTCAAGTTACTTGCATGTTAGGTCACAAGCGCAGTAAATTAGACTGCTGTCTGATTAATTGTGCTATACAATGTATATTATGTATAAATTAACTTTCGACCCAGCAGGGTCCAGCAATAATAAGGCATAAACACCATCCCCCTTGCTGTTCTTAGAGACGTGCTCATCATATTAGACCTTCTCTTTTCAGAAATTGTAAATCTTCTCTAAAATAGTTTCTTCTGTATGCCTCCCATACAGAGGCAGAAAATGTACCGTAATTCGTTCAAAAACAACTTTGTGCATTCAGCCTCCATAGGAACAAGAGCTAATAATTTCTTTTTCACAGGAAATAAGGTCTAGCATGTGTTGTTAATTACTCCTTCTATCAGGGTGCCTACATCCTAAATGCAGGGTGCTGTGCAGTTTTTTGTTGTTTCTAAGAAATGCAGTCATTATGACTACAAGTGGGAGGGGCTGCACTGTGCACTATAATGATAACATGGGGGGGTCTTTCTTCTCTCTACAGAAGGATTTCTAACACTGTCACAAATCAGTCTTTGTCTACCAAAACACAATCGTTTCATTTTTAGATTGGTATCACTTTTTAATTTCTGTGATGTAGATAATACCGAACTACTAAAAAAAAATAAATAAATAAAAATAAATGTCATGTCAACACAAACAGAATGGATGCACAGTTGCACACAGTTTTATACACGGTCTTGTCATGTACAGGTTTTCAAATATACCATGAATTTATTGTCAAGAGTTAAAATTTCACACAACATCTACTCACTTGTTTTCTGCATCACTAAGAGACAGGTGTGGCATTTTTTTGGTCATTATGAAAGGGTCAGAAATCTTTTGACAGTACTCTGGCACATCAGAGCCTCACATCATTTTTAAGAAAACTGCCTTTTTGTCAGAGTCACAGAGTTCATTTTGTTTACATACCACCCTCACAAAGACCACAAGCCTCTTCTAAGCAATGCGTTCGTTTTCTTCCACAGCGATGATATTTATTTAAACCATTAAATCCAACAATAAAATACAATATTGTCAGATCTGATATTGTCGGTTAGTGTTGGCATCCATTTACAACTGGAACTGACTCAACTAAGCTTCCAGGCGGGCTCAAGTCAGATTGTCAGAGTACACATTTGGCACCACCCTGCGGTGAGAAGGTCAGCCATCGCAGTCTCTGAGGAAAGCAACCACATCAGGAGTTCATATCAAACATGCTTGATATCAGCATTATGACTTGTGACCTTTTCATTCAGGGCTTTAAATTTCAGCAGTTTCTGTTTATGTACTCCAGTCCTGTTATTTCTGGTCCAGAACATTTCGGACAAGGTGGAGAGACCCTCTACTCTACACAAACATCAGTTTACAGATTCCTTAACTTAGCTCTTTGAGTGCGTTGCATCACAACCATCTCCTCAGGCATGGTAGGGTTTCCCCTCAGGGCCGACCATTACTCTTTGGCTGGTCATGCTGTACGTCTTGTTGTGACACATCACAGCTTTTCTCCTGTTTCGTACATGCCTCTCTCCTCCTGGCATGGAGGACACTAAACACAGGTGATATAGGAGCCATTTGGCATCCCATATCCCCCTTTCTTGTAGTCCCCCTTTCATGGCCATCGTAGTCAGTGTCATTTCACTGGCCCCCATGGCCTCCAGTCTATGGAGTCTATGAAGGTTCTTCTTCTTTGCCCCACAGATGTGACCAGTCACTGGTAGAGAGGATAGAGCTCTTTAATCGAGTACAGGTCTAAATGCTCGTCTCTAACTCCAGGAGATCTGATAAATTTTAAAATTTAATGTACAAAAAAAAAAAAAATCATGCAAAACATAGAAACCATATCAAGGGACACAAAAAACCCACATATTCAAAAATAATTGGCTACATGCAGACCAAAATTATTAACTTTAGGTATATACAAGTTTAATGTAGGATAAGGTCTTTGTGTGACAACTTTTAGGATTCTGCAATAATAATATTTACAGTCAGAGCAGTCCAGAGACTGGAGGAAGAAGAAGAAAAGAAGGGCATGGAATGACAAATACATCAATCCACTTAGACACTGATTGCAGCACAAACCTATTGATGACTAGCCTTGGCATTTACAGCAGCACAATGACAAACCGACTAAACAGCAACAGAGAACAGGCACCAGATTTTTGCTTTGTATGAAAAATTGATGGAAAAAATACACAGATCCTGGATTTCAAAAACGAATTCAGCGAACATAAAATATATACAGAAGTTATTATAGAAATGTTAAATGCCTTAGTGATTGCAATGTAAGGGAATAAAAAAACATAAATGTTACAATTCTGAAATGAATTCAAATCTTCAACCTGTTGTAGTGAATATGCAGCTGGGTTCATGAATTTTTAAGAAACAATGAATATTTTGCTGAAATGTAGTCCAGACCGATAAGACAAGGGTTAAATACACTCTGTGTAGATGTCCACATACTTTTGGTCTGGACTGTTCTTTCATGGTTTGTGTTTGTCCCCTTAGTTCCAGTTAAAATGAATTTTAAGCATGCAACAATATTTTACATATAGTGTGCTACAAACATTTGCCCGCAAATTGACAAAGGTCCTTTCCTGTTTCAACATGACAACGGCCCATGCAGAAATACTTTTCTGAATATGGTAAGGAAGAGCTCAGCTGGGCTGCGCAGAGCCCTGACCTAAACCTGAACATTTTGGGATGAACTGGACCATTGACTGTGAGTCAGGCTTTATCACCCAACATCAGTGACTGAATGGGATCAAATGACTGCAGCCAGGTTCCAACATCTTACGGAAAACCCTGTTGTAGCAACATATTAACGCAGATAGTTTAGAAATGGGATGCTAATCAGGTGTCCACATAAATTTGGCCATATTGTGTACACTTTATGGAATTTGTATTCCTATGGCTATCTAGTACCTTGCACGTGTAAAATGAATACAAAAACTCAAACTGAGTGGACACACATGCAGAACAAACAAAAAATAATAATTAGGTTCTGTACAAACAAGCTCACACAAAAAGTACATTTTCTTTCTAAATGCATCAGGCTTGAGTCAACATTTCACTGCAGTTCACACTGTTAGTGCGGTTAGGAAGTGTGAGTTATTCGGTCTGCGTAATGACAGTGTTACTGGTCTGGTTAAGTTGAGGATATTCAGGATCAGGTTGTGACCTCAGGGGTGTTGTTAAGCGAACAGTGGCCGGAGTGCTGCAGCACTGGTTGAGGGCATCGGTGGAGATCTGGGCGGTGCAGGCCGCCGTGTTGCTGTAGACTCTGCGGTTAAGCTGGATCACCGTGGTCTTGGAGGGCATGGAGATGTGGCCGTTCTCTACTGACCAGTGATCACAGTGAAACAGAATCAGGAAACACCTGTAGAACTGAGAGAGGGAGGGAAAGAACGACGATGTGAACATAACATAACCCCACCGAAGTGAGAGATCTTGGAAATATCAGGGATTAATTAGCCTTGGTTTCACACTGCCAGAGAGGCTTGTGGTGCAGGTCTGCTCAGAATTTGATGAGGCAGAAATAATGCTGAAGTGCACTTACATGTTCTCAGAGCCAACAGGTAGTGATGTTTGAGAAGAGAATGGTCCCCTAGTGGCCTGTTGCACTGGCAGAGTAGAGTAGGTTGCCTTTGAGCTTGACCTCTCATTTTTGTTGCATCAGAGATAATTTGTACAACTCAATGGCTTTTTCAACACCGACTACTTTTTCACGAACACGACAGTGAAGATGAATACAGGAAGAAACGTTTTCATAAGGGCATCTGTGTTTTGTAGCCTTGATGGCAGTACTTGAGTACTGTTTGATGAGTGTGATGGCTCATCTACATGTGCAGTTGTGGGCAGTAAATGATAAATTAAACACATTTTCATTTCCTCTGGTTTTGTTGGACTGTGTTGGAAAGGCTAATGAGACTCATAGTGAACTGGTCTAATAAACACTGCAGCTGATGAGATTTTTATCTACAATTGATCAGCCATTTAAGAATTACTATAAAATTTGTTTTAGAAAAGAAAAAGTAGGCGGCAAAACCCATGGATCTTATTAGGAGAACAGTACATGGACAAGTGGCTTACAACACAGGCCAATATGACAGACCTAATCAGTCTGTAGGAAGCATTTTCCTTGGTTATTTGTGTGTGCGTGCGATCATACTGGAGAGCAGCAATGTAGAGGGAGGACCGTTGTGAGCGGAATAATAATCATCACACAGATCAGGAGCAAAGTACAAAGGAAGGTGGAAAGAACAACAACAAAGGTAACTAAATGTATGTGGAAGCTGACATCTCTCTGTGCTGCTAACATATCGGTGTGTACAGAAGACACAGTGCAGCGCCTGCTGAGGCAGGAAAACTCACTGTCTTCATATATTATGTATTCAGTTCAGTGTTTTTTGTTTTTTTTTTTTTACCTTAATCTAAAGGAGGGTTTTGCTGAACATGTGTGCTCGTTTTTCAGCACAACTGAACTTCACATTTGCACATGTATACCAGAGACCTGCAGTCATTGACTTCTGACATTGCGCAGATCCAGTGGAGATTTTATGATGATAAATGCTTTTCCCAAAGGAGCACATGTAGCAGATTCTGACGAAGACTATTATACAAAAAAAAGAATTTCCTGTAACAATTCCTTCAACCCCCAACAGCTTCAGTAGAGCTGCTCAATGGGCAGGAGATCAGACTGCAGTCGTACTGGGCAGCCTTCAGTTGTGAAAGTGTGTCACTGTGTAAGTTTGAACACGACGTACTGTACAGGATAAGGTTCTCCGCGATATTCCCCTGTCGAGGGTGACTGCAGAACAGTAAATGATTAAATGTAAATACCTGAGCTTCTCTGTCTGTTCCCATTGCAGGAATCCTCCTGATGATGGCGCTGTGTGAGCAGGTGCATGTGTACGAGTACATTCCCTCCATGAGGCAGACAGACCTGTGCCACTACCATGAGCGTTATTATGACGCTGCCTGTACACTGGGTGCCTACCATCCCCTCCTATATGAGAAGAGCTTGATCCAGCGGATCAACACGGGCCCCGCGAGTGACCTCAGGAGGAAGGGACGGGTCACTCTCCCAGGCTTCAGCACCGTCGACTGTGACATCTGAGATATGAAACCTGACCTACCTTGATGTACACACACACTCTGGCCTTTTCTGGCTGACTAAGGGAGAGTGCAATAAAACCACTGGAGACAAAGAGGCTGAAGCTTACAAGTTTCAAATTAGACCCATGAAGAACATAAGCCATACCCCCTCCAGGGAGGGATCAACGTGGAGGCTTCTGAAAGAATTTGTCTTCATCAAGACAGTTCAGTAGACCAGAGACCTCCAGGAAAAGTCTCCAAGATGGATGTCTAAAAGATGTTTCTCTCTGCTTTAGCTGAGCCACGTTAGCTGTGGAGCTGACTAGGGTAGCAACAGATAAGTGTTTTTAGATAGACAAGTGAATTTTCAATAACTGGGTGTGTTTCAATGGTGTAAAATCTGTGTTTTTCGATAGTAACGGGTGGTTCTCCACTCAAAGGAAATGCCACTGTTTATAATGGTGGATATTTGTGATTCTGCTTTTCTTTTTTTTTTTTTTTTTTCTGGTCCAAAGGGTTGTGAATAAGCAAAGAAGTCATCCACGCTGAATGTCACAAACGTTCACAAACACATTTTCACATCATTAAAGCAGCAACACATGCAGAGGAACGCAAAGACTAAAAAGGCAGATTTAGTCCAGCTGTTACATCAGTCATATTACTGTACATTTCATCTCTGTATAGCAGGTGTTCCTGTCTGGCATTATTCTGATATCTTCTCATGAAATCATAAGCTGTGTTGTGTGTTATTGCGTGCTATAGTATTTTTTTTTTTTTTTTTTTTTACTGAGGATGTAATTAAATCAAAGTAAAATGGGGCCAAAATGGATAAGACGGAACAAACAGGTGCTCAGAACAGCCGTGACCCTGTGCCTAGTGGTCGACTGAACACTTCCCTCGGGCTGTTTGAATACACGCAGTACATGCTGTGGCAGCACTGCAGCGCCACGCAGTTCGGTTGCCATGAGAGGTGCGGAGCAGTTGGAAGTGATCTGTATCGGGGGGATTCTCAGCTCTGCCTCAGCAATCACCAGCCCCTGTTTTTGATGGTCAGTTCACTCTTTATTGAATGTAATTTTACCACTGCTTGGAATGGCCAAATCCCTCCTGGACCTTACTACTGCAGTATGGGCCTGCATATGTGCAGCTCAATGCAGGGTTATTTCCTTGTCACGTAACAAGCATGAAGCTCATTTCCTACTATAAATGTCTCATATTTTCTGAATCCTCTTATATTGGTCTGTACCTGTCCACAGCTCAGAGTGAAGATGATTATAAAAGAGGAATTTGAACCGGTAATATCATCAGATTTGCTTTGTCTCCTCCTAGGGAGATTGTTATGTTTACAGTGAGTCAGTGCCAGATTGGCGGCGAGCTCAAGAGGTATTGGCTCAGTGTGAAAAAGAAGGTTGGTGGGGTTTTTTGGGTTTTTTTTGTTTGCTGCAGACATGCAGTCAGAAAAATCTTGCCTATAACAGAGATTTTTATTACTAGCTGTGCTATTTTACAAATGTGCTTGTGCCATTGGTTGTGGTTCGGTAGAAGTTGTGAAAAACGTGTCACAGAAATGTTGCTTTGAATAGTCTCATGAATGTTGAAGAAGATGGCTCTGTAGTAGTTGTAGTAGTATTAGTAGTACTAGGTGTTTGTAGCTGATTCTGGGGTTGGTATCATTCACAATCTGTATTAGTACAAACACAAACTGTGCTGATACCGAAACTATACATTTTGAACAAACTCAACAAATCAAAGGAAAGAAACAACCATTTGACCAAATATTTGTATATTATTCAACCTCACAGTAGGGCTGGACAATAATAGATAAAATCTTCTATCATTGTATTTTATATTGTAACACTTATACTGCATATCGTGATCTGTTAAATATTTTGGACATTCAATTGAGAACCTGTGTGTAGATGAAATAACCGGAGAGTAATGACTAATTCAGTGAATTACATACATGACAAAAGTACTTCATCACATTGATGCAAAATTCTGCAAATCAAAATTGCAGAGAAAGCAGTTCTCAATGATGTGCAGCATTTCTCACAATGGTTAACATGTTGAAGATATCGCAGTTGACAAATTGTGTCATAATAAATAAAGATACTCGAGGCTCGAAAACAAAGCACAAAGGTTTGATGCCCAGCCCCAGTTTCACGTGGATTACAGTATATGGCATGTCAGTAGAGGCTGCTGTGGGACAAGGACCCCAGTAAAGTCAGAAATTCAGCAAATGTTAGCGGATTGTACCAGAGGTTTACGAAATAGACGCAAAGAACCATTTTTTAAAACTTAAGGAGATTTCAACATTCATTTAAAGCCATGCAGGTTTTCAGCTCTGCTGTAGGTTTTATGTTTCTCTGTCAGGATAAATAACTTAATGTTTTAGTACTTGTGATTGTAACACACTGAAGGTGCAGAAACCCTGAACGTATTGTACATGTATATCTCTAATGATTTTTTGATCACTTTCCAATGCACAGAGCATGCAAGTCAAGATCAGGGCTGAGTCTTAAACTGTCTGTGCTGTACTGTGCTGCAAGTAGACACCATTGTCATTAATGTTGTGAGAGGCGATTGTACTATAAGATTTTCTTTTACATAAGTGATATTTTACAGATTTTAATGCATGCTTTGCAGCCAGGGAAATCACATCCAGCTGCAGTGCAGGTATCACTAATTCCCTGGAAGCACTTGAACAAGTGCAATTTCCTTCTGGCAACTTCACCTTCAAATCTTAATATTGTGCCAAATTCCATTTTGAATTATGTCTCAGCTTGGCAATTTAAACCTGGGATGAGGAAGTAGAGTAATAGCAGGACCTCTAAGGTGCTATTGCTAATCTCTGGGATGCTTAACGTGAAACATAATTGAATTTTTGATCCTCTTTAATACAACAGTTCTATTGCCAATATTAAATACAGGACATTGTAGTGAAAGTTGACATTAACTTTAATGTTTGACCATGGGTGAAGCGGTGAGATGAGAAAACACTGTTTATTACTTTTTGCCCTCTCAGCCGCCTCCTCTCTGCTCTTTACTCTTGAGGCCTATTTTTCATGTCTTGTTTTTTTCAGTATTGTGGGAACTGCTGCAACACACACTGCCTCTGAAGGATTGTTCAACATTTAAGTTTTTAAAAAAAAATACATTTCCCTCCTGCAGATTCCTGCAACATTCCCAAAATGAGAAAGAGAAAAAGAAGCATCCATAACTGAACATATGAAGAGTGAAGGTTGTGTTTCACTCCCAACAGCCTTAGGGTGTTCTTCTTGACTTTGATTTGTCAGTGAATTCTCTTCTTATTACACTTGAATTAATATTTAAATAGACCATTTGTATGATTTCAGCTGTTGTAATTTGTCTTTTTTTACTGTGTAAATAAAGTTGTTGTTCATGTCAATGTGTCCCAGATTTATTTTCAAAATGCTGATTTTGAGTTTGGGCAACACACACACACACACACACACAAAATCACACCTGCTGCCAACTCACCTGTTTATTCATCAGTATATAGATGAGGGGGTTGATGACAGTGCTGCTCTTGGCCAGCAGTGAGGGCACCACGCTGGCCACAGGACTGATGATGTTGGGCGGACCGAATGTTGCCATCATGGCCACGACACCATAAGGCATCCAGCACAACAGGTAGCAGGCAGCTGTGGTCAGAACCATAAACAGTATGTGATACTCTCTCCTCCGGGCTGCAGTCTTTCGGATCTTGCCCACCTGCAGTTGAGAGTAGTCTGGATGAGAGTCTAGATAAATTCCATCTTTATTTCCCATCTTTCTAGGCAGCTGATGGTTTCCTGTCATTTATATATATTAAATTTGCTGAGCCTTGAAACTTGAAAAATAAATGCCACATTTACAAATACTTCACCGTAAGCTCTCATTGTTTGTACATGTATGGATGTTTTGGCTTTCAACAGCCATTGAATGCACCAGTTGTGTTGTTATTTCACGACATTTAAACGACATACACAGACAACGTCATCCGTGGGAAGGCAACAATATAATAGTTTTCATTAGTTCACTGCTCTATTATGCATCAATAACAAAAGAGACAGAAAAAAGGCAATTATTTTTTAAATTATGATCTGTGTAACTATCTGTATTTTTATACAATAATGAAAACTGCTATCTTGTTCCCCTTCTTTAATTCCACATAGACATGATAAGTTGTGTTGAACCACAGCTGGGACACATGGTGTCTTGATGTTGAGTCGTCCAGCCCACTCAGCCCAGTACTGTCTCATAACTTTATTTGAGACTCCTGCGCACTTCATGGTGCTCAGTGCTCAGGAGTTTTGAGTCAGACAGTGAGGGAGTCTGCTGCTGCATGCCTTCCCACAGAAATGAAGCATTGTGTCAGTTCCATTAACATATTATGTGAAGTGGAGACTGGCACTTATTCATGTGTGGCAATTATTTGCCGTAAACCAAATCATTTATCTATCTTCTGGGTTTGCTTCCGCATCATTCAGCCAACAGCACATTAGTGTTTCTATTTTGGGCTCCATCTGCGTGCTCCCACTCAGCCCAAGGTCTTTACATTGTGATGATGTCACACACTTAAAGGTACAATATGTAACCTTTCTACATTAAAATGTGTAAAAACCTTGTTATAAATGTGTATATAAAACATATATGTCATAAATTTTGTTTAGTTGTGTACTTACATTGTCCCATACTTCTGGTGATATTCAAACTTAGGTAACAATTTCATTTGGTCACCCCCACAATGGCATATCCCCTTTGCGCACAAGTCAGTAATGTGGTTGTCTGCCACAAGTGGTCAAAATTGATTTTTTATCCAGTTTTAAAGCACATTTTTATCATACACATTTTAGATCTTCATTTGTTTTAACTAAATGAAGGATTATAGCTATTTGACGTCTGGATCTTAAGTTATCAGAAACAAGCTGAGCTCACAGCCCCTCCCTGACATCCTGTGTCCAGCGAACAGCATCACTGTAACATTGGTTTTGATCACCTGTCCCACTTGTTTTGGAGTAAAGGAGACCTCTGCAGATAATTTGGCTCCCCGTAAAAACTTCCTGAACGATTGACACTGAAGGGATCCTAACCTGTAGTTAGGTGCATTTAAAAGTATCTATTCTAGACTCTGGGAAAGCTTTATAAAAATAATACAATACAAAGAGTAATAAGTGGCCTTGTTTCTAAGTACTCTCAACAGGTTAAAAGATGTCTCTTCCACAAGGGTTTATTTATTTATTTTATTTTTTTTGTGATAACACTAGCCACTGGTCCAAAGTAGCAGCAAGGCTGAGTGATGGCATTGTATCCAGCTCTCATAATACATCCATGATCAGTTCAGGCAATCATCACTTTTTGATGTGTCTGTGTGTGTGTGTCCAGGTGGAGATCCAGAATATTCTTTGGAGTGTGCAATCCCAGATGAGATATCAATGGTGGACATTTATAGGCTACATCCTGGGCTTCCCATCCTCAGTAGGGCAGAGTAGCAGGTCCGTCCCTCCAGAGTGATGAAAGCAGCACTGATGCCACACTCGCATTAGCTGATTACCATCAGCTGTTGTATTCAAGCCTCAAATCAATGTTTCACTGACCAGTTGCTTCGATACAAGTGGCTAGTATCACCCATTCATATACATGCAGGTGTGCACAGCAGGTTGTATGATCATACTGGTCTTACCATTGCTGTGATGTGATGCAAATGTTCGCTGCTGCAGCTCACACCACCAACCCTCTCTGATGTGCAGAGCTTCTGGTATTGTTGACTTTACTAAGCTCATATTTGCTAAGAGTTTATTAGTTTTTCCAACAGAACCCTAAAGCTTATTTGGCTTCTTTGAGAACTCCATCAAAGAGCAGAGCCTTTTTGGCTCACTGAGACTGAGTCCCAACGAGATGAAACAAATCATGACATATAGGCTGATGTGTGGCACAACACTTTTCAAATGTTCAAAAAAAAAAAAATCTACACATTATTACACCGTTCTACTTGTGATC
This sequence comes from Trachinotus anak, assembly GCF_046630095.1. Taxonomy (NCBI): domain Eukaryota; kingdom Metazoa; phylum Chordata; class Actinopteri; order Carangiformes; family Carangidae; genus Trachinotus; species Trachinotus anak. The sequence continues at coordinate 12,485,347 of NW_027273852.1, forward strand.
TTACCTCTTAGTGTTGCCGCTGTACGTTGTCACACACTGCCATTAGCTATTAGTACCAGCTCCACATACATGCAACAGACTGGAGAGTTGAGGCATCAATAGCAGATAAAAAGAAGATTTGTTGTACTGAAAACACTACAGGTCCACTACTCGAACTAATGAATCTTTAAAATTAGCTTTGGTAGAAGATTACAATGTATTTTTGCACAGAGAAAGGTTCCAGACATTACAGTGAAAATTTCTCAAAAGAATAGACCTTATTGCAACCAATAGACGTTTTCAGCAAACACTCTGTCAATGTATATATGGCATTATATTTTTTTAAGAGAGACTTGAAATTATGTTAATCTGGCCCTGTGTAAATAAATATAGCTGAGGACCAAGGCAAAACTGACACGAATAAACCCGTATCATATATATGATAGGATATTTCTGTAGGAATGTACAATATATGGTGGCTACAATATAGAGAATGCTCTGTTGTATTAAACATGGAGTTTGTGCATTGTACTGAATCACTTTGATCGTCAGGGTCTCCTCTGATTATGGAGACTTTCACAGATTTGTGGTATCTTACATAAAGAAGCTACTTTCTGTCTTTTGTGATCAGGTCTGGTTCACTTTGAGCAGACAGATGTTTAAATCTGGCTGCTGCTTGACACAATGAGAAAATGAAATCATTTTCTGAGTCAACTGGTTAATTCACAGTCTCCAGCCCCTCCCAGTGTGTGAGTGTCGGTTGTAAGCAGTGGGTACATATCCACTTCCCACTCAGTGCCCTTCAATTCTCTTCTGCTCAGTGAAAACAACCGTGCAATTCCAGGTTAATAATTTCCTGATCCAAGATGGAAATGAAATTATTAGGTCTAAAAAAGTGTTTCTGACCAAGAAAGGGTTTGTGTGTGATGTGTATGAAGGTTTTTTGTGACTAACTGTAACTAATTCACCTTAGGGGTCCAACACAGAGGTAATTATTGGTGAAGACAACTTGCAAAAGCTGCTTATCCAAACAGAGAAAAACAGCTAGTGACAATTACCTTTCTCTCTTCACTATTCTTCTGTGTTTGTGTATTCTAATAATTCTAATAATTTTCATTTGTATAGCAATTTAAAAACTAAGGTCCAGATCGAGAAGAAATAAGAGGATGTTTAAGTGGCTTACATTTTGTCTGGAGTGGAATGCTATGATAATCCCCTGCCGTGCTAACCCTCTCTCCTCTCAGGATTAAACTAAATCTGAATCACTGGGAGTGCAAAGGATTTAACTTACTTAAGTAGTGAAGTCACTCCCTAAAACTCAACAGAACTCCATGTATCAGTCACTGCAGTGATGAAGTCCAGCTACTGTCCCTACAGCTGGATCCACTTACACTGTCAAGATAAAACCATTTTTGCTGTGTTCAGTTCAGTCCCTGGGTTATTCTATGGGGGACTAATACAAGTTACTGCATTCTTTTCATGTATGTCCATGTATTCAAAAGATATGTCGTGACTCAGCTTCCACAAAGTGCTCAGTGCAGACTGTGCTGAGTCTGCACTGTACTCTTTTCATGTGTCCTGATATTTTACATTATAAATCAACTACAAAATAGCAAAAGTGATTATTTAGAACAGCTCCAGTAAAAAAAAACAAAAAACAAAAACAAACCTTACCTGCCCCACCAAAGAAAACTTTAAGTAATGAGTTTCCTTACTTTGCTGACTGATACAGATGCTGTATCTCACCAGCTATCAACATTTGTGTGTATATGCAAACATCCTCTAGGTGCATTGCATTCTGGTCTAATAGCTGAAATCACACAAATCACAGGTCTAACTTTTGTTTGATGGATATCTTCTTGATTCCCACTGTCATCCAAACCTGACATTTACAGTCGCTGTATTTAAACTAATAAATTCTTCCATTACAGCTGTGCTGAAGATTTCACTGATGTCACAGCATCATGTCATCTGCCATCTTCTCCCTCTTCTGTTTGGGAGACGCCTGAGTTGGATGTGCAGCATCTCAGGACTTTAATATAACTGACAGGGAGCCATTAACCTTTCCCATGTGTTGCACATGTCCGACAGGGACATTTCAATGGTGAAAGTTTTTCAGGTATTGTAGCTTTTCAGATAGCTGCATGCAGGTGTATCGTCAGCTATTCAGTCAAGCTGAATGGATGGAACAAACCATATGTCTTGGTTGCTTCAATTTTGGGATATATCTCTTTAGTCCGCTGTGGTGTATGAGAGACACACTTCTTCCCAGGAGGAAGTGGATTCTCCCTCCAGCAAGATACAGGAGCTCATGCAGAAAGGAGCTATTTCTGTTCTCCCAGCAGAGGACAGGGAAGCTGCGCTGTTTTACTGGATATTTCATGGTCCCAAAAGCAGACATTACTGAAAATGACTCTTCATCTGCCTGCACTTAGCATAGGGTCAGATTCCCATCTGTAGGCCGTATGCACTACCAGTGCTCAGGCATGCGAACATGAAGACCTTGACCATGATCTTGTCATTACCTGCTCGCTTGTTTTCTGTAAGGCCACTCAATACCATATGTTACGGTTTGCTCTTCTCAGGCGAAGATCTGTTCATGACCCTTCGGCTCTGATGTTGCTGTGCAGCCATTGTCACAAAAGAGCAATTCAGGCATCAGGGTTCTTTTTCAAGACTCATGGAGCTATGTTAAAGGGTGAAGTCTGTGTGAAATATATTAAAGATGATGTTTTCTAGTTCTGTTTATATGAACATGAGAGGAGTGCTTTAAGTCCACCGCCCTGCCCCACTCCACTAGGAACTGAAATTTAGTGATTACAGTGATTCATGCCTGCCCCTGTTTATGGGGCTGCTAGCTGAGTATGCATTGATTTAAAAGGCTTCCACAGATGTTTTGTATTTCTTTTCACCTTAAAAAAGTGGATGCCATTGGATTCAATTGTAAGTGAAATAAAATCAAACTAACCACCTGCTGTTCTTTATGAAAAAGCAAACTTCGGTCTATTTTAGCCTTTCAGGCCAACAGTGTTTAATACACAAAAGGTAGACTTTGATGGAGCATAAATTTAAGCAATTTGTGGTATTTCCTTCAACATCTGACGGGAAAATAACATAAACACAAGCACACACATACATCTCTACCTGTTTGACTGCCCAGAGTAGCCTGCCATAGCAGTAGATCATCACCAGGACAGGTAGACCCAAGCAGAAAATGAAGAGGCAGATGATGTAGGAGTGAGACTGGGCTGTCCGAAGCCTCCAGGATACAGAGCAGCTTGTCCCCGCTCCCTCTATGTCATAGCTGCTCCAGCCCAGTAAGGGGGGCACTGTCCAGAACAAGGAATATAGCCAAGAGCCCCCGACAGCCAGCAGGGGCTTGCGGTAGCTTGGCCCACGCTTGTTGTATACAGTCAGAGTGCTATAGCGATCATAGGAGAGGATCACCAGAGAGATCAGCGACACAATACCTGAGGGAGACAGAGAGGTGGAGGAGTGAGTGTGGGCAGCTTTAAGTCTTCTGGCTCAGCAACACAATGAACAGAAACAAAACATATAACAAAGCCCCACAAAAATACCAAAAATAGCATGAAAAAATAATCAAGAAAATACTTTAAATATTCTAGAGCAGATCTTGTGGGTTACTGTTTAAAGTTTAACTGTTCTTAGAATAAAATACTTCTCAAACAAGAGTCCACAGCCACACTAGCAGTTCCTTAAGCTTTAGCTGAATGCTAACACCAGCATGCTAACATGTTTACAATGGCTGCTGACAGGTGCTGACATTTAGAAGGTAGATTTTTACCATGATCACCACTTTAGTTTAGCAGGTATTTTGATCGAAAACAACAGATTCAAATTTTGACCTGATGATGGCGCTAGAAGAAAAGTCAGGGGATCATCAAAGTGATTACAGTTCACTCTGAGGGGGGACATGAATGTGTGACCCAGATTTTATGACAATCCATCCAATGGTTGATGGAACATTTTGACCACAAATGTCAGCCTCATGGCACTAGGTGAAAGGTCGGTAGCATTCATCGTCTGAAAAACCATTAATGTCTTTACAAAAATGTGTGTCAATCTATCCAGTAATACACTTCAATAAAAAAATGGCAAAAGGAAATGTCAAAGGATCACCAGCATCAGTAATCATTTTGGGAAATTGTCTTTACGAAATTTTGTGTCAATTGAATCCGAAAATATTGATATAAGTACATTACTTAAAACTTCAAAGTGCTGTTGTTGCTAGAGCAACAAAAAGTCAGGGGATCACCTAAGTCTGGGAACCACTACTGACTTTGTAAAATGTCACTGCCATCCATCTAATAGATGCTGAGATGTTTTAGTGTACTGACTGTTCCATCTATAAAGCCACTGCATTAGCATGGCTGAAGAGACACATACACTGTATGAGTTACTCTTACTACAGCTATTTTACATCCCAAACCAACTCACTGAAATTGACCAATAGAGGTGCGTGACAGTGTAACTGTGACTGATCTAAAGTAGAACCTGCAGCCAATCAGGATGATGGATTATCACACCCAACAGACAAATGCAGCTGAACCACCAGCTGTTTTCTTCATTTAAAAAACTTTGTGATTTCTTTTAATGATCATTGAATAATTAACCAATTAACTTTGGTCCATCAATATAATTGGCCAATTATATCCAGCACCAATTCTCATTCTTGGGAAGCTTCAAAGACACTGAGTATAACTAGAGAGGAGAAAACTGGGGGCAAAGTTGTGTATTGATATTGTCTCTGCTCTGCACTCATGTCTAGGGAAAACCCCTAGAATCCACCAGAAATGCATAGTCAGCTTAATTAAACATTAATGTTGGCGTTTCATTTGGTTGTGATTCTCAAGAAAAAACAGTGTATCCAACCCAGTGAAAGCAAAAATGAAAAACCTGATCATTAATGCTTTGTGCAGTACATGCTGACCTTGTCACAGAGTGTTGCATCATTTGATGCACATTGATTTATATGTAAATAACAATTCCTACACTAGCTGTCCTAATATGGTGCACATTGCCTTCTTAGTGGTGAGATTTTCCAGTGTAACATATTGCCAAATTGCTGACATTTTGGTAATGGCTAATGCTGCACTATTTACTGGAAAACAGTAAATACAATAGTAAATTACTGGAAAACAGTAAATAGTGCTGCTCTACAGTAGATGCCAGTGGCTGGACAGCAAATCTTCCTGTGTAGGCTACTGTTTTGGAGTCGCGAGGAAGGCTTGATTTCGGGGTTTATCCAGGTGCAAAACTATAAATTTGGATAGCATAGATTCAACGATACCTGATCCAGCATTTTAGGAAACATCGGTATCCAAGCAACTCAAATGAAAATGTGCGATGATGTTCTCTTCACGCTGCCCCAGTGTTTCAGCTGCTTTGAATTTTAAGTCAACTCTGACATAAAAGTAAACCATGTTTTTCCTTAGGTTGGTTACACTTAGGCAAAAAGATAATATAACCTAGTTTCTACCTTTTTAGCAAGCAGTATAAGGATGTATTTACATGTGCTACCTCAAATACAAAATACAGTGTATCATCTTTTGTCCATGACTTACATTGTTAATACCTCTCCAGCGCTAAAGTGCATTAACAACAAAATAGATCTTGGAATAAAAGCATTTTATTTTATTTTTTAAGTGCGTAATTTGTTATTGTCAGATGGCAATACTGATTTATTCTGAATTAGGGGACCTAATTAGTGATGTATTTGAAATATAAATTTAGTTTCACAGTTCTAATCATATTGCTTCCCCACATTCTTTATTTGTGGCTGATTGGAGCTATAAAACCCATTGTGTCATTTCATTAGTTTCTACACAATGCACACACATTGTGATGGAGCAAGATTCACCACATGGTCCCAGTACTGGTTCTTTTCATGTGTCATCTGATTGTGGGATCTTTTTTGTGTTTCTGCATTATGAAATAGAACAGAGCAAACTGATTGTTTAGAGCAGTTGCCATATATTTCATAGAGAACTAATGCTCCCTGACAAACCCAACCTTGTTACCTACCCACCACTATCTTCCTCTCTGATGCTCTTCATCTTTCTCATTTTCTCCTGTTTCACAGTGTCATGACGTTAGCAACATTTGCCATTATAAGTCAAAAACAAGGGAGGCCTGGTGACAAAACCTTTGTGCTGAACTACTCATATTGAAATGTGATGGTGATGTGGAGCTCAATATACTCTGACATCTGGCATTTAAGGAATGGGGAGTTAGAGGGCATAAAATCCTGGATCTTTTGAGAAAAAACAGTTGAAGCATGACAAATGCCCGAAAGCCTCTTTTTACTGTCACTCAGAACTTATCTACAGTGAAGATTAAAGTAAATGGACTGCATTTATATATGGTTTTTCCAGTCTTAATAACCACCCAAAGTGCTTTTACAAAATAAGTTGCATTCACCCATTCACACACACATTCAAGTGCTTCTATTGAATATATACAGCATATCACATACAATACAATACAATACATACAATCACACACCAATGATATATCACGGGTAATTTGAGCTTCAGTATCTTGCACAATGACACTTCTACATTCAAATTGGAGGAGCCAGGGATCCAACCAAGGATGTTCACATTAGTGGACGACCTGCTCTACAACTTGAGCCAATGCTGTCCCTACTTAGAGGGACAAAGGCAGCGAGCACCACCTGTTACTGTCCCAGCTATGGAAAGATTGATCAGATTGATGGCAAAGCAACCATGAAAATCAGGTCTTAGAGTAGAAATAAAATCTTAGAGGGTCATACATTATGCCTAATGGAGAAACCCATTCTTATGTGGTAAAATGTAAAAACGTAGCATTTATAAAGTTAGCCAACACATAGTCTACTGACGTGTATAATGTGTAATAATGATAATACAGAAGTCCCTAAAACCCTAAAAATTAAAGACCACACATCAGCCAAAGATATTAGTTCACTGCAATCAAATCCAAGTTTAATGGATACTATCCTCACACAACCAAAACCTGTTATATAACAAGTATAGCCAGCACATTTGCAATTGTGAACTCATGTAATGTGTGCATAAAAGGCCCTCGGGCATTTCCATGGGTAGTTGTCTGTCTGTAAGTCTGTAATGGTGGAGACTGGATTTAGGCCTTATTTTTGTTTCCAAATAGTACACCTTAAACTCTGATGAATATTCTATATATACTTTTTGTCATATGGCCTTATTTACTCCTGTTTGAGTGACCTTTGTTAAAAACTACAGTGACCAGCTGTTTTAGGAAACTATTTAAATTTGCAGTATGGATTTTGTCTCCCCCTTTGACAGTGAGAGTAGTTATACAAACACTGTTGAATACAACGAAAGTTCCAAGGGATTAATTCATTATTTAAGTAGAGTAAATGTAATAGCTACATAGCCTCCTCCAAATATTTTACAAATGCCAGCCTGTCCAAGAGCAGTAGGGTGACATTAATGTTTGCCCTCAGTCTCTTCTTTCAGTGCTCTCCTACAAGGAAAAGCCACACCAAGGGTAATATGTGTTTGATAGTCAGGCTGGCCATCTGGACGACCAGAACAAATCCCAGTGGACCACTGCATTATTCGGCCAGTGGAACATCATAAAATCCATTAAGTTTTTCAAAAGTTTTTACTGGCAACATCAGTATCTTAACCACCCCGCTCTGTGTGCCTGTCATCTGAGGTGTGCATGAGAGAATGTGCTGCCAGTCACAACCAAGTTTCAACTCTCACCGCACATCGCTTTCCTTTTTGTCCTGTCTGTCCTGGAGGATCAGAAACTTAAATAATATGCATCACTACAAGTGCGCAGTGCAGCAAAGTCGCCACAGACATCAGATTTAATACTGTACACTGGTATTGGTATACTGTGAAATTCAGAGAGATTTACTTGCCACTAATTATCTTAATCAGCATTGTGTGAGCATTTTTGGAAAGGGATTGAATGTCATGGACATTTATTTCCACGTAAAAGTCCCACACTCCAGCTCTAATCCTTGGTATTTAATGCCTGTCTTGATTTCAAATCTGATTGCAAAAGCAAACATATGATATCTAACTGCACTATTGGTTCAGATGTTTGGTTTTAAGAGTCAAAGACAAGGACACATGATACATGGAAGATAATAATGTAGTTATGGATTCTTTTTAATTAATCAGTTTCAGATCCTGTTCTGGGTTGATACAATGCTATACAAACAGTATTCTCCAAACAGCCAAAACAATACAGGGCTTTTGGAAAATAAAATACAATAGAAAGGGGGAGGTTTTAATGTATTGGATGAAAACAGATTTGACAAATCATAAAAGTGATTCTCTCTGTGGATTACCTGACTGAAGAAATGAACACAAGTAGTCTCATTAAAAATAAAGCTTATAGGATTATACATTCTATAACGCCGTAACAGCATTTTTAATATCTTGATGTGTTTCAAGCCTGCAATGCCAAAGCCTAGATCATTCACCAGCTGGAAATGAGCTAGTATGCCAATACTGTTATACAATAGTCATGATCACCATTGACGGGCAGCAGTAATCATGGAATTAATGGATTTAATCTGGATGCTTTTGAACCATACATTAACCTTTGAAAAATATGAAGATTGAAATTTCCCGTCCTATTCTTAACCCTCTCAATCACCAGCACTTCCTGGTTTAAAAGCCATTCTCTTAAAATCTGGAGGATTAAATCACGTGAACCCCACAATGTTTGTGGTAAATTCAATTTAAAATGAAAAAAATACAACCAGGTAATAATATTTAACATTTAACATTTCAATACCTATAATAATGTTACATTGTGGGTTAATTATTACTCTAAACATGTTCCTCCAGTCAGTTTGTGAAACCATCTGTTTATCATGAAAAAATGAACAGTGAGCATACTTCCACTGATCAATGGCTCATTTTACTCTCACGTATTGTCTTGTAGCTGTCCTTGAATGGCTGGAAAAGGTAGGACTTGGTTATTTGAAACAACATGATTGACATATTTGTGGTCCTGTGTTCTTCTTCGCTACATCACCTTCTGATGAAAACCCCAAAGATAATGGATGGGATACCACTCTCTGATGGCAGCTGCCTCAGTGTCGCTCTCACTCTGGCCAATCAGTCTATTCCAACAAACAAGTCTATTTGTTGTCCTTAGCTCAACCTGATAGTATTGTTTTTATGAAACCATCTGTGCCTTTTAGCAGCTAGAAGTGCATGAGATTCCTACTCGCTACCCTAATGTATTTACACTTGTTCAACATAATTCACACTGTGGGAGAATAATGACCACAGGAGGTCATGTCTGAGCCAACACTTGTAATACCTGTTGTCAACAGTCCACACAAGCAATGAAATAATGAGAATCCTGTTGTGTAAAAACCTGTGTCAGACATATACACTGCAGTCTGTAAATGCTTTGGTCATACATCAAAGTACTGGACAAATAAAAAATTTGACATAATAATGGCAATAGATGACAAGTCAGAAAATCACCAAATTGAATGCAAATTATCCTGTTTAAAAGGCAACATCTGTAAAGCCACAATAAATACAGTTTTAAAAAAATGATTACATAAACATGAGTCAGTCAGCAGTATGTTGGTTTCTGGCATTACCTTTGGTTTTCTAAATTGACAGGTGACTGGCAGATAAGATGAGAGAGACACTGAGTTTAGAAATTGGACAAGACCCACAGGGACTATGTTTTCACTGCTCTCTGCAAAATAAATATCATCCTTCACAAGCCTTTTTTTAAAATTTGATCCTTGTTTGAAACTAGCCTCAGGCAACTGGTGATCAATCATGGTGTTACACATGATGTGTGAGTTTGTACTCCAGCAAGGACGTATAGAAGCAGCCGCTCCGCTATCTCATCTGAAGGAGAAACAACATTTTTATTTGCCATTTTTATACACTTTAAAGTGTAAGCATGCATGATTGTGCAGGTGAAACTGATGATTTATTGTTATTGTAACTAGGCCACCACTGTGGAGGACAAGATGTACTGAACAAGGTGAAAGTGCAGATGCCTCCACACAGCGTCACTGAATGGTTTGAATCTCATGCTATAGCCACCAGATCTCAAGCCAGTTGAACGCCTATAGGAGATTTTGGACCAACGTGTTAGACAGCACTCTCTACCACCATCATCAAAACACCAAATGAGGGAATATCTTTTGGAAGAATGGTGTTCATCCCTCCAGTAGAGTTCAGAGACTTGAAAAATCAATGCAAAGGTGAATAGAAGCTGTTCTGGCAGCACATGTTGGCCCAACACCTTACTAAGACACTTCATGTTAATTTTAACACACACACACACTATATATATATATATATATATTCATTGTCAATGTGTAGCTGTATATCCCATTTCAGAGTTTCTTGTCAAGTCCTGCAGGTGAACAGCAACATGAAATAAACATTGTACATAAGCCTCTGATGTCTGGTAACTGACAGAACCACTGGACGTCATTACTCAGTGCGCACTACCTCCTGCATTCTTGCCATACAAAGAAATACTGAACACCACTTTATGGAAGCCCTGTGGGGAAACAAACTCAAAGTCAAAATGAACACCCACTGACTTCAAAACCACAGTCTGAAGTATTTCAGTACACTGGAAATTTCTCCCCATAAAAACTTTCTTTTTTTTTTTTAATAACAAAATGCATGAGGTGGATAAACAGAAGTAAACTTAGCAAAATATACAGTTTATGCATTGACACATGGAAGATACTACTGTCAAATGATATGGGGGAAGTTAAAATGGCACAATGATACAGTTAGAGTGGTCTGGTCCAAATGATCTATTAATGTTCCTTCAATCACAGGCTAAATGTATAATTGATGATCACAGATCAGCTGTAAAGATTCAAGTATATTGATCCCATAAACACAACAAGAGCCAAAATGGGAGCTATCGGTAGTGTTTGATGTAATATTTTTGGGAGTGGAGTCATACTGAGTGTCCATTAGACTCAGTAGCAGCTGCTGAGTATGTATCTGAGTCTGTACAGGAAGCCCAGGAATGATTTTCATAGCAGCCAACACATGCGAGTCAGGTGTGTCTCGTTCCAGGGCAAGAACATGTTAACTCTATTGAGTTAGTATGGAAAAGACTGCAATGTGATTTGATTTACACAGAGTAGATTTGTATTTTTGTTCCCTTTGTAAATTTGTAAATTTTTGGTTGTAAAATAGCCTACAGTGTTTATTGATAATTGATAATGAGGTATCGTGTGATTTTCTTGCTGTTATAATTAAAACAAGCAAACAACAAGTTTCAACTGTAACCAAAACCCCTAACCCTAATCTCTGATGTGACAAGCCTGGTGTCTAGCTATCAGTAGCTTGTCTATGATTGGTTTTGAGCTGATGATGACAGAGGTGGGCTGTCCACCATCTTTACAGATCCCCTGTGAAATAGAGGAAACATAGTAATATGCATGCACAAAGTGCATCAGATTCTCAGCAATGGACATATCTCACCTTGTGCTGGCAACCTCGGGTGCCTTCAGGGATACATACACTCTCAACCACACACACATACATTCTTATACACACACACACACTTACTTACTAAGCACGCCCATATACATACTCAAGCACAAGCATAAATCTCACAGTGAAATTCAACTTACATGAACACACATACTTTTTCACATTCCTATACACAATGCAATGCACACATACATACATTCTCACACTCATATACCCTTGTACTCATACACACTTTTCCACAAGCCCTGTGCATGTGCGTGTGTACTTGTACTTGCTACATAGTAAGGACCAAAAAAAGTATTTTACTAACAGAGTGAGGACATTTAAGATTAAGACTTGGTTTTAGAGTTATGGTTAGAATTAGGTTTAGGTTAGGGTTAGGCACTCAGTTGTGATGGTTAAGGTTAGGGTAAGGGGCTAGGGAATGCATTTTGTCAATGAGTGTCCTCACAAAGATAGAAGTACAAGTATCTGTCCGTGTGTATGTGTGTGTGTGTGTGTGTGTGTGTGTGTGAATGTGCATGTCTATATGTAGGCTATGTATATGTGTGTGTATGCTGTATGTATGTATATGTATATAGTTTTGTATGTGCATGTGTCACAGCATGTATGTGCAGGTGTAGCCAACATGCAGCGTGTGTGCAAGTGAAGTATTCAAATTTGGCCTCTACGGCTGCTCATCATGAAACAGACGGAGTAAAGAAAACATCATAGATGCATCTAATCACTTTCCCTTCATTATCTCAGCTTGAATCTATAGCTGTAGCTATATTGCAAAAAAAAAAAAAAAAAAAAAACAGACATTCCGTTGTTTAATTTGTCCACAAAGTAACCTACTATGTCCAGAATATGCACAATATCACCATCAATTGTGTTATCGTTGTTTAAAATGACATACATATCAGCTGAAGTAATATTTTTGCTCGGGCATCCGCAAAGTGCCAGAAAACACAAAGCACGTACCAAAGCAGGAGTTGATGAAGCCGTACCAGCTGCAGCCGCTGCGCCCCAGCAGCCACTTCCCACGGATGCTGGAGGCGAAACTGAGAGTGGTGCCGAACAAACACACCAGCATGTCACTGACACTGATGTTCAGCAGCAGCATGTTCACCGGTGTTCGCAGCTTCTTGAATTTGCAAAACAGAAGCAGGACGATGAAGTTATTAAGGAAGCCAAAGGTCATGATCAAGCCCAGCACCACGGACAGCACTACAAAACCGGCCGGGGAGAGGTTCCCTGTGGTCGCTGGCGTGTCCACCAGCTCCCGGTCATCGCTCACATTGAAGCTGTAATTGAGACCAAACTGACCAGAAAACATGCTGCGGTCCATTCATCGGAGCTTGTCTTCACTCTGGAGCCGTTTTCGTGGTTAGGGTTGGTCACATAGCTCACCAAAAGTCAAAGTTTGTGCATAGCAGCTTCTTTCTCAAGTCTTTCTCCAAGCTGGTTTTTTCTTTCTTTAGGGCATGCGACCTGTGCGATTCACGTTGTGTTCAAAGCGCACATTCCTCCATTGACGCTGAGAGCATGTGGCTGCTTCCTATAAAACTGACACTGATTCAAAGATTAAAAAAAAAAACAAAAAAAAAACACACATTGTAGCCATCCAGTGGCACCTGTTACCTTCACGTATCGCGCGTCTCCACTTCTTTTTCACCAAATCAGAGTGAGCGCACCAGCTTCTCCTCTGGCCTTCATATTTTCAAGAAAACTGTTATTATTCCTCCTAGTTTGCACAAGACTCCACCTATTTCTGTTTATTTTATGTTTAGGAAGACTGTCATCTCCAGATCACTACTTTTGGATCAACCGTAATCCGCTCTCACACTGGAGACGTTGCGTAAAGTGCGCTCTGCTCCGCTATGCAGCTCTTTTAAAGGCGACTCTTACGTCACAAGGCAGCGGGATGACAGGGGTCATGGGGGAGGCGTGTGTGTGTGTGTGTGTGTGTGTGTGTGTGTGTGTGTGTGTGTGTGTGTGTGTCTGGCTCATTTAATTGTACCTTCATTTACTTTAATTTACTCACATTTTCCTTTAAAATTGTGCAGCAGGGTAATTATTTGATAGATTTGGATGCTGCTTTTACATCACATGTCTGCTATGAGATTATCCCAACGTTCCTTGTGCCTTGTCATCTTTACATTACAAATCAGTGGCAGTAAGTGTAATATCTGCCACTTCTATGTGATATTGAGCCACAATGTTGTGCATAACGCATTGGACAATCCACTCTGCCTTCTGTCATGACCAGCTTTGGGAGCTAAGCAAGAACTATATTTGAAATAGTAACTAAAAGAACCAAATTTGCTTTATAGAAGCCTTAGTTTCAAAAGACACAAGGCTCTCCCCCTGTGCTGACAGCGCACACAGGAGCAAAACAGGCTTTTTCGTATTTCAGATTTGACTACAGGTGATGGCGGGATGATTATCAGCAAAAGCCACCGTGAATCATGCATTCATGTTTGCGATGCGGCAGAATTACAGTATTCACTTTGTGGTCTAAGTTCTCCTCTGAAATTATTCGTTGTGCTGCTGCCAAAGCAGAACAATCCGTTCAACAATTTCTGTAGCTTTCGGAAAATGAAAAATCCAACAAGCACGCTCACTCCATGTTGCGGCTGAGCAGGTGTGAGGAGGTGAAGGACTGAGCAGTTTTGTTCCTCTCTATGGCTGCAGGCACAGTGTTTATTTGGAACATTATTTCCTGTTCTTTGGTTTTGTAAATCTAATGCTGGCTGCAAAGGGTGCAAACAGACATGCAACCTCTAAGACACATCATGTACCGGCTTCTGCTTTCTCACTTGCTGGTAATGTTTGTTTGTTAGTTTTTTTTAAACCAAGGGGCTTTAATCACACAGCTCTTTCATGAAAGGATATGTAGTCATGTCCCTATGGAAATGGAACAAGATCCAGCCCACAGATAAGCAATATGGTCATCATCCAGCCATCAATTTTGTGTGAGCTATGGCAAAAAGATAAATTTGTGTTGAGGAATGTGTGGGTTGCTGAAACTTAAAGCACTTAAAGTACAGCTGATAACTTAAAGAAGGAACTCTATTACCTCTTTGAATTTAAAAATTAATCCGAAGCAACAATACAAGGCTAATTTAAAGGAGGAGACCTCCAAAGTAGCCTAAACTGAGAGTACCACATAGCCAGCATCTTTTGGTTGTATTTCAAAGGGTTTTAAAGGGTTTTAAAAGCACGATTTAAATATGTTGCAATGAGAACTGCAAGCCAAGCACATCCTAACAGTGCATCATCGACACACAGACTGCCGCAGTAACTGCGCCTGAGGCATGTAGATAAATTAACATGATGACATGCGCTTTTTTCTTTCCAGCATTCAGAACTAAAGCTGCTTTGATGCTTAAAATCACAACACAATTTGTAGATAATCCCAGAAGTTTCTGTTTTTTTCCTGACCTTGTTTTCTTCTTCTGACCACATCTCCTCTTAAGCAGTTATTCTGTGTTTCACATATAGGTTTTCACTAAAAATTCTTACTTTACATTAAGAAAATATACACATTCTGTTACATTAATTTCACAAAGGGCAAATGCAGTAGTAGATAGATGGCCCTGCTGCCTCCGCACTTTGTGTTGTTGTGGAATATCATGATCTTTTTTACATTACGAGATGTATGTAGCACGTTATGGTTTACACTCTGGCGTGTAAAACTTGGCAGTTGCCTCTTATTGTCTCTTTCAGTGATCATATTTGTTATCTTGCTGGCCATCAGCACATGTTCTGACATCACATCAAGGGAAATCAGGGAAAATGGTGATAAAATCCATAAAAAGGGCAAAAGCACCCAATTCAAAATCTTACAACCTGGTAGGGTCAAAGACACATGTTGCACCTGAAGAGTGCTTTATTCTACACTTCATTCATTCTCTCCACACTTGCCTCTAGCTGCAGTTGGGCTCATTTTCAATTGTAGTTTTATTTTAAAAAATACTCTGCTTATTTGAGAAATGTTGATCTTGACACAAAGCTTTGGTGACAGGTGAAACTAGGCTTTTTTCACAGCAGATATTTTGGCTTCTCATCATAGGGAAAAGCACAGGTAAACTAAAGACGTTAGCAATCTCTGCCGCAGCAAGCCATGACAGTATGATAGCGACCCTGCGTACACGATACCAGAGACGAAGCAGTTGAATGGAATTCAAACTTTGTTAATTTCATCATTTACACCTGTACTTTTCCCACTGTCAAAATGTCCACTGGGAAAAAGGGAAACTGATGAAAACATATAATAAAGTGAGGATCCAAATTTTGGTTTGGTTTCATTTGATTTCTACAAATACGTACATGATACAATTTCTTTTTATAAATTGTTAATCATTATTTGTTAGAAAATGTTAATGTAGTCAGAAAACTGTCTTTAGTGAAAATAGGGTGCTTGCCATTTGCTAATCCACATTTCAGGTAAAACAGCAGCAGCCTCATGAAATCTAGAACAGCCAATACACGGGATTTTCAAGGACCTTTTAAGTGGGTCAGAAAGAATGATAGGTCTGCATGTAAAAAAAAAACTGTGTTATCAAACTGTGAATTACATAAATAAAAGTTAAAGTTAGGTTGTCACCAAAGGCTACGTGAATTCACTTTTTCAATGGATACAAATTAATTCTACTGATTCAATTTCTATTATTCACTTCTGTTTCATTACAATACACATGGAGATCCAGGTGATGATGTGTGATGTCCAGTCAATTTCATTATAGCTGAATTTTTGCTGTGAATTGTGCTCTGGACAGTCGTCCCTCTGGTATTCAGCTCCCCAGGTTTTTACTTTAGATGATGTAGCAGTGCCACAAATGACCAGACAGAAGCTGTCTGTTGGCTGTTTTTGGGCCAATTCCCACAAGTAAGAGTTATTAGATGGTCCCTTAAAAAACCTTCCCGTCAGATGGGTTATTCAGGAAATCATCTCTGAGGAATTTTATCAGCCAATGCTTCCTCATGTTTTATGTCTTTGTTGTCTATACAGTTTGATGAAGGAATGTTGTTTGATGTTAGCGATGGGTTTGTCAAGAAATTTAGCTTTTGGTAGATGATACAAATTTGATTTCTTATTTCAGTCAGCTCCAGAGATTATACAAACCCTTCTGACGTAAAAAAAAATTAAGAAAAATACTTTCAAAAAATCATGCTTTGATTATGTAGTCTTTGATGCTTACATCTAATTTTGTTTTTTGTCGTACAGTGGATTGTGAGCATGTTTTATGGTCTTGAAATAAAACAGTCAACTGGAAAAATTTGTTTCATCACAGAGTTGTTTACTGAGGTAATTGTGCTTTCTACAGCACAATTGATCAATGACCTGTGCCATTCAAGACCCGAACAACTGGATTATTCCCAGTTGAGTGCTCGTGCCAGTACCTTCTTCCCAAGCCTGAAGTACAATGACAGCCAGGAAATGACCTTCATTGCATAGCCAGTGTCCATACACCGTGTTTATCCAGGTTTCCTTCTAACGCATGCAGCCTCCACATGTGGATCTACAACTTCCTGCATATTAATATACTGTGTACTTAACTCAGCCATCAGGCAGATGGGATTAAAGTATGTGACTCTGACGTCACTCAGTTGAACCATTACCGTCCATCTGCTTAGGCAGATATTAAAGACTGTTTTACTTTGCCTGAGGTAATTCAACCACCAAACTGCTTCTAGACTGACTGTGGTTGACAAAATATGTATAAGTTCCTACTATGAAATATGTAAACATCCCAACCCTCCTGTACTGTTTCTCATCAGTTAGATTTGAACGTGCAACGCTCTAGTTCCTGTCTCCATTTCTGAGAATCTGCTGTCACCCAAATAGCCTACAATTGAGGTGGGTGGAATTTGGTTTGTAGTGGTTTCAAGATTGAAATATTTAATTAAAACAAGACTAAGACAAAGCTCTGGGAGGCTGCACTTAGGCACAGTGTTGCTTAGAGGTTAATGTGAAGTCAAAAGGTCAGTTATTACAGTTTATCCTGAGAGAAAGATTAATGAGTGTGCCAAATTTCATGGCAGTCCATCCAACAGTTGTCAAGACATTTCACCTAAAATGTTAACCTTGTGACAGTGGTACAGGAGAAGGGGATGAACAAAGTCATGAGATTTCATGTATAAAATTTAAGGCCAGTCTGTCCAGTAATTGTTGAAATATTTCACATCAGTGACAACTTTGACCTGGTGGTGGCGGGTATGTAACCAAATATCATGGCAATCTTTTAAATTATAGTTGAGTTATTTCAGTCAAGATCGAAGTCTGGACCAACTGGTAGACAACAGAGCAACACTGCCATGAACTTAGTGTCGCTGAAACTTTAAAGTTGTTTAATTTTCATTGTATTGAACGGCTAGTTTGTGACATTGTAATTTTTCTTCATTGTTTAACAACTGTTTCTTTTTGCAGTGGTTGTGTATGGGTTACCGTTAAGGTTTTTCTGGTTGAAGCATATCATGTGATTGAGTGAACACTGATAATGGAGTGAACTGACTATAAATTGAGTAAATTTAACCTGAATCAACTGTGTAGTGCAAGTTTAAGAAGCTATTCTCACTTTCTCTGGAGTCTATAATAAATTTGAAAAAGGGAGGTGAGGAAATTGACAGGTTGTTCACTCGCTTGTTTCCACCAGGTGTGCTTTGTAGATTAAATTAATGCTTGAATGTCACATGTTAATGTCACTTGATTCTAGGATTATAAATGTTTGTGTTTGTCAAGTCACCATCTGATGCATTTTCAGTCAACTGGGAGTTAAACTGTGAGAATGTTTACACAGTGTGTTGTGTGTTTTTACATTTATTTGTTTGCACAAGAAAACTGTGGAAGAACATTTATGTGGTCACTAAGCTGCCTAAAACATGTATTTCCCTCGTGCAAACTTAAATGTTGTGAAATTTTCCATTTTGATTTATCTGCAAAACCCACACAGTCCTTTTCAGGTATCTATGCCTGTTCCTTATTTTTCATAAAGCTGATCATGCACATGCAATGCTGTTCAACAGTCAACTAAGAAGTCCCAAAAGCCTCCAGCTCTAAACAAACATTTAATATCCTCTTTGACTCAGATCCAATTTTATTGGCCATTGAGAAAAAGTTGACACTACTGCTTTAGAAGATAATTTAAAGTTAAATCCAACCATTGCTTGCCAATAGGTTATTAGAGGAGTTCAAGATACAGTCAATCACCGTAATAAACTGAAGTTAATCATCTGGAGTGCTGAGCTTCATCTGTAAGAAACCAGATATCCGTACGGAACATATGAGCGGTTCTGTGTCAATAAATAAATAAATAAATACAAAATCAATTTGGCAACCTTTTCGTCCATGTTTATCTTTCAGTCGTAGGGATGCTGGTAGCATTTTTGATGTTTATCTGTTTGATTTTGTATGTATGGAAACTTCATATTCAGAGGGTATGTGTGGATATTAATAATCTTAAAGGTCAATTAGAGATCCGAAGGCAACAGCTGGACCAGAATGTTATTCCACACCTAAACTCACTGTCTACCTCAAACATTTATTACAACATTCTTAAAACATGGCCTTGGTTAAGTAAATTAATGAAATAATTGTAAACTCTATTTATGATGCCTTGACATAAAAATTTCTTATGGTTCAACTGCACAGGGCTATCTTGTATTTTCAGATCTCTTTTGACCCTTCTTATTTAAATGAAACCAAGTGATAGCCTATAAGTTTATAGGGGAAATGTCTCTTTGGTGAAACTGCTAACAACTCATAGACATGTGAAACATGAAGGGGCCCCAACTGCACATTTGTTTTTATATTTAGAGGTCATAAGCCAAAAAGGTTGGGAATGCTGGTTTAACCTCTGATAATACATTGCATTTTATTAAAATATTTTTTTTTTTTTTCTTTTTTAAAAAAATGTTAAATCTTAACCAAAAAATAGGATAAGATAATTAGTCCTCAAGTCCAGGTCTCTCTGATTGTTTTACTGTACAGAATTGCTAAGGTGATTAGCAAATGAAAATATCCTACCAGACAACGCGTTTACAGTGCCAAGCAGGTTTTAGTGGCTGAAATGGGAAAATCAACAAGTTACGTTCACTGCACCGTGGAAAGTTTCGGTGGAATGAATGAGCCATTGTGACAACGTCGAAAATAAATGACTATTCTGTAACTTGAAAAAAATTCTGCAAAAATGCTGTACTGATAGATAGTTCTGTTAAAACCACAAATGACAACAGTCTTGGTACAGGTTATACTGAAATAAAACGGTTATTATAATTGCTGTTATTATTAGAGGCTCTCCAAGTCAGCGTCACTCACTGGCTGCAGGAAAAGTCAGGCTGTTAAATCGAGCAATGACTAATCGCTCCTCTCGTACTCCTCGGCCCAACTGAGAGGAACAAACTCCGAGATGTGTGCTACGTTAAAATGAGAACCTGTTATGTTTTCCTGGCACCTTAAAGAGTATAACTGCAAGGCAGAGTTCGCGCTTGTTGTTTTTCAGCGACCGCTATGGACGGAAGAAAACCGTGTTGTCAGTTTAGTGGCTTGCTAGCTGGACGTAGCTAAGCGCTAACGTGTTGCTAACGGCTAACCGTTTGTGTTCTAGCGTCACCGCAGTTTATAAAGGTATCTGTGAGATATCCATCTAAGAAAGAAATGATACATATCATAAATGTCTGCATAGTCGAGGGATAAATGGCGCTGGTAAATAAGTGTATGTTTACTTGTTAATGTTGACACTCTGCAGTGTAGCTTGCCACCTGATACTGTTTGCTACCTGTGCGGTGTGTACGCCGCTAGCCACGTAAACTGCCCCTGCTGGTGTTGACGTAGCAGCAGCAGCTAACTCGCCTGTCCTGTCTAGCTAGTTACATTTTGTGTGAATTTGTTGCGCCAAGTCACTGCCAGCCTGCCTAACAAACCAAAACACCCTAAAGACCGGAGTCCACCTAGGACATGAGCAGTTGTCACTCAGAATGCTGTAGCTGGACTTGATCTTGTGGCTCGTTTGTTTCCTGGATGATGAAGCGGGTCATCTGGTTGTTATCAGGATTAAACAGAAGAATGATGAAGCTGCTTTTTGCCCTCGCTTTGATCGCCTACATTGCCTGTAAGTACACAGATTTGTATCTTATCTGGTAAAACTGTCGCCACCTCTGTGACAGTTTATTTATTTTCAACTGTGATATCCAAACAGTGAACTCCTGTGAGTAGTTTAAAGTGACACAACATCATCTTTAGTTGTCAAACCTCCACAGAGAGCCGGTCGGACATCATTTGAAAAACCAAAGTTACCCCTTTGGATAAGCCACTGTTGAAGCACTCAGGCTCAACATACAGTTAAAAATATGTTAAATAATAATTATGAACTATCAAAATTTCAAGGGTGGGGAGGGGAGGCATTTTCATTACACAAAGAGACAGTTTTATGGGGTGAAGTGGTTGAGGGAATTTGGATTTTTTTATTTACATCTGCTAAAGGCTTGTGTTTCCAAAAAAGTCATATATATATATATATATATATATATATATGATTTAGTGCTGAAAGAAGTAAATATGGTTACTTGATCAACAGATAATTGATTTTGAATATTTTTTAATTTGAATTGATTCATATAGCGAGTATAATGCTAAACAGATTAGCAGATTTGTTGGTTGTGTCTGTTTCATATAATTGTCAGTTGAATATATTTGAGTTTTTAACTGGATGATAATGAAAACTATTTTGATGATGTCTGCTTCCCCCATTGCCTGGCATTTTATGGACTAAATAAGTAACTGTGTAACAAAAATCATCAACAGCTTAATCAATGGTGAAAGTAGTTTTTAATGCAGTAGTTTGAATTAAACTGACATCATTGTTCATATATTCCCTGACTACATTCTTTATTTTTTGTTTGTTTTTACAAACTGTATTGGTGCACATTTAAGTCTGGTCAGCTTTGCTGAACAGAGTGGTTGATTTGAGGATTGTGTCATTTCTTTTGACCTATCAGGTGTTATGGAAACAAAAGTTTTATCATGTTGGTATACACTTATGAAACTTGTTTTATGGACTGAATATGGCAGTGATGGCAGGTATTTGATAAGAACCTAAGCTCATTTGTTAATTTATATGATTCTCATGTGTGATTATTTTATTTCGAAATGTTTTGTTAGGTAGAACTGGCTTTTTACCTGCAGCAGTGCAGCCGCAGTTAAAAGAAAAACACATGTTCATGACATGCCTAAACTCTCATTTGCTTCTCTTGATTCTGTCAGTTGAGTAGCTCTGTGACAACAGCCCGCCACTGACTGAACATACTTCTGTTTCATCACGGCAGTGTGCAGTCATTGTCCTTTATAGACAGTGGTTTGTGCAGAGTCTTTCTCTTTGCCAATGACACCAGAAGGTCCAGCTCCATGCCAACCACAGAGCCAGCTTGGCTGACCAGCTTGTCCAACAATGTGTCTGTCTTCTTGATGCCGCCCCCTAGCACAACACAATGTAGAAAAAACGCTGGCAACCTAACAATATTAACGGACCCCCACCTCCTCAGGAAATAGAGTCGTTTGTGCCCCCTCCCATAAAGAATGAAGCACTGCTCTACCTTGTATATCTACTTTGCATTCATGATGCTGCTATTTTTATGACAAGTTTTCTTTTCCTCTCTTCCAGCTGTCTGGGGAACATATACGAACATGAGGTACAGTAATTCATTTCTCTATTACCTAACTGCTTCAAGAGAAATATTTGACATAGACAAAGGGAAGCTACTGGACTCACTTCTGTCAAAAAGTCCCAAAAAGGGAAAAAGTGCTGACCAGTTTGGACCACAACAGGATCATCCCCAGAGCCTGGATGGAAAGACAAGTAAACCAGAGTAGAGTGCCGTGATTCCTTATATAGACAGATATCACCAGCATATCCTATATTACAAGTAGGCTATGTGGACCAGAAGATATTAGTCAACACCATAATTATAATCAACACCGACCATTTTTAAAAAATAAAGGGAGGGGTAAGTCTGTTTACAGCAAAGTTCTGAAATCAATTTCCTTATTAAGACCTGGATACACCAAAGCATCAAATTTAAAAATCCAAAAGTTCTCTCTCTTAAGTAATTTATTGTAACAATCACCTCCTCTGATGGATTGTTCCACAAACTCAATACCCTCCACTTTGAAGAGGCTATTTGACATACTTTGTAGTAACTTATCTCATTGTCTCAACAGTAGTGCACTGTTGCCCATATATTGACTTATTTGTGGCAGACTGCCACAATATTAACATTAATTTTCTTTTCTTTTTTACAATTTCAAATGGGTAAAATTGTATTTCAGTGTAGAGCTCTTCACAAAACGTGTGCCAGGACTGGGCTCACTGGACAATCACAATATGTAACAAACTCTTATCAACCAAACATGTTATTTTACACAAGATGAAGCAATGGAGCTGTTTATTTATTCAGTTATTTATTTTTTATACATTATATTATTTAATAAAAAAGACTTTATAAATACTTACATTATAATTTATTTAAAAAAGCTCCCCAGTTAGCTACAGCCACAAGTAATCTAATTCTGTGGGAAACACTGTAGTGTACTTAATGGCAAATTTAAGGAGATGGCTTAGTAGTAGACCTGGGTACCCTGTAAAAAAAAAATACGGCTCCCTCCTCCTGATCTGGCACTCCAGCAGGGTGGATTGTAATTAGACTGTTAACTTGCATATATACATACCTTACACAGCACAGTACAGCTTTTCCCTCTGTCATAGTTGAGCTATGACGTCCAGTTGAGATGCTGAAAAAAAAGCATTGAGTTGAAAAATTTTCAAAGTATTGTGAAGACAAATGTGAGAGAAAAACATGCCATGTCATAAGAAATTCACCTGATGTTTCTATTAAATTAACGTGCTGTAATTAATGTTGTTTTTTGTGTAAAGATCACAGCTCTATCTTATCTCCTTACTTTGTAATGCTGTGTGAATTCATGCAGTGATTGTGCTGATTAGGTGTATATTGATGATGTGAAGCAGTATAAGTGTGTCAACCATTTAGGCTCTCATACCACGCTAGCTTGTCCTTTTGATTATAATTGGTCATTACTGACAGTGTTACAAACCAGTGAGCACAACTGCTTTATGGCAAGATTAGAGTTTTATGTGATGTTTAGCATTTTTTGATGACTTACCTTGATGAGCTGAATGTTTTATCCATAAACAGTAAATGGAAAATTTCAAGATATACAAATATAGGTATTGTGATTTAAAGTTGCATATTCCATGAGAGAGGGTGTTATTCATATAATCTACTGTTGGATTGGTGGGGGCAGTGGGTCATGTGTTGCTACCTAAATGTGCTTGAAGTTAAGAGCTGTTTTCTCTGACTTTGTGATTGTGGCTGCCATCATTTTATCCTCCTCTCCCTGTCTCTGTGTTTCTCTCATCACAGATCAATACAAGAACACGGAGAAATTAAACTTGAGCAGAGAATTGATGAAGTGAGTTTGACAAAAGCTCCATTTTCACCCTTATAATCTGTCGTCTTTTACAGGTCCAAAGAGCTCTGCTGTTTTCAGCTAGTATTTCTCTTTCTCATTGACATATTATTACACATTTACTAGAATGTCCCCTTGTATTGACATAGTTATTAAGATATTCTATGGCTTTACAGTATTTATACTGCCATAGCCTAACCTTTTTAGTGTAGCCTGGCAAGAATTGCTGTATGGCTTCAATTTTTATGTGACCCAACCAATCCTAATTCTAAAAAAGATCCTATAAATAGATAAAACAAAACTACATTTTAAATATGACCTTGTTATATGCTGTGGAAGTTTTAAATCTCAAACCTTTGATTTTTGCATGTATCAGTTAACTGCTAATAATAATCTCAAAATTCCTCCATTTCTCCACGTTGCTCCTTTTCTGGCCATTTATTTCTGTTTGCTCTAAGTTATTGAATTATTGACACTGCACTAAGAATAGATGTGGTCCTAAGATATGGCAATCATTTAACTGTCACCAAAATACTAAAAACATGTAGGCAGAAAAAACTAACAAAAAATAATCAATAGGCAACCACATTTCAAGAAAACACAAACAACTGCTGCATGTGACAAACTTCTTGTGTAAATATAAATATTGGTCTTCATGAAAAAGTAGTTTTCATATTAAATTCTCTTTAATTAGTGGCATCTGGAAATTTTAATGAAACAAGATGTTTTTCATGTAACAGACACCCTTTTCATGCTTTCACATACACATTGCAACTGAATAGTTAGCTACATAACACAAATTATAATGACCTCAATTTAAAATCAAAATGTTGTTTATCATGTATTGCAGGTGCTAACTAAAGTAATTTCAATTTGTTATCAGGTTGACCTTAAAGTTGAAAGAGTCAGCTTCCCTGTGAAATCCATTGCATCTCTGGCTATGTTGCAGGCAATTTTCTGCTGGTCTGAAATCATTTTGATGTACAAACTCTAATGATAAAGCTAAATCATGATAATGACAATAAATATAGTTTGCAAAAGCAACTGTTTATTTATATAGAAATTAGGAAATGACTGAGAAGGCGAGTGTTTACATTTGTGTGTCTTGGTAATTTTAAAAGTAGAGTGCTATCATCACTGACTTAATTAACAGCAGATGCAAGGACAATTTGCATGATAACCTTTTTCTTAAAGTATCCAGAGTCTGGGTTAAATAACCTTAGTAAAAATGTTCATGTGATTGGGTTAAATGAAGTATTGTTGATGTGGAATGTTACATTTTTGCTATCTGTGCAAATTTAGGCTCTCAGATGGTCATGCATTTATGTCCAGCATGTTACTACCTCACACCATCTTACCTGTAACAGGCATAACACATAGTATATAGTAGTCACGAAGAAATGAAAACAATACAGACTGTGTCTGTTGTGTACCAGGCAAACCAAATCATCCAAAATGTGTTTCACACTCGTAATATATCTCTATGGGCATTTAGAATTTTTCGTACGGCGTATTTCATGGTTACTCCATCCATTGGAATTCATTTTCCAATTTGTCTTTGGTGCATTCACACCTGTACTTAGAGCTGTCCACTTGTGATCGATCACCTAAGATGCATGTTAATGCCAGGTCTGAACAAGGCCACAGAGATATTTGATATGAGCATCAAGAGGACTTTGCTGGTCGCTGTTGAAATCACCTTTTAATTTGCATGTGCCAGAGCAAACCTGCCTAAACAGGCAGTGTAAAGAGGGCTAAAGAAAGAGGAGGGGGTGTGGAAAGTGGCAGGAATATTGGAAACTTGATTGTAGAGTAGGGAAGGAACTGTCTCCTCAAATGTTTCCATATTTTTCTAAAAATAGTAAAGTTTGTTTTGACAGGTTGTTCGGTGTTTTACATTCCTACCTGTGTTGAATGTTTTAACTTATTATGTAACATCAATTGACTTTCTGTTTAAGATGAGTTGATTTTTTTTTTTCTTTTAAAAAAATTCATACATGTTTGTGGTGAAGGGCTACTTAAAAGAACGAGAAAATGACATGGACTTAACCACTAGCTTACAGTACAATAACATGGTGGTTTGGTAACATTGACTTCAAGATGCACAGTAGGATCTGTTTAATATTTACCAAGCAGTGACTTGTGCTTTCATCCCACATATCTCTTACGTTTCATCTCACTTTAGGCTGTGGCTCCTCTCAGAGAGAAGATTCGTGATCTTGAACAAAGGTTTGTGCATGTGTTTTTGTCCACAAAAGTGTACACAATCATAGCATCTTATCCATAAACGAAGCCAATATACAACCCTGTTTCCAAAACAGTTTGGACACTGTGAAGTGTAAATAAAAGCAGAATGCGATGATTTGCAGGTCATGTAAACCTATATTTTATTGAAAATAGAACAAAGACAACATAATTTTATTGTTTTGTGAAGAAGATATGCTCAATTCCCAGAGAGGCAGAGTCTCTGTGCAGTGAAGATGGGGAGAGGTTCACCACTCTGTGAAAGACTGCGCAGGCAAATAGTGCAACACTGTTCCTCAATGTTAAATTGAAAAGAATTTCAGCATCTGCGATTCATAATATCATTAAAAGATTCAGAGAATCTGGAGAAATCTCTGTGTGCAAGCGAGAAGGCCAGAAACGTCTATTGGATGGCCGTGATCTTCCAGGTCCTTTAATGCACTGCATTAAAAACAGAAATGATAGTGGAAATCACTGCATTGGCTCGGGAGCACTTCTGAAAACCATTGTGAGTGAACACAGTTCGTTGATTCATCCACAAATGCTGGTTGAAACTTTACCATGCAAAGAAGAAACCATATCTAAACATTATCCATAAATGTCTCTGACTTCTCTGGGCCCCAGTTCATTTAAGATGGTCTGAGGCGAAATGGAAACTGTCCTCTGGTCTGATGAATCAAAATTTGAAATTCTTTTTGGAAATCGTCCTCCGGGCTAAAGAGGAGAGGGACCATCCAGCTTGTTATCAGCGCACAGTTCAAAAG
This sequence comes from Trachinotus anak, assembly GCF_046630095.1. NCBI lineage: Eukaryota > Metazoa > Chordata > Actinopteri > Carangiformes > Carangidae > Trachinotus > Trachinotus anak. Next base: position 12,512,310 of record NW_027273852.1, read on the forward strand.
CCAGCATCCGTGATTGTATGGGGGTGCATTAGGGTCCATGGCTTTGGTAGCTTGCACATCTGGGAAGGCTCCATTAATGCTGAACGGTATATACAGGTTTTGGAGCAAAATATGCTGCCATCCAGACAACGTCTCTTTCAGCGAAGGCCTTGCATATTTCAGCGAGACAAAGCCAAACCACGTTCTGCGTGCATTACAACAGCATGGCTCCATAGTAGAAGAGTGCGGAAGAGTCCGGCCTGCCTGTAGTCCAAACCTATCACCCACTGAAAACATTTGGCACATCATGAAATAAAAATATGACAAAGGAGACCCCGAACTGTTGACCAGTTGAAATCCTATATCAGGCAAGAATGGGACATTTCACTTTCAAAACTCCAGCGACTGACCTCCTCAGCTCCCAAGCATTGGGAGAGTGTTGTTAAAAGAAGAGGTGATGCAACACAGTGGTAAACATGCCCCTGTCCCAACTTTTTTGAAACTTGTTGCTGGCATCAAATTCAAATAGAGCATGTATTTTTCATAAAACACCAACATTTCTCAGTTTTAACATTTGATATGTTGTTTTTGTTCTATTATCAATTAGATATGGGTTTACATGATTTGCAAATCATTGCATTCTGTTTTTATTTACATTCTGTTTTTTATTTTATTTATTTAGTCCCAACTTTTTTGGAAACAGGGTTGTGGTCTGTTCCATGTTCTTTGAGATGTTAGTTATTTGTGTCATCTTTTATACCTTGAATACTAAGTATTCAAGCCATCAGAATTGTTTACCTCTGAGCTGATCAATTTCTTTTTAGTGATGCCGGCATGTTGTTGTCATAGTTGCACATTGCAAAACAATAACATCAACTCATCCATCTATGCTACTGGAAACTTGCAACAACAAGGAGTCATGGCAGAGAGGAGGAAAAGTGTGGCTTCATTTCACAAAGATTGCGACAGTGCTAGTTGTAATGCAGTGTTACAAATATAAGCTCTGCTAGGGTGACCTGCCTAGGTAGATTACTCAGTTTCATCATCATTACTCAGTTTTTATATACAGTCTATGGTTTCAACCTAACACTTTATTTCACCCTTTTCAAACAAACGTACGTTTTGGCCACACACCTGTCCAGTTGTGTCACTGCAGCAACCGAGTTGGGACTAGAAGCTTCTCTATGCGCAGTAATCTAGCTAGCATCTACTGATAGCTCGCATGTGAGACGTTCAGAGGAGATCTGTAAATCATAGTTACATAAATTAACATGGGTTACACTCTTCTCTAAACTAAATGACATTGGTCAAACTTCACTCTACCCACCACCACAAGTAAACATTTAGCCTGTAGGAAACACTGTAATGTCTTTAAAGTGGTAACTTCAAGTGAGGCCAGCCAGCAGTATGCTAATACATCTTTCTACACAACATGGGCTTAAATATGCTTTATGCACGAGTGACATTGCTTCCCAACTGATTAGTACGTCTGTTACTAAGTGTAAACATTCTTTGTTATAATATATAACTTTAGGGCCACACAGGCAGGCGTAGCAGATTTTTTTCTTTAGCTAAGAAAATCTGAATGAAAGTGAATGCTGTACAAATATTCTCTCATTTCATCCATTTTAGATGATGAGACTGTTGCTACAGCTAGCTCTCAGGCTACTGCCTATGTTCAGACTCAGAAATGATAAAACAGTTGCATTGATGCTGAAAACATGTCTACTTTTTTCCACACATTGATCAGGCATCATTAAGGGAATTGATAAAGAATTGGGCCAAAGCAGAATCAATAATGGTATTGGTATCAATAAAATCTCATCATTTCCCATCCCTGGAGAGCCCAATGAGGTTAATCAAGACCCCTGGACAAGGGTCAATATAATCCTCCTGAAAAGCCACTGTGGAATGTTACAGGTGAATTGGGTAAACCATATGTTTATTGATGAATGAAGCCTATGGTTTTTGTTGCATTGCAGCTACTTATGGTGCATATATTCTGCTTTAAGATGGTAATTATTTGGGTCATATTTTATTCCTTGATTACTGTTGAGGCAGCAGTACAAAGGCATGATGATCACATCCAAGAAATCCCCATGTTCCTAATGTGTGAGCCATTCTATTAAACTGCGAAATGTCACAGGATTACAGGACCCTTTGAAAGGGTCCATGTAATCCTTCTGAAAAGCCAGGGTGTAGTGCTAGTCTCAAAATAAAGTTAGAAAGGTTGTTGAGTAAAAATCACCTGACCTACTAACCCTTCATTCATTATGTCTGTATGTTAAAGAAAGATACAGCCCTCAGGGCATGGTAATCAGAAGGGAAATAATTGTGAAGGGGAACAAGTTTGCTTATGGTGCATGTTAAGAGAGCAGAATTTTAAGAAAATGCAGTGAAATCCCATTTGTTTACTACTCAAGAACCAGGTTTAAAGTTGGCTCATATATTCTTCTGTTCTGCTTAAAGTCTTGTGGACTATTTCTTCCAGATGGTCATCACTAAGGGGTTTGTCTTCTCTCTCCCAGTTTTTCTCAGAAATACCCACCTGTCAAATTCCTATCAGAAAAGGATCGGAAGAGGATTCTGGTATGCAGCAAACACCTAATTTCAAACACACAATCACATTCAGGATAACTATGATACTGTGGTCATAACCTTGAGTTGAGTTAAGTGCTGCCTGAGATGCCTAGCTCTGGGCAACAAAGTCCTTCAGATGTCCTTAAAGACACTTTCAGCAGTTTTCACACAATTTAAAAGGAAATTCTAGTTTTATACAACCTTGGTCTTATTTTTAGCTATATTGGTGATATGACTATGAATGACAACACCAGTCTGTCTGTCTACCACTTTTTGGTCCAAACTAAAATATCTCAGCATCTGCTTCGTGGATTGGTACAAAAAAATCCACAGATATTTATGCTAAATCCTGCTGACTTTGGTATTCCCCCAAGGGTTCATCAAGAGCTGCCATGAGGTTGACATTTTTGTTTTTGAGTAAAATGTCTCAACAACTATTGAATACATTTGGTATGTTCCCCATCAGGATCAATTGTAGTAATTAGTCTTGGTGACCCCCTAAACTTTAATTTAGCGCCACCAGTAGGTTCAAATATTAATGTATCCAGTACTTTGGTTTATGAGCAGATAACTGTAAAACTAATTACACCCATCTATACTTTGTGTGTAGTGCTGATTAGGTAATGTTAGCATGCTAACATGCTAAATTTAGATGGTGAACATTGTAAACGTTAAATATCAGCATGTTAGTATTTTCATTGTGAGCATATTAGCTTGCTGACATTAAAATTTTTTTCGAGTCATCACTGTGCTGAAGGACAGTCCCACTAATATAGCTGTAGAATTAGTCTTATTGTAGTTTGTTGTATGGGTCTTGTGCAGTTGCAGAAATAATAGCATTGTATTTACCAAGTTAATTGCTCAGATCTGGGAACACTGCTTCATCTGATAAAAAGGAGAAACTCAACCTGTCACGCGATTAGACAGGTAAAATAGAAAATAAAGGCAAACCATAAAATTATTACACATTAATGAAATTACTGAAAATTTGTACAAATCTACTGAAAGCCCAGATATAATGTCTGGCTAGATTCTTGTGTACTTATTAATTGATCACATAGTTTTGTATATATAGTTGTGTATTGTGTTTTTATTTTGGCAGTTCTTGTGTGACTGCCTCTGTTTTGCCAGCTGTTGACATTTGAAAAGTCTGGCTTCTTTTGTGAAATGGGAAGGTTCTTGAGAAGAACCTTTTACTTTACAGTAAAGTGAAGTATTAAATAGTAGTAATTTGTTATCAATACTGCAACAAAAGTAGTGCACTGTACATTTTCAAGCAATACCCAGTTCATGTGTTTTGCTCTGTCAGACGCAATTCTATTGTAGCATTGTTGCTCTGTTGTCAGACCTTTTGATCTAATTTGAACCGAATAATGGCCAAATATAAAAAAAACCCATAATATGTCTTTTTTTAAATTGGTGTACAATTTAAACAGTTGGGCCCAAAAGTCTGAGACCACTTTTCCATATATTTTTTTTCTTTGTGTGCAATAGTCTCTATTTGTATTAGTGATTTTGTTTTTATAGTCTTATTAATAGCTTTTAAATCACCTAAAGCAAAGTAAAGTAAATCAGTATTACACTACAGGACCTAAACAACACTGAAAGGTGATGAATTTTGTGAGTTATTTCACTGAAATTACCATTGCTTCAAAACATATTTCACAGCAGATATTTTGAAATGTTACAGTAGGAAAAGCATAGGTACATATAATAGGTACATATAATAAAGTTATTAGTATTAGTTATTATTAATAGCTATACAGTTTCAAGGTACTGTTATTGTGTATGCTGGCTCACTATGACACTGTCATAACTTGCTAGGTCACCTGAAATTGACAGCATAATCATTAATGTTATTACTAATACGTGTGCTTTCCTTCCAGTGACATGTCAAAATGTCTGCATTGAAAAAGACCTAATGATTTAGATCTCACAGTTGCCTTAGTCAGTGGAAAGAGTAATTGAACAGAAAACATTTCTTTAATTGTTAACATATCCCCACCCCACTTAACCAGTTTTTTTTTGGTACAGGCTGAAAGGCTCTTTAATTGCTTGTTAAGTAAATAAACCATTAGAAAGACAAGACATAACATGGTATTGCAAAAGTGATGTTACTGATGTTATCATACACATGTCCTTCCACTAGATTACTGGAGGTGCTGGTTTTGTGGGTTCCCACCTGACTGACAAACTGATGATGGATGGCCATGAGGTAACTGTGGTGGACAACTTCTTCACAGGGAGGAAAAGAAATGTTGAGCACTGGATTGGTCACGAAAACTTTGAGCTCATCAATCATGATGTGGTGGAGCCTCTTTATATTGAAGGTGAGCAAGAGAGTAAACCTTGGGGTTGATGAAGTGGTTTTTGCTTACCATTGAAGGTCAAAACAGGTCCAGCTTGTCCAGGGCCAACCAAAATGCTCACATTACTGGAGAATCAGCAAAGGCTGACAAATAGTAATTTTCTTATAATTAGTAATAATATTTCTCATAAATATCTTTTGTAATATAGTATTTTGGTGTTATAGAGGCTACTTATGCCCTTTTTACACCAAATTGAGCACGTATCAGTGGGTTTTTTAAACATGGGTAAACCTCACTAAAAAAAGGCGATTGACTCCTTTTACACTGCCAGTTGAGTTTGCCTGAGAGGACACAGACATAGTTACAGAGCACACACACATACGCAGATGCACGGGAGAAAGAGGGAGCTGTTAGCGGCCGTGCAGACTGGTGAAATGGATCTGTCATCTCTCATACCGTGGTTGGTGCTCCTGTAAGTGTTGGAGCCTCTGTGCAAGATGTTTCAATTGGTGATTGTGTGTTTTTGAAACTTATTTTGGGGCTGGGTTCACTCTTGCATCCCCAAGCATGGTGTAGCTGCAGTGTTTCTGGTTTAACAGCACTGTGCTGGGCAGGTGACAGGGCTGTTTACAGACAGGAAACGGGAAAAGGACCAAAGATTTGCATGTTTACCCAGGTGTTGTACAACTGAAGATGGGAGCTAATAAATACCCGAGACTACTGCAGTCATTTGAAGCAGGAGTGAATGCTGATTGTATCTTTTCCCATTGCTGACAAAAGCCTGATGTCAGCTGGTCTTGTTTTTTTTTGTCTAATTATAATCACCTTTCATTCTACAATTTAACTGCCATTGTGATACTTGCAAAGCTGGGGAAATGGTTTTTCTTTAACTTCCTAACTCTGAGTTTCTAACCATGTGTCCTTGTGTGATTTACAAGAAGAAATCATGAACTGTGCCAATCAGCAATTTGCTCACCTAAGTACATGATTACTCTCAGGCCCCATTGAGTCGAACACCTCTAACAATGTATATTTACCTAGAAAGGGTAATCAACAATACCTTCATCTTCATCCATCACAATTATTTTTCAATTGATTCCGCTGTGTTTGAGCATAATTTTATGTCGGCTAAGAAAATAATCATCCTTTGGTCTGGCTGTGACGAGTGACACCCCTTTGAAAAGCAAATGCCAGGTCTCTGCTTCTGAAAAATGTTGCCCAAAGCAGTCATTGTGCAAATTGCTCTCAGCATACAATATGTATATAATGTCCTCTGTTGGTGAAGCCGTATTTTTACACAACACTACATAAGGTTATGGCTTGTTTTTTTTTCTTTTTGATGCAGATTCTGTATACGGTTTATGAAATGTGTTTATTGCCAAATGGAAATGAGCAACACTAAACATTAACACACAATTGGTGCAGGGTGAGAACAGAGGATGAGCTTAATGCTAGGCCTACCTTAGGTGAATTTATGATTTCCAGGAAATGTGTTCCGAGTAGAGGGTGCTACACCTCCCCAACCCCAAAATAGCTAAGAAAACAGGGACAGGCCTCAGTAATCAAACTGAGCACTTTAGTATCATACATAATCATCACTCAAGGCAGTGCTGCAGTTCCTGTGCTGCCATTGACTGTTTCCTTGGTCAGATGTGGTGGAGGGAGAGTAACAAAAAAGGGGAATTTCATACTAAAAAGATCATGCCTTTTTAGATACCTACTGGACAACAGCCTGTTCTTGTGATGTAGTCACATCACAGTATAATTTCCCAGTGGATACTGATAATTTTCATGGAATCGGTGCCTTTGATGCTAGTCATATCCTGGGCCAATCCAAGTATTTATTTAATCAATTTTTTTTTGTGTTTATCAAGCCCAATCTATTCCTGACCTTTTATATATACCTTTTTATGTCTCTCGGAAGGGAACCTTGGTGGCTCACCTGGTAGAGCGCGTACCATTAAGGCGTAGTCCTAACCATCAACCCACGGCCCTTTGCTGCATGTCATCCCCCCTCTCTCTCTCTTCCCAACTTTCCTGTCTCTCTCCTATTGTACCTATAACATAAATGCCTAAAAAGCCAGACAAAATTATTTTAAAATTATTTTTTTTTTTAAATGGATGTCTCTTGGACATAAATGAGGCTCTGCAGAGAAGCACTCTTTCTTACTACCTGATAAATCCGCCACAGTGTTTCCCATTCATCACCTAGACTGAATGTGTCCCACCTCAGTTTCATAATGAATGGAAAATTTATTTATGTCTCATAAAATAACATAAAAGATTTCTAAATTTGTGATTTGTGCTGTTGCGTCATTGTGGAGCTGTGTGCAATGCATCGATTCGCTCAGCCCTTTCTTGCCTCTCGGGGTACTCTGAGCTGCTGTGTGCATGAATGCACCTGAGCCAAGCACTTTGGACTGTTAAAATAGAGCCCTATTTCTTTGTGTGATTGTGCAGTGCAGTTGGGTTGCTGACCTTTAACTAGTTCACAGGCTGCGCTCTAGTTTATGGTCAGATGACCTTGGATTGCCCTATTAGAATAATGCAATGTGTGGACAGTGCAAGGGATGCACTAATTTTATACAATTGATTGGTATCATCCACACATGTCCAATTGACATTCAACAGAGATACTGAAATGAAATTCTGTTTCACATAATCTGGCAGGCCAGCTGCATATTGACTCACGCAGACTACCTGGGAGTCCCAACAGCGGCAGCATTAAATCATAAATATGCATAAGGTACCAAGAGACAAAATACATGACTCCTGTGATCACATGGCTCCTTTTCCTGTGTGATGGTTATAGTGAAATGGTGATTTTTGTAGGATTTGTAGTTGAGTGCCAGTTAAGTGCCACTGGCCATGGTGTTCCATGTCTGTTGTCAGAGTAATATCCTTGTATTAAGTACAAAAAAAGAAATAAAAAATAAAAACCTGAAAATCTGACGTTAGTTACAATGAATGAACGAACAAAAAGTGAAAATGTTATGAGTCATGAATCAGGAGGCCAGAAAGTGTTGATATTCACCTTGAAAAGAGAAGAAAATGTGTCAGAAATTATAGAGGAAGAGGAGCTTACTGAGACATACAGGATGATTAGACCTATTGTAGGAGAAGCTTATGTGTCTGATAGATTTAAGCCGAAGCACATGCAAGTGATGTTTGTTCAAATTATGACCAGTTTTATGTGAGCCACCGTGGTCAGAAATTCAAAGTCACTCAATAACTGACGTATAAATGATAAATTAGTGTGTCACATTGTAAACTAACCTTAACCTCTCATGTGTTAAGAGAGACTATTCTGATTTTGTTTCTTTGTACAGATAAATTGGCTTTCCTAAGGGGTGGACACAGAATACAATAGACAGACATGTTTTTGTACATCTCTCCTTCAGCTTGAATGTACTGTATTAATACAGCTTTTTTTTTTTCAAATTTCCTCTCTCATTGTGCCACACTGTACATCTCCATGGCTAGTTATCAGTAATACAAAGGTCAAGGATCTAAAAAGCTGCCACACTTGGAAAATGAAACACAGGAAATCATTCAGTTGCACTGTCATTACATTTTACAGGAACAAATGTTTGTTTCAAGGTGAGATGATTTATGTTTGTCCTTGTCTTCACAGTGGACCAAATCTATCACCTGGCATCTCCAGCCTCTCCTCCCAATTACATGTACAATCCCATCAAAACTCTCAAGACCAACACCATTGGCACTCTTAACATGCTTGGTGAGTATTTAAGTGTGTGATGCTGACTGAGTTCATATAATGGTAGGCCTGGTCTCAAAAACAAGGCTTTTTGTTAAATGTTCTTGATACTTTGTCTTTGCTTTTTTTGCTAAGAACACTGTAATAAATTTCTCATGCATCATTTTTAATGCAATAAGAAAATAAAAACTGTTTAATGAACAAAACACTTTGAATAAGCTGGTTTCAAGTTGCCAAGGAATTTCTTTGGTTCTTAGAGATTTGGTCTGTAAAAATGTGTTTTCATTAGTGGTTTTTCTTCCCTTTGTACCTTGGGGAAAAAGGGAGAGAACCACTCCCTCATTACAATGCATTTTTGTCCATGCCAATTGTTTACAGTCTAAATATCCAGCAAAATACTTAATTTAAAGTCAAAACCTTGTGTCCTGATATTTTGTCTGGGTGCTGGCAAATTGATCATAGTTAGGCAGCAGAATCCTATATTTAATAAATAATTACATTGTGAGAAGATTTAGTCTGAGAAGCGGAGACGTGTGTCCATCTCACTAACAGTGGTCATTAAGCTTTCAACTGCAAAATAAACTGTAAAATCCATCATTTATACAGTCTTTGAGGAAAATGGAGGCTACTCTTCTTCCCACATATTTTTATTTTCCAGCTCATCGCTGTTCTTCAGCAGTGCCATCACAACCTCTTGTTTACCAAATAGAGCCATTGTTAAAGGGATCTATGTTTACAATCTAAATATCAGTACTTTTATAGATGAATTAAGCCAGCGATGGTACAGCTTCCGTGTCTGAAAAGGGCAAGGTGTACTGTATGTAATCAATGTGTGATACATTTTGTAGATTGTGCAGCCTTGGCAGTGGTACAGTATGTGCTGTCTTACTTGTTTCTTTATCTAACCTCATGTTTAAGGCCACATTTTAATCTTCTTTGTTTATTGCAAGAGAAGACTGTTGTGACTGTATTGTTTGTCTCTCAGGTCTAGCCAAACGTGTGGGTGCGAGACTTCTCCTGGCTTCTACCTCTGAGGTTTATGGAGGTAAGATCAAAGGCCACCCACTCATGTTTCTTTTTTTTCTTTTTTGTGTCCACCTTTCACGGCTGTCTAGCCCTCTTTGCAATTGTTTTTTGTTTTTTATTGTATACAGTCACACATGGACAACTGCAGAAGTATAAAGTGATGATTTGTTTGAGTGTCTCATTTCCACAGCACAACAATTATAGTTAGTGCTGTTTAAGAGGCAGCATTTATCACCCCAAAGTATTATCAATACTCACTCTCATCTGACAAAACAAAGTGAAATATTTGTGCCAAGCAATCACACAGAAAGAGTTAGAGCTTTAGCCTGAAAACCATTCAGAGTTCATCATTGAACCTAGCTTTGAAAGTCATTGAATCACTGTTTCCACTTTTGGTTTTTTAAAACATTAATAATCATGTGATAAACCTTTTACAGCAGTTGTATTGTACCAGTGGAGTTGTTGAGGTGACAGATATGCAGAGAATATGTTCATACCTGTGTCAGTCTCCAAGATGGGAAGCATGCTATTCCAAATCTCTATGCATAAAAATGAATGCATTAGTTTAAAAAATGTGTCTGTGAAATGTTTCTGAAATCTTTGTAATCCAGATCCAGAGGTACACCCACAGAATGAGGAGTACTGGGGGCACGTGAACCCAATTGGTCCTCGAGCATGCTACGATGAGGGGAAACGTGTGGCAGAGACTATGTGTTACGCCTACATGAAACAGGTATCACCGCTGTAACTCTACAGCACGTATTTGAAAAAATAAAAGGTTTGAGAGAGGTGATGAGAGCGCTACAGTGGTTGGTATGAAGGATGGTCATGTTATTGACCGTGTGACTTTTATGAAGATATTGATTTAAATACTGAGTTTTTTTCATGAGTAGAATAGTTTGAACAGCACCACAATTCTGCAAATGCAGCCAAAATATATATCATTTTAAAATGAAATGATTTGATTTGTTTGGTCTTAGATCTGCAGAATATTATCAGTAAGAAAATGTGTATATGTCAGAATAATGAAATGGGATGTGGAAGCATGCCCCTATTGTCGCCAGGTCTCTAACAGTATTAAAGAATTGTTTATATGCACAGTGGCTGTGCAGTGCAGTGTAGGATCATTTGCTATCAGTAATGACATGTCAGTGAATCTTGTGTTGAGTCTGCGTTGAGTCTAATGATGAAAAATTCATCAAAGCTCTTAAAAAATCCATGTATGTTTCCCTAAACATCCAAATGATGTTGAGACTCTTAGATAATTTTTTCCTGTTAAGACTTGATTGACACCAGCCTTTAATGATCAGATATGATTGACTTCTCCTGCCTTCCCTTCAGGCAGGTGATATTTATTTATCTGTCTCGTCTCCTGCTCCTCCTCAGCTGCCCATTATTTTTTCACACTTACAGGGAGAATTCTTGGAAATGGCTGGTTTTCAATATCCAGCTGTCATTCATCTGTGCAGAGGGACAGGAATATCACATATTACATCTATTGCCCAGTCATGTAATCAAAATTCATTAACATTTAAAAATTGATGAGTGTAGGTTATGCAGCAGATGAAAAAGCATGTCTTACCTACTAAAGCCAGTAGGAAGTGAGGGGTTGTACGTAACTGTGGCCATATAATTGCATTTTATAACAAGTTTATGGTCAGCTTGTTATAAAATGTATAATTAGATGCACCAGTGCTTCTTTATCTATTTTTGCACCAGTTGATCATGGCATCCTCTTCCTAATTATGAGGGAGTTTTTCCTCCCCCCTGTCGCCAAGCACTTGCTCTTTGTGGGAACTGTTGGGTTTTTCTCTGTAACAAAGTAAGGTCTTGACCTTACCCTGTAAAGTGCCTTGAGATAATGTATATTATGATTTGGCGCTATACAAATAAAATTGAATTGAATTGAATTGAATAATCAATTAGTCAGATAGGAGTATTCAGATGTTTTTTCCTGATTTCACATATTGAATCTCACGATGCAGCACCTACCAAAAGCTTTTATGTGATGAGCATTGGTCATTATATGCAGTTCTTAATTACCATTCACCGAGAGGGGGAATGTGTGACTGTGTCTATATTTTATGTAAATGTGTTTTTGTGATCTAGTCAATGGTTGCCTAGGTTACACATGATAAGCATATAAGATGAACAATAAGCCTCCTCTTCCAGAAGAGAAGATGCAGGCTCAACTGTTAAAAGCAGTGACTCGGTATACATAAATTTGCACAACAGATCCAGTTGACCAATACAGACAGTAGGCGGTGGCTAACGTTAGTGTATTGAAACATGCAGCAAAATGCATGCTGATGCTGCTGGTGTACTATACAGTTATTTTACCTTGATTTACCAACATTCAGCATCAAGTCAGGGGAAGTGGACAGGTTGTAAGATGCAACAACAGGTATGCACATACAGTTTCATTCATTGTGTCAAATAAGTCAGGCCACTCTTTCAAGCATTTTAACCTTTCCTATAAACCACAGTCCACAGCAGGTAAAAACATCCTGAGAACTCTGTTTTACAAAGGTGGCAAATGAAAAAAAACAAAGCTTTTTTTTTTTTTACGTAGGCATATACACATACTGGTCATCGCACTAAGGACACTGGTGATCCAGAGATTGAAGACAAGTCAGCTATTTTTGAATGTTTTTTTTCGCTGTAATCAAACAGTATCTTCATGTCTCTGAGAAAGTGTCCTAGTGGTGTTACAATGAGTGGGCTGAGGATGATTACACATGTCACACACATGACTCTACACTTACATGTTTTAAGGGGTTCTTGTAACATTCAGCTAGAAAACTTCATAAACAACATTATTGCATATCATATCAACATGATGCACGGGCAGACTGACATAAGTAAGACATTTCTTTTGGATCTACAGTGGAAATTATTTATTTGTCATGCAGATTACCATCTAAATCAAATTTCTATGTTTATTAATATAAACTGTGCTGTGGTCCTCTACTGCTCGAAGCCTAGTCTTAATGATCAGGGTTATACTGCACTCATGTAACATACTGTACCTGCTGCTGTGAGAGACCAGGGACGATAATTATGTACTGTAAAAGTTGCAAACATAAGCAGAGCAGGAACACGAGAGTAACAACTCATTGAGCCACACCAGTGAATATATCATATGGTGTTTGAATGCGCACAGCAAGTGTAGTACACACACACACACAAACACACACACTCTCATACAGTGAACATATATTGGGAGAGCAGGCAGGGACGGCCGTTATACATCGTGTCAATCCAAAGACCTTGTAGCCTACAAAGTTAGAAGACAGTATATGGCAGCTTGCAGTAGTAGGCTACAACAGTAAAGCATTTTTTCCCCATAAGTTTTCATAATAATAATAATAAAACTTTATTTATATAGTTCTTTTATTAACAAAGTTATAAATTGCTTTACAAAAGAAATAAAACCAGACCAGAAGCCAAATTAAATGAAAATAAGAACATGACACAGAAGAAGTAAAAATAATAAAATGAATACGATCAATAGGAATAACCAGTATTAATAACAACTATGTCTATCCTATACCTAAATCATATATTTCAAATTCACACTTACACAGTAGAGCCTTGACTTGACCTTGGTTATAAGATGACACCTCCTTAGTCACGCACTAATGGACCTTCCTACAGGCCAAGTATTGCTCGCCTTGGCATCAAGAACAGTGGTCACATTTTGTTTTGATCCAGCCTCACAGCAGGGGATAGCTGCAAGCACTTATTTAGGCTGGTCTCAATATAAGGACAAGTGATACAAAGTTCTGAGCAAGAGAAACAGACTGAATTATTGTTGTTTTTATTTTTGTTTGTTTGTTTTTTGCTTTGTTTTGACATTTAGAGGCTTTTTTAATAGGTATAGTGGGGAGATGACAAATCATGAGGGAGAGAGATTTAACAAATATTTCTGGACACATTCGAAATGGGAACGTTATGGTTCACAGACAGTTTTGTAACTCCTAAACCATGGGGTGCCATGGTGAAATATCCACACACAAAAAAGCTGCTGGTGCTTTTGACAATCAGCCTTTCTGGGTTTGAATCTCCATACCTAATTCTGCATATTTCCATTCCAACATCCATTAAAATATCACTATATCAAAACCATAAAAACATTGTCACATTTACATACTGTATGTGATTTAAAGAAACATTAAGTCCCAGACTTCCTCAGTGTAGTCCAGTACCCTTAAAGCCCAAATTTGTGGTTGTTACCTTCTTCTTTTGCTGGCATTCAAATGTACACTTGTATTTTATTTATTTTTTTATCTAAGAGGGTGTACCACAGACAGGGATGTATATGTAGATGCACATACATTGAGAATCAATTATCTGAGGGCAATGTGGCTGCCTATTCAAATATATAACATGCCAGTCAATGCAGTCAGATGCAGCTGCACAGATGTACTGGATTTATGGGACATTCCTGTGTAGCAGCAAGCAATAGGATGCTGGAAAATGGTTAATTCAAACTGTTGTCATTGATTTCTCTCAGTAATCATTGGTGTTCACCTCTTCAGTGATGTGTGTAGTCTGATGAAAATAACTTCTCAGAAAGTGTTTAATTATACCTATGCGCACACTATTTTTATGCCTTCGCACCAGCCACAGCCAGAGCTGGAGGCATATTGTGTTCGGGTTTCCATCCGCCCGTACATACGTACTTCCCATTCTCGTGAACACGATATCTCAGTAACGTCTGGACGGCACTTCTTCAAATTTGGCACAAACACTCATTTTAACTCAAGGATGAACCGATAAGATTTTGGTGGTCAAAGGACGATGCCGTGGTGACCTCACAAAACATGGTTTTGGCCTTGTGAACGTGATATCTCAGTAACACTGTCGGGGAATTTCTTCAAATTTGGTGCAAACGTTCACCTGGTCTCAAGAACGAACTGATTAGATTTTGGTGGTCAAAGGTCAAGATCAGTGTCACCTCACAAAACACTTATTAGCCTTTACTCAAGACTTCACACAGCAATTATAAAATTTCATACAAATGGGTAATATTTTGTATGACTCTGGATAAAAATAATGTTATAATGTAATCTGAAACTAGTCTGAGGGGTGGAAGCATAATAATTCTAGTTCACACACACACAAACACACACACACACACACACACACACACACACACACACACACACACACACACACACACACACACACACACACACCTTCCAAGACCTTTTTATCATATTGTCCTTATTATGTCTTTGTGCCTCACTGTACTGAATATATTTTCTGGTAGTGTCTATTGAATTTCATGTTCCACATCTTCAGCAGGATAATCTACATAATTTTCATGTTTTTATTCATGACGTATGACCTAAGATAGGTCCACATCCCATCTGTAGTAGTGTATATTGATGCATGAGGCTGACATAAGAAGGCCATGGATTTTTAAAAAGGGAGAGTTTTCTGATCTGTGGGATCAGTGTGTCGTTTCATGATGTTGTTGGCCTCACTTATTCATTTTTTGTTGGAGAGTGTGTATGTTCTGTATGTAGGGAGAGCCTAGTCTCATACTTACCTGGAGAATATTTTGCCAAACTGTCAATTTAATTTCTTTTGATACATTTGCACAAAATGCTGCAAATTCTGTTTCACATGCAAAGAAAAATAATATTACTGTAACACTTAATGACCTACTTTATGTAGGAAATGCTTTCCAAGAAAGGCAGCATATGACACAACATTATTGCTATGCCCTACAAAATATAGACTAGTTGATGTTCTGTAGAGAAATGCCCATTCATAGCTCTAGAGGGGTAAAAACAGTAAAATAGGCCACAGTTGCTTGCTCATTTTCATCAATGCTCCCACATTGTCCCAGACTAGATGCTAAAAGGCAACCTAAAGATCAAATAAAAGTCACATAAGTTGCAAAGTTAGCATGACTGTAAAATACAGGATTGTAAAACTGATGGGAGAAAAATGTACAGTACCCTTCTACCATTTAGAGAAACTTGCTGACAGCTGCTATAGTTTTTAATAGGGAAGGCTGACTGATCATTTTAGTTTGAAAAGACATCAAGACTTGAGAAGTGGGGTGGCCCGGTAGTCGAGTGGTTAGGGCGCGTACCATGTTGAGCGTAAGACGCTCTTAGCAGGCAGTCATCGGTTCGACTCCCGACTGGTCCGACTCTTTCCTGCATGTCATTCCCCTCTCTCTACCCCCTTTCCTGTCAGTCTCCACTAAGCTATAATAAAGGCATAAATAAATAAATAAAAATAAAAAAAAAAGACTTGAGAAGTGAAAACATGATAAAAAGTTTAAAAAGAGTTTTGATATTGAAGGCATCTAATATCTAATATCATGAGCAATAATGCATGTGTAGTTTCTGGTATATTTAGGTAGCAAACAGCGAGAGTTTCATACATGCTGCTGAATCTCTGTTGTGATGGGACTCCTTACTGCACATTTGTAGTTTGGAGCACTATAGGAATTGTCGACCAGGTAATTTGTACAAGTCAACAGTACAAATCATAAATTTTTCACCAGGAATACGGGTTTCATATATTTCCTAATGAATAATTATAGTATATAAAATGAACAATGAGCTTTATGATAAAACAACAGAGTAAAATGCAGGATGATAAACAAGTAATGAAATCATTAAAAACATTAAAACCAAGGCACCGCAGGGCTTGAGAAGTATTGATGAGTTACCCACTTTCTTCTTTGCTTACAGGAAGGAGTTGAGGTGAGAGTGGCGAGAATCTTCAATACGTTTGGCTCCCGAATGCACATGAATGATGGACGTGTTGTTAGCAACTTCATCCTGCAGGCCCTACAGGGAGAACCTCTCACTGTACGCATTTTTTAGCTTTCTATTGATCATGTGTTTTTCACCGTGTTGAGACAGACCTCTGATCACACCAGGCTCTTTGTTTTCACTTCTACCATTTTGAGGATGCACTTACCAGCCTCAGTCAGATGATTCCTGATTACTGTTGAGCTGTGAATCTTGATTGTATGAAAGTATATGAAAAACCATGTTTAAACCTTCTTTAATGGAACATTGTTTCAAGTGAAATGTTGGAAACTTAAATAACTTTAATCTGGATCCAGGTGTCATTCATTAGAATTATATTTAATATTTAGAATATGGTTTATTAGTATCATTATTATTATCATTATTAGTATCATCATCAGTGTCCTGTTGTTGTTGTTCTAGGTTTATGGTACCGGTTCCCAAACAAGAGCCTTCCAATATGTAAGGTAAGATGAGGAACTCTAACTTATTTAAACTTGTTTCATCATGTTCCCCCAAGTGCATCATTCTTCTCTTCAGTCTGTGCCAGTGGCATGACATCAAGCAAAGCAAGCGGTGGTCGACCAGTTAAAGCCAAAGAACAGCGTTCTGTCACACATAGGGTCAGATTTTTCCTGTTTGCATCTATCATGTAATTTACCTATGGCCACAGTAGGCTATTGTCCCTGGACGCTCGCCTGACTATTAGCGGTGCCTGTCAAGCTCAGTGCTTGACTCAGTTTCCAACATTCTGAGATCAGTTATGATATTGAATGCATTATTATACACATGCACAGATGTGTGTTGAAAAACTGTACTTGCACATTAGAAAATTACTTCAACCGTCCTGTCTTCCTAAGCATTACGAGTTAGCAGTGGCAAGTAAGAAAATCTTTCATTCTTATTGTCTATGCACCAATTAAGAAGCTGATAGAAGCTGTTGATATGTGTTACATTAGACATCCGACTCACTATACTGTTTCCGTCTTAACTATATCTTAAACTTTTCCCAATGAATATCCGTTGTTGTGAATGACTCTACAAGGGTAGAGGCCTCTTCTGCACTTGTAATGTATCTGTAGTGTAACTTGTTATGAGGCCTCAGTTGCCTTCAGGTTCATTTAACTAAACTTCTCCACCACTCCTTTCTCCTTGAAATGCCTCCGCTCTGTGTTTGGTGCACGGGTCGTATGTTATCAGCTAGCTTTTCTTTACAAATCATACCTTGAGGCCGCAGGCTCCAATGCTTTTAGTATCAAAAATCACTTCTGTTTGCCACTATTTCAGATACATTATTACCTCCAAAACTGTGTGTGTGTGCGTGCGCACTGCCAAAGCTGCTGCTATATTTGCTGACTGTATTTACTCGCGCACTGACTGCCATTCATTTTCAGAACACCAGCACACACCTGTCCCATTCATCTTACACAGTACTTTTGTCTCACATCTTTACCTCTGCACTTGCCCTTCCACCCCTTCCCTCACAGTTTGAAAACCTCTGCAGTAAAGCAACATCAGCCTCTTGGTGTGGATTCAATTTTTTGTAAAACATTTGTAGAACTAGAGGAGATGTGTTTATTGTCATGGGTATACTTATGCACATCCTGAACTTAAACTACCCCACTAACCTCTGCAAAGTGGATAAACTCATTTCCTACAAAATCTTCTGAACAGACAAGATGGCAGCACTACAGATCTGTCTGTCATCTGTACGATGTGCTATGTTTATCTGTTATGGTTTGTCATTAAAACATTTTCAGTTCAGGCTGAAGTTTGTGGTGGTGTTGATTTGTATTGCGTTACATTGAGATATATTTTGAATTTTTAGTCGACCCCTCACTGATTTAAATGGGATGGACAAAATACATATGCATAAATGCAAATTCGACATATGGGAGAAAGTAGAGCCAACTGATGTGGATGTGGTGCAGTCTTCTGAATTAGATTTTTATAGTAAACCAGCATCCACTATTCTCCAACCTGTGGTAGATGTCATATCTGTCTGCAGTGCCTGGTAATGTCAAGGTCTAATGCCTTTGTGCAGCTTGTGTTATAAAAGTTGGGAAAGACATTAAGGTCTAAAAATGTAATTATGAATAATCTGTGAATTGGTTTTCCTTATTTTTGGGCTCTTACTGGTATTGTTTAACAGTGTGTCTGCTGCTTTCTGGTTCTGGTTTATATTGACTTATGGTGTCATTTAAAGCCAAGTTGACTGGTATAGTTGTGTGCACGACTCAATAAGATTTAAAAAAAAAAAAAAAAAAACGGCAAACCTCATTACAGGCTATATTTTTTTCTAATTAACAACACTGAAAGAACAGCTCATAATGTTTATAATGTTGTGCATTATGCCGGAGGAGATGAAGACAGTAGGCTGAGGCTGCCACTTCTCACCTGGCCCTGGAATATGTTGTTGATGTGTTTTAATAGGAAAGCTATGTACAAACACTTGTGAGTCAGCTAAGAAACTTGTATTGTCTCTATGCACAATATATGTTATGTTCTCATAAACAAATCTCTACATGTGAAATTCAGGCACATGCGGTGCCCCTCATACAAAGCAAAGCTACAGAGTGTAATTTAAAAGAAGAGAATCCATATTAAATATCTCTCCTTCTGTGTTTAATTTGTTTTCCAGTGACCTGGTGAATGGCCTGGTTTTGCTGATGAACAGTAACATCAGCAGTCCAGTCAATCTGGTGAGTTCATCTTACCCAGCTGTGTCCAACAAACTGAAATAGAAAATGAATTCCAGAAAAGCAGACAGTTTACCAGAGAGTCAGTATATTTGTCTGTCTCTTGCTGGACATTGATGTGAACAAAGTCTATGTATCTGTTTGTAGGGGAACCCAGAGGAACACACCATATTGGAGTTTGCTCGTCTTATCAAAAGTCTTGTTGGTAAGGTCTTAGAGCGATCATTGTGTGTGACTCAAAATTCTTATCACAGAAATCTGTTTAAGTGTAGGATTTAACCCATCTATTGCTGTCGGAATGGATGTGCCTTTAATTATCAGGCTGTGCTGACCAGTCATTACAATGTAAACACACATTTGTCATTCACTGTGAGAATGACAAAGGCTTCAAGAAGAACATTTGCTCTGGAAATGGCTTTCCTAGATCACTAAATCTAAATCTGTATTGCCATAACAAGGCAATTAAAGATTATTCAGTTTGCTCTAGTATGTTTTCTGTCATGAGTCTCTGCTGGCTGTGGAAAACAGGTGGGGGAAAAGCTCATGCAGCACATGTTGACCAACTGCTGTTGTTTTGGTCCCTGTGTGGTGTCTCCATAACCAGAGCATGTACTGTTCTTAAGTTTTGAGGAGATGCATCTCAGCTGTAGTAGTACATCCAGTTCCAGTGGCATGAAACACTTTATTGTGTATGTGTTGCCTCATCAGAGTGTGTTTACAGGCTAAGGCAAATTTCAGCCTCAACCTCCCCTTCCTCATGCATTATGTGATTGTTGATATGCACCCTCACAGTGAGCCGTAGTCAGATCCAATTCCTTCCGGAGGCTCAAGACGACCCACAGAGGCGAAGACCTGACATCCGAAAAGCCAAGATGATGCTTGGCTGGGAGCCGGTGGTATGTGTGACACACAACAGACTGAAATGCTCACAAACTGTAATGCATTTGTTTTTTTTACTGCAACAAAGTCTATAAATTTAAGTATCAGATTTAACATTGAGACAAATTTTGGAAAAAATGAGCCACTATATTTTAACTTTTAGGGAGAAAAAGAACAAATGTTGAATTATCACTTAAATTTGATATGTTTGATAGTATGATATATTTCCAAGAAGAACTTTCCATGCTAAAAGATGAAAGGTTTTCGGTTTATCCACTTTGAAGGCCATCATATATCAGTGAAACTCTCCACTGAAACATGTATTAAACATACATAAATTATTTATTTTGAGATTTGCCCAATCCAGTAATTGAATGCCATGGGAAGCTCATATACATAAAATCAATAGACGATCAATGAATTTATATTAAAAACATTAGCAGCTGTTTGACTGCAGTCTGCATCAAGCCATCATTAGCATTAGACTACATGACTGTTTATAGATATTTATAGCCAATATCTGACGTGTTCTCATCCAGTCAATATATGAACATATGTGTAGTGTGTAGTGTATTTATTTAATTTTGGAGTGGTTTGTTAAAGATGTGATGTATTCTGTGTTAACAGGTGCCGCTGGAGGAGGGCTTGAACAAAACTATCCAGTACTTCAGCAGAGAACTTGAGCACCAGGCCAACAACCAGTACATCCCCAAACCTAAAGCCGCCCGCATGAAGAAAGGAAGACCCAGACACAACTGAGGTCGTCTTTCCCACCACAGACTCTCCGACAACAGAGAAGGATGTTAACACTCCTCGGAGGACCCTTGAAGAGCAACTCTCTTAAATATACTGTTGAGCAGAGCACTCTGGGATATGGTGTCTTTCTTTGAGAAGCAGAGACAACTTTTGAGTCTCTTTAAAAAAAAAAAAAGATAGTGTTGCCTTGTGTTGGAGCTGCAGCTGCACTGTGGGGTCAGGGTTTCCTAGCCACAGCTTTGCGTGTTGGATGGACAAGCCTGAATCAAAAACTGAAAAATCTGAAGCCCAGCCATTTTTTGTGAATTTGTGCTTTTGCTATTTAAATTGCAGATATGAGAATCTCACAGTGCTTTGTGTTAATCAGTTTCATGGTGTTTTGTCTCCAGAGATTGGCTACCTGACTCTTTTTTCCACTGGATGTTTTGTCCCTTATCAGTGGCATGCCAGCACCCTGTTGGCTGCTCATGCAGCGCTCTGCAGGACTGGGCAAATCCTCTAGAAAGACTGTTACAGCATCATTATGTGTTTATCAGGACTTCATCGTGTTCTACTTTGTGAAATTCTCATTTCAAGATGTGCATTATCAATTTCAGGTGAAGATGCTATTTTAATAAAATATTTCCAATATTTTGCGTATTATATAATTAGAGAAGAAGATATTATTTGTGTGTGTGTGTGTGTGTGTGAGAGAGAGAGAGAGAGAGAGGGGCACATTTCTGCACCTGTTGTGTAGTTAAAGCAAAAAAGCAGGAGATTCAGGCACTATGGAGTTGCATCTTTATTTACAGTTGTGCCAGACAAGAGCAAAGTTGTTCATTTTTATGTTTAATATGTAGGGATGGAGAGAAAGAGCTGAGAATGGTTTACAATGATTGGTGTAAAAAATAAAGATAAAGAGATGTGGCAGGTGTAAGACTAACAAACTATCACAGGTGAAAAGAAGGCACAAGACTGACTGATGTGAAGAAACGAACACCTTTGACAGTTCACAGAAGCACTGGCCTGTGTTTGTGTATGCCTGGAGTTAGTAGTAGTCGTAGTTGACGTTCGCCCCGTGTCTGTAGGAACTAGGGTCACGTGGGCCGATGGGGGAATTTTCATCATAGTGATGCTGACGCCCTTGGTCACTGGAGCGTGCTTGGTCCATCCAGTATGACAGGTCAGTCTCCAGCCTCTGGGGATGGAAAAACACCACAGACGTGACTCGTTAGGAAAACTCAGCTTCAACAAATCTCAAGCTAATGGACACAGAGGCAGCTGATAAGGTGCCCACTGAGACTGTCAGCGGGCACAGCTGTGGCAAATAGACATGCATGAAAGGCAAACATTGAAAAGGCCAATGCTTTGACAGCTTTGGCCTTTTAAGGAAGCAACAGCAAATGGCATAAGCACAAGGTGTCATGCATTGGGCTGTTTGAGCGATACTGCTATACTGGCTGAAACAAATGCTGTCAAATATAGTGGAGGTAGGGGGTTATTTTGTCCACTTTGCTGCCCTTATTATCTGTTCCCTCCATTCCTTGCTGTCCCTGGTGAGTTCTACATGACAGTCATTGGTGTGAAAGAAAACTGACACTAGCTCTGTAAGTGGGGTTATGTGTGTGTGAGTGTGTGAGGTGAAATTTATGTACTGCTGTTTACCCTGTTCAATGTTTATTCATTCAGCAACATTTTGACAATATGAAATTTTTTAGAAAAGATCTTTTAGATATCAGTCCAGACTACTTTACTCCACTTTTGTTACTCCACATTTTTGTCCTCTAAATATCGGAGATATATAAAGATCCAGATGACAAAAGTTTTTATTGTGTGTTTTGTGTGTTTGTGTTTTTCTGCTTTTTGTGTCAGGTTTAAAGCCCCTGAAAATGAAATTAATTAAATAAGCAATAGTGAACGTCAAAGTTAAAAATCATCTTCAGGTATTATTAATCAAGAGTTAAGACTAAAATGTGTTTAATCTGGGCTGTGAAAATGTGGTTTGATAAAATTAAATTGATAGAGGCCTGGCAACATAAGCAAACAACCTGGCACCTGTCATCAGATTTTGTTAGTAATTTAACACCAGTGGGAAGTCTTGCTCTTGCTGACCTTTGGTGGTTTAACATTTTACCCTGTTGTAGTGATGTTGATGTGTACTCCAGGGTGTGTTAGTACACTGTGACATCACTGTTGGGTGTGGTTACAAGTGCAACACCCCCCCCCCCCCCCCCCCCAAATGGATTTTGATTGACACAAAATATGAACAATTTTTAGGCAGTCAAACTAAACTTAAGTTCGTGTTTGTATTTCTCTGCAGTTTGTGTGCTTATTTCTCAAAGCTTCATGTAAAGGGTTTTTCCTCATATTTTCTTGTTGCAGTTGGAGTTTTATTTCGCAGAATATCTGTCATGTTGACAGCTTCACTGGATGTCGATGTGTGTTTTTGTTTGGTTTCAGGAGTTCAGAGAAACACTGAACTCTCCTGTAACAGACACAACTCACCTGTTCATCAAACCCCATGTACATAAACTGCATAATCCACTGCTGTACATCTGGTCTGCTGCGATCCCAAATGTTCCTCTTGGTTCTGCTCAGCTTTGCCAGGAACTCTTGAGCCTTGGAAGGAGGGACAGCAACAGAGGACTTTGATCGGGTAGTACCAGGTCCTGCCACTGGATGGAAGCACAATGGGGAAAATAATGAAAGGGGGTTTTTAATAACACTTGTTACGACAACACCGTTGGCTAAGTACGTTACCATCTCTTTTCCTAAAGATCTTGTTCAAGCTGCTGTCACCATCTACATCTGTAAAGGTGAGACAAAAGAGAGGCAATGAGCTGCAGTGTGAACACCATTCGCCACAACAGATAAGTTAATCAGCTGTCATTTATCTCTAAAACAGCCACACACAATGTTTCTGTTCAGTTTAAATTGCAGGTTTTTGTCAGTTATGGACAAACAGAATACAGCTGAAGCTGATGTTTAATGGTCAATCAACTCTATATTTGTATAAGATATTTAATGCTTCGTATTTATAGCTGGTTTGTCAAACTTATAGCTTCAATTTCTTAGTCAAAATTACATCAAAGTCTGCTTGCACTGCTGCAGATTTTCTGATTAGTTTTTAGTAATTTTACACTTACTAAACCAGTTTTCTGGATGAATTTATGTTTATTTAGCTTTATCTTTATCTTTATCTTTAGTCTTTATAATAGATGCAAATTTCAAAGAGGAGCCAGGAACAGAGTTAAATGAACAGTTGCCAACTTGCATCCAGGGATTTATTGCATCTGTCCAGTTTTCATGTAAATATATTTGCTGCAAAGACTTTCTCTCTGCTACTGTTCCCTCCCACTGGAGCCCTGGTTCTACACTGTGTCTGAGGGATAGTTACATAGATGAATGGCACTAATGAGGTATCCTGTTCTTTGCTGCACACTACCAGTTCAGTCAGATGACCTTTTATACTTGTGGCTTTTTTTTTTTATTCTTTTTTTTTTAATTCCTTTTTTTTTCTTTTTTTGAAGACAAATCTACCTTAGAATACCAGATACCTCAGAAATCCAGTCCATATCTTAAGGCAGACTCTGTCTTAGCTTGAGCACACAACATTTTCACTGTGTGGTTAAATGTGGAAGTACACAGTTGGAGAAAATTGCTTGCATGTGTGTTTTTTTTTTCTCCTTTCTTTTCTCTTCTTTTGTGTTGCAAATGAACTATGAACAGAAAATTCCTACTGACTTTCTCATTACTAGAACAGTCTGTCCACAATGTGCCGTTTCAGTCATTCTATCCACAGTTTTTGCATGGGGTGTTTATCAGTCTATTCTCCCACAGCCATTATTTGAAATGAGTGAACCTCCTGATGTCTGTAACGATGCATTTATCAGCTTATCAGTGCAATTTAATGCATTCATTACCATAATAATACATATTACATAATATCAGTGAACGGATAAAATGGCACCCCCCCCCCCCCAAAGGTAAAGATTGGTCCAGACTGAAATATCTCAGCAGCTGTTGGATGGTTTGCCATGACATCAAAGCAATATCTGTGCTTAGTGTTCAGAAAAATATCATCATGCTAACATGCTAAACCACATTTAACACATGTTAAACATACCTACTAAACATCAGCATATTAGCATGTTAGCGTTCTTTTGCCAGTATTTAGCTCAACACAGTGGCTGTTAGTACGGCTTCACAGAGCTGCTAGCATGGCTGTAGACATTTAAGCCTGTAAGTGGTACTGGCGTCATCTGCTAAATATTGTAGAGAAAGAAACTCACGTGGTAGAAAGCTGATTAAGTGGTGGCAAAGGTAGTTTTGTTAATAATTTGTTGTTCAGTGTGATTGGAGGGCGTAGAGATGTATAGCAAGGTATCATCTGCACAACTATAAAACTGTATTGACACAAGTTGTAGCCTACACAGATTAAAAACCTGTATTCCCGAAGTAGAACCATGGCACACTTCTGATGCTGGAGGTATCAGAGGACAGATTACCAAAACAAGATATAAAAGAAAGTATTGATCTGCATGATTTACATTGTGCAACAGATTTTGGGTTTACTGCAGGCCGGGTAGTTGGAGGTAGTTATTAAGTACAGATGCATTCAAATAATTTTCTCTGAGATGAGTTTAACCTTCTTTTTCTCAGTTGAGGCCCATCGCATTGTTATGGCATGTTTATCCCATTTATTACACATAAGGTATACTTCACATTACTGCCAGTTCTTCTAAAGCATAAGTTCACAGATTTTTGTTTGTTTGATGAGCTTTCCCTATTTTTCAATTACCCTTTCAAATGTGCAGAAACTTGATTTTTTTCATTGTGAATATCATGTTGCTTTTCAAAAAAAATCTGTGTATGTATGTAGTGTTTAGAATGAATGACTACACCTACACTTAGCAAATTGCATTTAAATATGTGCTGTGCACTAAGTTCACTTCACTTAAAGTTAGGTTACGTGTGTGTGTGACCATGACAGAGAAAATCATTAGTCTTCAAACATTTTTATAGACAGGCTCCCTTTTCTTTTTTCCTTTCCATGTTGTTTATGAACAAACACTCTGACATGTCATGCATCATGTTTTTAACTGCTAGTTCTTTTAGTTATCACACAAATCAAGACATCAAATATAAGACCTGATGGTGAAAGACAGATGAATGTGGACTAAAAAAAAAAAAACCTTTTTAAAAGCAAAGCAAAGCAAAGGTAAAGCAGGAGAAAACTAAAAGAGAACAACAAGATTGAGCTCACCTCTAAGTGCCAACAGTGTTACCAGTATAGCCAGCACTATTAACCTCAAATAGAGCTGCTGGAATGCCATTTTGTACCCGCTCAGTCTTTACAGAGCTGCTTAAAGGCAACAGCTGCGCATAAACTGCTGCACAACCAGAGGGAGAAGTGGGTGGCTACCCAGACTTTCCAAGTGGAAACTGGCCTATGGCGGTGGAATGTCTTTTACCTCCCCTGCCTACAGAAACAAGCCTGCAACTGGAAGCTTTTCTACTCCTAACTGAATTTTCATGTGTCTCAGGTACTTTTCCATTTCCCGTACACACAGTAGGCTACACGAGTAGCAGCGGGAACGGAGAAAAAGAGAGTTCCATTTAACTTTTGAAACAAGTAGCTGCTGTAGAAATGATGAGAAATATGATTGCACTGTCTGAGCACATTGTCTGGTAACTAAGTGTAAACTGTGGCAAATAATTCAAACTCAATCTGGATTTTTATGCATTTTGAAGGTGTCTTTGTAATATCTATGACAGCACTACGCTAAAATACCCGAGGAGAAATCTGGGCAGCAGCAATAGCTACTTCATATTAATTTCAGCAGTACGTCAGTGACAAACAGTGAAATGCCTGAGGACCACTTTGCCCTTGTTTAAAACATCAATCACTCAGCCTACTGACTGTATAAGAGTGAGTGTCTTGAACGAGGAGTTTCATGACTGTTAGAAAGGCCTAATTCAGGGTAGTATAGTAGTGAGAATGTAATTGCATGTATTGTTTTATAATTTAAGCACCAAGTTATTAATTAAAAACCTTGAGCCTGGGGAGATACCACAGTTATCCACTTCCCCTACTGCTTCATTACAACTTACATGGTGTACACTTTACCTCGCCTTGATCTTTATATCATCCAGAACTGGGCTGGGCTAAAGCAAAAATCTCAACTTCAACTTGGCTTTGTTCACAGATAGTTTCATGTTCCCACCAAAGATAGTGCACATAAGCCAAAAAAAAACTTTGTAGCTTCCCAGGTTTGCATCTGTGTTGTGTGACCCACAGCATTTATGTGTGAGCCCACTCAGCCCATAGACTTCACATTGGAATCTCATCATGCACATGAAAATGACTTTTCCAGACTCTGGGAAAGTTTTATACATTTAAAACTTGAATGGATTGAAAATAAGAAGAAGAGTAGTGGTGTTTACAGTTGGTGGTGTCCTGTCAACAGTTTTACAGACCAGTTTTTTTTAATGGTGGTCTATGTGGGAAGTAGTTTTTGGTCTGCTGGGGATTTTTTGGTTGCACCGCCAGTAAAAAGTGGCCACAAGGCTGAGTGGTATCACACCCTGCTCACTTTTACACTATGTCCATGCTCAATATCTCTATAAAGTTTGCTAACATTAATTAATCTTTGCTAGGACTGAATAATATGACAAAGATATATATATATATATATATATATATATATATATATATGTGTATATATATATATATATATATATATATATATATATATATATATATATATATATATATATATATATATGTATATATGTATATATATATACATATATATATATATATTGCGATGATTTGTGATATGAGTGACAATTATAGTTAGAATGGTATTTTTTACATTTAACTTTCACCAAAAAAATTTTAAAGACGATGATAATGTGATTTTTGCTGGGGTCTGAAACAAACAAGCATCTTCCCTTACACTTGGAAAATATTATTTGTGTTATTTGTTATTTTGTGACACATTATACCTTTATTACAAAATTGCAGCTCCTGTGATTTAGATATTTCGATAATATTGATTTCGATCACATTTCAATTTTTTGTGTGGCCTTAATGTTTTGCTAACATTAGCCACCAAAACCTAATGGTCATACCAGACCAAGCAAGGCTGGAGACACAATACTACTGTATTTTATTGAGCAGGAGTGCATTTTATTTTGTATGAATTGAACTTTTAATTTGAAAGGGGAAAGTTGTGCAAAAACAAAACATTGCATAGTCTTAATTTATTGACTGGTGTCACTGTGTTTGTCAGTCACATACAGTAATCATGGTCGACACCAGAGGGAATGGTAAATTGCCACTTTATAGAGGTTTAATTCAGAAATTCTCATTTGACTTGGCATGGACTTGTCATATGATGACTGTGTGTGTGTGTGTGTGTCAGAGAGGGAGAGTGTTTGGTTTGGAGCAACAAACAGTCTCTCAGTCTCTCACGAGTAGAGCTGGAATGCAGGAAACCAAAAGCCGCCTGATGATTGCGTCGCTTTCATGAGGGATTTTGGAGTGAAGGGAGAGTGAGGGACAAAAGACGGAAAGAGGAAAGAGAGGAAAGGTTGAAGAAGACGAATGGAGATAAATATGCTTAGAAAGTCTCCTTCCTTATTTCATCATTCAGGCTCTGCCAAAAGGGGCTACATCCTCTTTATGAAGCCTGCATTTCACCAGCTGTGTGCCCTCTAATGTACAAATCAGGCGCTCACAGAGACTTGGCTCAGTGAAAGGCACAAGCCTCCACTCTCAGCAGGCGTACCTACAGACACTGTCTGGTTTCCTCATAGAAGGAGAAGGCAGAGTCTCTGACTTCTACTTACAGTGAGTCTTATCAGCAGCTCACTGTCCTCAGGCACATGTTTCCATTGCAGATGGAAAAAAAAAATACTAAAGGGAAAACAGACGTCTGTGGATTTTCTTCTCAGATTTTCTGAATTTGAGCTTCATATATCTTTTGCCTGAAAGTCTAACAAATGTGTTTATTTGTAGACAGACAGACACACACATACACACACACACACACACACACACACACTGATCATTCAAGTATCCCTCAGGTGCCATTTGTAACTTTCAGACAGGGAGTAGATTGGAGTAAGAGAGGAGAATGATATCCAGGGATGAAAGACATGAAGGGCAGACAGGACAAATAGTTTTTGACAGGATGAAGAATTTCATAGCCATAAAACCATCATCTAATATCCAGTTTGATCTCGCCTGTCCAAACGTACCGCACAATGTGCTGGAAAGAACTGTGAAGCTACTGGATATGTTGATGCAATGACTCTGTTTCAGTCACGAAGCTTTCTTTTTA
The DNA here is from genome assembly GCF_046630095.1 of Trachinotus anak. Taxonomy (NCBI): domain Eukaryota; kingdom Metazoa; phylum Chordata; class Actinopteri; order Carangiformes; family Carangidae; genus Trachinotus; species Trachinotus anak. The sequence goes on from NW_027273852.1 coordinate 12,541,368, forward strand.
TTTGCCCACAAATCCATGAAATGAGCATCTCAGAGTCCGGGCATTTCTGGACAAAGATGAAGCAGAACAAAGTAATCCTCTCATATGTTTGAGTGTGTGTTTGTTGTCCAGGGAATTAGGAACTGGAACATTGTAAGATCATAAATATACATATACATACAACTTTGTTCCAAAACACAATTTTCTCTTGTTCATTCACTCTGGTCGAACTCTGCTTCCATCTTCCCTTCTCTCTTGTCTTCACACTTCAATTGACAGAGTGTTGTGACCTGAGATGGATTTACTTTAGTGTCTGACACTTCTGCACACAGATGACCCACAAAAACTCAGACAAAAACTCTTCACTCAAAAGACAAATCCAAACTGAAAACCAGGCCATGATAAAAGCCTTTTATTACCTAAAACATGTGCAGATGGCAATTTTTGAACTGTAATTTTCCACCTAATCCCAATGTTTTCTTTGGGGTCCTGGAAATGGAAAAAAAAAAAGATAAAATCTTGTTTTTAGGAATATGTTAAGGGTGACAGCACCACTATCAATCATCTGAGCTGTAAACATGATTACGCATATTAAAGGTGACTTCTACCCGCCCTCAGTCTCTTATCAGGACCCTGTCTCTCCTCTGCCTCACTCCTCAAGCTGAGGATCAGCCTCGGGAGTGTCGTAGCCCAGCTCCCTGCCGATTGGAAAGTGAGCCCAGAAGGTGCGAGCCAGGTCCTGCATCCCATCGTGAGCTGCCTGAGCTCGTAGCTCCTCCAGCCATCCGAAAAAGTCTGACGACCACAAGCCCCAGTAGGGTAGGCTTCGTTTCTCCCTCTCCTGCCTCCCACCAGCTGCCTCGCTCTCCCCTGCTCCTGGCGAAGAAGACAGAGACAGAGGGAGGTGTGAACATTATTTCACACTTTGCCTGTCATTCAAGAATGACTGTATATCACAATGTCAAGTCCGTTCATGTCATGTCACATGTGAGCTTCTGCCAAACCTGTAGGACACAGGAAGCCGAGCAGAAGAGAGCAGAGCAGAGCAGACACACACAGGGCACGCATGCTTTCAGGAACTGAAAAACAGAAAGCAAACGGCTTGACTTGTAAAAAAAAAAAAAAAAAAAAAAAAAAAAAAGTCTTTCTGTGTAACAAGAGAAATTTGTCCATCAGTGAATTTGGGCATGAACAGAACATCTTAGTAACATTTGCATCAAAAGATCACAGTGCAGGGCTCTGGAGAACAGCAAGTTCTTCAGAAACTGGAAAAATTCAAGATAACTCTACGTATCTACAAGGAAGAAAAAAAGCCTATGTGTGTTCATATCAACTCTGCTTCATCAGAGATCATCAGTGTTGTCCTACCTGATCGGCCGCAGATTGGTTGAGATCCTGTCCTCTGGCCTTCTCCCTCCGTCTGATCTGAGGATGACGACTAGATCACGGTTAGAAAAAGAGGAGAAGGCAGACATGTTTGCTTTTCACATTTTGCCTCTTTACACCTGCCTGTGTCCAAACCCTCTTTCACACCTCTCTTGACCATTTGCTTTGTACAGGGGACTATAACGTCACATTTTCTAGCCATGAAGGTGAAATAAAGTGAGATGTCATTCCTGGGTCCTGCTGCTGCCCCTCCTTCTCATGTTGATACTAAAGAACCATTCATTATTTTCCTGCTACATATATAGTATGAGATGATCACTCTATTCTGCTTTATCTTTGTCCAGAAATGCTCTGACTTTCAGATGCTCATTTAATGGATTTGTAGATAAAAAATAAATAAATAAATAAATAAATAAATAAATAAAAGAAAGCTTTATACCTGAAACTGAGTCGTTGAGCACCTGAGGGAAACATGAGTGATCTGTGTGTGCGTGTGTGTTTCTACAAATAAGATAGATTTTCAGGCAAAAGATGTGTTAAGCTCAAATTCAGGAAATCTGTATGTGAATCTGAGAAATCCACAGACGTCTGTTTTCCCTTTAGTATTTTTCTTTTCCATCTGCAATGGAAACATGTGCCTGAGGACAGTGAGCTGCTGATAAGACTCACTGTAGGTAGACGTCAGAGACTCAGCCTCCTCTCTATACAGTATCTGGCCTTGAGGTGTACAGATTATAATGGATTTTTTTTTTTGCAAGGTTAATAGGAGTGAGAAAAGCAGACTGAAGAGTGAAAACATGGATGTAAGTGGATGAAAAGACACACACACACCAGACAATTTTCACACCTGGTATCCAGACAGACTGTACCAACATCCAGCCACAAGGTGTAAAGTTAGTCGACAGTTTTTGTTTTTTTTTTACCATCCATTTATCCGCTCTGTGGATGTTTGTTCGTCTCTGAGGACACTGGCAGAGAGAGAAGGGGTGATGGTCTCGGGTTGATGGTCAGAGAAACTCGACAAACTCGGCTACTGTCAACTGAACCTGGGAAAGTTTTAAAGATAAAGCAGATGTTATTGTCTTAGTCTCATCAAAGCCCACACAGAAACCAAGACAAACAACATCTCTCTCTCAGAAGTTTCTGACTGACTGTGGTACTCAGCATAAAGGCCATTTGTTCCTGCTGAAGACACTGTATTTTGTTTTTCCTACCCAAGGTACCTGAAGACCCGCCTCTACCTGCATCTCATTGGCTAGTACTTGGTTAGGTTCAGCTATGAAGAGTGATGATTGGTTAGGGTCAAGGTAAAAAAAAAAAAAAAAAAAAAAAAAATCAGGACAGGATAACAGCAGGTCTTCATCCACTTGGGGAAAAAATAATGTATTCAAGATGTAGAAGATGTAAATCTTTAAATCTACATTTTAAACACAAATGAGAGTAAAAATGTGCATGTGGGACTGACTGAAAATAATCCTCCATGTGATTTTTGTAGTGTTTGGACAACAACTGAAATCTGTGGCAGTGGTTTCCTTTTTGACTTAAAACACCTCAAATCAAGTGAGTGTCTACTCGTCTCTCCGTGTGAACGTGAGCTGTGAGCAGAACGACCAAAGTTTGATTTTTCCTTCTCAGATTGTTTAATCGCAACTATTTTGATAATTGATTAATCAATTTTTTAAGCAAAAATGACATTTAACATTTAATGGTTCGAGGTTCGAGGTGAGAATCTGCTGCTTTTCTTCCTCTTACATCATAGTAAATTTAATATCTTTGGGTTTTTGCGATGTTGGTTGAAGATATCACCTTGTGCTCTAGGACATTCTGTGCATTTGTCTTTGTTCTCTGATGTTTTATAATCCAAAAGATTCATTGATTAATGAAGAAAATAAGCCGGAGACAAATCAATAATGAAAACAATGGCTGCTGGCAGCCCTACAAAGAAATAAGCCTAGTCTACAGAGGAATAGGATTTTGTGAGATTTGTTCAAAATAAGAAAAATACAGAGCATCTCCAGCTTTATCCTTGGAGAACGAAGCAGTCTGAGATTGAGAAAAAATTTAGTATGTAAAAGTAAAGGAAAAGAGAACGTTAAATCATTTCCACTAGTATGCCTACTGGTAAGACCACGTTAATGTGAATGTGTGCTGCTGTTGAGCTTTTAACTGGTCTTGTTAGATGAGACTGTAATAAGGACTGAATAAGGTGGAGTGAGGTCTGGAAAGAAGAAGAAACCATTATCTTGTCAATACATCACTGCTTAAGTGAAAGCCAGGTTTGCAATTAATGCCCCTGTATTTACAAGGGCCTATATACCCCCACCTTCACAACTTAGTGTAATCTGTCAGCCATTTGAGCTTCTGATGGGCTTCAACATGATGTACTGTGCTTCTTGTGAATCAGGACTGTGCGTGCGTCACTCTTGTGCTCAATTGTGTTTTGATGTGATTTCAATAGAGTGCAGCTTCTCCATAATGAGGGAAAACACTGTGGTGGTAGGTGCAGGGAGGTGAAGGAGGAAGCAGTCATAGGAATGAAATGAAAGAACGGCAGGAGGAAATTGAATATTGTACCTCCAGTTTTACATTTCTGTTAAGGCGACTCAGTTGCAGCCTTCACAATGCAAACAAACAAGCAAATCCTGTTGTTATTTGGTGACTCCTCATAACAATCTAAGGATCTCAACGTCTACCAAAAAAATCATCTACTGTCCGAAAATCTTGGCTACAAGCTAAAAGTGATGGATTTTTGGCCACTTTGGTTCCTGGACTGTGAAGCCAAATCAATATTTTCTTTTTAGATATCATCTCTGCTGTTTTTGTCTCTCCTTGATCGGAGCATTTTAATTACTGCTGTGAGTGGATTTATCTAAGTGAAATTTACAGCTTGTGTTTACTGTTTCTAGTCTATAAAACTCAGTAGCCAATTAGCTTAGCTTAGCACAATGGCTAGAAAATGGGGGAAACAGCTAGGTTTAATCTGTTTAAAGGTAACAATCCGCATGCCAGCACTTCTAAATCTGACCAGTTACCACATTATATCTTGAATAAGCCACAAAACTCAAAGGGTCAACAAGTCCATCATAAAACCACACAATTTAAACAGGTGAGCTATACAAAAAAAAATCACCCCCATACAATTGTCATGAGGGGGTAAATTGGCTAGGCCTACAGAGACCAACACTGTTTCTTGTACGAGGATGTAAACATGTTTACTTCTGCTGTGAAGCATTTTAGCATGGAAACACTGATTTGCATTTGGAACCAGACTTAACAGGACACTCAAGGAACTGCAATTTTTGGCACATTCATGTTGACTTCATTTTTCATTGCCGGAGGTTGCTGCTTGGTTGAACATTTATATATCCTTCTTAGCTGTAATTGGTAATATTAGAATACATTCATGCTTATAGAAGCATATTGTAATACAATTTCAGACACCCCTAAAGTGGATCATACCATTTCTTAAGCTTGACATCAGTTGAACTTCTCCCCTAGTGTTGCCAACTTAGCGACTTTATCACTAAGGTAAATGACTTTTCAGACCCCTTTAGCAACAAAATGTGGCCGGTAACAAATCTAGCGACTTTTTGGACAAACCCTTTAACTGCTTTTCAGAGAGTCGCCAGCACTTATGTTAGCAAGATACTGTGAGGACTGTAACACTGTAAGTGCACTCTTAAGTTAATAACCATATTTCTAAGCATGTTGCACTATTATAGTTTGTCTATATTTGTTATTGGATGTCATAAATATATCTGAACATTACCACAAACAGAAAGATTTCTCTGACCTGAATTTAAAACTACTGTTTGTGTTATACCCCACATTAATGAAACACAGGCCTTTCCTGCTCTGCTGTGCTCTCTGGTTGCTTGTTGGCAGAGTTGGGTGGATCCTTTTCTCCAACCTGTAACATCTGTGCCAGATCTTTGAAAAGTATAAAAGACTGTTTATGTTGCCAGTCTCTCTCTCTTTTTTCGGCTCCCAGCATCATCCTCAAACTTTTGCCTGTCTTACACACTTCTGTGTGACTTCTTATCTTGTTGCCAGCCTTTACCCAGGAGGTTACAAATGGGGGTTTGTTCCAAAACAAACATTTTGAAATAACATCTTTTTTTTTTTTTCTTTTTTTGGTAAGCCAAACCCACATATTTAAAAGTAATAGGTCATTTTAGTTGGCATAGTTGTGACCACTTTGCAAAATGAGGGTTTGTATTATTTTCCAGGCATTTGGTTTGCTAAATTGTGTAATTTCCTTACTTCGTTATTTGCAAAGTTGAGAAGTAGTGGTTGAAGTTTGGTTTGTGCTGGTGCATTATGTGTAGACACCCAGCAGTTTCTAATGAATTAACATCTGTATTTGACTGTGGGTTGAGTTTAGGTAAGTTGGATGGGTAAATGAGGTTTACAGTGGGAGAGATTTCATACTGTTTGTGTTAATGTTCATCTTTGGATTTGTTTTGCCTCAAGTTTGTTTTGTGAAGGACCAGATGCCCTTTTGTTTGAAAATGTTGTTTAATCGGGGATTTGATCTTGATACAGACATTGTTGTCTCAAGCACTTCTCCCTGTTTAAAGGTGTTGTGGCCTCAGGGAGCTGACTGTGTCACAGATACTATTGTCTTGAACACTGCTGACCATATGACACAAATTACAACGCTGAATTTTCCAGATCACTTTTCTGTTTTTATAATCTTTCTGGGGGTGTGATCTACAGGATTAAACAAGATGTTGCTTGATTCTGTTGGCGCATGAAGTACAAGGTATTCTTCATTTTGATTTTTTTTTATTCAGTTTATTTCTTTTTCTGTTGACAGGGCAGCAATACTCTATAAAAAGGCAGATAATGAGCACTGCAAAAATGGGACCAGCATTGATTTATGGTAAAGTGAGTATACATACAATGTAATTTACTGACTCAAAAGTGTAAGTGACTCTTACATCTCTCTATTCACTGGCCTCAAGTCTCTTGCTTTGCTTGAATTTGGTTCCCTTTTAGTTCTTTTGTTTGTTTGTTTGTTTTTTGAGTCAAGTAAAATCAATCAGAGTGCAGATATTGAGTGCTCCCTATTGTTTCAGTTTCAGTTAAAACATTTTAATTTCATTTGAATTGAAATTGAATTTGGAAAATGCTGAATGAAGCACAATGTCTAAAATTCTCTTCTAAGTCTTATTTTTATTATAATTCATTTTGCTAGCCACAAAACTGACATGCCGAGTTCTCCAAGCTTTCAGCTTCTTTTTTAGGTGGTGATTAGTTGTCTGTGCTCTGAGTTCTATAGGAAAAAAGTTCATCTCATAAAAAATCTCATAATCCCATTGTCACTGAACTAAACTGAATTCCCTGGTAACCAACCAAACTGATGCTGTGCTTTTTTTTTTTTTTTTTTTTTTAAATATAAATATCTCTTGCAGGCTCTTAATGTGGATATGAAAATGTGAATGCTGTCAGGTGACAATGGAGGAAGACCAATACTGCCATCATGTGGAAACTTACCGGCACTGCCGCCCACATCTGATTGACAGGTTTCCAAGATTGAAATATTCTCTTCCCTATGGTTGAATACATTTTTTAATCGCCATTACAAGCATCACTGCCTGTGTTATTGTGCCATGTGGACACCTATCTGCATTTGGTCCAAAAGACAGTGTAATTGAACGTTTCCATCCAAAAGGTAATGCATTCATGTCACTCAAATATAGCAAAGCCACAGTACTGGGTATAATGTATGTTATCACACGCACCTAGAGATATGAAATCCAGACTGCAAGCTGCTAGGTGCCATCAAAGCTGAGGCAGATGGTGGTCTCAGCGTGACTGACACAGACACAAACACTCCTCTTAGGTGACCGCGAACCTCTTCCAGGTGTATGTACACCAGCTGACAGAGTAGAGGATAACTATTTGTCAGACAGGACTCAGTCGCCCTGAGGGGGCAGACTGAGTTTATACACAGGATTACAATAAATTCTCACATCATTCACTTAATTCAAAAGTACAAAAAGGTATTCACAGCATAGATTATGCTCTCAGAAGTAACTTTGATATACAGTACATTTATTTTTAAACAGCATTTGATGTTTTAGTTTGTTAGGGCCATGTTAAGCCATTTACATTATACTTTCTGCCAGGGTCTCATAGGGGTAATTCATAATGTGTGTAGTTTGTAATTTTGTTTTAATTAAGTAATGACTGGTAAGCCATTTGATATATAGTAAAAGTACAAATTAGGGACCTAATCAAAGCTCTACAGTTCTGAAATAAAGTTGTAAATTTTGTCTGCTCGACTGTAGATATCAACACAAAAATTTAACTTGTTATTCACAAGCTAAAGCACAATAATCATTTAGTTTCTCATCTGATCAAAATTCACAATATTGGCCAATTTTAATTCTACATTACAGATGTAAACAATCGATAAGTAGTAAAATCGGTCAGTTCAGGAGTTTTGGGTTGAAAAACAAGATTTGGATGACAGATACAGCTCAGATGGAGCGTGTCAGCTATTAATTGTTGCACTGTTCATTACCAATACTTCATCTGTGGCTCCTCCACATGTCAAGGTGTCCTTGAGTACAACAGTGAACCCTGAATTCCTCCTTATGCGTTTTGTATATAAAGAATAAAATGTAACACACTTAGAACAAAAGCATCTAATAAATGAATGTAACTTTATTGTTAAAATATTTTTACTTCAAGAGTTGGGCAACATGGTGCTCAGGCTCTTCTAATTAACCACTGGAATATCAAAGGAGATAACCAGACACACTTCAACACAAGTAATTTTAGTATTCTTCAAAAATTTTTATTGAACAAAAGTATTTCAATTCTCATCACGTTGTCGGTGATACAGTACCATAGTTGGATCTTAACGATTCATATATGCACCTCATCTTATTTTGAATATATACATACAGTGGAGACAAGAATTAAATAACAATGCTCAATAACATTCAGATATATCATATAAAAGCTGAGGACCCCATGATCAACACTTCCATTGGTAAACAAATGCACATAGCTAAAGAAAATAAACAGGAAAACGTTTGGTAGGACTAGAATTCTTTTCATTATAATCCAGATGACAGTATATTTGGTTTCTTGACAATGAAAGCTGACTGTTATTCAAAACTGACTCTTCGCTAAGCCCCGCCCCCTTCAGTTACTGTTGCTGCGACTGTCCAACGTTCCAGTCTTGCACTGTTTAAAACTGATTAGCAAGTTTTTACTAATTTTTTGAAACAGTCCTTAATTTCAGACATCAGTAGACAAAAAGAGGTTTCTCATTTATAGGTTCTTGGTTTTAGAAAAGACTTGTAAAAAAGATGCACTCTGACTAAATTCTTTATCTCTACATGTCTTGTACAGCCATTACTACAGTCCCCAGCTTGTCAGACCCGATTTGACCAGCTACAATTGGACAGTCGCTGTTCGGTAGGGGGGGGTTAGTGAACAGTCAGTAGCTGTTGTTGGACTGGTTTTGTGATTTAATAATCAATTATAATCAATCACTAAATTGTATAGATTTTTTTTGTGTAAACGACACTTTTCCTGCAAAGTTCACAAGATATATTTATCTTTGACAAATACTACATTAGAAGAAGTACTTTTTCTAACTGCATTCATTCACAGGAGCTGGGGCAGATCAAGTGTATTTACTCAAAAGTTTTACCAAGGAAGTTTTTTTTTTTTTTTTATTATTATTCTTCTTCAGTCAGTATCCTCACGTAGCTACAGACACATACTGGAGAACATGTTCAATGTGACACAATATAAAGCATGAGCATAGAGCTATGAATGAATGCCAAGTATAGTGAGTGCAGTGCAGACCTGGAGCCAGTATTATGGGTACAGGGTGGCACATTTGGTTACATTGATAAACATTCAAACTCTACAGGAATTCAGAGTTCTCCCCTATTGCATTAACCACTTCACTGCCTTTTAGAAGTACTACAGGAAGTATTGTATCCAGATTCTCAATAAGATCACTAACAATAACTGGGGCTGTGGAGACGGAAACAAGGAGGAATTTGAAAAAAGCAACTGAAGACACAAATTCAAATGGGGAGAGAAATCGTGTAGAGGAATGGTGAAAATTAGGAGAAAAAGGCAAGAGAGTGATTCTGGTCACTTGGTGAAGTCACTGTATGAAAGAGCAATGATTCAAACTTCCAGAGAGGAATTTAAATTAGCTTTGAGAAACAAAAAGTTAACTCAGGAATAAGCATTTTCAAAAAAAAACAACAACAAATGAGCAAAATAAAACAATGGCCAGCAATTTGACAGGACAACACTAGAGTAAGGTCCCCCAGAGGTCTGAGTCCTCTTTGAACTGTTAAATGTCTGTCCTTCTGTGTGGATTAAGAGCAATGGTGTAACCTACAATGTGCGTGGTAGTATATGGGCATTATGTATGACATCAGAAGGAGAGCTCAACCCCCAGCAAGGCCTCAGGCGTTCTGTTTGTAGCAGGTGTGGTCGCTGCACGTTAGCAGAATAGAGAGGCTTATTATGCACTGTGCTGCACATGAAGGACGGGGCTCGGTATGCGCTCTTAGTCTTGGGGTCGACTGCTGTAGGCTGTAGAGTTAGAAACAGTTTCACCTGGTCACCACTGAGGGTGACAGATAAAACCTAAAGGAGTGACCGAGGATCTGGATGTGGTACAGATGCCACAGCGACAGGGTTCAGAGCTAAGGCTTGAGTTAAGACAGTTAGGGAGTGGCGTTAGTATTATGTGTGTATAGTGTATGAGAGAGTGTGTGTTTGTGTGTGTGAGATCCAGTGTAGGTGTGAGGATGTGTGAATCACAGCAGCGCTTTGACCAGGTACAGCTTCTCTCCATGTTCGCTGGTAAAGATGGGGGCTTTCTTGTAGTGCTCCACTAGTTCATCCATGGAGTTGAACCTGCGCTGGCCGATACAGTACACCCCATCTGACTGCTGCACTTTAAAGTGCTTATTCTTGCCCACTGCCTTCAGAGACACAGAGAAATCACTGGGCTGGAAAATAAAGAGAGAAAGAGTTGTTGATACAGTTAGAAACATGAGAGTGTGACAGAAAAACACATACAATTCAATAAAAAAATTATTTAAAAATGCTTTACGCCAGCAGGTGGCAGTATATTCTCACATTTAAAAATCAGGGCCCATATGTATCAAACTGCTGCATTTTGGTCTTCAGTGATGGAAAAGTAAAAGTCCTTCACTTTTATTGCTAGTTCTAGTACTCTTGAGGCATTGAAGAGTAGACCCTTAATAACTGCAGCACCTTCTATGACATTTTAGTTTTTGAAGGAAAAAGTTGTATGATGCAAAACTTGTGATTCAAAATGTTTGTCTATTGTTAAGTCTATGTTAATTGGTTGATTATTTAATCAAAATAAAATTTATCAACTTTTTTATGTTTGAGTTTTTTTTTTTTAGAAAAATTCTAAAAAATCTCTGGCTCCAGCTTTTCCAATGTGAAAAATTGCTGCTTTTTTATTATATCATTGTAAACTGACTATACTTGGGCTTTAGCCAGTTGGTCGGACAAAACAGATCATATGATGTCCCATTGCACTGCAGGCAAAATGAATAATGGAGAAAAATTATCCCTAGTTAATTTATAAAAGAGCAATGTATAGGTTCAGTCTTTGTGGCTTATTGTCTGTTCCCGCTCTGATCATTCATGTCAACATCATCTGTTCACTTTAACGTTGCTGTTAAAGGTTACTCCCGAAGTCTGTTGTAGGAATGAGTCGGTTCATTAATGTGTAATATTCTTCACTTTTAGCAAAAACACTTAAACTTAAAACTTCTATTTCTTATAAAAGTAATAAATACTAGTCCAAACTCATTTCTAATTTTGGAAATATATTTCCAAACTCCATTATTCTTTCTGTTAGAATTTGTGTAATCTCTTCTTCCTTTTTCTCACAGCTCTGTCATGACTTCACCCCACAGACTCACCGATGACTCGCTGTCTCGTATGAGGAAGTCACCCTCCTCTCCCCTCTCGTTGAGTATACACTCAGCCTGGTGTCTGGTGATGTTGCCATAGTACCAGTCTCTCCCAGCGAACTTCCCTGAGCGTGCCGGTGCCACGAAGCGGTTCTGTGGGGAGCTCGACGTAGAGGAGGGCTGGCCGGGCCGCTCGTCCAGCACCGTCACATAGTTTTTAGGTACCAGGCCCACCATGCCACGTGAGTTCTTACACTTCCACCACTCTGGGTCGTTCTCAGGCTTCTCCACCACCTCCATGACCTCTCCCTTCTCAAAGTTCAGCTCCTCCTCTGTTACAGAGCTGAAGGGGTAGAGTGTTTGAACCAGGTGGAGCACTCCACCGCGGCCGCCTGCACGCCCGTTGGCCAACAAAGTCCCTTGGGAGCCTCCATGGTAGCCTCGCGAGGAATCTCCCTCTCCTCTGTCATCCGCTCCTCCGAGCTCCTCCTGGACATAATTGGAGGGAAACCAGCCCACACGACCGGCCTGGCTGCCCCGCCACCAGCCATCACTACACTTCTCCATCACAATGACCTTGGAGCCCTTGACCAGGGTCAGCTCGTCTTCCCTCTCTGCCATGTAGGCAAACTTAACCACAGCGGGGATGTTGAGGTCATAGATTCTCTCGGCAGCTCCTCCTCCCCCACCTCCACCCCCGCTGCCATTGGAGGGGTACTCTGTGTCTGAGCTTGGCGTTGGGGAAGCATCACGGGCGCTTGTCTTCCTCTTGGTTTTTCCCAAACCTACAGCATGAAGAGAAGCAGAAGAGAGTGGTGACAGATGGAAACAGATCAGCACAGGCTGTCTGCCTTTTTAACAGTTGTCACATTTTTGTCTTTATGTCTTTGGCCCATAAATTAACCTAACACTGCATCGTTTGATGTTTTTGGAAACTTTGGGACAATGCAACCTTGACATGTTATTACTTTGTTGTTTTTGTAGCTAATGTGCTAGCAAACAGTTGCACATCCAGCAGACAGATTAAATCAACATTCACTTGGAGTTGTGTTTGTGTTCAGCTGATGAGTCCAATATTCATCCTCCTTTCAGCTTCGTTTTGCTCTCCACTCATTTTTGAGGAAAATAAATGTTCCACTGATGCTCAGGAGCTAGTTGCTAAGTTTGTGTGTCTGCTGTTTGGTGCTGTGCAAGTTAGAAACAGTAACCCACTACCTTCTACCCACTGTGTCTGTAAACAACAATGACCACAACTATGAGAGTAAAGTTGGAAGCTGTAAAATCAAAACAAAGAGCTGAAAGATGCTAAATATAGCTCTATAGAGTGGAGTGGAACTGCAGAGCTGGGAAATAATTCTGTGGGTTCATCACTACAAGTGACCCCCTTCACACACAAGTAGTCATTTGATCCATTGTTAACATAAAAAAAAAATATTGATTATAGCAGCTTTAAGCTTTAGATACAATCCAAACACTTTTGAATGTTGGTAACAAAGTGAGAAGCTGTGATGACTGAAAGCAGGTTTTAGAAAGCAGGGAAAGGCCTGAGCTCCTCGGGGAGAGGAGGCCTAATTGAGGGGCCCTGAGAAACAAAAAAACTATTTTAGATGTAAAGGACACAGAATCTCATAATCTCTTATGGGAAACTTCAGTGGTTAAAGACAGATCGATACTCCAGATAACGGAATTAACACAGAGGTGCACACATTCACTCGCACTAGGAGCCCCTTTTACTCAAAACTGATTAGATCAAAGCTCATTATCTACTTGGTATTCTGTAGACACCATCTACACACCGTATACACATCTATACTAATCAAAAAGCTGAAAATAGGTGGTGCGGACAGGGAATGAAAAGTGGAGCAGGCACCATGGGCTTGATAATGACAGCCATAGCCAGGATCAAAGTCATCTCCTGTCTTACCTGTCTCCGACTTTCCCATTCATGTACTTTCAAAGACGAGACTTTAAACATGTGTTTCAACACTTCAATAAGACCTTAAGTTTCTAAAGTCTCTCAGCTGAACATAACCAAGGAGGTCTCCTGTTCAAATTCCTGCTGAAATAATAATGATACAATATGCGGTTGACAACATTTAAACCGTTTACTTGACAGTGAGGCTGGTGTCAGCATGTGCTCAAGTGTGCTACTAATGACTGAAGTGAAGTTCCCTGACAGCTAATCACCCAGTTTGTGCCACAGAGCCTGCTGAAATGCCACAGAAATGTCACTGCTGAGTAGTACATTTACATTGTTTGGAAAATTGTTGGGTTCACACTGGGTAGCATGAAACTTGTTGGCAGAAAGGAGAGGAGGAGGAAGAGAGCAGTGAAGAAAGACAAGGGGTCCCTTGGCAGCTGTTTCTCACACAAACAGTAGACCAAGCACATCAGAGACCACAGCTGACAAAAACGCCAAGAGAGGGACGAGCCAGGAATAACAAGCAGATCATGTTTATGGATAGCAGTGTGTATCCTCCATATCTGATCGCTGTGTGTATGTGTGAGAGGACTCGACATCTCCTGGCTGTAAGCCAAAGACAAAGGTTGACTCCTGGGCCTACTTCAGGTTGACTCCTGGGCCTACTTCAGGTAGTCCCTCAGGAAAAATAAAATAGACTGTCGCTGCCATGGGGTAGAGAGAAGAGACACACACTTCCTTTGAGCTACGCAAAAACACTTTAATGCACGCACACATACACACACCTTTCTTCTTCACTCATTTCCACTTCAAGGCGCTGGCCTGCTGGTTATAGCAGCAGCGGGCTATATTCTCTCCTCCCACACATTCACTCCCAACCTTCACCTACCTCTTCATCTTGTGGAAGGAGACGAGACTTTCAAGCCCAGAGGACTTCAACTCAGAGGGAAGTGAGTTGATGAAAGCCTCGATGACTGCGTGTTGCAGCATATTGCTTCACTCTCTGGCTTACAGTGGAGGGCAGTGTGGAGGTTACTGTATTAAATCCACACAATACCACACCACCCACCAGTCACATTTAAATGTGTGCAGTAAAGAAAAAAGCACAACCTGGCCCTTAAATGAAGCATTAGCACCGTGTCAGCGAGTGCTGTGATTTAAAAGAGAGCTCTGAGTGAATCAAAGCCCTTTAAATAAACCTAGCAGTGATGCTTTGTTCTCAATATTCTGCAAATGCCAGAAGCTCTTAATGCAACACTGTGTAAAACCAGTAAAACCTTGAGGAGACAAATGGAAACATTTGCCAGGGAACCCAGTGCTTAAATTGGAGTAAAAAACAGAGTTAGTACACAAAACCAGCAGCCTGCATAGCACGCCAATGCTTGTGCGGTAGTTGTGGGAACACATTTTACTATGGCGCCACCATGCTTTGAGTTAAATGCTCATATTATCATGCTAACATGCTCAGAATTGTAATGCTAATATTCTGATGTTTAGTGCTTCTCAGTTGTCCTGGGTTCACAATTTACCTCAGCTTGTTAGCATGCTAATATCTGCTAATTAGCACTAAACACAACGGTCAGCTGAGATTGATGGGAATGTCATTAGTTTTGCGGGTATTTGGTCATAAATACGTCTGAATCCTCGGGGGAGAATCAATCTAGCAGTTGAGTTCAGACTCTCAAAATCAGCATCATGGTACAATGCATATCTGTACAAAATCTTATGGCAATCTCTCAAATGGTTGTTGAGGTATCTTAGTCTGGACCAAAGTGGTGGACCAACCAAAAGCTTGGGTAGGGGTTCTGATGTGCAACAAAAAGGTCTCGTACTGGAGCCCAAAATGGTGTCGTGTGGTTTTATATCCTGTGTTCATCTAGACCATGAGGCCACCAGAACACTCCACAAATCCTCAATACCTGCCAGGCCCCGAATACACCTTTTACACACAGAGGATTTGGGAGGCTCTAGCAGAAAACTAAGCCCTTATTAGGAGCTTTCTGACTGGACTACTGTAGACCACATATTGTGCTTCATACAGCTGCATGTTTTTACCTCCTTTTGCAGCCTGTCTGAGCTGGAAATGGGGCTATTTGGCTGAACACTTGTGATAACTATGTTCATTAGAAAGCAGTGAGTAAAATGGACTGCAGGTATGCAATACTTGACATGGGGACAGGACTAAGTGCTTTACACAGCCTCACATTCACCTACGCACACTCACACACTGATGGCTGCAGCACTGCCATGTGAAAACTCAGGTGGACAGAAATCTAGTTTGCCAATGTGTTCTACCAATGAGTACTGGCCCAGTTTCAGCAATGAGTAGGACCTTTGCTGAATTCTTTCACCCATCACTGTTTTTATTTCCTGCGAGAAGAAACTGGGACACAAAGCAGCATGCAGCCATTTACAATTCAATTCTGCCTGGGCGGATGTCGATGAGACAACCACATTCAAACACAGCAAATGAGGAGGAAAAGCTGCAGATAACTCAGATTATCTGCAAGGTCTATAATTACAATGTTGACTTACTGAAGAACTGAAAAAGAGAGAAAAAGAGCCAGAGACTATAAAGGGGATGAAGCAATCACGTTCTCAGCCAATCAGATTCCCTATTCAAGTGTGTGAGTAAGTTCCATTAGCCCCTGACCTCACCTATTGCTCATCACCTCATCACGAAAATGTTCTCGCCTATTGGATTTACCCAGGCTTTTAACACTAAAGAGCTTCTGGCTGGAAGCAAACTACTTAGACTGAAATGGAACTAGGCCATAATGTTGTAGTCAATATGTAACACGGGGGTGGCAGAAGGGTAATCCATCATTTCAGTACAACCATTAGGCTGCTGATTTCTCCACTAATCAATCTACTGATGATAGAAAAGCAGAGACCTACAGTGACAGAGACGGGGTCTGATAGGAACAGTATTGAAGTAGGGGGATGATGGGGGAGATACATGTTGTCTCTGCACACAATGAACCCTGGTGAGGGTGACAGTGGCAGGCTGTGCCATGCTGGCCCATATAAAGCTGCAGTTTCCCTGAGGGCTGGTGTCCACAGAGCCGAGAGGAATCAGTGTATCAGGCCTTTCTGACCAGACTCCCATGATCTCTTTCAACCCACACCCCCACCTCTAAATATGGCTGCTTTTCTATTTTTATTATGATTTCATATATTGATCATTCTTTCTTGCTAAATGTTTCTATTTTCTTCTCCTCTTTCCACAAACCAGACTAAAAGTTACTACTCAATCTAAAACTGTCAAAACAGATTCATCTCTGCACCGCTCTGCCTCCCGCTCTTTGTCTGCTATAAGAAAGTGGAGCAAGCTCATCATTTTTTGATTAATTCCTCCACTCTTGACTTGAGCTGTATACCAACACTTCCCAGTTTAGCACAAATCTATAACGGGCATCATCTCATTTTGTCGAGGCTGCTTTCTGGCCATCACATCTGTAGTGTCTGTGACTGCAGGAAGGCAGGAGCTCTGAGGATGATTAGACGCTTCAACAGTCCCAATAATTGCGTGCCCTCATCTCAAAATCCAAAAAGTAAAAAATGAATTAGATTACATGTAATTTGAAAGTCTAATATCAGTTAGAAACTAATGAGTTCTTTTGTCTTCCTGTCAGTCATAATCAATTAAACCAATGCCATTATGCTCGAGTTACATGACAGGATTTGTATTTTTTTTTTTGTCATCAATTATTTATTCCATACATAAATAAAAAAGTAACAACGCAAAATTAGTTGTTAGTGGAGGGACGAAACATATGCAAAGTAGATCAAGTGTGCTAACATATCGAGGGCCCTCCCAGCTGCATCCACAAGCAGGGAGTGAGAAACAACATTACAGTAATAATAACATCAAAAAGAAAAAAAAAAAAAAAGAAAACCCCCATTATCCATTCCTCATAACCCCTCATAACTAAGGTTATTAGTAAGTCAATTCAAGATGTTTTATGTAATTAAATTGTAACACAAATGTAAATACGTACACTTATATGTTTGCATATATCTGTATGCCTGCAGGATTTGTAGTTGAAGGCTCAGAGGCAACATTTAACTCATGACAGCTGAACCAACGAGTGCACTGGTAAATATCAAAACATATCAAAATACCAACAGAGAACATAATTGTGTTGGTAAAAGGTTAAAGCTGCTGCTCACTGTCATGTGGGAGAGCTTGTGTGTCACACTCTCACACTACACCACTGCAAGCTCTGTCCTTAAGCACAAAGTTACTGTAGGTATCTAAACTACACTACAACACTTTTACCTCCACTAAACAGTTATTAGTAGTTATCTGTTTTTTTATTTATTTATTTTATTTTTAAACATGGTAGTCCATTTTTAAATATGCATCAAATATGTATTCTGTGTTTCCCCGAAATCACATACAGATCCTGTTTTACTAGTCCATTGTGACTGATGACAAAAACAAAAAGCCCTGACACAGAGACAGGAGAGTTGTCTTTTCTGTACTTCAGCAAAATGAAGGAGGACACCTGGTGCATATGAAAGCTATCTCTTTGATGTAGTGTTTAAATTTTTATAGATCCGAATCATTTTTACAGCTGTCCATAAAATAACTGTAAGCCGCCTCTATTTTTGAGGAGCTTATCGATAGCCTGTTTTGTGATTTTGTCTTGCCCAATTTGAGAGGGGTATAAATACTTCTCCCGCTATATCCACCAACAGTCCATCTTATATGTAGGTAGCTATGGCTACAGACACGGTCTAATATATTCGAGTCATGACTGGGGTTTGAGAGTTCGTGTGCTGAGAGCTGAGAGCAACGCCATCTCAACAGGATCCCTGGAGTGCACACTGACAGCTCCCAGTGAGGACAGAGTCAGACTAACACACAAACTGAAGACTGTTTTTGACCACATCTTTACATCTTTGCATTACCTCCACCAGGGAGCACAAACTACTGAAAAGGAAATGCAGAGATTTTCCACTTTAACTGAAAGTAATCATTGACAACACGCAGGCGACCTTTCACTTTTAAATAGAGTGAAAGTAAATTCCTCTTACCCAGTGTGTCTTTGATGTTCTTCACCAGCGAGCCTTTCTTCAGGCTGTTCTTGCGCTCGACGTAATTCGATGGCACGTAACCCATTTGGTTGGAGGCGTTGCGAACACGCCACCAGGTCTTTGAGTCGTCTAGGAGGAAGAGACGCTCGTTTTTACGGATGTCAAGTTCCTGGTCCTGCTGGGCCGTGTAGTCCCACTTGGCTACAACAATCACCTCCTCTGTCATCTTTCATGGAGTCCCCCTGTGGAGAAGAAGGGGACTGGAGTCAGCCAAGGAGCTTGACACCTCACAAATTGCCACACAGGCGTACACAGCAGCTTCAGAGTGGTTATTAGTGTCAGAAACAAGTGGAGTGACTTATTCTCATTCAGGGAGCCACTTGTAGACTTTCCCACATGTTCAAAAGACCACCAGGGGGCAGATAGGTTAATTGTGGGTATTTGAAAGGATTAATGATTCACTGATTATTGGGGAAATACTTTGTTTGATTGGGTTAATAACTACATCCATTAGATGAGTCATGTTTTATAAAGATAAAAACCAGGACTGAGGATCTATTGTATTCACAATGGGACAAAATATGCTGATTAGAACACATGAATATAGGTGAGTATATTTATTATTATTTCTAATGTACTGTGAGGTGTCTCTGTGTGTGTGTGTGTGTGTGTGTGTGTGTGTGTGTGTGTGTGTGTGTGTGTGTGTGTGTGTGTGTGTGTAGGGCTCAGTGTTGCTGTGACAAGTGACAAACAAAATAATCCATATCCATTCATGCACACAATTTTTAAACTGCTTCTCCCGGCTCACAGTGGGCATTAGGCAGGATTCACCCTGGACAGGTTATCACAAAGCTACATTACATAACTGAGCCAAATATGGGTTTAAGGTTAGCGGTTATATTTGGTGCCTTGACTGGCACCAACATTGATAATTCCTTGGATGAAGATTATGGCAAAATCTCAAATTGCTGATGACATGATCACCACTGTGAGGTGTAAGAGCACTGTAAGAGGATAGAGCTGGAATAGAGCTGGAAACACAACAAAGCGGACAGGTGTCAGGACAGTAGCAGCACTGTTGCTATAAAACGCAACACTCAGCCTCCAAAAAAGCACATCTGAGAGGGGTTCTGTGGTAGAGAGCAGCACAAACACACAAAATCAATTTGTGTGTTCATTCTGCAATACTTTCTGTCTCTTACGCACAAACGCACATGCACAGACACACACACATATACAAAGCCTTGCCTATTAGTTTTTTAGACAGAGAGTGAGCAATTGCACGCTCTATTTCACCAGGCCTTAGGTGAGGTGATTTGACATGGGTTTGCTGGACCCTCTTAACTGCTGAGAAATTACCTGTATCTGTTGAGGAGACAGCCAATTGGGAAATTGACTATTTGAGAATAGGCATGAAGGGATTGGGAAAGTTTGATAAAATTTAGTTTGTTCCTGTTCTGCAGAAACCTTCCTTGTGATAAAAGGCATCACACGGTATGAGAACCATCCGAGCAATCCAGTTTATATTTAGCTCACTGCCAAGTTAACCATCTGCAGCTGGAAACAAGATCACTGGAATAAATAAAGGAAGATAAAAATGGTGCAGATAAACAAAAAAAAGGCTTTCTGGAGATAAGCGTGAATTCAGAGATACAGAATGAAGAGTCATGTTGTTGAGGCTTTTTATGTGGACAATTGTTCAGCCTCAATAACAAATAAAATGGTCTATTTCATGTCTAATCTCACGCAAGGCTATCAATAGCTATTGTGAGACGCTCCGACGAGTCAAACTAGAGAAGGAGTACTGATAACTGTGTTTGTCACAAAGCATGTGGGTGAATATTTTCATGCACAGTTGGTATATGTGCACAACAATACTATACTGAGTTTTTCAGAGACTATAAGGAATAAAACAACTAGCACACATTTAAGATACAGGGGTGATTGTATATTTCCTTAGTCATGTTGACATTTATATTCTATTCTTTGAGAGGACAGAGCACAGATAAAGAGTAGCCTCAAAAGAGAGTTATGACTCATGGGAAGTGTAGCTGCACAAATTAGGACATATAAAAAGATTCCATTACTGGTGGAAAGACTGATATCGTCCGTGTAGGCCACATTTTATGAAATGCAAATGGCAACACTCAAAAGTGCTGGCTGTTTTCTCAACTGAAGATATTTATTTCCACTTCAATTAGGCCACAACCACAGAGACATTGCAGCCATTACTGGATACATTCTTAGAGTTACAGTCACAAACAAAAGCAGGGTTGTGTGTCACTGGATGAGAGTGTCCAACAGTGACTTTCTATCTCTACCCCCAGCGAAAAAAATTCAAGTACAACAGTTTGCAGAGTCAAGAATTGCACTTGTGAATGTGCCTCTGCTTGCCGTCACTAAAGCTGTCAAACTGCATTTCTTCACAGGCCAGGACAGGGACAGCAGAGGAGGCGGAGGAAGAGGCACTTGCGCAACATCGGGTGAGTTTATGTCAAGTTCACCATAAGTTAGGTTACTCCAATTTCTGGGATGTGACAACTTTTAGAGCGGCATAAGGAGGAAGATAGAGGGGTACGTTTGACATTCAGGGAGAGAGAGAAAAAAAAGAAGAAAAAAAAGGCAGAGCAGCTGTGGAGAATCTCTGGAGAACGCAGGAAATAGAAATGGAAGGACAGATTTATGACAAGATGAGGGATGATGACGTCAACTCTTCCTGGAGACAGGAGGTATGTGAGCGTGCTGTAGCCTTTATCAGCCTCAGGCTACAGCTGCTGGATTAGACCAGGCTACTTCTTTCCTTTCATTTTATTGCATTTATTCTCCCTCGTGGGGATGTGGATGACTGGATGTGAAAATCTGATGAAGCCTGTCGGGAATACGCCCCATGGTATTTGAGATATTGAAATATAAGGCAGCTCAGAAATGCATATTGGCGTTAAGGTCTCAATCACACCTGTAGTGTCGGTTGGACCAACTGGTGATATATATAGTTATCTAATGTTTTAAACTCCCAAATGTCAGTGTCAATATCAGCAAGTCGGATCGCACTGAAACAAACAGCAAATGGCTGCAGATGCCATTTCAACCTGAGCAACAGGTTCAGTGTAAAAGCCACCGCAAAAATCTCACCACACCATAAACCCCTCTACAATCCCTCTACCTTTCCACTTGTGACTTCATGTAAATTGGCTGAATAATGCCTGTTCTCCCATCCTAGCATGAGTACTTTGCCTCCCCTCATCCATGATACCAATTTCTCTGTCTCCTTGGCAACCTTGCCCATTAGGCAGAGTGATGGGGATGCCACTCCAAGTCAAGTTGATCCTCCTCTGTGGGCAATCACGTATGTCAGAGTGGCAGCTACGCTGTTGCTCATTCGGATGCCTGCAAACCGCACTTGACATGCCGATGAAATGCATGAGGCCAGCTTATAGAGAAATGAACGAGAAATTCTTGTTTTAAACTGTTTTGGCTTCCATCAACTGTGAATAAAAACCTTTTATTTTATTTTATGATACACTAGTCTTTTACTCAGGGCTATTATCTCAGTTTCCTTGATATGTTTCATAAACAGACAGGTGGTTTAACAAAAGCTGCTTTTCCTGTGAGAGTGCACACAAATATACACAACAGAAAACAAACACATTGGGGAGAGAGTTGGGTTTAAAGCGGGAAAAGCCTGAGAGCTCATGCTCCTTGTGACCTCCCCATTCCTCTGCTGAGAGAGTTAAAAGAAGAAAGATGAGCGACAGACTGCTGAGCTGGGCTTCTCCAGCACTCCCTTCACTGAGGGGGGAACGCTCAGAGGCTCTTTCAACACTACACAAAGAGAAAGAGAAAGTAAAAGAGGATTATAAAAAAAGGGGGGATGTTTAAAGAAAAAGAAACGTCTGGCAGAGCTTTCTGTGTTTGGCATTCAGGTCAAAGACAGCCAGGATTCAGCCAATGGGAGGACGATTCCACCTCCCCCCTCCACTCCACACTGTTTGCAGTAGTTGCTTCTCACAGGAAGGAGGGCTGCTTTACTCCCTACTGGCAATCAGTGTCTGAAGCATTTGGAGTGAAGTACACAGGCTGCAACATGAGGAAGGCAGAGTCAGTGATATAGCCACTGTGGACAAGGTTCTGTGATCTGAAGAGGCCTAATCTTCACAGAAAGATTTGTCTCTAACAAAAGAAAAACAGCCCAGAGCAGAGTCAGATGCCTTTCACATGCAGTCAATGTTAACAATGTTTTCCACATGTATTGCTGCTGCTGCAACATTTCGCTTTAAGTTACTAACAAAGGCAAAAAAAAAAATCACAGTGACAGCTGTACTGTGCAGCAGGCCAACAACCTCATAATCTGTGTCTTACATATTGTTAAAGATTCATTTTCTGTCTCAGTTTCACACTCAGACACCGAGGATGTGGTGTATGACATCAGCTCATCTGGCTCTCTGTGAGGTTGGTGGTTGTTCTTCTTCAGTTTCAGGGGTGGAAATAGATGCCATTCGAAGGGATGCCATCAAAATGATAAAGACAAAAGAAGCCCAAGACTCAAACCACTCAAGGACAGCTCGACTACAACACTTGGAGTGTTCCTTGCTGTCGTCTCAAAATAGGACTGAGAAGAAAGGCACCCTCAGACCACAAACTCAGCCCAGAGACAGGGCTGCTATCACCACACCATATGACTGCACATTTGAAGACAGAGGAAGCTTCTTTATCAAACTCAACTCTTCCAAGCTTTGATACAAAGCACAGATGGCAAACATGGCCAAGTATAGCGATAATATCCCTACAAAACCCAGCTGTTTTATGGTAATTACAGTCAGTCTGAACACCAGACCTAGATGATAACATATATTAAACATAGTAAATACATAATAATAACATAAGGGCCCAATATTAGTGGTAAATAAATAAAGGTACAGCAGCAAGTAGTATTACACATCCATAAAGTTGGGTGACAAATTAAAACAAAATCAAAGAAGCAGGGGCAAACATATCTTGACTTTTTGCACCTTTTAAAAACCTAAAAAAAAAAAACTGGATCCTAGAATTTGAAAAAAATTGGAGTCTTGGTGACACAATCAGGATTATTTTCTCAGACTTTAAAAAGTTGTCTCCAGAGCTGCAGAATACATTATAAATCGTTCTGTGGTCAATTGATGGAGTGTCCCTTTGTGGTAATCAAAGATTTTCATTCAATAAATGTCTGTTACGTCACCATCACCGAATGAGGTGATTAGTGATTGAGCCTCTGGCTACAGATGAAAGTAATACAATATTTATATATTTACATTATTACAAAGTGGGTGTCTGTGGCACCATTCCTGGAAAAAATGCTGTTTGAAGTGGCTGCTAATGCAAACTGAGCATTTCCTACTGCTGCAGCTTCAAGTTAAAAGCATTTAAGTGGCAAAACCCAAGTTGACTTTTATCATGAAATAGTCGCAGGAAATGCAATGTGCGTGTCAGTGAGCTGACCACATCCCGCTATGATTAATCAAAAATGCATCTACAAGACCATGTACATCTTTTGCGTTTTTTTTTTGACAGTAGATCAGTTGGAAATATTGCAGGAAGTGATGGAACAAGACGGAGCAGCCACAGTGAGCTGTTAGATGAAGAGCTGTAGGCGACAGGCTGCACACCTCCAACATCTCAGCCTGGTAACCAGCTCCTTTCACTCTGCCCTGCTGTTCGCAGACTCATGTCGTGTGCAGCATAAAGTCAGAGTGATGGAAAAAGGCCAATTATTGCGTGACTTCCTCATTAAAACAACAACAGTTTGTTTTGCAGAGTTCTGTACTTGTACAGCTGCCTGCATTTTGACAAAGCTAAACGTTTGACAACTTTGGCTTCTCTTTTATAGAAAAACAAGGTTTTGAAAAAAAAAAAAAGTGCCATTTTGGTATTGGTGGCACAACTCAGGTATTGCAGTGGCAGCAGAATCAAACTATCGAATCAAATGATACCAAGACCTAGTGCTGCGAAACAAACACGAACTTGTGGATGTGTTTCTAAGTTTTGATAATCCATTAATCATTCCACTCGTTTTTCAAGCAAAAAATGCAAAACACACCCCTCCGCCCACATCTTAATCATGGCAATTTACTGCTTTTCTTTGTGATACTAAGTTGAATGTCTTGGACTCTTGGTCAGACAAAACTAGCAATTTGCGTTAAACAGACCACCCAATTAATCAAGAAACTGGTGATGAATACAATGAATATAATCGTTAGTTATAGTCCTACTTAATTTATCAGATTTTGCCAATATGATGAGTATATTATAAGGCATATGGAGAAACGATGGCCTCTGAAGCAGCCTCCAAAGTTGCACTTTCACACAGTTGTAGAGAAAAATGCTTAAAATCTTAACTTGCCTAAATGGATGATGACAGAAATGTGAAGACCCCTTCCTTCCCCCCTAACCTCTCTTTACAGGCAATTTTCACATGTCACTTTCATTTTCTGTCATTACTTCTGCCCTCCTCTCCCGAGTAGAGCCAACATTGTTGAGCAAGTCTCCATGACAACAGTCGCTGGGTGGTCCCATTTTCACTGACAGGGGCGTTCCCTAAGGAATCTGACTTTTATCCCTCCACTCTTCGATTTTCAATATTTCTTTACAAAGGATCAACTTTCATTCGACACAAAGGCGCATGTGGGCTCAGCACCCACAGAGTGGTGCTTTAAACAAAGGTTTTCTTTCTCACCAGTGAAGTCAAAGAGAAAAGGAGAGGACCAGAGAGAGAAAGATAGAGAGCGCTAAATCTCCAAGAGTCTCCTTGGTGTGATGATTACACCATTTTTTTAAAAAAAGTGCTATCAAACATCTTTTATGCATTGCATGTTAATATTACATGATAATATGTATTTAACACCCTATTCTGACAGCAGAACGATGGCACTGCAGTGGGGTATGATTGTGCATCACCGCTGTTATTTAATCCCTGCTTCACACATTATCTGTGCAGACAGATGGTAGGTGTTGATGTTTTTTCAACTGAAGCATCAAACTCAAGTCCCTAATTTGTTAGAGATCACATTATGTGAGTTGCTGTTTTAATTAGTACCTGCTTAATGTAGGCACAGGGGTAGTGCAGCATGTTGATTGGATATTATTCCACCATAATGATTGCACTGAAAGGTGATAAACAACATACAACACTGAATCCCTCCTGCATTGAGTTTTCTCCTTCTCTTCAGCCTTAAATGGCTTAGACTTCAAACTTGTTTTCTCTACTCCTTGATGCCCACTTTACCTCCTCCCACAACAGTGTGATGCTTGTTCACTGCGCACACCTCCCTGCGCTCTAAACACATGATGACATGTCTCTTCTGAGCAGCTCTTTCAAAGTTTTATAACTCAATCCTTTGTAAAACCTCTCTCTGCTGCAAGCCATCACATATTAGCATAGTTTTCCTCCTGTCTTTTTTAACCTTTTTTGCGGCTCTTGTTCATAACTAAAGTGGAAAGGACTGTCTCTATTTTTAACTCTGTATGTGACAGTCTGGTATCCATGTCCCCTG
The DNA here is from genome assembly GCF_046630095.1 of Trachinotus anak. Taxonomy (NCBI): domain Eukaryota; kingdom Metazoa; phylum Chordata; class Actinopteri; order Carangiformes; family Carangidae; genus Trachinotus; species Trachinotus anak. Next base: position 12,567,170 of record NW_027273852.1, read on the forward strand.
GCAGAACAACAAAGCATGGTAAAGCACAGCAGGGCAAATGTAGTGCGCACAGCTTTGATGTACAATACTGCTTGTTTTTCCTTCAACTGGAGGAGACAGAAAAACCCGAGGTGATGGTGTGTTTGTTTTTTTTTATTTTTTTTTTTTTACACAAAGAGAGAGAGAGAGAGAGAGAGAGAGAGAGAGAGAGAGAGAGAGAGAGAGAGAGAGAGAGAGAGAGAGAGAGAGAGAGAGAGAGAGAGAATAAAGTGTATGAATAACAAGTCACTCTCAGGTCAAACAACAGAGAAATGGCAGTGGCTACAAGCTATTGTATTGTTCTTAAATTGACTGTACTACACTGCGTAAATTGAAATGTATTTTTCTCACCCCTCATCATAAAGCATGTCTACAAGGGCCTTCTCTGTGAGCTTGTTATGAGCTTGCCTTTGTTTTCAATGCCTGAAAAGTGAGGTTTTCAAAACCGTTCTCCTGAGTAGGTAAAAACATCGGCTGTGTGTGTGCGTTAGTGAGGGGCCGAGGAGAAAAATGACAATGAAAGTTTGCTTGGCCTGTCCTTTCTATCCCTCTCTGTTATCACTGATTTTTAATGATCACATAGTTCACATTCTCATGAAGGTGTATTTATGTTGAGCGTGATGGTTTATTCTTGACCTTGGTAAAGTTGTCAACACATGGTCCAACTTCCTTGCTTTCATCCACATATGTCCTTGCTCGTTGAAAGTTGTTCAGTTGTCATCGAGATGGTTTAGTTTGTTATCAGATGACTTAAGGATAGAATTGTAATCATCTGATAACAGGTAGTTGCATATGAAAAAGGCCTTAAGATGTTAAAAGCTTCAGAAACAAGCAAGCTGGACGTAGTGTTGAGATTTTTTTGTTAAAGTGCGCGGATTTTGTGAAACATCTTTGTGATCATAAAATAATGATTTGATTGACGTCTCAAAATAGGAGTCCAGTCCAGATATCTTTACAAAATAAAACATATTTTTTATGCATAAACTGTATTTCAGAATTAGTTGGTGTGGTGTTTGCTCTCTCAAAATATGAAGAGAAACACAACAGTCAGAACAAGCGATGCTCTGTAACATATTGAGCACTATAAGACTAGAGGCGAGAAACATTTCCACACTGCAGTGTATTATTGGCTTGGAAACTTTACTTTATTGAATATGAGCAGCTTGTGGAATCAAATAGACAAAATGCCCCGAGCCAAATATCCCGTGCATTCCAGCTTTTCTCCAGACAGTCGACAAAGTCTATTAGCATTTCAGAGTTAATCTGAGAGGAGCAGTAAGAAGATACACTGGATGTAAATGTGTGGAGGGCTGACAATAAGAGTCAGGCAAGTGAGGAGTAATCAGTCACACTCCAGTAATATCATGATTTTTTTTTTTTGTCAAGTTTCCATGGTAACCTTTATGGACCTAACCTTTTTGTAAAAAAAAAAAAAAAAGGAGGAAAGGAAGAAAGAAATTCATTTAAAAAGATACAAAAGGTGCCAGTCTACAGCTGTCCAAACCACTCCATGATGAATCTGATTACAGCTGTTGTGGTTGTGAAATTCAGTTTTGAAAATGAATGGTCTCAATATAATTTCTTCTTTATTTTGTTTGTTTGTGCAGTGGAGATCGAATTATATGAAATGACATGAAATCAGGAACAGATAATTAGTCACAATATAAATAAACAATGTGCTAATTACGCGTCTTTGCAATGAGAGCCTCGAAGTAGATGAGTATGCTACAGTGATAATGTTAGGACACGACGAGGGCAGAGCTGGGTTTTCAAAATGTCTCTTCGCTCCAGGTATTACCAAAAGGTTGGTATGAAAGGCTTTGTCAGATTTTCTTACACCTTCTACCTCTTATACGTTTTAGCCCTTGACCACATCTAAGTATGAATGGTTTATCTTTTATAGCAGTCGTACAAACTCTACAAAGGTATGCAGCATCCTCACACACTACGCAAGAGGAGAGAAATCAATATCAAATCAATTCACTTCACCTTCACCTGCATGAATTATAAAGCCTCATTACAGGAAGTTAAAAATGATATATTTGTGTCTTATTACTGAGGGAGAGCTGGACAGCTCTGAGAAGTGCTTCTCATTCATTTTTAAACAACTGACTGACTTCAATGAGTAAATGAGTTATCAAGAAGTCAGAAGCTGGTTGGTTCATTATTTTCTCTATGAAAGGTTTCATCGCTTGTTTCAACTAATTGCTGAACAATATCAATGATTTACAGTGCAACGAGCTTCTACAACATTACAGTCCTTTTTGTTAGTAGTAGAAATCATGCTAAACCGCTCCAAGGTCAGACTCACCAACTTGTTAAAACACTCCTACGTGTCGAACTGAGATTATCAGATAACTGTTTTTCTGTTACCTACAGCTTCCTCTTCACTCCTCTGCCAAGCAGAACTAAAAATACATTAACTGTTCTCTGCCCTAAAGAGGATGTCTGTCAAAGCAATGTTGGAACTGCAGACCCAACACTTCAGTAAAGGAGTTTGAATAAAGTCTAATTTCTCTCCAGATGGGAGTGTAAACTCCATGCAACACAATCTAGGCCACATTCTCTTCGACACTTGAACACACAAGAGTAAATCTGTGAGCCAGTTTTGCTTCTCTTCATAAAGTGCTGCACTGTTTACAAGTCCCACCCAGGGATGCAGAGGCAGCATCGTTGGTCTCTTTACTTTTTAACTGTGCAAGCCTCCCCTATCCCAACTGATGGATCCTACATTTCAGTAGACCCTGAATACAAGGACCGTTCATAAGCTATAAAAAGGTGAAACCAATTATGTCTTGTGGTCAATTCATCCAAACAATTGAAATATATATTTTCCTGACTATGTCTTGTCGTATCCAGCCATGCAGAAAGTTTTGGTTCTGTTTTCCCAGGTTTTGAGATTTCTCCTCCATAATACAGTGGAGGTAATGGAATAAAATTTTATTTGTGCTTCTCCCAGCAGTGTCTCTTTCCAGAAACAATGCCCCGGTTACTTTGGATAATCCGCAAACCTCATTGTGGATCTTTTTTTGGGAACGGGTATGTGCATGGATTATAACACAGACTAAAACAGGGAAAACAAAGCATTAGTGGGGAAAAAAAAAAAACTCTGCTTGAGGAGGAGACTTTGGGATTTCACTCTCAAACATCTAACTCTTCAGTTGGAGTAATAATACATATTAACATACGCCTGTGAGGACCCCTGCAAGCAATAAATGTCAGGCAGAGACTGTATCTTAATGAGGTAGCATGGGAGGGAAACTAGACAAGCTGCATCTACAGTGTGCATGAGTGTGATGTGTGCACAATTAGCATCTTCTAGTTAATTCACTGTGTGCTTTATATGTGATGAGTATGCAGGCAGTAGCACCGCTAATGACCCTATGCTGTATGAAGATATAAGCTCACCAGCGTCAGCACAAACTACCTACATGGGGAAATAACTTGTTAAAGAAAATGTTGTACAATGAGTTCATGCGACAACACAGTACGGAAACCGTCCTCCGAAACTCCCTCACCCCCTCCCTTCTTCCCTGTGTAACACAAAGCACTGCTGACTCTATCCCAGCTTGAGCTTAACCATCTCTTTGTACCGTCTGCTCCATCGGTCTCTCTGCTCCTCTCTCAGCTATGGACCTGAATTATTCTCTTTGATCAGATGCTACCTTGAGGCTCTGAGGAGATTACAGACATATGTAGCACGAGCAATGCAGAAAAACTGGTGCAACACAATGCAGACCTGTTGAACGCCTTGAACCGTCCTCAGCTACATGTAGGATGTGGATCATTTACTCACGCCATTTACTTTAAAGTCAAATGTTGAGCGGATAGTCACAATGGATATTTCTGCAGTCGGTGTCACGAACAAGAAAGAGGTTAAAGTGAATTACACAAGCTGTATTGTGTAAATCATTTCCTAATGAAGGTGAAAACTATCCAGATATGCCACAGCCACATATCTTTCTCCTGACTCTAAGGACAAACATCTATTTCATTTGTTCTTTTTCAGGTTCAGCTTTCTCTCACACCTCTAGAGAGCTGTCCTGGAAATATAAATCCACACCATCACATCATCCCTAAAGACTGTACGACTAATGTCAAGTGAGAAAAAGATTACACTGAAGGCCTGAACTGTGAATAAAATGTGTATTGTTTTCTTTTATAAATGTTCTGAAAATAAAATCCCTTTGGTCGAAAAAAAAAAAAATTAGTAACCAACAAAGAGGAAGTTGCATCTTATATTTGCAGTCTTAGTAAGGTGTCCCCCATCTGTACATTTGCCAACTTCAGTTTCACAGAGGAAAGATGGTGAGAAGGATGTGGTAACAAAATATCTAAAAGGTGTAAAAGTGTAAAATTGGTCCTGAAGCAACAGAGTCAAAAACAACTTACAAGAAACATAAATGTGTTAGTTGTTCTCTTGATTAATTGACTGCTTGTTTGAACAGAGATAGAAAAGAGAAAAATGCCCAGTGTAATATAATCACTACCAACAGTCCAAAACACACAGATATTTAGTAGATTTTTTAAAATAATGTAAAAACACAAGGATTCGGCTTTTCTGCAATGTAAAAGTAACCGAAACAATTAATTGATTACCATTATAGTGATTAACATACAATGCAAACTGTGAGGAAAAAATATGTATTAAAAAATATAATCAGCAAAGCAAACTTTTAAACTTTAGCTGGCTAAAAGACACCAGTTGCTGTCTGACTGAGTCTTGTTTTCAGCAAAAGGAAAAGGTGAGACTTTGTCCAATATTTTCAGGGAAGAGAAAACATCTTCTGGAACATTTATCCATGTTGTTTATTTTCCATGAACGGCTGTTATTTTCCATGACTGACTAAAGAAACAATCTAATTTTATCCAGGTTTTCTGAGACACATGGGAACTCTCTCTAAGGAGCATGAGCACAGAGTTGTTACCGGTATCCTGCTTGACTTTCTTGCATATGTTTGTTTGTCTGTGTTACATAAGCTTGCGTTGACGTCAGAGCCGTGAGGAGACCAGAGCGGTATGTTGAAAATGGAATGGCATATGTAAAAGCCATTTCTCTTTTACTTGCATGCATGAGCCACATACGTGTCAGTTCCTGGGAGCCGTGTTTCCACTGCAGCTGACTAAGGCGCTGCATGAAATCGCTGCATGCTTTCACTCATTCACAGTATCAGACCTGGCTTTGTCAAACCTCTGGATAAGACATTGACCTCTGCAATATCACTCTGCTGGTAGAACGAGGAAACAGATAGTTAGTCTAGTCGTGTACAAAGGTAACAAATCTGCCACTGGGAACCTCTAAGCATCACTATTTAAAATGTTATATCTTATTTGATCCATTAAAAAAAAAAAACATACCTGACTATTTTATCGCTGAGCGCAATGACATTCTGAAGTGTCTATTGGATCTCCTGATCTACGTTTTGGCAAGAAAGTGAGTAAGAGTATTTCATAAGATGTTGGACTACTCCTTTAAATTATAGAGTTTAAATTTGTCATATCTTAACCTCAATTTTGGTATTTTTTAAATCAGATTGTCCCCTGCTTTTAATAATTACAATATAAAAACCAATTAAAACCTGAGTAAATAAAGAGCACTAAACATAGGACACTATATTGATGGTTTCATAGTGTGGTTACATTGTCATTTGATACCTTTTATTGTTTAAATATTGACTGCAGCACTTTCAGATCCATCTTGTAACATGTTTTAAGACCTGTTTCTCTCGTATTTCACATGACACATGGTGAAATATTTGTTGAGCTGCTTAATTTAGCCTCTAGTGTTAAATACCAGAATTCCAGCAGCAGGTCCAACGCAAGGCATGTAACACCTGGCTAAATGCTGCCTACCTAAATTTTCATGACACCTCTAAATCATATGGACAACTTTGCTTTTTCACCTTTCAGCTGAGGGCCAAAAAAGGTTGCACGTTATCTACATGCTGTTCAGTGCTTTGGCTTATCATTTAAACAGCTCAAGTACTTCTTCTCAGCCTCTGAGTTTTCCCTGTACCTATTATGGTTTTCTGCACCATAGCATGCCAGAGGTTGACATTTTATGATACACTCAAATGCTGCCAGTGATTTAGTGTGACCTGAGCACAGGATGGCATTTCTGCTTCTTTGACAAGCTGATGATATCTCTCCTTCTGCTGAACTGTTGCCATATAAAACAGCAGCAAAGCGCCGCACTGAGGGAGCATTTGCCGTCAGCTCTCCACGCACTGCTGAAGAAGACAGAGGTCACACTCAAACAACTGGATCTGCTGAGCCAAAACAGCAGATAGGGTAAACAGATGTCCTGCAGCAAGTGTATATGACTGCGTGTGTGCGTGTGTGTTTGTGTGTGTGCGCGTGTGTGAGAGAGAGCAAGAAGGAAAGACACCACAGGCTAAATATTGTGTATGTGTGCAGTCTTGAATTCTCAGGAGAACCCTGTGGCACTCTGAGCTATACATCTCATAAATAAAGCAGGATTTCCTTCAGCTGCAGCCTTGTGGGTGTGTGTGTGTGTGTGTGTGTGTGTGTGTGTGTGTGTGTGTGTGTGTGTGTGTGTGTGTGTGTGTGTGTGTGTGAGAGAGAGAGAGAGAGAGAGAGAGCGAGAGAGAGAGCGAGAGAGAAAGGGTGCAAATGGATTAGAGGAGGCCTATCATATTGCTCAATTCAGTAACTGACTCACCTCCCATGCACGCAACAGCAGCATATTTAAGGACAAATAACTGAAAAAATAATATCTTTACAGCTGGCATGTTAAAAATTACATGAACTGGTGATTTCACCTCATAATCTGCCTTAAAATATTTAAAAATATTTAGAGCAGAAATATCAAAGTTGAACTGCATTAATCTGTCCTCATCCAGATTTCATGAGCACTGAATTATCAACCATGATCAGCCAGACTGTTGTCCAGATGGTTGTGTGACTGACTTTGACTGAAGTTCAGAGAGGTTGTCACATGACTTTTGCTTGTTGTTATCTATTTATCTATCTATCTATCCATCCATCCATCCATTAATCATAGTTCAATATGATGTCTGCTTCCAGCTGTGATATAAGCTTGGGAAAAGATAAAAGATAAAAGATAAAAATATACCAACACAGTTGCAATCTTATCATTTCACAGATCAACAATAATCAGCAGCAACATAATCAGAATGGTATAAAAATATGTTACAAGCCAATTTGAGATTCAAAACCTAACAAGTCAGCAGGAAATGAGAGGCACAAAAGATTCAATTCAAGATAATTTTGATGAAAAGAAACACACACACACGCGCGCGCGCACGATTTTAAAGGCTTCAGGGGGCAAAAAAACAGAGCAGAAACAGATCAGAAAACATGACTATCCAATGATATATGACAGAAATCTTGGCACTTCAGAGGCGTTTGAACACAATCAGATCAGATCTCTTATTCAGATATGCAGCTACCATCTCTTAGCTGTTCTGCGTTGTGTCTTGTCCTGCTCATTGTGTAATTCTGTCGACATTGTTTAGCTCCTGCGTTGTAGAGGCAGCAGAGGTGGCGGCAGGTTTTCACTAGAGTAAAATTCCATCTGTATAATCCCTCTCATAATGCATGTCCCGGCAAACACACGCACTATTGAGAAGCTGTCATTTTCTTTTTCTCTGTGTGTATTTCCCTTAATCACAGATATTTCCCAATTTATCTTGTGGGAAATTGTCTCCGACACGAGTCAACAATGAGTTTACTCTCAAATGATTGTCAGACTACAATATTTTAATTTAAGATAAGCGACTTGCCATCCAGTGGCTGCATGTAGATCCTGATCCTGTGCATTATTTTAAAGCCACCAACAGCTGGACAGTCACATAGACACTATTTCAGATCAGTACACCTCTTCAAAGTTTGTCTTCTGATACACACAGCTGCAAAACTGCTCAGCTGTTTACACTGTGGTTGAAATACACTTCTGCCTTGACCATATGGCTACAAACATTAGTAGTCGCTGCTACAAACATTAGACTTGCACAGAAGCTCAATGGCACCGCACAGATCCATCTCTATTTATTTATCTGAAGCGGATGTTAAGGGCGTCATGTGTGGGTTGAGGTTTGATGGTATTTTTGAGCGAAATGTTCAACATTTGGCGACAAGTGTGGCCCACTTTCTTTGCGCACCTTCCTTTCACAAGCTACCTGCTCCTACTAGTGAAGACAATGGCTCAGATTTATGAAGTTGATAAGCTCATATTACTGATAGAGTTTTAACTGGATTGATTCCGATTCCTGAAACTGAGGCGACGCAAATAACTAGATCGTTTCGACTGAGGCGACTCGTCACTCCTGTTCTACTGCAAAAACATGCAGCTCACTCATGGTGTTAGAGTCAGGTTTCCATATTTTAGCCTGTCGTCAAGTTACTTCTGGAATTGACATTGATAGGATACAACTGATATAACCTGCTGTTGGGGATGTTGAGGGGAACGTTATTTTAGAAACAGAAGAAAACGGCTGGCAAATCTGACTGGATGGTCACAGACACTGAGGTTGGAGCTGGAGCGTGAAGCACCTATGTGCCACTCGGTGACGTTCATCGCCAGCAGACATTAGGGTTAACGGTAGATAGGTAACAGGATATACCAAACTGGCGGTTAAAAACTCAAACTTAAAAAAAATTAAAATAGACATTTATTAAGATCAAAAAGAGTAGAATTGTCACATTTTTCCAGGGGCACGTTTTACTTCCGTTGAAATGAAAAAGAAAAGGACCTGAACGGAAAAGGTTGTTATAGAGATCAAGAAAGCCAGCGTATGTGTCTGCCCATCAAAGAAAAAAAAAAAGAATAGCATGTGGAACGACTAATTCATTCGCCTATTAGGGAAAAAACTCAACAAATGTAAATCATAATATTTACTCGAACACTGGTGGCTTTCCGAGCCTCCACAGGAATGGTGAGAGACGTGGGCTGTGATGCTCTAAGGGGAACTTGGAACGTGGATCATTCTGTGAAACACAGATAAGCAAAGCCCTTGTGCTCTGGGTGAGATAACTCAATGTTTGTCTGCGTACTGCCGTTTTGTGCATCAGTACAGCCAAAGGGGAGAACGTCCACTTAATGAAATTAATTAGAGCATGAAGGGCCTGCCGAAGCCTCCGCTGAGAACAACATAATGGAACAAACTCACCAACAACAGCTTAACTCTTTTCATGAGTCACAGAAACTCTGATGATGTATGAGCTGCAGCCGTCTCTCCATTTCACAACTTTAAACTAACAATAACTTTCATACCTGATTAAACTGCTTATTATTTTCTAGGGATGCACCAATGTTGGTCCAACACTGAGAATGACCTTATCAAGCAAAGCAGGTATCATCCACACGTCACCAATCCACATTAAGTACAGTGTTTTTCCCGCTCCTTTCAATTACAGCCTCAAGATTATTAACTACTCGATGCATTTTTAATGAGAAGGCAGTAACATTACTGAGTATTTACTCTGTCATCTTTACTGTTTTTAGCACTTTTATGTTGCCATGTTGTTTGGCACATTGGTTTGGTCTGTGAAAAAAAAGACGGAGCCACTCACAGGTGAAGTGGTTTGGTGAAGAGATGTGATTAAGCTGAGGGAAGCCTTTTCCAAAGACAGTGAGTGCAGCACTGACTTCGATTATCATTCAGTGCTCAGTGCTCTGTCAGGTCTGTATCTGTTCACAACGCAGCACGCCTTCCACACAAACTGCATGAGCATTACACAAAAGTGTGATGATGCGTCTGCTGTCATGAGACTGATGGTTGTAATGTCGTAATTTTATAAACCACATGTTACCACACACACACACAGAGCAATGATCTCAAGTCAGTTCGACTCAAGAGGTTACATTTTTGTATTTTGGGTAAAACAGCGCTGGTATCAGTTAATTAGTTAAATTTCTTTGATTACGCGGCTAAGTCTTTCAGCCCTCATGTTTTATTTGTGTGTGTGTGTGTGTGCAGCTGTGTGCAGCTGTGTGCAGCGGCACCTGAGGTCCTGAACTTTTGTTCAGATTTTACACTCTCCTGCTAAGAAGTGTTGGGTTTCACCCCCAGTGTTTCCGCCATATAGATTTTGCGGCGGCAGCCCTCAGCCCCCGCTCCCCTCGCTCTGAAAGTACCAATTTTCTCCTACGTAATATGAACCCCACACACACAGAAGCATAGAGTGAGGGAGCCATTGACCCTTGATTAGCTTTTAACGAGCAGTTCTCAGTCTGTTTCTGAATTTATAGCCATGTTTCTATGTGGGGGGGGGGGTAATCAAACTTACAATCTGCAAAGCAAAGGTTTGACAGAATCTTATAGCTGCTGTATCCTTCCATGAATTATGAAATCATGCCTGTTTTAGAGATAAAGCTTCACAGTCAGCTGCCATTTCTTTTGTTTTTTAATAACATCCTGCTTACTCCCACATTCTTATGTTTCCTTCAGCGTTATGTTTCAAATTTTTGCAGCCTGTTGCTTCTCTGATCGCCTCTAATGCCATCTCAGGCCCTTACATCATCACGCACCATCCACAGATTACAAAGCCCACAGCTGTGGCTTTGTGGACAGAGTGAGTGTAATGCCAAGATACTGTACCACTGTACTTTAACCAGCTCCCATTTTCCTCCCTCCCTCTCGCTCCTTCCCTTCCCTTCATGGTCTCCCCCTCAGTGTCCCAGAGAAGGATTAGGCCTGATGCCCAGCGGTGACACAGGGACACTGAAGCCAACAGACTGTTGGTTCAGTTGTTGGCCCTGAATTGGGAACACTCAAGCCGGGTGGTGGAGGGGGGAGGTGATGATAGAGCTGAAGGATGAGGAGGAGAGAAAGGACAAACTAAAAGAACAAAAGATGCTCAGGACAGACAACTGAAACCCTCAGATAGTGATAAGAAGAAGAAAACAAAGGTCAAAGAAAAATAAAGGTGTAAAATTACAGGCAAAAGAGACAGATGCTCATGTCTGGATATTTTTAAAACAGGTTTTTAGAAAACTAAGTTTCTGCAGCCAACTACCAGCTCAGAGAGGCTGTACTTCAGCACAGCAGTGCTTTGAGCTGAATGCTAACATGCTCACAATGAAAATGTTTAGCTGCTGATGTTCGCCATTGTCAACAACTTACTTGCATGTTAGCATGATAACATAATAGCAAAGTGCAGCCGAGGCTGATGGGAATTAGGGATGGGGTTCAATAGCATTTTACTGAATCTGAATCCCTCAAATCTACTAAAAAGTTTGTTCGGCAGAGAACGAAGACAACTTTTAGTTTTAAAAAAAATCTACCATTTTTATTTTATGCAGTGCAGTAACAGAACTGATTTCGACTATTTGTTGTGTATCAAAAAATAAAAGCTGAAATGTAAGAATCTAGCTTCTTCTAATCACATTAATAATTGTGATTTAAGGCCTAATTACCAGACAAGCGAGACACTGACACAAATAAACACCATGGTAATTAACTATCAAATCTAAACCATGAACGCTGACGGACTGTAGGGCTTCCACCACATTTTCTGTCACTCCTCTGTGACATTCATTTCCTCGCTCATTCCTCCTTTCGCTGCGAGGGAAAACAGTGTTTGCTCCTCGGTGGGGGCTGTGCTGCAGCTGCAGAAGCCATAGAGGCTGAAGTAAAAACAACAGAGTCAAAATAGTATTAATTCTACTTTATCATTCAGTGAATATCAATGAAATGAAATTGCAGGCGATTTGCATGCACAATGGGAACTCGTTGCATTGCTACAGGGCACAGAATCTGAATATGGTGAATACAGAGAGTAAGTAGGCTGAGGCTGATCACTTGTCCTCATCAAGTTACGCCTCAAGTTCTTACTTCAAAACTTTTAGTACAGATAAATATTCTGACGAAGGACTTGTCAGTCCCCCATTCATTGCGAGTACCGTCCTGCAGGTTATATTTCGCAGCTGTTTCATTTTTAAACTGGTCCTCCGTGTTTGTTAGCAGCAGCGTCAGTGAGTTATCATTCTTTTTGTGCCTTTGTCGATGACTGTGGTGCCAGGGAGAGAGACTAAAGAGGCTAAATAGAGAGCATTAAACGAACATTTCAATAAGGGATTCGTGGTAGTTAACCAACTTAGAACTGGATCCAAGATGGAATAACTATTCACTCTTGTGATCCATTCCTAACAGGAATGACATTAGTTTTGTGAGTATTTAGTCGTAAACTAAAGATCTAGACAAATAAAAATTTGGCCTAGGTAATGGTGATAGATGAAATGTCAGACAACAGCTAAATTCATTAGGATGAACTGTATTGGAACAATGACTGTACAAACTTTTGTGTTAATCCATCAAGTAGATGTTGAGATATTTCATTACATGAGTGAAAACTTTCACTGCTAGTCAGGGCCTTATCAAAATCAATACTATTTAACCCCCAGGCACCATGTACTGAAGTCATTAAATAATTGTTGAAACATTTCAATCTGTACCTCAGTGGTGGATCGACTGATGAACAGACTGACATCGCCAGCCTTCAAGCCACACCGCTACAGTGGCTAAAAATCATGACAACACGGAAAAACATGACTGCATTTCAAACATTTCCATCAAACAGAGACATGGTGTGACGGAAATTACCGATAACACATTATTATTCTATAAACCCACACAATGTACAAAAGAAAGACATTAAAACATATTGATCAGTGGTCACGGTGTACCTTCTGCTTCGTAGTTGCACAAATCCTCTTTCGCTTTCTAGATCATGGGGTCATAGAGAGGGGGTGCATTGTTATGACAGTATGCGCTGTCAGTTTAATGGCTACCCATTCCCCAGATTACAGATGATTACAATGACAATGGCATGGCCTTTATCTCTCTGTTAACATGATGTTCTTCATGAGAATCGCTCCATGTCTCCTGACCGCCCATCTGTGCCTGCGCTTATTAATTCCTTCTCCTCTGCCAGAGAGATTAAGATTTCCTGAGGGAGGCAAACAAGAGACTTTCCTCAAAGCCAAAATACCAGTTTTGACAACAATCTGTATTCCCTGCATGGTTTCCCCTGCCACACTGAAAGCTTCCTGGAGGACGACTGGAGGCACTCAAAGTGACGGATAAGTCACAAAACTTCAAAGAAACCGTAAACTGTTTTGTCATAATCAGAGGCAGACGGCTACATAAAATATTGTGTTATTTTGTTTGGGATGTCCACATATGAATGAAAAATATGCACACACATGATAAAGTGATATGTCATCGCATACTAAATATCAAACAGTGGAGTATAAATGTAAAAACAAGCCTTTTGTGTTAAACACCATACTGTGATGAAGTGTTTTAAAGTGACATATAAATCTATTTAGAGCTCACAGAGGACAATGCAATCGACTTTAAAAACCTTTTCTCACAAGGCTGATATTTCACCTGCTCTGAAACCTCTTGCCTGATCTTAAATTATTAAATTACAATTACATTATTAAAGTCAGATTTTTTTATTGTTACTTATCACAGACTATCAAATTTATAAATATTACATTGCACTTTGTGTAGTTGAGAGATACTAAGCCAATATTTCCTTCTTATGTACACTGTTCAGTGCCCACACTACTTAAAGGGAAAAAAAACACATTTCTTGTTAATAACGTAGTCTTTTTCCAGAAACTCCTACTCAAAACAACACATGAACAAGACATTGTGTGGGCACTGTGTGATGTTTGAAGACTCACAGTGTGTGAGGACATTTGACGCCCATTAAGCATCATATGACTGCAGAGTAATTAGTCTCAGCTCATAACTGCGCAATCAGATATCAAGAAAACAGGATTTAGCTTATTATCTAATCTGTGAACACGTGGCTCAAATGGAAAATCTGTGTGTGAAGTGTGTTATGACAACCAATGAAAGAGAAGAAAATCTTTTTGTTATGCAAGAGGTGTCAGTGAAACCAAAACTAAACCAACCAAAACCAAATATACAAATAGGGCAATATCAACACTTACAAAAATTCAGACAGGCATTATGAAAGTTGAACTTACAACACTAGTTTGTCATCTACCAACAAGCAACACCAAGCGTAAGCCTGTAAATCACCTTAACTCACCAGCAGAGTATCCTTGCAGCCCTCAGCTTCCCCAAATCCAAAACCATTGCACTGTGAGATGGTGCTTTCACATGGTCTGCATCAAGTTACAGAATGTGGAAACTACCATATGAGCACATTTTATTCACCTGGAATGTGTTTCCATTGGCTGTCAGACACTGGAACACAGACCACATGAATTGGGCCAATAAAGAAAGGTCACTTCAGGGTGTGAATAATGAACGTCGGGCATTAACACCTCTGTTTGTTCTTTTTATCAGTCCGGATATGCTGTTAATCATTAAATCTGGTTGATATCATTACTTAAGCACAATATGAACTCACATCATGTACCATAAACTTGGAGTTAATTTTTCATTATGTCTGAAATAAACGATATAACATACTGTAAACTCTTATAAAACTTACTTTACTTTATCTATAGCACTTAACACTTAACCTGCTGCGAGAGAGCAACTTCCTGGATGTTAATGTTTGAATTTCTGTATTAATTAATAAGGCGTCGCCTGAATGCACCATTAGTTTTAGTCTCTGTGAGGATAAGGAAGACAATTTACATGACTCATTTGGAAAAGGTTCCTCTATTTGTCCTCTGAGGGTGAACATTTTATAAGCTATGAAAAATATTAATCACAAATTCCTAAAGCCCAAGAGGATGTTTCAAAAAAAATCTCAAAAAACAAGTAATTGTCAAAACTGTTGCTAATTATTTTTCTGTCAGTCAACTGGTGGATGAATCTTTTCAGCTCTCTCACTGTCTCTCTGGCTCATAGGGTAAATTTCACAGGGTTACGATATGACAATGAGTTTATGAATAAGATCAGGCAACCCTACTTGACTATCAATTATTTTCATTATCAATTAATGAAAAGAAAACCGTCTTTATTAACTGTTTGGTCTATGAAATGTCAGAGAATAGTGAAAAAAATAGCCAACACAAGTCCCAAAGCCCAAGATGACAAATTCATACAGCTCATCATGTCTGACCACACGTCAAAAACTCAAAATAATTCAGATTATCAATCACTTTTGAAGATAGATTTTGCATTGCAGATTTTTTTTTTTGCCTTTTTGCTTAAAAATTACTTAAACAATTATCCAGCTGTCCTAAGTGTTGCTGATTCTTTTCTGATTTTTTTTTTTCTGTTTCTAATTGTTTCAGCCCTACAACAAGGATCAACTTCATGAAGCTCATCATCAAATCTACTACATCAAGCACCAAGGGTGGTCAATAACAAAGTACATTTACTTGAGTACTGTATTCTGGTATATTTTTTGAGTATCTGTGGGGGGGGGGTTCTGACTTTTACTCCACTACACTTACAATACAGATATTGTACTTTTGACTCCACTACATTTCTGTGAAGTACTTGCTACTTTGAAGCAGAGCTTTTATTTAGAGGAACGAGTTTACGCTGCTCTGGCCTTATATTCAGGCCATGTTTGAAATTTTCCTTTCGTTTCAAATGTTTGCTGTGTTTACTGCAACCAAACCTCGTCACTGCCTACAACAAAATAACCGTCCAACTTGAGAAAGCATGTGGAGATATGTAACGTAAACTTTTAAACAAACAGCTTGCAGTTGTTGATGTTTTTATGTTGTGGTTGGTCAAAATGACTCATGGCCATTTCTATCAGCTCGGTGTCATGTTCTACAAGCTTTTTACTCGACATATTCTACGGTGAGTCGATAGGTCGTTTCAGAGTCATTAGGTTCTGTAAATGTGGAACAATACAACATGTTGACACAAAAACAGTACTATTGAATACTGTATTTTTAAAGGCAAGAACTCCAGTACTTTAACTCAAGTAAAAATTTGAATGAACAACTTTCACTTGTATTGGAGTCATATTTGAACAAGAGTATCTATAAGTCCTAAATTTAAAATTTTATTTAAAACTGTAAAATCATAAATTTTAAAGTAACTTGCACATTTTTTTTAATCTGTATAAAGTTCAGTTTTTATGGCCTAGAGAGTTGTTAACTAATGACGTAAGATAAGAAGAAGCTGTAATACAGGCCTGGCAGTCTATCACTGCACTTGTCTTCCACATACCTGTCATGCCGAGCGAACCTTGTCCTAGACTCTGTGTCACCATGGCACCCTTAACAGAGGGTGTGTCTGCAGAATAGGTGTGCCATGGAGGTGTACCTGCTACAGAAACTGCTGTGTCTGCACCTTCAAGCAAACCTGAATCATCCCTCTGCTGACACGGTAGGAGACAGTAAACAGACATTTCTCAATTAATGTGCAACTACTCCAAACAAGCAAGAAAGGCAATGCATCCTTCCTTGTGCTGGGAATGATGGGAAGGATACATGGTGCAGTTACCACGAAGAGCCACTAGAAACACTGACAGGCTCTGCGTGTGGCACCAGTAGCCAGTCTATGGTGTTTTGGCCAATGTGGTTCATTGTGTGAGCTCTTCAGCTCATAACAGAAGCGCTGACACACGACCTGTAGTCCAGTAAATAAAAAAAATAGTAAATTTGTGTTGTTTTTTTCCTTTAAAAAAATAAATAAATAAACAAAGAACAGAAACATGGAAAATGACTCAGCCGGAGCAGATGTCTTTGAAATCAGAGATGTCTAAAGACCTGCTTGAGGATTGCTACAGTAGCCTTGCGCTTACAGGCCTTTAAGAAGTGGTGCTGTGTAATTATTGCAAAACGGGAGCGTGGATACATTGAAACTAGCAGTTTTAGTAGTGGGGGTGGGAAATGAAGCCACGCAGAGTGTGCCACTTGATCGCTGACAAGCAGAAAGGCGAGGTGACCCGGGCTTCTGGCACAATGTCTAGTTAACAAACCGCATCTGAGTGGACAAAGACCCGGCGTCAGATCAGGAAAGTGGCATGAGTGAGCCTCTGTTCCTGTCCCAACTTTCACGACTGTTTGTGATTACACTTTCGTGAGACAGACAAATAAAAGAAGACGTTTAAACAGCGCTTGACTGGGCAAAGTAGCCCGTCCAACTGCACCAACTCACACAGTTCATTTTCGGGCAGAGGCTTACCTTAATGTTCACTCCAGTGAGAATGGGCGAAGGGCGACGCACTCAACACGCCGAAATGAAAACCTGTGGACCGAACAGCAAGTAACTAAGCCCGCGTAAAAGCGACAAAAAATAACGCTTCAATCCACATATCCTTAGGTTCCCTTATGTTTTTCTTTTAAATCGTGGACTGACCATGCACCGCCGACCTATCCTCGCTTGTTTTTCTGTCGCAGGCTCACTGCCTCCACCTCAACCACTCGTATCAAGCCGGCCACATGAAACAAGAACTTCCGTTCGCAACTACCAAAATAAAACATCGTTTGGGAAGTTGTCAAATGTGGTATAGCCAACAATGAAATTTCATTTGTGGTGGCGTTGACTACTGGAGCTCACGTACCGGATAACAGCTCGACATAGCAGTAATAAAAACACTATGAGTCCGAAACAAATTGTCGTTGAGCCTCTCCACTAGAAATGGCAGTTTCATGAACTCCCCAGGCCCCCACAGAGCAGCCCCCTAAAACACCGGTCCAGGAGCAGAAATGAGCGGTTGAGACAGAAAAATAAGTGGCAGAGGTTTTCATAATTAAATGATCATTTTAGCAATTTTTTCAAGCAGTAATATCAAAAACTGGTACCAGCTTTTTAAATGAGTATTTGCTTTTCTATGGTAATGCACTAAATATATTTGGTCTTAACTATAGGTCAAGGAATCTGAATAAAATAACCTGTGCTTCAGGGAGTAATGAGGGCCTTTTCCCACTATTTTTCTGGCATTTTGCAGACTGAGCACCGTCAGACCATACTGATAATGAAAATAATTGTTAGTTGCAGCTTTACAGTTATCCTATGATGGAATAATGCCACCTTGGCCGAGGTTTTCTGGTGTGAATTAGCTGAGACACAGATAAAAATGTAAGCAATTTGATAAAACACAAAATAAAAGAATTATAGTTATAAATAAAGTTATAAAAGAAACAACAACAATATAAACTACAACAGCTCCGGTATTAAAACTCCTGGGCAGTTGCCTACTTTGCACAATGGGAATCCTTCCTTGATTATAATAGTCAAAATATAGATAAATATATATAAATATATATAAATAATAAAAGTAGGCCGCTCACTATTTGGGCAGAATGATGTAATAATAATATGTTATTATACAAACTTTATTTGTATTGCGCTTTTGTAAACAATGTTACAGTTTGCTTCACAAGAAAATTGGAAATTCAGCACATAAAAGTACATTGAATAAAACTGAATAATAATAGCCTATACAATAAAATAAGAGTAAAAAACAATAACATGAACAAACAAAACCCCAAAAACAGTGCAACTGCAAAAAAAAAAAAAAAAATGTATTCTTATCCAACCTTATTAATTATTATTGCAAATGCATCCAAGTCAAACTGTACTTCAGTGCTGCATCTGGTTGAGGTTGAGCTGATTTAACCATTCCACACATTTACGTCAGTTTAATTAATCACAATGTTCCCTATTTAATTGGTTAAGTTCACTTCTCATATATACAAATTTGGCTCTTAAGCTATAACTGATAAAATGAAAACAAGCACAGATTATTAATCTTAATTATAATAGCTATGTTTAACACACATATAAATCACCAACCAAAAGCCCTTATGGTCAGTTTTCCATAAAGCATGTGAGCAGCACTTCAAGTAAATTAAAGTTAATATCCATTAAATTGTATACTAATGAAAAATCTGTAAACACTATAAATCGCTGTCTTGCTTTTGATGTCTTCTGGTATAGCCTATTATAATTTATGAACACTATTTATTCGTAAATTTTCGAATGTCGTTTGCTCACCACTGGCATTTTATTCAAATTCAGGATCATGGGCTATGTCATTGCCTCAACAATGGTTTACTGACGAGAAAATACACTTCTATTTTGAAGGAACACCACACAACTTCCGGTGTGATCCCGCTGTCTTCGTTGGGCTTGATCGCCGGCCCGGTTGGTGACGTCACCAAGACCGGGACAAGAACAGGACAACGCCAGAGAAAAAAGGGACAAACTCCGGGGGACAATATCGCCCCTTGCCGATGACAATGGGAAACGTGCTTTTTATTCTTTTTTTTTTTTTTCGATGTTTATCTGGTTCTGACATTTTTGTATAATACAAGTGATTATTTTGAGGAATCTTGTGACCCACGTCTCTGCCCCCTCTCTCTGAGTCCCTCCCCATTCATGAATTCAATTAATGGCAGAAATATACAGCGATTAATAAAGTGATACATAAAGACACTTTCTATTTTCCTCACTGGTGAATGTCTTCAATTAACTTGAATATATCTAAATTCTGACCAACTGTAAAAAAAAAAAAGTATGTTATTGATGCGATAGGTTACACAAATATATATATGTATATGTATACATTAGAAAATATCTTCATTCAAGTATTAAACACATCTGTCTCTCTTTTTTTCTCAACTTTCCTGGATCAAAAACATGCTTTAAATCTAAGACAAACACTATGTTATTTCCAAAATATTGAAACACATGGCATACTGTATGACCCAATATCACTTCAAATTCTATAACTGCTAGATATTTTGATTGGACAACATGTGCTTAATTGTTTCCACACAGGAAAAAATAACTGTCACAACCACAAAAGGAAGTAGGCTACAGCAACAGACACTTGTATAGATAGGGGAAGTAGCCTCATAAAGGTAGAGTACTGTGTGCATTATGACCTTATACTATAAGGAGGAAGAAGTGGGAAGATAGAGGATATGGTATACATCATACATAAATATTATCAGCAAATGTGTTTGGTTGAAAAACACAAATAATGACAAATAAAGTAGACACATCAAATAAATACAAAAATTGCACCTGAGAGATGGGTTTTGTGTGGTGGGTGAAGTGATTTATGTCTGCAGCCTGCAGAGGTAGCAGCATGAAAAATTAAGTTACATGGATGGTAGAATGAAAACGGGTGCTACACTTGTAACCCACTCTCACATTAGATCAAAACCTTTACATGACATATAGTACATACAGTCAGTTTTAATGCTGTGGGCGTGGTGCACAATCCTCCGTTCCCTCCTCACTGTCATATTTGTCACTCAAATACATTGTAGAATGACTTTGAAGGGAGCTGCTCAAAAGATGCATGTTGGATGAGTAAACTTTCAGCATGTAGCTAGTGACAGTAGTTAGACGTAGTTGGTAAAAGTGAGTCACTTCTATGTTTAGAAAGTTGACACTTTTTAATAGAATCGAGGTTTATTATACAGGAAATTATACTGAATCATAAAGTAATGTTGATCTGACTCAGAAAGGCAGTCCCCTTTAAAGTATTCAAATGTGCCAATGAGAAAACTCAAATGCTTAAAACTCATTAGATAGTTTTAAGTCAGTGTGAAATGAGAGAATGTGAGAAAAGGAATATAGACAATGCAGCTAATGTGAACTGTGCATATCTGATAGGTGTATGTGTATTAATGGCTTTTGCCTTGTGTCTGTTACTTCTTATGGTCAATTGAAGTGGAAACAGTGGAAGTTTGGATTATTTTTCACTCATTCTCTGCTGTTTTTCATGGCATAAAAGTTAACATAAAATAAAAATAAAAAAAAGAATGTGTCCAAATTTAAACTGTAAATGATTACATCATATCCTTGTCACATAAATACATTGACAGTCTATGCAAGCTTTCTCACCCACCACACACATCTAAAATTAGTCCAAAGAGACTGAGTTCAGCTCATTAAAATCCACATTTTAGCAGTGTCTCACACAGTATTCATCACTTCACTTAGGACAGATACACAGATACACTCAATCATTCAATTGTTCCCTGCTCGCTCCACAGCACCTCCATATGTCTGTTCTTTATTCCTACACTGAAGGGGAGTAATGAAATGTACCCCTGTAAAGGTTTTTATGGCTATATATATATATATATATATATATAATATGTTATTATATATTATATATGAAACTGAACTGAACATTTTCCATATTAATCACAGAACCTCTAAAAGCCTGTGCCTGGACAGACATTTGGCTCCTGAAGTGTTGAATTTCCTATCACCAGGGGGCAGAGCATCCTTGGCAGAAAGTTTAACACAGTCTCCGTCACACAACCTTTACCAGCTCATTATATTATAGTATCAGGATATTAAAATTACCAACCCACTGGTGAACTGTTCACCCAACTAACTCAACACAGACAATAAGTTACATCCCCTAACATATCAATTTAATTGGAAACCAATTAGATGAAGTACGAGCACATGCTCAGGCCTATTTGCTGAAGATCCTCATTTTACATTAAGCGTGCTTTAACACAACTAACTCGTGGATAATTGGAAAGAGCTGAGGGGCATGTTTACATTAGATGTAGAGTTGGTATAGTGAGGTTTTCTTGCTGAATTTCAACAGTGTAGAAGTCTGGTGGTCTGTGAGTGAGAGGTAACATTATATGAGAATATTACAACCATGTGTGGGATTCAAAGCTGCTGTAAAAGTGTAAAATTGCTGGAATGTCCCTCACACTCCTCCTCTCTCAAGCCACAGGAGAGCTTGACTTATTAATCAAGGCTGAGTAACACTTGTCAACACTCCATCTGCTACTGCTATAACCAGGATGTCTTCCACTTTAGATCCATGCCCCTCATATACTCACCAGCCACACAAAATCATCCCACTGAGTGACTACCGAGAGCTGAGAGGAGCTATAGTTACCACGCTGATGAAACTGGATGTTTACTTTGGCAGAAAGGCGCCCGACTTCAAGTCCACCTGACTGGAAGTGGTGATGTACGTGTTGAAGCAGTGGCTTCCATGCTATGTTTGCTTGTCTGTGCCTTGCAGACCCAGTGAAATATGAATCACAATGAATGTAGATTATTGTGGTCATATGCAGGGTTTTAGAAATGCCGAGGTCCAAAAACTGAGCTTGCTGGGAGGTTTGAAGCCAAAAGTTTTTTTGATAACTTTTAAACCATGTCAGTGGAAATCATAGAAATGTATCTTAAACCATCTTAAACCATCCAGAAAGATAAGCAAAATGTGTTTTACACAATATATATTTATACAATAAAACTATATTATGACATTCTAATTATGCTAGGTTTGTGTTATGTTAAATTGAGCCTATATCTTCCACTGTAATTACCAAAGAACATGTATCCCTGTGGTTATAAGGCCCTCATTGTTTGAATGTGATCAGGTCAATTCATTCTTGTTTGTGTACAGCACAGGGACATAATGCAAACAGTCAGCTCTCAGGAACAAGAAAAAGAAGCAATAAGACATATTACTCCGAATAAGCAAAAATATCTTATAACAAAATAGGACAATTTCAGTTGCCAAGATTTTAAAACAAGTAATAATAAGCTTGAAACAAGTGAAATGCTCTAACATACGAATAAGTGTAATGCATTCAACTGAGAAAAAATCTTTGCCCTATGTTTCTGAATTAAGGAGATTACATCTCAGAATTCTGAGAAAAGTTTTCAAAGAAAAAAACGTCTGCTCTGTTTTTCTGAATTCAATTCATTAATGCATAGATTCAGAGAAAAAGAGGATAATTTCTTTCCAGGAAAATGTAACAGATGTATAATATAATAAACTAAAATGTGGAGGAAGGAAAAAAACCAGGACACCTAAGTTTGAATAGATACTTTACACACAATAGAGCAAGTAATTCACACCAAATTCATAGATACAACCTGCCTGTATTATATACAGGGTATACTTAGACTGTCTAAACATAGTCATGTGCAAAAGCACACAGTTTAACCTGCCTTATTAATTTACATCCAAATAAATGAGTAACTGTTTTGCTTGTGTTACAATTGTTTCATAATCAGTCTGAATATTTTTGAAGGTCTGATACAGTTATGTGATACAGCATGGTGGGCATCATTACATTTAGAAAATATTTAAACATTGCAGTGAATGTCAGGACTTTGAAAAGCAGGTACTGTTCATTGATTTTTGAAAGAGACCCTTTCAGACATATAATGAAACTCACAGAGTACCTTCACATGACTCCACTGCCACTGCGAGGTCTTTTAAGGCAGTTGATCCCACTGCATTGAAAGAAGTTCTTTATATAAGAACTTAGTGTTTACTTTGTATAAGTAAACACTAAGTTCTTGTATATAAGTAAGATTTTGAAATTTAATTTCCAGTGATTGCTGTTTAAAGGTTTCCAAGATTTTTAAAGCTTCAATGGGTGGAATAAAGCTGAGGCTGAGACTGACTTTATGTATCTATCTATCTATCTATCTATCTATCTATCTATCTATCTATCTATCTATCTATCTATCTATCTATCTATCTATCTATCTATCTATCTATCTATCTATCACAGCAGCTAATGAAGACTACAATACCATCATGTTAAAAGAAATTTAAGAGATGTATACTACTAACCCTGAATGGATGTGATATGATTGCTATTGTTGTTTGGCAAGGCTCAGGTTAAACCACTGTGAAATACACAAATGATAGAAACATAACACTTCCTTACTAGTTGCTCTGATTCTAGAGCCACCCCTTGAAATTAAAGCCTTGCATACCGTACACGTTGACTTCTTACTGGTGGTTGGTACACTATTTACCAGAAATCAATTCTTCCTCAGTAGTTGCCAGTGGCTGCACAGCGCAACTTCCTGTGTTGGCTACTGTTTTGGAACTGTGAAGAACTGAAAACTGCCATTTTATCCAGGTGGTAAACTAAAAAGTTCATTGATGAACGAGGGGGTCTGAGATCGATGCATAGATAACGTGTATCAGAGGGATTTCCGATACTAATATCGGTATTGGAACAACTGTGTGAGAAACTCGTCTTCATGTGGCAGACAGCATACTGTATTATTTACAACATCAACAGAGCTAAATTGGATACGTCAAGGAAATGGAGAAAGATAAAATACTCCATACAGTATAAATACCTGCCCATTAGCCCTAGTTTCTCTGGAAAACTGTCTACAAGCCTTTCACTTTCACCTCTCAACCAAACCAATAGGCGTTTGATGTCAGAATAGTCAAATAAAAAGCATTACAGCATTACAAAGTGGGGATTGTTGGGCTAGTTTGGCCCCCAGCTGCCACCACACCTCCAGCCTCAATCTTTCCTCTTGGCCCCAGATCTTTTGGATCTGTATTCTGGGATATGGGGGTTTGGTACTAGCTGCCAGAGTACCACCATGACAGCTGTCCTTGCTTTGCAACGGACGGAATTAGTAAGATAAATGCAGCCAGAGACAGAGGGGCCCAGTTGTTGTCCAGATAAGTGAGGTCAGATGAGACTGCAACAGTCTTTTACCCACTTAGTGAACGAGAACACGAGATAAACAACCAAGTTATTAAGACTGGGACTTTTCGCTGAAACTCTTTTAGAAAATCTGGATTTTTATAGTGAGAAAAACTGTCATCGGCAGAGGAGGAATATGTTCATCAATATTTAGGAGAAAGCGGAACAAATCCCCAAAATGTCCATGCACTCCTACCCAGTTCATAAATAGACTGCTATAAAAGTATTTTACTCTAAATCACTGTACCTAACTTATGAGTAAAAAAGAGCTTTTCTGTGGGAGTAACACAATAATGTCAGATCTAAGTTGGGAAATGATCATTCCTCATTATAATGTTATCGCTGTTATAAGGATCCTCTCTGCTCTACTTTTCGAGGCTCTCCATATTAATCACAGAACCTCTAAAAGCCTGTGCCAAACTGTTGTATGCTTTTAAATGTCACACTCACATCCAGATGATTCGAGAGAAAAGCAGGTCATTGTAATTTTGTATGTGTCGGCGTCAGGTCGACTGTCTGTGTGACTGCATATACAGTACATGTCAAGAGAATGTACAGGCAAAAAGAGCAAAAAGAAAAGAGGAACTTCAGCATCTAAATCAAGTGTCCAGTGACTGTTAGGGTTGAAACATCCCACCAATCTCCTCAGGGATTTAGCAGTCTGGGAACACAACACCAGGCTAAATGACTGAGGCTTTGCTGTGTCATATATAGACCCACATCAGTGCAAAGGCACCAAGCAAAGAAAAAAGTGAAAATGAGTACAGGAGGCTTTTAATCATCAACACGAATTCAACATAAGGTGACAAAGTAACAACATTAATCACAGAAAGATGCTCAGGTGACGGGTGCTTTAGTTTGGGAAGAAAAAGTCTGAGAACTGTTGCCGTTGAATTACTTTTATTTTATATTTTAAAAGGTTTGTTCTTTCCTGTTGACGTGTCGCAGGATGCCCCCTTGCCTGCGTATCTTCCACTACTGGACCTCTTCATATCTTAACTATCTTCAGGCAAGTTAACACAATAAACTATTTTGTCAATGGCGATATCGTTCAAAGTAATTCCACTCATCTCTGTCTGACTTCATTATTAATTATGAACTTTATTGCAGCTATACGTGCATCATTACATTTCCCCCTGACACAACAGCAATTCATCTCAGTTTGCTTGTTAGAGCAGTTACAGTGAACCATAAAGAGTCACATGCTGTCATCATTTGAGCTTCATTATGTAATTTTCATGAGTAATTATCCCACCACCCAAAAAAAAACCCCAAAAAAAACAGAAAGAACAAGTTGAAGCCAAGACAGGCTAAATTTTACAACAAAGAGACACAGCCTGGGGCTTCGTGCTGTAGCTTATAGGCAGTAACCATTCACAAAATCCTAAATTTGGGATGAAATGACCTAATACTCAAGTATTAAACATCAAATTGAGGCCATATGGTAGCCTGAGCAAGAGACTCCTGCTCTACACTTGCAAAGCTGCAAGTATGCCCTGTTCCCACTGTGAGAGCCCAAAATGATTCCATCCCTCTTCATCAGTTATAATGGCCCATTTGAGACCTTAATTATGACGCTGCACGTTCTTTAAAATGAAATGCTGGGATCCATTTCAACCAGTTTGACAGGCAGTCAGTGAAGTTCTTCCACAGGATCATATTGGATCTTGGATGACCCAGAGAAATTCCAGTCCAATTGGTTCCTGTGGTATTAATGATTAACGGTCCACTAGTGATGATGGGGTCTGCCTGGCTTGACCTTTCCATTTGCAACAGAAGTAAGCACCAGGCTTTAACATCACGATAGCCTTGCAGTGCCCAGACAGCTGCACCTTTATCCGCTGGCCTTAGCAGCTGAGTTGGAGGCCTCGATCCAGAGGGTACAGTGTGGGGGAGGGATAATTGTGTGCCAGGAAGAAGCAATGGCTGGGGGCAGAGGAGCAAGGAGTGGGGGCATGATGGACCAGTCCACGGCAATGTTTCAGCTGGCCGTGAAACAGATTTGTCCTGTGAGCTTTAAATTAGACCACATGGCTGAACTTAAGTGAACTGAAAATGCCTGGGATAGATACTCAAGTATGATTGTAGTGTGTTTAAAGTATACATTGGCAATACAGGAGGAAGATGGTGAACATGTCATTTACATATGTGCTCAAGTGTCAAAGGGGATATATCTCCTTTTTTCTAAAAGCACATATACGTGAATGAAAAGATGACTAGTCTGTTAAAGATTCAGATCTATTCCCAGTTGTCCTCTTAACTAGTACATCTTCTGTCGCCTGTCTGGCGAGCTGTCATCTGACTTCAATTTCGCCTGTGTCCAATTGACACAGCTTCTTGTTTGTCCTGGCTGCCCATTTCAAACCTTTTTAGAGTAGCATTCATGAAAACACAGCTTAATTGTGTAAAGTACAGAAATTGAACAGTTCCTCCTGATGTTTTAATATCAGTTAATAAAAAGTACAGAGGCCTCTCCAGTTTTTGCCCTGTGGTTGCAGAGGTTATGCAAGGTTATTCAGATTGTCTGAAATGGCTTAAAGTTTTTATGAAAACTACTAGCTCCTCATCTTTGCAACAGTCTACAGCTCTGTGAGCCTGTATGTAAACACAGTGGTGATTTGAGTGAAATGCTACAGTTAGCATACATAGATCCCGATGTTTACCAGCTGTCATACCATGTTCACATTTGCTTGTTAGCACTGAGCAGGTATCTGATCATGAAGTAGAGTATTGAGCAAATTAAGATTTTGACTCGATGATAGCACAAGATAATTTGTCAGGCAATCACCAAAGTTATTTCAATTCATCCTGAGGGGGACATAAATCAAGTTTCATGGCAATCTAGCTAATAGATGTTTAGACATGTCACTCAGAACAACAAATGTCAACCTGCTGGTGGCACAGTGGAAAAGTCAGAGGATACCCGAAGTCAGTAGGATACGTCCTCTGCGGACTTTTCCCACAGCAATCCACCAAATAGTTGTTGAGATATTTTTGTCTGTACCAAAGTGGTAGAGCAACTGATAGCCATGTCGCTAACACGGCAAAAAAAAAGACCCTTTTCTTTTTTTTCTTTCATATTATTTAACTCAAACATAAAACCATGCATACACATAGATACATGCACACAACCCGATTTAAGATTTTGCTAAGCACTAAACTCTTTATGGCTTGCTACAAATAGAGCACATAATCTTAGTGGAGCACTGCTGACGCATTTTCTCGCTGGAGAGACCACCGGGTCAGGAGAACCTGTGTCAGAGAGAGAGAGAGAGAGACAGACAGAGAGAGAGAGAGAGAGAGAGAGAGAGAGAGAGAGAGGGAGAAAGTTCAGATGAGGAAAGAAAGAGTTGAGAGGAACACTGGGGGTGATGGAAGGGGGTGTAGCAGTGTGAACAAGAGAGTGTGGGGTTGCGGAAAATAGTGCGAGAATTTTCTTAGAAACCATGTGGGTGTCTGTCATTACCAGGCCTGGATACCATATGCAACACGTTGGACTTTTGGGATCAAACACGTATTCCCCTGTGAGGAGGCATATAGGGACAGTCTTTGACATTTGACCCTTGGCATCCTTACCATCATGCATCAGAGGCCATAGGAATATTGAGGCATTATATAATAAAGTGAATGTGTGTTTGTGTATGTGTGTGTGCAGTGTTATGATAGTGACTACTGGAGATATATCTGATGAAACAAAAACAAAAGCTGAGAAGAGTGACTCGCTCCTCTCCAAGAAGCAGGATAGGGAAACATGATATGGTGTGACTGTTGCGGGGAGAAACATATCAGCCATTTTGGAACCAAAAAATGAAATTAAAGCAAGTGTGTGAGATCATGAATCACTGAGTGAGTATGTGAGTGAGAGAGTGAACAACAACTGAGTGACCTTAAAAGGCCACATGGTCTCACTGGTGACTGAATGAGTGAAAGGGGGCCTTGGGGTTATCTCTGTGAAGCACTGCTGTATTTTTAGATCATCTCAAAAAAGACACCAAGACACCCCTCCCCTCCTTTCCATCGCTCCTCCCCCATTTTCAATTAGCCACTGATGGGTGGAGTAATGCAATCAGGAGTAACTACAGCTGAGCCACAGCCTCCTCTCTCAGTCTGCCACAGACTCCGCACAGGCACACACTCCTCAGACAGGAAGGTAAGACCCAACTCTGTTCAGCTGCTCCACTATCCATCCATTCCCTCATCCATCTCTCCACCTATCCATCCTTTTCACTGGTCTTCATTCGCCATGTCTTCCATGCCCTGGGCCACAGCTGCTCACTGTGCTCTGGCATCCTCCTATCTGCCTCCCCACCCACCTGCTCATGTTCTCCCTCTTTCCACCTGCACAGTATCCTCACTATTTAACCACCACCTCCTCTCGCGTTCTGTCCTCCTGTCTGTCTCTGAGACAGTCTGACTTCCTCTTTTATTAAATCATTTTACTATGTATTTTTTGCCAAAAAAAAAAAAAATGCACAGCACTTGTTGACCCCTGTTAGCAGAGTTAATTTCCACCTTCCACCCTTCTTTCCTCTCTCCTCATCAACCTCACACTTCCCTTCAGCAACAGTGTGTTGATGAAGGTGTAAGCTCCTTACTGGGTAATACCATAGGTCTGTTCTTTTGCTTTTTTATGCACTACAGAGCATTAAGTTGTCATGCAATTCAGCATGAATATATTTTGTGGTGAGTGTTAATACAACAGTTACTAAGGGATTTGAGAATTTCCAGAAAAACACTTTCTATGGGAATTCAAGATTTAATAGAAGCCTTTTAGATTTAGAGCCTAATGTGATTGAACGTTTAATGTCATTATCCACTTACAAGGTGATTTTTAGTGGCTGTTGTTTAGGCTTACTTTGTTGATGAGGAATTCCTCCAGACCAGCTGCTTTGGTAGAGGACTGCTGTTCAGAAGTCACACCGTCAGAGAAAGTACTTGTGGTTTGTATTTTCTTGAGGTGGTCGGGTAACATTTCGAAGACAGTCCTGTACATCTGTAAAATGTCTGAAATTAAGAATTTGAGAGACATTTGTGCAATGGTAGATTCATTTTTCATCTGGACTAATAACTACAATTACTTGTAAAAACGAAACTTAAACAGAATTAAAAAAAAAAAGAGATTAATGCACAAAAAGTAGATGGTTCATATAAAAACAATATTATATGAGCAGTTTCTCACCTTTCAAGACAGGCAAGTTGACTTTAAGTCCAAGACTTACCATGTAACTGGCTGAAGCTCAGTTTTGAGAGATTCCCAGATGGGAAACATCAAAGAAACCCCAGAAGCTGGGAAACAGCTGCATGGCATGTCTGAATAGCTAGAGGTTTTATTTGTGGCAGTTCAGATTATCCTTTTTTTATTTTTAGGAGTCAGATAAATCCTTATGTAAGCTAGGTGAGTCATGGTGGGAGCAACAGACAATGAGGGAATGTGGGAGGGGTTGAGAACGCTCGGAGCTGAGAGGACATGCAGATTAAACGTCTCAACTTCAACCAGATAAAGGATATCAACCTTCTGAATGTCAGGAACATCACAAATCGCTCACAGATCTCATGTTGAACCACTGAGGCAGGAATACACTGATCACAAATAGATCAAGGGGAAGACGTTCTGACAGTCTACAGATGGTAAAACAGCCATATGAACAGAATAACAACAGAGGTGAGCAGCTCCATTAAAACCAGAAATTAAGAAAAGCAGAAGCGGACAGGGGTGAATCTACAAGTAGAATCAAGAATCTATGGACTCATAGTCGCATGAATAGTAGAGTATGTGTGTGAGTGACAGACCAGAAGACTGCTGGTATTGAAAGCTACCTATATGTACAGGGACACTGGACAACTTCACCTTTTCTCCCTCCCTCTCTGTTTTTTCCTCATCTATATCACTCACAGACGCACACAGTCAAATGTACAACACACACTATCCTCAGTCTATAGAGAGTAAGAGTATTTAGGTACAGGTGGGATAACCCGAGGGCTTAACAGCCAGACCACCAACAGCTGCAGATTGTGAGTAGTCATTATTACAAGTGCCATTCAAACCCACTTATACATGGACAAACACAGTCACTCATGTACATACTCCCATGATGACAAGGGATACTGTGATCTGGTGCTGACAGCTGGAGGTGAGGTGATGGATGGGTCAGTGTACGGTGGCATGGCGGGTGTTGGTATGCATCAGTTCAAAAGTTGACTGTCTCTAAGCAGGACTGATAGGAGTTATTTATATCCTCCTCATCTGTCACCTTCTGCTCCTGACGCCGAGAACAAAATAAAAGGACTGCTGAGAGATGGGACAGGGAGATGAAAGGGGAAAAATGCAATGTGGAAAAACCCTGTAATGTGAAGGATCTTGATACTGAATGCTGATACTGTGGCCTGGAAAACATTTATTGCCAGGATTTACAATTTCTAAGAAATTGCTCTCTGCTGAGTGTCAGTGTCACTGCAAATATGTATTTGGGCAGAGTAGCAAAAAGACAAAACTGTCCACAAGACGTATAGTTATTAAGGTAACAGGATACAGCACAATCTTTTGTAATCATCCAGATAAAGCTGTTTCACACGTGAAAGTCTTCCTCAGCTTTCATGCTGTTTGACAGAACATTCTCTCCTCACGCTCTATTTCTGTGGCTTTGTGGTTCCCTCTCTCTCTCAGGTGAGTGACCCTGGGTCAAAATGACTGAGCGCTACGACTGCCATTACTGCAAGGAGTCCCTGTTTGGGAAGAAGTACGTTCTGAGAGAGGAGAATCCCTACTGTGTGAAATGTTATGAGAGCCTGTACTCCAACACCTGTGAGGAGTGCAAGAAGCCCATTGGCTGCAACACCAGGGTAAGAGGCTTTACAAAACACACTGTACTTATGAAGACTAACATGCTCTGTCTGTGGGTTTCTGTCTTGAAAACGAATCAACATCAATGTGAGCCTGGCTCTAGCTGTCCCTCTGATGTTCCTGTAGGATCTGTCCTACAAGGACCGCCACTGGCATGAGGACTGCTTCAAGTGCTTCCAGTGCAAGCGCTCGCTGGTGGACAAGCCCTTCTCCACCAAGGATGAACAGCTCCTGTGCACTGAGTGCTACTCCAATGAGTATTCCTCCAAGTGCCACGATTGCAAGAAAACCATCATGCCAGGTAAAAACAAAGCCACGAAGAGAGCAACCAGAGAGCTATTTCTGATTTGCAGAAATTGCATTTTTTTGGTCACTAAATTGTGAGATTGTCCATTTCAGGTCAGAAAAACTCAACTATGAGTAAAAAAAATAGCCTTTCTTTCATCCACCAGAATAGTGCAAGTGAATTGGGTTAAATGTAATATTACAGTTTTTTTCTGTAGTTCAATTTGCTGGATATTCAGTCTCCAGCACTGAAATGCTTCCATTGCACCCTTGTGTGTGAAAGAATATGATAATTATGATTAGGGCAAGTGTGAACAGCAGACATGTCTATTGGAGCATTATGTAAGGACATTTTTAATTGTTATTAGGGAATTAATAACTGAGCCCCTTCCTCTAAAATATCTATTTCCAAACAATATAAATTTATCATGTACAGGTGAAAAAAGCATGGAACTCATAACACAGTCCACACAGTGAAGTGAAGTGGGAAGTAGAGATATGAAGGTTGGAGTCAACGGGATAAGGTTGATTCTTATAGGCTAAGTTAGCAACTTTATAGTTTCTCCAAATCGTTGTAGTGCTTAAGACAATATTACAGGTTAATAACACTGGGAGGATCCTGGTTAGGTGTAACCGAAGGTCATCAACATGCATGCACACTCATGTTCACAAATTACGACAAGGTTAATAAGTAAACAAAAGCTGGAGATATGATCCTTTACTTGGTTTTCCGAGACTTAATCTTTATTCCACATTTTACTGTCAAAAATAAATAATTACACATGATGAAATAACAGAGTGCAGGTACTCAACACAATACACTGCAGATTATGATACTATACATAATTATGCATTGAACCTTGAAGGTACTATAAAATATAAAATGCTACTAGGACATCAGAGGAGGATCACGTTATGATGACCTCTAAGGACTAAATAGATAATAACAAACTCTAAAGGAGCAATTCTGCTATTCTAAAAATTGCTAATATCTTGTTAGATGATACTAAAGAACCATTAAAGCTCATTCAAGCTTATACAGGTTGTACAGGTTGTGAAATGCATGCGTTTGTTTTTTATTCCGTCTTTTTTCTGTTCTCTTTGCATTCTTCAAACTCCATCCATCCCCTGAACTTATGCTTCTCTGAAGGCTCCAGGAAAATGGAGCACAAGGGGAACAGCTGGCATGAGACCTGCTTTACCTGCCAGAGATGCCAGCAGCCAATTGGCACCAAGAGCTTCATCCCTAAGGACAACCATAACTTCTGTGTGGCCTGCTATGAGAAGCAGTTTGCCATGCAGTGTGTGCACTGCAAGAAGGTAGGACGCATAACAGAAGTGATTTTCAAAGTAGTAAATTAAGTGAGTAAATTATTCCCTGTCTTCACTCAAAGAACAATGCTCACTCCTGTATGTCACAATTCCCTCCTATCAGCCCATCACCACTGGCGGGGTGACCTACCGTGACCAGCCCTGGCACAAGGACTGCTTCCTGTGCACTAGCTGCAAGCAGCAGCTGTCTGGCCAGAGGTTTACCTCTAGAGACGACTTTGCTTATTGTCTCAACTGCTTCTGCAACCTTTATGCCAAGAAGTGCGCTTCCTGCACCACCCCCATTAGCGGTAACCGCTAATTATTGGTCTCCCTGAATCTAAAAATGAGCTCTCCTGTCTCTCTGATGTTTTGACTTACACTTGGATTTTCTCTTTCAGGCCTTGGAGGTAGTAAGTACATTTCCTTTGAGGAGCGCCAGTGGCACAATGACTGCTTCAACTGTAAGAAGTGCTCTGTGTCCCTGGTTGGCCGTGGATTCCTCACCGAACGCGATGATATCCTGTGCCCAGAGTGTGGCAAGGACATGTAATTCACTCTGACGGATACATCTGATTGGACGCCAATAATTATGATCAAGGAATGAGACACATGCAATAAATAC
Source organism: Trachinotus anak (assembly GCF_046630095.1). Lineage (NCBI taxonomy): Eukaryota > Metazoa > Chordata > Actinopteri > Carangiformes > Carangidae > Trachinotus > Trachinotus anak. The sequence continues at coordinate 12,600,605 of NW_027273852.1, forward strand.
TATCTGAGCACAGAGTACAGCATCTTTACTATGAATGTACATTGTTTTATGACATGAAATACAAACCACTAACATTGTTATTTGAATTCAGAAAGTTTAAGTTAAAGTTTAATTCTTTGAGAAAAAGTCCTTACTAACAAAATAACTGTTGGCATGAATGTAAAGACATTTGCTTATCAAAGAGCAATATGTTTGCAGATAGACACTGTAAGCATTTTGAAATAAATCTACAATATTAATGCAGACTTTGGTATGTAATAATAATTACTGCTTTGTGCATGGATTAGCTTGATGCTGTAATAAGTTAGAGTTTTGTGAATGACTTCTGCTATAACTAGATAAATAATATTCATATTGCATCTTTACTCCTATAAATGCTAATTGGAGCTGTGCATGAAATTACATAAAATTCATAATTGTTAATACAAAAAAAGGAGTAAAAAAGTTTATTTTGACAAAAACACACAGATTTAAAATATATATTTCATTAAAATTTAGATTAAATATATATCTAATCAAAGTATATTGCAGTTTACTGGGTCCAAACCCTTTTTTAACCACAATATTCACTCTCAATGTTGACTTTAGAAGTACATTATGTAATATATATTACAATATCAGCATATCAAACATAGGCAATTAAGTTGCTGACTGCACTAATGCAATTAAATCAACAAAAATGATTCATTGTATTGGACATTTTATTTTAAAAAACAGTTGGTACAAATATGTCACTTGTGAATTCAAAATGCTTTGTCAATCTTGTTAGTGTGTTTTGATGAAGTTTGCCAGTTTCAGAGACAGCAATAATAAATTCAATTTATCCACATTTTCAAATAAATCTACTTAAACAACACTTTATTCTGTGTTTAGTCCATACTCCTTTCTTTTCCTGAATCATTCAAATGTGATATTTACATGTATGAATGTAAGTTACCTGCTTCATCTATGTCAGACTGGCTGCTTAGCAGTGGAATATGATCCATCTGTACAAGAAAGTATTTTTTTCTCTGTATAATGTATATCACACTATACTAATATTTAAAAACCCTGAACAATTTGTGAAGCTGCACTGAGGTTTGAATAAAGCTCAGTGGAATGAATTTAATGGAGGATAGAAATGATACATATCAAAATTTCACGTGCACACTCCTTTTCAAATGCTTCGTTCAGCATAAGCTGAGGTGTGTATTCCTTTATGTATCAAGGAACCAGCCACAGAAAAACAGAGCAGAAATTTGGTTAACACTGCCACATAGCATGTTCACGATGCCTCTTGGATATGTCCAGCACTTCGACAGTCTGGGTCTCAGACTGTGAGATTCTTTAGCATCTGTTTCAATCTTTTTTAACAAAACCAATACAAGAAACTCACTCTTACACCATTGCAAACCAGTGCTCAACGCCCTATTGCCAAAACCAATTAATCCACAGAAACATAATATGAACAGCCATAATTTCCTAAATGGCATTCTGGAGTTGCAGATCATTGATGGTAAGGGCACTTGAGATTGTGGAAAGCTACAAGGACGCCTGTGATGCCAAAAGCAGGACGATCTTCAGAGTGCCCCCCCATCCTGTCCACTCAGAACTGAATGAGAGCAGGGAGGTGGCCATGACACACAGGTAAAAGGGTTTCCACCTTTTTCTGCGATGCAATTAGTGTGAAAATTGTGACGGGGAGAACAAAGGTAGCGGGAAACATCAGTTGGCTGTTCAGTGATGGGAGGGGAGCGATCTGTCCACCAGAGCCTGAACTCTTATCAGGTCTGGGTGAGTCAGGGCCATGTCACATGCTGGATCTTTTTCTTCACCTCTGGAGACTTCGGTGTACTCTGAAGTGATGGAAGATGAAACAACAGGCATTACAAATATACTGATATCTATTATTTATTACTAGATGGATTCATAATAATTTGGGATTCAAAGTTTTCTGTTTTGCAGGCATTCAAATATTTTACCTCTAATAACGATACAATTTATACAAGCAACACAAATCAATACTGACAACATTTTCCTTGTTTAACAGTAAATTTCAGTGCAGGACTGAGGTGACAGAAGAAGTTCCTACCGAGCTGTTTGCTTCTCGTTTGAGGTTTGCAGGGTGAGTGCTGTGATGAACGGATGAGGAAGAGGTGTTGCCCGATAGCTTGCGGATAGGGTTGGACAGGTTTGCAGCTGGAGGAGGTTTTAACCTGTCAGTGATCCCTGTTGACGCTGTGCTTCCCTCTGGTTTCCTCACTTTTAGCGGGCCAGAATTAGAGGAACTGCCGTCAAACACGATCAGTGGCCTTTTCCTATTGTGGTCATTACTGGAGCTAGAAATTACCAAACAATAATGACAACAATAATCAGTTCTTTACATTCAAATGGATTAAACATGTGATCTTGATAGTAGTGGGCTCTATTTTTATGCAGGTGTGCAGCAAGAAGTGCTGCTCTGTCTTTTTTCAGAGGCACACTGAAATTATTCCCTCAGCTGTGCTGCTTTGGTATTTTGGTGACTTGATGCATGTTGCAGTGGGAGGAGGGACCAGTTGCCAAACCAGTAACACACTGCAGTCTCAGTGCCAAGAATGACTGTTTCATACTGTCTGCTGCCCACCTGCTTGGAACAGGTCAACAGCGCAGAACACCTTTGTTCTGCATTATTTTTTATCACAAACCTCCTCTAAGATCACACAACCACTGTTATTCATGTTTTGCTTGTCTCTTTCACTTTCATTCTACATTCTTCAACCAGCAGACGTGTTAGCACAGAGAAAACTCATTTTTTTCAAAATGTAGGCATTAATGCAAGTGAAACAAAATAAAGAGGAATTATCTTACTGCGTTTCTGTCTTTGTAACTTCCTCCCTTCTTTAAAAAGACTGAAGTCAAGTCTAAGTGTCAGAACCAGGACAGGCAGGTTCTGCAACAACATGTACCCAAATACTGTTCATGCTGGTACAGATAGCCTCACTATGGGAACATTTGTTTTAATTCTTAATTCTATTTTTTTTAGCTTTTTTTAATCTTGTGTCCTATGTCCCAGTGTGGTTACATATGTGATGTGAGGGTTTTGTTTATAAATCACATTCAACTTAAAAATGTGTGCGAACGGAAGAGCCTCATATACCACCCACTACACAATTAAACCCTAATTTGATAATGCGAGACCTTCATGAATACTGATTCATGCTGTGTCTCAATTCACGTACATCCACACATTGGCTATACTTAGTCCCTAAGAGCAGTGAACTACAAGTACCCAGATGGTGCCGTCAAAGTGGTCCAAAAATTGAGTGTATAATGATGGAAACTTCTCATCCTCAACGGTCGGCATCGAGGCTACATAGTGGAAGAGGAGGGAACACCAAAATATTTTCAAACTTGTGAAAATGGCAACCATAAAAAAAAAAAAACATGTCATCTGATGGCAGCCTAATTTCCACGTTGCATGACACAAATGCTGTGTCCCAATTCAGGGGCCACATCTCTCTGAGGATGCGGTCTAGCTGTCGTGGACCGCAAAGGCTGAATCGAAATGAGACGGTCTGGCCTACAAATGATTTACGCTTTGTGTCATCACCTGTGTCCACCCTTACCGTTGCATTGCAATGCGTGGTTCCTGTTGCCAAGCCACTTTTTTCCACAAAAACATGGCGTTTTAAGGCTCTTGGTTTTAACAGTTGTACTGTTAGCTGTTAAACTGAGCTGAAACCCATTACTTAAATTTTAAAGTGTAATCCTCTGTCGTTCCCCGAATTATTATTTTCATTACTTTAAATTTGACTTTTCATTATTTTAAAAATTTGAGTCACACTTGATGAAATATGCGCATTAGTGTTAAAGATTTCTTTAAAATCTACCAGTGCAGTGTTTTTCACTTAATGAGTGATGATTCAATGTGGCTGATGGGATAGTGAATCAGGACTTTCATAGTGAATATCACAGAAAGGCAAGCCAGTCTTTTCAGATGCCTGCAACCTGACACATCCTTGGCATTTGACATGTTCCACAAGTGATCTCGACCAAGTGTAAGCATCATATGGCCTGACCCACTGCCCTGCACTGTTTAGGATTGTGAAAGTGGTTGATGGAAGCACCACTGTCAGCTGCAGAGCGGAGTATCACTAATAGATGTAAATGATTTTGGTTGTTGGCATGTTATCTTTTAAAATAGAGACAGAAAAATTGGTGTCTTACAACAAACACAATATAATACTGCTGTCCTGAATATTTATGATAAAGGGAATATATTAATCATAATTTAGTGTGAAGTGAAACAAAAAGTTTGTCAAGGATTATCACAAAATATGGCTTCAATTCACTACCGAGCCATCTGCTTCACCAGTTTCTACTTTCTCACAATTTCTCCCATCAAGTTTGTTTTTATCTTTCCCAACTTCTCAATGAGGAGTGGCTTATTTGTGCATATGCTACAATTATTAATGAGGCCCCAGATCCCTTTGTTAAACTTAATGACCACTTTTAGTCTGGCCAAAGTCAAGCCCGAAGCACCACAGTTTAAGTTACAGTGCAGGTAGATGTGTGCCTCTATACTGGTTTTACATGTGGGTTTGCCCTGGACTGCTGACATCACAATGATGATGACTACCTGCCCATTAAAATACAGTACTATCCCTCTTGAAAGCTCCCCTTTGTGATCAAGGTTACCCATCTGACCTGTGACCGGCCGCTGTCTGCCTCCCTCGGCTCCTCTCCACCCTCCTCCCCCAGCGGCTGTCGGGCAGAGTCCTCTGCGGCAGCGGGATGACATGTCGGAGGTAGAGGTCTGTGAGCCGGTCCCGACTCCCACAGTCCTTGGTACTGACATTTTTCTGGTTCAAACACAAAGCACCGTCAGCTCACCTTGTCCGACATGACAAACACCAATCAGCTTCTGATGCTCAGAAACCCGCGGCGGGTTTAGCCGGTATGCTAACATTACAGTAGTCCTCGTTTATCTCCACAGTGAACGACACTTCCCACAATTCTCTCGGAGCTTTCACTCACCTCACTCAAAATGAGCTGCATAAACTCTTGAGACAGCAGCTCAGGGTGCAGCAAAACATCCACATCCGAGGAACACACAGCCTTTCCACCCCGTCCCATGGAAGTCGCCATACTGGGAGCTTGTGTGTTCCCAGCATGCCCCGCGTCACAACAACACTGCCGGTGTTGGCGTGTCTACAGCATGTGCAAATAAATGGTCTTACTCAGTATAAAGAGCTAGTGTATGGATTATTATTGTCTGGATGTGAGCCGTGTGTATTATGTGTGCTCAGCATGTGTTATGTCTTTGTATGCGGAAAATGCTATTTGCCTCTGTTGCTGTATTTGTTTTGTTGTTGGGCCCCTCTGATTGCCCCTCAATGTATCTTAACGTGTGATATTGGTATGGTTCGACTTTTATAGCCTTCTCACTGAGATGTGCAGAAATGCAGAAATTAAATACAAATAAATGCATTTCTTTGACCTGAGGAAACATGTTGCACCTATTAGCCTATTCTGTCTTTTTTTTAAAAGATATTTGTGCATATTCATTTCATGCATCAAGGAAATAATAAAAAATAACTTAATTGTACATCACAAGGTGATGGAAATTAATCTTTGACCTGACGCAGATGCACATATAGGCCTAATAAAAAATGTATATGTGGCAAAAATATAGACATTGCATTAAAATAAATTATATACATATGTATTTAAACATACAGAGTTGATTGCAGTTTGGTTTTCACAGTGCAAATATGTGCAAGTGTTAGTGTGCCAATTCTTTCACAGGTTGTGTAAATTATTTTTTGAATAGATTTATCCTGGCCAACAACAGTGGCCTTGAGCAAAGGAGTTGCCTTGTGTGATGAGAGTGGTTTTATGTGCCCTGCCTGGGTGTAGAGATCTGATAGTCATCACTTGCATGATCTGAGAAAGTGCTCGGTGCTTAGAAAAACACAGGGTCCTGTCTTACCGGCGTCCAGGTGTCTGAAGGCCATACAGCCACTAGCAATACCACTTATCCTTGACAGAGGGGCTGGATCTCAGCTGACATCGGACGAGAGGAGAGGTGGGTTACACCCTGGTCGGGTCACCAGTATATCACTGGGCTGACACTGTGATGAACAACAATTCACACTCACATTCCTATTAGCCTTGGGACTCTGGGGGGAAACTGGAGGGAGAACTGGAGTACCAGCAGGCAGGCAGGGTCAAACCCACAACCTTCACTGTTGCGAGGCAACAGTACTAACCACCATGTTCCAAAACCTGCCCAAAATCCAAGGGTTGAAAAACAAGGTGGGCCGCATCACCAGATGTTAAGCCCCCTCCAAAACCTTTTTTGGATGTTCACCTCCAAAGAAATCTCATCAGTGTTGGTTGTCAGAGTCCACATACTTCCAATATACTGAAAAGGAATTCATGTTTGTTTAAATGTAATTCATTCAGCCAAATGTGAAGGGTTTTATTTGTGAGGGTCTTGCATTGCTCAGTATAGGTACTGCGTGTTATATACTATAACATTAAATAGGTTCTCTTCTTTTTTTGCAGATAAACTGAAACCATTATGTCTCAACATTCAGGAATTTCCATACTACACAAAATATGAGTGCATCTGGAAAGTATTCACAGCGCCTCACTTTCTCCACATTTTGTTATGTTACAGCCTTATTCCAAAATGGATTACATTCATTTTTTACCTCAAAAATTCTACACACAATACCCCGTAATGACAAAGTGAAAAAAGTTTGCTCAAAACTTTTGCAAATTTATTAAAATAAAAAACAAAAATATAACATGTACATAAGTATTCACAGCCTTTGCTCAATACTTTGTTGAAGCACCTTTGGCAGCAATTACAGCCTCAAGTCATTTTGAGTATGATGCTACAAGCTTGTCACACCTATGTTTGGGTAGTTTCTCCCATTCTTCTCTGCAGAACCTCTCAAGCTCCATCAGGTTGGATGGGGAGCGTCGGTGCACAGCCATTTTCAGATCTCTCCAGAGATGTTCAATCAGGTTCAAGTCTGGGCTCTGGCTGGGCCACTCAAGGACATTCACAGAGTTGTCCCAAAGCCACTCCTTTGGTAGCTTGGCAAATGAACCTTCGCCCCAGTCCGAGATCCAGAGTGCTCTGGAGCAGGTTATCATCAAAGATGTCTCTGTACATTGCTGCATTCATCTTTCCCTCGACCCTGACTAGTCTCCCAGTTCCTGCTGCCGAAAAACATCCCCACAGCATGATGCTGCCACCACCGTGCTTCACTGTAGGGATGGTATTGGCCAGGTGATGAGCAATTCCTGGTTTCCTCCAGACATGACGCTTGGCATTCAGGCCAAAGAGTTCAATCTTTGTTTCATCAGACCAGAGAATCTTGTTTCGCGTGGCCTTAGAGTCCTTCAGGTGCCTTTTGGCAAACTCCAGGCAGGCTGTTATGTGCCTTTTACTGAGGAGTTGCTTCCATCTGGCCACTCTACCATACAGGCCTGATTGGTGGAGTGCTGCAGAAATGATTGTCCTTCTGGAAGGTTCTCCTCTCTCCACAGAGCAACGCTGGAGCACTGTCAGAGTGACCATCGGGCTCTTGGTCACTCCCTGACTAAAGCCCTTCTGCCCCGATCGCTCAGATTGGCCGGGCAGCCAGCTCTAGGAAGAGTCCTGGTGGTTCCAAACTTCTTCCATTTACAGATGATGGAGGCCACTGTGCTCACTGGGACCCTCAATGCTGCAGAGATTTTTCTGTACCCTTCCCCAGATCTGTGCCTCGATACAATCCTGTCTCGAAGGTCTACAGACAATTCCTTGGACTTCATGGCTTGGTTTGTGCTCTGACATGCACTGTCAACTATGGGACCTTATATAGACAGGTGTGTGCCTTTCCAAATCATGTCCAATCAACTGAATCTACCACAGGTGGACCCCAATCAAGTTGTAGAAATGTCTGAAGGATGATCAGTGGAAACAGGATGCAGCTGAGCTCAATTTTGGGTGTCATGGCAAAGGCTGTGAATACTTATGTACATGTGATTTTTTTTTTGTTTGTTTTTTATCTTTAATATATTTGCAAAAATTTCGAGCAAACTTTTTTCACTTTGTCATTATGGGATACTGTGTGTAGAATTTTGAGGTAAAAATGAATGTAATCCATTTTGGAATAAGGCTGTAACATAACAAAATGTGGAAAAAGTGAAGCGCTGTGAATACTTTCCGGATGCACTGTATAGCTTTTACAAGTGTCCTCAGTGCAAAACGTTTGCCACTTTTGTTTAGTTCAACTGCTGATATGTTCATAGATGCTTGAAAGAACATGTTGAACATGTAAAAAGTAAATGTCATCTTTGCTGCAGGTACTTTTATAAAAATCTGATGGCTACAGTGCGTGTGATGGAACTCTGTTTTGTGTCCTGTCAGAAAAGGCAATGTTCTCAATTCACAAACATTTTCATGGTGAATTATCTTTCTTATATAAAAATGGCCACGACTATAAAAAAAAAAAAAAAAAACCCAAGAAGAATTATCTTTTCATGTCATGCAAGGATTATGCTTTCCGGTTGTTAAACAAAGAAGACATTTTGTGATAGTTCTGTCTTGATTGGAGTCATGCTCAGGACTTTGAAATGAATTCAATCAAGTTTTTGGCACATGCCACATAACCCAGAATAATTTCCGGCCAGTGCCCTTTATTGCAAGTAGATCATTTGGGATGAAAGCATCTGCCAAATGAGTAAATGTGATGTCCCTCATGTTTCCTTTTTGCCTCTCTAATGCTTACTGTCAAATAGAGGCAAACGCCCCCCAAAAATAATCTTAAAAAAAACAAACAAATATCTGAAATGATGTCAAGGATCTTATAAAAGCCTAGTATACCGAATAATTTTAGTGTAGCTATAAGAAACAAGAGCCTAATTCAGTTTGTGGAGGCTTGTTTCCATCACATTGTGTTAATGACTGAAAACAGGAAGGCCCTCTTTTGAATCACATACTGATTTAACCATTGGTGGACACATCCTACAGGGTTGAACCTTTTTCAGACAAGAGGATTGAAGAATTGTATTTAAGTGGACCTGGTTTACAGACAAAACAGACATCACATGGCCCCACTTCTGCGTAAGCTGGTTGCAAAACAAATTGGATCCACATTTTCATTGAAAATACCAGGAAACATATTGTTTATTTAACTGTTTATTATAACACTAGGTCTGATTTGTCTAGTAATCCAGTATTGTAATCATATTTCACATCTGCAAACAAATTTAACTCAGCTGTAGGACCATTTAGTTAAGTTTTCAAATTCATATGGAAGCCTCTTTCAAACCAGAGCTATGGCCTTCAGCTTACACAGACTGTGCCTGATTGGTTAAGTATTGCAATGACTTATTTTTAATGTGTTGGCATGCCTCTCTTAAGCACTTTGACTTGCCTTCTCACTCAATAGTGCTATATAAACAAACTTGCCTCGCCTTGAGGGGAGGTGTTTGCACCGCACCAGATCAAAAGGGAAAAAAAAAAAAAAAGTCCCCCTCTCCTGACATCTTTGGAAACAAATGTTAGATCCAGCTCTAAGTCAACTGATTAAGTTAGGATAGTAATGTGATGTAGAAGCAAACATGAGATCTAAATTAAGATAGAGAGACCATGGGTTGGTTGTCACGCTGCTGACACGTGCAAATGTATAGAGCAAAAATTCATGTTTTACTATAATAATACAATAATACAGGATTATTGTATTGTATATGTATTTTTTTCAGATTATGACTAATTCACTTCTCTTCAAGGTCATAATCCCAGTGTTTGTAGAATATTTGACTGAGAAGCAGAAGGTGTGCAATGTAAGTGTAATGTAATGGAGTGTAATGCAAATGACGGCGCCTTTTATAGAATATTTGATTAGTGCTATTTGTTTTCTCTCTGTGGTCCAGAAGTTACTATTTTGTGAACACATCTCAAAATTAAAAGCACATTTCTTGTTGTTTGTCAAAACCACGTTGCTGTACCTCGAGTTCAGTAATCTGGTTTCGGACGTCTGGGTCACTGCCAACATCTCTGATTTGTTCAGCAATTCAAACAGAGTGAATGAATGAACTCAGTGAAAGAAAACGATAATTGAGTCTGCTAATGAGGCTGAGAATTTAGTGTAAAATGGAGCTAACTTAATTTGCACTGAAAGAACAGCACTATCTTCTGTTCTAGGCTGCACGACTCCTCTATTTGGCTGAGGCTGCCAGTATAATCGAAGGCAATCTTCCTGCTTTATGGCATCTATAACAATATCCCAAAATCAATTATAAAATGCCACAAAATTTAAAATATTACCCACAGTTGAGTCAAATCTACAGTTCACTCAAACTACTACTTCACTTGTTCGTTCAGTTAGTTAGAGGTTTTGTACAGGCCTCACTCTTCTCATGGGATTGCTGTGTATGTTGTCTTCAGTAGTAGATGTACCATACGTGGTGCGGCTCTGCCTCAGGGGGTCACAGCATTTGTGGTGTGTCTCTTTCATTCAGTCTATCAGTGTAACTTCATTTCAAAACTATATTTATTTACATGGTTTCATCATTCAAGTAAACATTCATAGCTCAATAACTGACGCTTGAATTCTGTTTTTTAAAAAGCTGTCAGACTTTCCTCTGAGAACATCACTGAACATTAATACCGTACATTAATTTTTTGTTTGTTTGGCTGGGTTTTTTTTGTTTTTTGGAAACTCACACAACTAACAACTGAATAATTATCACCACTACTACTCAATGACTGAATACTGATTTTACAGTCTGAAGTAACAGAACAATATTGATGAACCGCTTGAGGGACCAAATGTGAAAGAGAAGTAAATGGACAGTGGATCATATGAAGCTGTTGGAATGCAGTAAGTTTCAGAAGCCACAAAAGGCCATGAAGTCACATCACCCAGTGTTTAATATTGATCTTTCACACAAAATAATCTCACCACAAGGTTCATTCAGTTGCTACTCTAGAGCTTCCGACTGTGTCACATGACCTTCCCCAGCAGATGGAGTTGCCATTGGACTGTCAATGTTCACATTTATATTTCTCTGAGCCCTTCAACAACTTATCACCTACTTTGGCTTTAAATTGAGACTTAAAGTTCATTGTTGTGGTGACATTATTTGGTGAACAAGTCTTAATTTCTTTTTTTAAGGTGAATTTAAGTCTCATTGCTTATTATGAGAAAGATTAAAAACTGTTGATAGAAGCATCCAAAGCTGCTGGTTTGTGCATCTATCGAATTGGTCCTCCTTATTTCACACAGCCGACTGAGTCTCACTGCACACATAAATGTTACTGGGCCTCACTCTCCTGCGGCTCCTGCCCGGCACTGTGGGACACAGTCTGCAGCTTTTGGGAATAAACTCCTGACAGGCCTCTCTGAACTTTCTGATCCTCCAGCAGTAGATGACGGGGTTGAAGACTGTCTTCAGGTAGCTGAGCCACAGAGCGCCTACGCTGATCGGGTAGAAGACCGAGCTGTAGTAGAACTGCCGGCTGAACACTGCTAGCAGGCTGACCACAGTGTGCGGTAGCCAGCACACTGAGAAACCGACAAAAAGGATGAGAATGGTGGTGAAGGCTCGTGTCTTGAAGCTCATGTCCACTTTGACCTGAGGGGGCCGCTGCAGCCCAGTAAGTCTCATTTTGCTGACTTGGTTGAGAGCTGGCAGACAGGAATGCTCGCTGGTGTGGTTGTGGATGCGCAAGGTGTTGCGGCGCACCGTGTTGAGGATGCACATGTAAGAATACAACATGACAGTGAATGGCACAAAGAATACTGCGACTGCCAACAGCACTGTGTATCCACGGTCGGCCAGAGACTCACTATATCCCAGCACACACTGCGGTGCCCAGGTTCCCCCAATACCCGCTGCACCTGTCCTCCAGCCCACCACAGACGGCAGCGACACGCACAGGCTCAGCACCCATGAACCTGCGATCAACAGTTTAGCTCTGTGTGGGGTCAGCTTGTCCTGCCGCTGCACAATGATGAGGAATCGGTCCACACTGATTATGAGGAGGATGGACACCCCCTCCAAGACGAACAGCCAGTACAGCATGATGGAGGCTCGGCAGAACCCGCTCCCGAAGCTCCAGTCAGCAGTGGCCACAGTGACTGCAGTGAAGGGCATGCAGAGCAGAGAGAGCATAATGTCCGAAAAGGCCAAGGTAGCGAGGAGGAGATTGATAGCAGAACGCATGGCAGGTTTCTGGTAAACAATCAGACACACAATTGCGTTGCCAAGGAAACCAATAGTGATCATGAAGATCATTATGGCTGCTAGGGTCACACGCAGAGTGACTGATATGAGAGGAGTCGCAGCCTCTGACGGCGGGCTCTCTGCTGTTTCCTCTGCATTGTCTGGCTGCATGAGCTCACACTCCTCCAGCAGGCTTTCATTACAAAAAGCCATAGCAGCTATTATCAGGGGATATCAACCCGAAAGAAGCTGCACATGGTTGATTTTTATTGTGATATACACATCAAGTTGTTTTTGACCAGTTGGTCTTCCATGGTGATATCTGAGACAGAAACAGAAGAATATCCACATTAGGCTTGTTCAAGTATATTTACTGAAACAGCAAAAACACTGTAACTTTGGGGAAATTAACAGGGTGGATGTCAATGTGAGTTACAAGAGCATTAAATTAATGTGCTGTCAGTCTCTTAAAAAGCTGCAGTAAACATGGCATGACAATAAAAAAAAATAAAAAAAAATACTGTCTCATCAGATAGTCAGAGGAGTTCAGCTGCTCAGTGATCTATTACTCAGTGACACTTATAAATATGAAACAGAGAGAGGCGGAGTGGCGTCCCCGTGACGCTGAAGGAGTTTTATAAGACATACGGTCAACCCACAGACACAACACGCTGAGAGGAGAGATGTGTTGTCACTGGCCTGAACGAGGTTAATTTTTAACCAGTGAGCTGTAATGTTTCACACATGAATAGAAACACACACACTTACAATAGAGTACACACCCATGGTATCGTTGGCTGTCTTCCCTTGACTTCAGACTCTGATGCAGCCTTGGTAAACCAGAGAGGCATCTTCAGGATACACACACACTCTCACAGGACACGTCCGTTGCTATGGTTTCCACCTGCTGCTCCTAGTGGTGGGACAGTACAAGTGTTAACAATGTGCTGTGGATATTCTGGCGTTCAGGTCTCAGATACAGTCCTCCCAGATGGATCTGTACCGAGGAGCTGAGAGACAAAGAAACCCAGTCAGAGTTTGTATCCTCCAGGTTTAATGCCTTGAAAACTTACAGTGTTACCACCTGGCTGTAGTAGGTATTTTTACTGCAGACGTTTTGCACGTTCATAGCAAGAAAAGCACAGGTACTAACATTAATTATTGCTCCGTTCTATTCAATTGCTCCAGTAAGCCATGGCAGTGTGACAGTGAGCCAACATGAACAACATAAGGACCCTGAAACTGAAGCAACAAAACAGAATCAATTTTATTATTTACATGCAAGTTTTTCCTACTCTATCCTGTCAAAATGTCTTTGGTAAGAAAGGAATATGGATTCAGTGATTGTGTTGTGTAGTGTTCAGGGGTCTGAGTTTTAGTTACTGTAATGTTATATACATATATATCAATAAAAAATCAGTACATGCTAATTCATCAAAGCAGGTAAAAGGGAACAATCTCTTCAGTGATCGTAGGTACAGTCTCGCACAAAATCCCTTACAGGCCACTGAATAGCATTGCTGGTTGTTGCCAAGGTAACAAGGTCACCGCTTCCATGGCTTCAAGCAGCCTGTCCTCTCATCCCCTGCACAAGTGTCTATGACAAAATATCTTCTGTGTCACAGGCTTTTACACTCGTGACTCAGGACATGGGAACCGACACTAGTGCTTAAACATATATTTTCATGACACTCAAGAGACAAAAGGGTGATGAATATATACATGAGCCTGTGCTTGTTCACTGTTTCATGTCATCACCTTTTGGTTTAATCAATAAAGCATTTTGGTATTTATTATGTCAAAAGAAACAATAAAGCAGCTACATAGAGAGAGAGAGAAAAAAATGAGGGCAAAGGCATGAGATAGAACAAACAAATGGCTACATCACAATAAAATTATACCACCAGAAAATAAAATGCTTAATTCTGCATTCTAATACATTTACCTTTCAAAATTAAAGAGTAGACGCAAATTATTTCCAATTGATAATGAGCTGCTTTGCACTGCAGGGGGCTCCTAGCTGCTTGTTTCAACAAAAATGTGATTTGACTCGCTGCTGATCAGCTGAGGGACAGACTGATAAAGAGACTGGTGTGACAATACAACAACTGAACAATATCAGCTACAGAAAATCAAAATGAAAAAAAAAAAAAAAAAAATCTTATGATGACGATAAAGTTAAATAGGTCCCTTGATTTCCTAGTTTTCATGATCGGTTTGATGACAAGCACTTGTAATTAAATGTATGAGATTAAATGACAGTATCAGCTCCTCCATGCAGGCTGCTGCTGCTTCACGGTGCAGTGTGTGTGTGTATATGTGCGACACCAGACCCCATGTTTTCCTGCGCTGGTAATTCATGGCTCATATTTAGGAGTTTTTACTGATCTTGTACAGCGTGTTCTCACATTTACATACGAGCTTGCCTCTCCGCCACACTTATCTTTCACTGCTCTCTCTCTCCATCAGCCTCTCCGCGTCACTACTGAGGCAAAACAGGTCGATGCTACATTTCAGACACACAACAGGCGTCAGAGACAAGACGCCCTCATTTTGCTCTCGATTAGGAGATTACAGCAATAAATCAATGCATCTTTGACATAAGTAGGCCTACCTTGACGGTCGCGTTTGACAGCAGGTTTATTGCTCGTCTTCAGTCGAGCCAATCAGCCCGGCGAGCCTGCTCCTCCGCCTCTGCATGCCGAGGTTTCCCCCCCCCCCCCAGAACATCCCGCTTTGGACGTTTCACCGCCGTATCGATCGCCATCGCGCTGCCTGCGCTCGGCGCTGACGCCGGAGAGCAGGTGGTCGCTGACTTAAAGGAGCGGTGTGGCGCGTAACGCGCACGGTGCCACGGTTTTTGCGCTTAAATGTCTGCGCTGTAACAACTAATAACTGCAACTTACCTTACACCATTAAACTTGCTTTCCCAAATAGAAGGAGAAAAAAAAGGCACAACAACAACAGAAAACATAATTTATTGACAATTTACATACAAAGCAGATCCGACGTCTTTATGACTAATTTACCAGCAAGTGTTCATGACATTTTTTTTTATTCTATCTAAACATTAGATATGTGGAGGCCACAGTCAGCGACCACTGAAACAAGTTAGCATGTTATTAAAACTATTATATTTCATCCAAATACACAATCATTAATGGCCAATTATTCAGCTTCCTGACATTTTTTTTCCATGTTGCATTTCCTTTTGAATGATTATGCTGCCACTTTTCTCTTCTTACTTACTCGCTGTTTCATTATTTCATTTGTTTTGGCCAGAATTTGCAGCTAATTACAGACACTATGAGTGTCTTATTTTTAATTCCAGATCCACATTACGAAGACATACATGCACACGTCTGTAGGTAATTGTGCGTTTTGGATGCTGAGACATTTTACCAACGGCAATTCAGATTTTCATACTCACGGTATTTTGAACAAAAAAAAAAAAAAGCAAAAATAAATAAATAAATATAGAAATCTCCTCTCACAGGCCTGGAATGTAATTTTGCGTGCAATAGTAATATTTAATTGACATAAGCTCAGTAAACATGCATGAATTGTTTTGTCCAGGAGATGGCAGCATCGTACCTTACATGCACTTGGCCTTCGCTTGGTGAGGCATTTGTGTTGGCATGTTTTGGTGTTTATAGCTATAGGTTCAAGGGCTTGTTGCGTTGATATGTTTTTCATTCAGACTTTTTAGCGCTCCAGATATCCATGATAATAATGAATAATTACAATCAAGTATACTGACACTTGTGCAAAATAACATGCAGAGACATTCCTCCACAGTTAATCACATTGTAATTAATTTTTATAGAAAACCTGTTGTATTTTCAATCTTCACACACTTACAATTTCGTTCACACATTTCGTATGCAGGCTGGGTTTCTTTTCATGGGCATGCTTGTCTAAATTGGCATCATGCCCATGTGTTGAACATGCCCATCAAACGAGTTCCACTCCACCGGTCTGGCACATGCATGCTCGTCACGTTCAGTGGCACCCACACAACAAGCTTGCTAGTGAGAGAATTCATTTCCCTGTCCATTATTCCACAGATGTTTGCTTTAATTTCTTCCTGATGGAGAGACTTTGGTACTCCATCAAAGCAAACACAGCCAAAATGAAAAATGTCCACCACTAAATCTGAATATTCTGATTAGAGGACAGGAGAAAAACCCACACATGTAACAATATTGACTGAGCCATGTACAGATAATTGTGTTGCATTTAAAGGGGGAAAAGTCACACATTTTAGTATACTCACGGGCAAACAAAACACCCCTTTTAAGTACGTCCACCTCTAATGCATCTACTGGGCTCTTTTATTCATGCACACCACTTCTTCTGACTGCAGGTATTGAGTTATGTTTCTCACGAGGTTCGATTCACACTGAGGAAGCCATGATGTGTTAATCAGTGTTAGACTTTAGTGGTTAGCCAATCTCCGCTATGTGAAATAATTAACACCAAACAGTGGGGACTGATAATGTGCAAACCACAGTGAAAATAGTTCTAGATGAAAACTTTGCTGCTGTTAAATTATTTGTTGAACAGGTGCATGTGCGTCTCTGTTGTTGGCCTATGTGACCGTGCCTGAGCTGCGAGACACAAACAGCAATCATTAAGGGAGGGATTATCAAGCAATAATTGCTTTATGTAATGTACTTCTGAAAAGGGCTTTAAGAGCAATTATGAGCAATTATATTAGCCGTTGTTATGGGAGGAGGTAATAACGTCTTTAGTGTGTAGCTGCAAACAGCCATTGTTTCAGTGATGCAGGAAACAATTACCACTAAATTTTAATAGCACACACATACAAGCAAAAACAAGCACAGATGCATGATGCACTTTGAAGCGAGCTGAGACATTTCAGAGGTGTTTTTGTGGCTCAGGTTTGGATACTTTGGGTGCTGTAACATCATCAGCTCGTAGCTTCAGATCCCAGCATTGATATTCAGAAAAGAAACCTAGCAACGTGTGATGACAAAACCCCTTTAAAGGGCTTCTTATCCCCCCCCCTCCCAAATTCCTGCCTTATCTCTCATCTTTACATCACTGAGCTTTGAGGGGATCACACTGCAATCCTGGAAGCTTAGGTTTCCCCTCCTTTTTTTATCAGTGGACTTTTGCAGCTCGATGGGAATACATCATGTTAAGAGCCATCAGTGGGTGATGACAGTGAGCTGTGGTGCCACCTGTCCTGTATTACTGTGACGGCACACAGAGGTCTTCCATTGCATTAACAATGTGTTCTGCCCAATATTTCAAAGTAAATATGACGGATTCGTTTTGATGAGACGACTGTGTATGTGTTTTATACTTTTTATATTCAACTTACTTGCTGCCAAGCTCAGCGCATGTGTCCGAAGGCGGCAATTATCAGTCAGTAAGAAGTGTTTTTTCAGCATCACCATTGCCTCGGGAAAAAACTGTTTCTGTAAAACATCAACTTGTCTGGAGCTAAGAAATACACAACAGATGCATCTTTGAGGTCACCCATACGAGTTCAACCAATAACAGCAGAATCCTTTCCGATTTTATCATCATCATACCTTCAACGTCATATCTACTCGTGTCCTTTCGGCCTCTTCAGGGATTGAAAATTGACCTGGAGTGACCACAGCTCTGTAAGCTAATGTGTAAAGACCCAGTCAACCCATCCATTCCTACAGGAAGACTGCTATTTATAACCACAAGGCCCGAGTTTCCTTTATATCCTGCCAATGTTCACCAAAGACATGCAAACACACACCTTGGAAACTGTTTGACATGTTTGTGTGACTGTCTACATGTGTTTTAATAGTTTTGGCAGTGTAGGATGCATGCTGCAAATCCATAAGAACAATTTCATCATGAATCAGATGAAGAGTGACAGAGTTTCCAAAAAAGTATGTGCCGGTCACTTATTTGTTTTCATAAGACGGGACGCCAAAAATACATACACTAAATTATAATTAAAAGTGTAACAGTTGCAGTAATGCATTAACTTCCAGGTTTATGTTTATTCTTCAGTTTTCTGTCTGGTTTGTCAGCAGCTGCTCCAGCCTACCAGAAGACCTTTGACCTCTCCCAGTTTCACTGCAACTACAGCTTCTCCTTGACTGCTCCTCTGACTCACGCCATTGTTATCAATGAGATCATTGTTCTGCAACATCAGCACATGTATGTGTTTCTGCACGCATTTATTATTGTGCGTCATTGTGTGTTTGCAGGCATTGATCAGAGACAGAGAGAAGAAAAACAGATTGTTTTTCAGAGCCGGCGTCCCAAGCTTCTCGCTGCCTATCTGCCAAACCCATCATCTGTGGCAAAAGATCTGCTGCCTCGTGTCACTCCATCTCGCTGTCACCTTGGCAACCGCTGCGGAGGTGAGCTGCCAGCTGGGATAGCCGACCTCTGTTGGCTGCGTTCCACAGAGCTGCAGTCCACAGCACTGCCACACGATGTATGTGGTTGGACTCATATGCAGTATACGGCACAAAAACGTAAAAAGGGGGCTTATGTGAAGTGTTTAATTTCTATAGAGTCAACAAAGCTTCACACAAGTTGGATACTGACAGAATATTTTGGTTTATGTAAATATTTGGAGGGGGTAACATAACAACGCTGCGAGGGCTGCAACTAGTAAATATTTTAATTATTAATGAATCTGCCTGTTATTTTCTCAATCAGTTTTGTCTACAAAACGATAGAAAATAGCGAAAATGTCTTTTGTAAACACAGCTCAAGTTAACAATCAAATATGGCAAAGAAAATCATGAGATCTTTGCATCTAAGAGTATGGAACTAGCAAAAGTTTGGCATTTTTGATGAAACAGTTGATCGATTCTCAGAGTGGTTGTCAAGGAATTTTCTTTCAATCATCAAATCAATTAACTGACAAGTCATTTCAGCTCTTGATGCTGCTGTTAACAAGAAAGCCCAAGCAGAGTGACATGGATATTTAAAAAAAAGACTTTAATTTTATGCCTTTATGACTCATATAACTGATGAGGTCACGTCTGTATATTGTATTTGATCCTCATGAAAACTCTAAATTTTCCATTTTGACGTGTAGAGCCTTATTTTGTTTGTGTGTGTGTGTGTGTGTGTGTGTGTGTGTGTGTGTATCCGGTGGAACTAATAATGATGGTTGCCATCTCAGATATCTGAACACAATTTTCCCATATGTCAGATTTATTAAATAATTAGTCTATTCCATGAAAATAAACACAGTGGAAAAAAATAAATAGTCCAAATCATCACACAAGAATACACAGCAGACTTACTTGTACATTAACTTAAGGGAATGATTGCTCATTTCAAAACAAGTAGAACGTTTCCTATGGAGGAAAACACAATACTGGAATTACTTCTGCTCTTTGACCATCTTAAACTGTGTCACAACATAAATCCACTGACACACAACACAAATGTGGGAAACACCTTAAAAGAAGATAAATTATTGCTCATTTTAAAAACAACTTAATGCTGAATAAAGCACATTAAATCAATGTCTTCCATTAAAAAAAAAAAACATAGGTTACAGTCCAGTCTAACCATGTGGGACATTAGGATCTGCAGCATTACAAGGGAACTTGTATTTTAGGATATGTGAAGAGCTTTGCCTGTTTGAACTTCTTTTTTGTCTATAGGCTGTGATCTTTCGGTGAAAATGGCCTTTAAAAGACCTTAAATTTGTTTTCTATTCAAATTTCTGTCCCAAAGGCTGATTCATAGTGCAGAAAAATACTCGACAATGCATAAAAGTAGACATCTGTCCCGCTCTGAAATGCACACACACTGGATAACATTATTGTGGATCAACGGACATGTGTGGACGTATGTGTGTAAGAAAAGTTAACCAAATATTCTAGTCATTCAGGGAAAGATGTCTCTAAAAATCTATTTCAAACACGTTGTTCAGATTCTCGTAAGTCGTTTTGTTTCAGTTATTTTCACGTGTCGCTGTACATCCTCTTGCAGTCTATGGAGGGGGACGGTGTGTCAGGACCCATGCTGCCCACCTGTGAGTACGCGTCCTCTGGGGTGCGTGGGAGTCCAGGTGGCGTCATGCGCTTCTCTTTCTGCCTTCGGTTGCAAAACCAGACCCTGACCACCTCCTTCTCCAGCTGCAGAGTGTCCGCCAGAGAGTTGATCTCCTGCGCGGAGGGTTTGGGACACTTGAGGAAGTGGCTCTCCAACGCGCCTTTTACGCTCACCTCGATGGATGTGCGCTTTTTCCTCTTCCTGCCCTGGGTGGCGATCTTATCGATGCTGGTTGGGCTCCCGGTCGTGGAGTCAGCCTCCTCCAGCCATTTGTTGAGCAGAGGTTTTAGCTTGCACATGTTCTTAAAGCTCAGCTGAAGCGCCTCGAACCTGCAGATGGTGGTCTGTGAGAACACGTTGCCGTACAGGGTGCCCAAAGCTAAGCCCACATCTGCCTGCGTGAAACCGAGCTTGATCCGACGCTGTTTGAATTGTTTGGCGAAGTGCTCCAGGTCATCGGACGTCGGGGTGTCCTCGTCTGAGTGCGGCTCATGGCTCACACCGTGATGCTGGTGAAGGTGCGTGTGGTGATTATGGTGGTGATGGTGGTGATGCTGGCTGCCGTGGTCCAGCTCTGGAGACTCCCCGCGCACCAGCCCCGGGTGCATGAGGCTCTGTCCGGCGTGTGAACTGAGCATCCCGTTGACTGTGAACCCGCCTGGCTGGGAGTAAATGAGGGACTGCTGCTGCTGCTGCTGCTGCTGCTGCTGCTGCCCCTCTGTGATGATGTGCGCTGCGGAGGTGCCTCCCCAACTCCCCGGGTGCGTTTGATGGGGTCCCAGATGTGGGGACCTGTGGTGCAGCGCTGAGCCGGGGTGGAGGTCCTCCCTGCCGCCGTTTCTCTTTACCTCTTGCGGCTGGGAGCTGGGGGTCCACGGAGAGCCGGCCTCGACTGCTGCCACCGCGGCTGCGGCTGCTGCGGCCGCTGCGTGAGGCAAAGATGTCATCCACTGGTGAGCATGGCTTAGCATGTGCCCGCCGTTGCTCGCCACCATGGCTCCCTGCATGAAGTCACTCTGCACCATCTTGACTGAAGGGTCCCCTCTGTATCCACTGGAAACTGTGGTCACAGCGGTGCTGCCCGGCTGCATGCCACCACCCCTCCGGTCAGAGTGAAGGACCGGGCCGGATAAAATCCTGCTGCTGGCAAGGTATGGACTTGAGGTGGCTGTTGCCATCCCCCAAAGCATATATCGTTATACGTTATACTGATGTTTGATTAAAGTCCCTCTGTTTTCTAATCCATAGCCTAAATAAAGTCAGTCTATATCAGCATGAGCGATGTTTGCGTAGTGGTTAAAAAAAAGGGTCAAATCACTCCATGGAGGCTCAGGTGATGATTTCAGTTACACAAAAGCATGTGAGTGCTCAGATGTGCGAAAAAAACGTACTTTGTTGCGCAGTCCTGTGCCACAAAAAGATAGTTTTCAAAACTTTTGTCTGTCCCGTGAGCTCCGCCGTGCGTAATCCACAGACCTGATGATATGGAAGAACACTTTCTTTGATCCGCGCCAAACTGAGGAGCTGTAAGACCAATCACACGTAACTCGGTTGTCTGATATTCACGTTCTGAATGCGATTAAATGATAATGACAAAAAACCTTTAGTCTCTGTGGTCCTCTCAGTTGTTTCGCTCACTCCATCTGCTCCATCCGGTGCGTCCTCTACGGAGGGAAGGAGATGAGCATGTGTTTACGTTGTGCCAGGGGCTGCGTATTCCCCTCCATCTCCATCCAATTACAACTGGAAGACTCTGCAAAGCTCCCGCTGATTGGACGCACAGCCGGAGAGGAGCTGGTGCGTCTCGCAGTCCAGCCTCGGGTGCACAAAGTTCTTGAAGCAGGAAAAAGCAACAGTGGGCTATGCTAGAAAATATTACGATAATAATTAAAAAAAAAAAAAAAAGATGGACGCTGAATAATCCGGCTGTGTCCTTAAGCAAGCGCAAAGCATAAATTATCTGAGGATAAAGAGTAAGACATCCTGCAACAAGACAAAGCTTCTTCTATAACAGCCTATAAAAAATAATGAATGTATTATTATTTATTATAAGCATTATTATTTATCATTATTGCACTTCTTTAACCAATTCTGAGGTTATAAAGTCATTAAAGTTTGTTATGCCAGACAAAATAATGCCTTACAGTTGTGAACGATCTTTTTTTATAATAACGCAGTGCAGCGAGGCCTGTGTCAAGGATACTCAAGTCGGCTTTGGGTAAACAGGGGGCTTGTACGCCTCTTGCATCTTAATGCGCTCTTCTTTTCATATGGTAAAGGAAAGGCCACAGTGGCGTGACGCGCCGCTCTGGCGAGCTCTGAAGGTGCACAAAACCAGCCAGCAGTTTTTTCCATCCACAGAAAACACACCAGTTTCGCAGTTTATGGATGGCATGTTAAATAAACGCGTAGTGGGGAATTTTCTACCTCGGGTTTGCCTCGGTTTCAAGGGTCTTAAGAGAGTAAAGCATCGATTGAGACGCATGAAGTCTTGTGGCTGGAGGAGAGAGAGCCAGGTGCAGCCCAATAAATGTGCTAATTTATGTTTTTCAGCGGATTTGTCTTGGATCTTATCCAAAAGGTAAAAGATAAATAGGCACAAAAATGCATTTTCCCAACCTGCAACACAAGCTGAGTTTTTGTCATAACAGTTTCTTCCACCTATGTTCAATTATCATGTCGTGAATTACCTTATCAGATAGTTGAGGTTGAAAATAAATAGCAAATAGTTATTAAAATTCTGTAGCAATAGAAATCTGCTTTATAATTTAGCTAAAGTAGATAGGCTAGGTGTTGCAAAGTTGAAAGGTTAAAAATACAGTGAAGTACTGTAAGGTTACAATAAACTGGCTGATTAATGCAGGAAGGGCATCAGTTCCAATAGAGACACTTCAGGAATTTTCAAACTAAAAGGTTTTTCATATTTTTTGTTTTTGTCTGTATCATGGAAACCAATCAGGGTGTTCTGCACCATCCCTTCGAATGTACCCAGCAACATTTTTGGGTGCAGGATAGCACTCAAGGGTTCATCTGCAGAGAGCACAGTGAGATGCCCACTCATACCCATCTTAATTTTGGGCAGCATCACATGCTGTATAAGACAAAACATTTCGCAACAAAATGTTTGATGACAGTGAATAATCTGCTATGTTTAACCGCTGGAATTTAGTTGCATAAGGCTCTAACCTCTGTGACTCCAGGATATTCAATAATCCTCTAATGTCAGACACCAACTTAATGAAACACCACTTTATAAGTCAGAGCTAATGGCTTTATAACTGGTTGAGAAACACTGAAATGATGATCAGTTTATGGCCATTTATAAGAACAACTTATGGGTTTCAAGTTTTTGAAAAATCCCTACTGGTGTGTATCGTCCTCCGGAGTGACACTTGGTTATAAATGTTAATCAGTGCTTAGAGTAATGCAAATCGTCAGCTGGGAATGTTGAGTATTAATTTGCTAATACTTTGATAAATTATTTTGTTTCAGTCCTTCCTTTAAAGGGGTCTTCCTGATGAATTAAAAAGGCTACATAAAAACACAAAGCAAGTGCCATACACCACACAAGCCAGGGGTCTTTTTACAACATGGAAGCCCAAAAATGTTCAGTTCAGCATTTACTTTTTTTCAAATGTTTATTAATGGCTTTTTTTCAATATTTTTACAGTTACCTTGTCTTTATGATTAGGAATCCAGTATTTCAAAAAATGGTATGTACAATATACAGAGATTAATACATAACAAATGAGAGGTGTGCATCAATATCCAAGTTAAGCCAGGAATATCACTGCATAGATAATATATCAGCATTATTTATATCATCATTAGTAAATAATGTATTAATTGTTAAGTAATTGTTAGGTACATTAGTTTTAATTTACAAACACCAAATTCACAACTGCAGACTGATTATTGTAATAACCCTTAATTAATGACTAATTAGCATTTGTCACAAGTGTCATGTGGGAGATATACACTAGCGGGAGGGATTTTTCACAGACTAGCAACCCAAACATTGTTCCAATTAATAGCTTTTAATAGGATTTTTAAGCATTAGTAAATTATTTATTAATGATTACCAAAGCTATAGTTACAACTTAAAAACCCTTTATTTGATAGAATGTGGTACAATTTGGTGTAAGTGCTTCAGAAAAAAAATGTTTCATTATTAAGTGGTAATTTATTCCACAGCTTTTAAAAGCTGTTTATTGTGGAGCTGTGTTCAGTAAAACAAAGTAAAAACATGTAGAGAAGCTGGACAAGAGCCGCACACTGTTTCTCATGTTTCCAACCTACCAACGCTCTGTGGAGAAAACCAGACGACTCAGGGAATGCAGTAATGTTTTTCATGTGTTGTGCTGGCTGGTCACAGCACTGGGTCCTCTATTTGTTATTCATGAAGGAAGCTGGGTGAAGAGGCCTTCTTATGATGCACATTTTTCTCTCTGCTCTCTCTCCCTCTCTCTCCCTCTGTCTCTCTCCCTCTCCACGGAGCTGCTTGACAGCTAAGCAAATATGCTGTTTTAGTTGTAGTGAATCCTGCAATTAATCCAGTATAATGAGCATGACACCATCAGCTAATTGACATTACTGTTTCTTTTAGATTGTCCTCAAAGCGTTTAGACAGAGATGTTGTCTCTCTCTCGCTCTCTCTCTTTTCCCCTCTCTCTGTCTCCCACTCCTCGCCCTCTGTTGAGTCTTCAATATGCAGATCGGCCATTTCTGCCCCCGGGCTATTTTCTTTGGTCGACTTTTGAAATATGCAAATGCTTCCAACAAAAATTGCAAAGTAGAAAAGGAAAAACCTTCATCTGGGCTCCAGGAGTTTTCCATTCAAAGAAACAGATGATTTTCTCTTGTTCATGCTCTTGTTCCAGTTCTGTTTGCTTTGTCAGTCAAGGGTCTAATTAAGAAGAGAGGGAAACAAAAAACCAGGCAGACAAAACAAAAACTAAGTCGCGAGGATGACAGCGTTGTTGCTAGCATCGCCACAGTTATTAAGTTAATCAATATTTTCTGCAGAGACCACAGCAAGATCTTCCTTTGGCTGTTATCAGGTAGTACTAAACATGTGAAATGTTCCTCTCTTTTTATTGATTCATTTCACCTCTGCTGTAGAAGCTATAAGACCAGGCAAGTCACAGTGTTCCTGCGCTGTGAGCCATACGATGTGGTGTTTACAGTATGAACTGTGCTGAACCGCCCGTCTTCCCTGAAAACACCGCTGAGAGAACAGAACTTATCTCCCTGCCTTTCATCCCTCTACTCTTTATATTCCACCTCTTCGGTGTCATCCTGTGGTTCTGATCATGAGTGTGTTTGACCTTCAGCTCTCCCTGAGTCAGAGGGATCCTTCACAGCGTGAGTCTCTACCCACAACCCCCTGCTGCGTGTTTAAATCAGAAGCAGAGGCAGCCACGGAGAAGAGAGAGCGAGAGAGAGAGGGGAGAGACAAAGTAGGGTAGTCGGGCTGCAGAGAGAGTGGGGAAACAGAGGATATAGAGGGGAAATGATCAAAGTATATCCATTTCCAAAGTCCCCATCCACAGACTGAGGAATATGAGACAGACATGACCAGTTATATTCAAATTTAAAGGCATATGACATCTCTGAGGTTTGAACATGTGTCTTAATGCACTGTGATGTGACATTTTAAATTGCTCTTCAGTCAATAACTGAGTTTAAAGATGATTCATAAGGCATGAAAAGTTTGCTGGGACAGACGCCCAATCTAAAATGCACTTGATGTGGTGGAATTACTCATAGCAGAGGGATGCTAGAGGGAGAGGAAAGGAAGGGGGGCCGTTCTGTTTACCACACTGGAACAATTGTCAATTGCAAACCCCTGCTGCGACTTCAATAATGACACCCAATGGACAGATGCACTGGTTAAACATTGTTGTGGGCTGGCCCATTATGTACGAGCAGGAGGAAGTTAATGTGTGAAAATTACATTCATTAATCCCAACGGATAATTTGAAAGGGGCCAAAGCGACAAGGAACAGCACAGAGAAAATACAGCGGGGAAATGGTACAAAGACATCACTCATCTCTCTTTTTTAGTGTGTGTGTGTTTGTGTTTGTATGTGTGTGTGTGTGTGTCCAGGTGCTTGCAGGTGTGTGCTGGGCTGAAATTTACCCATTTCTAAGTGTCTATATGCATTAACATAATGGTGAAAGATGTTCTTGGAACGATGGCATAGAAGTCTATGATGAATATTTATGCTAAAATAAACATGGGAGAGCAACATCTGGGCCATCATAGAAGACGACGAGAGTAAATTCAGAAAAGATTAGACTCTTGGGCTTTAGTGCATTCAGATAAAGTCATGGCCTATACAAAAAAAATATGGTGCTTATATAGCTACAAGGAAATAAGACATGGAAGTTGAGTTAAAGGAAGGGAAGCCTTTGAGTTTTTAATTTCCTCTTCGGTTTTAGTAAAGTTCATGCTCTGAAATATTAATAAAAAAAATACATTATGACAACATTTGTGGTTGTATCTGTGTCTTCCCATGGTGGCACCTAATGAGATTTTATCCACGTTCTTTCTCTAAAGTTTCCTTGCCGTCCTTCGAATGCGACTGCAAACAGTATGACAGAGAAATTTAGTCAGGAAATACCTGCAGCTCTGCAGCCTGTGGCTACGGACAACTGCAGCCCTGTACCCAGGCCCAGTCATGAGCCAAATCAAACAGCGGGTGTCCCTGAAGGGCTGGTCTGGCTGAGTCTGGCTGGTCCTGAGCCTTTCATGAATGGACAGATTTCTCTGAGGTCCATGTGGTTATAAAGGCTCTCTGTAGTTAAGATGATTTCTCAGGTGGGTTTGGGGGGGAAAGAAGGAAGTATCAGATACTGAAATATTAAGCGACTTCTGATACAAGTGGCAGAATGGATTGCGGCATTTTGATTCATGGTCCGATTACACCGCCTGCCAGTAGATCATGGATCACAATTTCATCTTAGGTACGATAAACTGACTAAAATGTATTAGTTATATTCATTTATGGATGGTGACAGAATCATTTACTTTTTGTTTCTTGTATTTGCATTTATGACAGTATATAAATAGGCTCACAGTGTTTGGACATTCATTGTTACTGAAAATGTGACCTAGCTGGCACCCTTGGCTCACACGTGCCCAACCGATGTAGTTCCACAATAATCCACTCCACTTCTGTTGTAAAGTTGGAAAACACAAGAAACTTATATTCCACACCTATCCACAGCTAGACCTGCTTCCTCTAGATTCCTCAGTTCCACAGCCTAACCGGTGTAAATGTGCAAAGTGCACTCTCTTAAAGTAAGACTGCCAAAGAAAATGAGTGAAATAACTTATCCCATACATGAAATATTACCTAAGGTTAAATTACATTTTTTTTAAAAACATATCCATTATGACTAGTTTACTTTTAATATTCTAAAATCCAAAAAGGTGTAAACTCCACATGTACATCTTATATTACAAAAAATATGAGAAAAACAACAAGTTAATCCTTGTTTCATACATGCATTATAAATAAAAAAACAACCTGTGATTTTTCAGCAGGGTGATAAGACGTGGTTGAATTTCACTTGAAACAACACAGTTGAACATGTCAGTGTTACTGTGAATTGATCAGCACCAAGTAGTACTGTGTGGATCAACTGAGACATCAACCAACACACCTTTACTACTGCATCTAATTAAATAAATATAGTGAATACTTTTAAACACAGCAGGTTATTGATACCATGCAGCTTTGGAATTAACACTTATTCACTGCACAGTGAGGAGAGTTTCACATCAATACTACACACCTCTAGGTACAACTCCCATTACATGCTCCTAGAGGGGAAGAAATCTATTTTTAATTTAAAACTGTGATCATTTTAAATTCTTGTTTAAGTTACACATGTAGTGTTTTAATGAAGGACAACCTACAGACTGACTGATTGCATTTGGTGCTGATGAGATTTGGAATATGAAAGACAGTATCACACATTTTGAGTGTTAATGTAAAGTCCATCTAGCGCATTCTCACTTTGGCAGTTCAAGTGGCAAATGAACCATTGTTCATGCGTGTACCATTAGCTGTGCTGCACTAAATATAGTCATCTTTGTTTAGTTATACTTGTACCACTTTAATGAGCCATAAGGGCAAGTAGAAATGTATGTCTTTATTAAGGTTTAATACATAATTCATTAATAATTTATAGTTTAATCTTTTGTACAAACATTTTGTCAACAGCCAAGTTTCAGTAACAACTGAGCAAACCTGATCTCCTGATGTAGCCATTGTAATATGGTTAAAAGCTTTGGAAAAAGCCTGTAAGTGGACATTGATTTGTGATTGTTTGGTCAAACTACTATTTCAAAGGACAGGAATAAAGTTTCATTCTTTATTTTTACATTAACACAGACCAGAAGTTCTTAAAGTGCTTCTGATCTGAAGTCATAACAACTGTTGGAGTCAAAAGTCAATAGTCTCTAATACAAGTGAGCAAACTATCTGCTGGTGAAAACCATGTTATATGGTTAAAAGTTCTAGAAAAAGCAAGTTGGTGGACAGTGAGTTGTGATTGTTTTGTCAAACGTCTGGCTTGTCAGGGTATGATAATTCCATTGGACTGCTATAATTTGTTTTTTGTCCTTAGTTTGCTCTTAGGTTCAGCAGAAGACCACGTCAATGGACTGTTCAATCACTTACCCTCTAGCAAACAGCTGCAGATCATCTGGACAAAAGCACATTTATTAGCAAAATATTAGCATTTACAGCTGCAACTTCAAGTTGGATGAGAGGTCTCCCTAATGAATTATTAAAGAGATCGCTTAAAAGATGAAGCAAGTTCAGCTGGAGGAATATATACACCAGTTAAATGGTGTATAGGAATTGTTCCTTAACAAATGGATTGTTACTGAGAGTAGTAACAATATTTGAAGCCATTAATAAACCATTAGTTGCAACTTACTAACTTCTCACAAAGACGTCCTTATTAGAAAGGAGTACACCTATATTACCATTTACAACACTGTCGCCTAGAAATTATGTTTATTTGCAACTAATGTGCAACAGAAAATAAGTTTTGAATGCAACCACATTACATTTTCTATTAATGCAATGAGGATATGTTGCTAATTTACATATTTGGCAAGTTGCAAAAATATAGATACTGAATGTATGAGTAAAATCTCCACAGACAATGTTTTTGTGTTCTATTCAAACATTCAGTCTTTCAGCACAATATCCACTTGTAGTGACTACAGCCTTATCAAACAGTTTAATGGTTATGTGTTAGGTTTAGCCCCTCACAGCACTTGGTGAAGGTTAGAGAAAGATCCTGGTCTGGTTTAGTCCAAAGAAAGTTCACAGTGACTTCAGACACAATGTGTTTATTAAAATTTTACCAAAGTCCCAGTTTTTCCCTAAACTTAACCAGTGCTTTTGTTGCCTAAACCTAACCGCAGGTGGGACTCTGGATGCAAACGCCCGTCTCAGGTGCAAGTCCAAAAAAATAATAGAACCTAAAATAGATCTAAAAATAGAATTTCCTGAATGGTTTTTGGTGAGATGCTTGAAATAAGGTCTGTAGTTAACATAAGCTCATGACATTTTCAAGTTTTATTCTACTTTATTATGCTTTTACACGCAAAACAGTATTTGCTAACAAGTGGCTGAATAAGACTACTGAGGTTGACAGGGACATTAAATGTCATCACGCTGAACATAAAAACTGATCTACTCACCAGTCAGTCTTTATAGCCTTGGACATATTGTTACTAACTTTCCAAGAGGAAAGGCTTCTGTAAAAGAAATAAGCACACTAACTCAAATTACAAGCTGGCTGGCCCACAAAAATACATAATTCCTACAGCACTCTGTATTGTAGCCTTTTATTAATTAAAAAAAATAAAAACTTTGCCTCAGAATATAATCCAGCCAGCAATTATAATGCCACCACAATGTGGGAAAACAGTTACATTTTGTATCAACGTAATTTCCAAGCCAAACTTTAGAATAATTTTTGCCCTTTAAAGCAAACAAATACAACCTCCACCCTTACCCCCACCAAACCCCAAAGCAGGGGGATGATCAAATGAGAACCAATTCCCATCATCTTGCTTCTAGCCAAAACTGAACTACTCCACACTATACAAAGTAATTTTGAACAAAATGGAGGAGAAGTTGCAGCTTCCCCAACTCTTTCTGATGTGTCCTTAACAAGTTACCGGGACATAGAGGAGAAGAGTGGCGTGTGGAAACAGCTCTGGATTCCAAGGCTTTCAAACACACACACACACACACACACACACACTCTCACATGCACACAGAGGCAGAGGGGGGAAATCAACGTCAATCACGGGGCACAGCTTTAACCTGTAACAAGGCTTTGGTGTTTGACTTCCCATCCTTGAGGAAATGTCGTGCAGACCCAGCAACTCACCTTGTGTCATCAGACTGGCCCCAAGCGCTAACACCACACGAACAGGATCAGAGACGACCTTGGCATGCACACAGTGAAAACACAGCCTACTTCAGCGTCTCTCTTTGATGTGCATTATCAAAGACCTTTTTCCTCCTCTCCTCCCTGGACCAAAGGCTAGTATTGTTTTTGTTGTTGTTATTGATATTGTTTTCCACCCTTATAACACAAAGCAGTCTGACCATGACTCTGATGCTAATGTGGAGGTGGAGAGGGTGTTTTAATGAGCTGAGGAGTAGATCAGAGGGGCTCAGGGGGTTAGAGAGAGGGAATAGGTAGCACTAAACATCAAAACACACCTAGTGCTTATGCTTTTCACCAGCCATGACCTTTCAACACCAGCTAGAAGATGCAACATGGAAATTTGAACTGCATATTACAGGAAAAAAAATACAGAAATAAAACCAACTGAGGATGTGTTTAAACAATGAAAAAGTAGGAGTGGACATCATTTACTTTGACCACCAGCGACGTCAGTAATCTAATCAAGAGCTGTTCCTGCCTGCTATACATGGCATCTCTGTGACCTGAGGATTGGCCCCGCGAGGGTGAAGTCTAGATCAATTCTCTAGTTGAAACAGTCGTCTAGTTCAATCTTGGCGAATGTTGACAAACATTTTTCAGCACTGACCAACAGTGAGTCATTTTAACCTTCAAGGAGTGGAGAGGTAAAGAGTCCAAAATGAAGAAAACTATCAGTTTGTTGGTTTTTGTTCAACTTTTATTTGACCCCTCTCTGTCAGTATACACACCTCTCTCAGCATTGGCTCAGTACTCGAACATGTCCACCACAGTCAAACCATTATATCTGCTTTCAGCGCTAGATTTCAAGCTTTGCTTTCTACAGCTGACAACAACCAATGACCAAAAAGATGGTCTACCAACCAACCAGAGGGACGCAGAACTGACCTGGCTGAGTCCCTACAACTCCAGGAGCCCCAGAAAGTCCAGGATCTCAGTGGTCCAACCGTTTTTGCTGGGTTTTTTTTTCTTTTTTTTTAAGTGTACATATGCAGCCCCAGAGCACAATGACAACTGACATAATAAGTACTTTATTGCCTAATCTTCACACCCTGATTTAAAGACAGTCCCAGACCCTCAATTATCTTAGTTTTGTGCTTGATTGTTGCATTTTTCTAAAATAATGGGTTTAATCAAATTACCACACAGCAAAGATGGGTGATATTCCAACACTGGAAAAAAAAATTGTACACATTGCACAGAGAGCAGGAAGCACAGGGAAGCTTATTTTCTCCCCCACAGGCCTCCAGCAGGTTGATCCGGACAAGCACTGACCACAGTCTTGCCTAACCTGGTCTATGGTACAGAGGGAGCCTCTTCCCTCTCGTTAAAACTAAGCTACAAAGTTAACTAATATTCACACAACAACAAATGCATACAGGAGGCATAACAGGACAAAACTAAACTGAAACAAAACAACATTTAAAGTCGTCTTCATTCAATGACAAATAGACACCACACTCGACTCACGCTGTCTGCACAGACTGTTTTAATATCTAACAAACAAATCTTTCAGAAATCATTTAAACACAGACTTTGACAGTTATGCAAAGTTGGACAAAGGCTTTAAAGAGACGCCAATAGGCAAATCTGAGCTCATTGAGATGCCTGAACATTTAGAGCTGCTTGTTACATAAGAACAATTCATTGTTGCTATGTTTTGCTTATGAAGACTTAACATTTCTTCAGACTGTTGCTTTCTACAGCGAATCCAGCCAACAACTATTTTTGTGTAGATGCAAAACTTCAAAGTCTGCAACTTCTATTTTCCTTCAGTTTGCATGCTCCAACACTGCTCCCAACTTTTTGGAGCAATTCTCTCTGAGATGTGCAGTAAATATATACAAATCAGTCTTAACAACAATCAGCCATGGCCCTCATCCTCCTGCAGACTGAGATCTTGTTGTCTGAGCTCCTGCTGTGATGAAAGTATATGAGCATCTCAACAGTCTGAATAATAAGATGATACAACACCTACCAGCCCTGATGAGGAACTTTGTCTTGTTCAGCTCCTTAAACTGGATCATAAAACATCAAAATGCTCGGCACAATGGATGCTGCCTAATAAAGTCACAAAGATTCATGTTCAGCAGCCTGAACTGTAGAAAAAGGTTTTCTCATGTGGGTAAATCAGCTGTTCTTCCTCAAAATATCGTATCTGTCGGGGTGTAAAATCTCCAGTCTCCTGAGTGTGGTGATCTGTACAACGAATTTCAGTGTTGTAAACTGACAATGAAAACAGGTCCAGTCTTCAGAGTGGTCATTGGTCATTATTATTATTATTATTATTGTAGTATAATTCTATTATTATTATTATTAGTAGTATTATTATTATTATATAATAAAGGGAGTTAAGACAGGAAATCATGAAAAAAACAGGGAAAACATTTCAGAAAAAAAGAACTATATTTTAACTAGATTAAGTATTTTAGTCATGGGACATCTAGATCTTAAGTTATCAGAGAAACAAGTTGAGCAAACATTAGCAGCAGCTCAGCTGATAGCCCCTCAGGACAATTTTTATTGTGAAGCTGCTTTAACCAATGTTTTTACTGGTCCATTTGTTTTTTTAAGAAGAGGGAACTCCGTTGATAATTCTAGTAGTAACTGGACTAAGTATTTTCACCAGCATAGCGCAGCTTTAACAAACACATTTTCTCTCTGCTGTCTTGTAATCGTGGTGGAAAAGCAAAACATTAAAAAAAGACCGGTCTCAAAACAAGGTTAGACTTCAATACGAGAGAGCAAAGTGTACCTGAACAAGGCAGATGGGTGAAAGGAAAAGAAAAGACTTGTTTACCTTTCCTCCCCTTCTGGGTGGAGGGGCATTCATTAGCTGCTGTGTAAATCAATCTGCTTCTCCTTAAAGGCCTGTCAATTTAGCCCTGATGTCTGGCAGCCTGACATCGCTCACTGGATATTTAACTTGAAAGCCAATTAATCATCATGATTAATTCACTCACAAACCACATGGAACTGTTTGACTTTACCTTATGGAATAAGAGCCAAATTCTCTGGACTTGAAAAGAAGGAGAAATGAGAAGGATTGAAAGTCTCACAGCTCCATTCGCTCTTGATCAGCCTCTCAATACACAGTCGCAGCTGTAACTCCACAATCCTCTCTGTAGCAGCATTGCAACCACAAACCTAAAGCTCCATCTTTTTCACCGCAAACACTTCTATGCAGTTGTACTTACACAGCTATGATTATAAAGTGATGCTTGTAATTGCATTTGCTCTTAAAATCTATAATGTTAACACAGGCGTGAAATGTGAATATAAATTTGCTTGCACATCTAATGAAGTAACACTGCTGTGTAGAAAAATAGCAATTTTTGACACTGCTCTCCATTTATAGTCAGGCTAATATTTTCTTAGCTCAACGTAATATTTCCTCCCCTTTCCTCAAAAAAAAAAAAGAAAAAGAAAATGAGCAATCACACTTGAGAAAAACGGAGAGTGAATATGTATTCCATTCAGCACTTTCTATTATTATCTTCCAAACTCTCCTCCAAGGTAATGGAAATGACCTAAACTGTATGCAGTTACAGAAAAAGGAGGTTCTGCTATCAGTAAAAGAAAAGATGATTTTCCTTCTCTTCAGTCATCCATCATTATTTCCTCTGTTAACTCACTGAAGCATGAGAAAATTCAATCCATACCTTAAACTCGATACCTTAGCGAGCTGTGGTCATATAGTGGCATTTAACCCAATTTCACACTCAAAGTGGAGAACACACAATAATAACAGCAAAAGAAAATGTAATTCCAAATTTAGTGTCACATTTGTCCTCTCCTGAATCTCTTAACGTGATTGGCTAAAGCTGACTCAACAAAGTAATGAAGGCTGAATGATTCATGACAGCAACTGGCTGACTGATGACTTCCTGCATACTCTACATGAGCAGCAGATCAGTCAATCAATCTTAGAATAGTGATCCATTAAGAGAACATTCTTTAGCTGCAGTGGAATCACTTTTTAAGCATCAAATGATCACTGTCATTGCACAGTCCAAGTGTAAAGGCTGACACCTCTGCTTGCAGTCTCAGCACATTTCACTCTGCCTCTGCACCTATGCCAAAGGCAAAGGATTCTTTGTGCTCGAGCATCTGTTAAACACATGCCACAACTTTAAATGATGCCTGAGGTACACATGCTGGTGGGACTGAACACTGGTCCAACCGTTTCTAAGACAGAAAGAGCAACATGAGATGTACTGTGGAAGTTTTTGATGTCAATATGATGTTATTGCTGGAATGTAATGCTTTAAAGACTGGAAATATTCAACATTTTGCTTAATGTCAATAAAATTGACCAAAGAGAACATTTTTTTCCTGCTATCCAGAACTGTCTGTGTAGCCAGAGTCTAAAATATCTTATTCCTGTGTGCCTAATAAATGTTGTCCTTTAAGATTTAACATAAGTTCCAGCGTTGGTGGAATTAACTTATATTACAATCGATCCCACTTAAACCTGTCTGCTGCTGTAATAACTCACTTTCATCCCAAATGTGTGTTAATTTGCCTCTGAGCCCTTTTTAAAAGATAAATAAAAACTATATATTTGGTTGCTGATTTTAAAGCTTTATGTCTTTAGTAGGAACACATGGGCTTTGGGGTGAGTGCCAAACACATGGTAGGGACAGGGAAGTCAGAAAGAACAACCATGCCTCCTAATAATAATGTTTATATACAACTTAACTGCAACAGCCAATTTTTGCAAGAAACATAATTGCGACTTGCACCTTTGAATATGTTGTTAATTTACATATTTGGTAAGTCACAAATATGATTATGAACATAACAGTAAAATGTTCACAGACAATGTATTTGTTTTCTGACAAAATATGCGGTTCCCCAGCACAGTATCTATTTGTCGTGACTAGCTTTTTACATTTTTTTGGATGGACCACAATAGTGAGGCCAGCCCTAAACACTGGTCTGTCATTGGCTGACTGAGTGATGGGCCCTGTTCAGCCCTGGTATTAACATCTGTCTTCAGTGATCTGATCACAAGCGGTCAGCTCTAGGTACATTTACACCTGGTTTTAAAATCCGTCTCCACCTGTGTCTCAAGTGGTCACTTGTGATCGGATCTCACGTCCCCGCTTCATATGCAAATAAACAGGTATGCTGTGTTGTTTTTAGCCAATCTGACAGACGGGTCCGTTGTAAATGTGCTTCTTTGTGTGTGTGTTTGTGTGTGTATGTGTGTGTGTGTGAGTAAGAGAGAGAAAGAGCAGTACGGAGGGGTTGAGCGAATCAAAGTGCTGCACCCAGCTCTACAGTGAAATAAGGGTTGAGTCATTAGAAATAGCAAAATCTTTTCAGTTCATTATGAAACTGTGACAGGACTAATAATGCATTTTCTTTCACACTACAAAAAGAATGTGGCCACATGTGGCCCAGACCACCTCCGAATTTGGTCTAAGTGATCGGATCTCCATTGCACCCTGAATGCATCACGGATGCATTCACACCTGTACTTCACTCACTCAGGACAGATGTTAATACCAGGTCTGAACAGGGCCATGAAGTCACACCACTGGTCAGCTGGCCGAGTGTTGAAGATTCCCCATTGGTTGCTGCTCTTTCAAAATGATTTGGCACAAACAAGCAGCATTGCCAAATTAGCACCTTTGTTTTTGGACATTTTCCAAGAAACACCTGATAAAATCTAGCGACAAACCTTATCTACTTTCTGTAGAGGAGAGTCACCAGTGTTGCCCGGAAGCACAAGGTCGGGCTTTCCCTCCGCAGGCACCTGAGTGATCATTTCACAAGTGAACACAGACAAAATTACAGCACAGCCATTGTCTTTAACTTATGCAATTTTGTCAGACGACATCACAGTTATAATATGAATATTTTATTCAGTAGCCCAAAATCTGACATCACTAATTTGCCTCAAACACCTTAGCAATATGTACAGCAAACAACACTGTTTATCATTAGACCTTCAATTGAGATTTAAAAAAAAAATGTTCCCAACAAATAAAATTAAAGTCAAATTAAAAACCTTTAACTGAAAAAAGGAAGAAACCCCTGAGAAAGAACAACAGAGGGAGGATTCCGCTTACAGGGTGAACGAACATGCTAAAAGTGGTGGATGTAGCCTAGAGAATAGTCTGAAGTAACAATGGTAAATGACAACATTATAGACTATATAAACATATATAGATACATACATAGAATAACATGAATGAAGAATATGATGCAAGAGGAAACCAAGCACCTTCCAGGTGCTAAGAAGACAGACTACACAAATACACAAGAGACAAAAGCCTCTTGGTGTCTTCAAATTTCTGAAAGATGTTAATCAATCACATTGGACCTCTTTTAATTAACTGATCCACCTCTCTTGATAGACAACATCCCCACAACACACACACACACACATGCACACACACAATCACACTACCACCACATGAAAACTCCCACTGAGCCAAACTCTGCACCTAACTGTCCGCTATGCAAGCCCAAACCTCTATTTGAAGAGCAGGACATGAAAGCAACTACGGACCCTCCACATGCGCTTGTATCGGATCTTAATTAAAAAGCCTTGCATATTATTTGCTGTAACAAAGGGAAATTTGGGGGTTCATTTAAATCCAATTAGGCCTGTGCTGATGCCTCAGGAGATGAGAGAGTAATTGCTGTTTGAACACGAAGGTCTTTGTTCTGGGCTCCAGTAGATTGATAAAGGCAATAAGCAGACAATGTGGAGCGACTGGAGACAGGACGGGGCTGTGAACTTACAGTATTAAGACTTGAACACACCAGGACCACATAACAACACAATTAACAGTTTTGTTCTGAAAAAAACATGTGATTGAGCCCCCTGCGCGGCAGGTGTTAGTGAAAAGATCAGTTGAGTTAATTGTTTCAGTCATTATTGCCTTATACCACATGCAAGGAGCCTCAGCGTAATCAAAGTGACTGTTAGTGTACAATTTCACTAACTGAAATAAATTTCCTCTTATAATCTATTTTTCCTCACTGATTCATCCACTTTTAAAGACATTACTGATTTATGAGAGGCTCAGGTGTTCCCTCCAATTGGACAAGGTGGGTGGTGGTAGTGATCAATAACCTACACAACCCGCCAAACCACACACACAAACACACGTACACACACCCTCTTCTTGAAGAGGAAGACATTTCTGGAAAACAGATATTTGCTGAACAGAGAGGAGCTTGCTTTGTCTTTGCTACTCTGGCCATGACCTCTCACCTTTAACCTGTCTGATGGTCTATTGATCATGTCTGTCTTAGTCTGGTGTCTGGTACCACCACACCACACAACGAGAAAATGAAAAAGGACATTTAGTGGGCTCATGTGATTACATTTTAGTGAATACTCATCGGGTTTTTCATTGAGAGTAAGATGGGAAGCTCATATCTCAACCCGGTCTCCTAAAAATGATGTTACTAAATTGTTTTCCCTATTATTTAGTGCTTGCAAATGTAATCGGTGGCTCAATTATGTCCAGAGGCAACATATTTGTGAATGGATGAAGTGCTACATTTATGAATTGCACCAAAGTTGTTGGTGGGGGGTGTTGGGTGTACAAAGCACAGCAATGCGACACGAGAACCTGGGTCCTGAATCCTGACTCCATCTGCGGTCAGGTTTAGACATAGATAGATTTCCGAACAGCACAGGCTCATGGGGCAGAGAAGTCAGGGCGCAAAATGGCCATAAAGAGATGCAAAATGATCACAAAGAGACAAAATGATCACAAAGAGACATGAAACGAGAACAAAGAGACACAGATAGCAAAAAAGAGACAATAATGGCAACAAATAGCAGCAAAATAACCACAGAGACACAAAATGACTATAAGGAGACAAAGCAATCACTTTGAAGAAGCACAAAATGACAACAAATCACATTATTTTGTGTCTCTTTGAGTCTAGGGTCTATTCTCCCATACAGGAGGGGTGGGGGACCTTTTACCTGTCTGTGTCCAGGTGTTCATTTTGTCATTACCCATCCATGGGTTTAGGCAACAAAAGCACTTTGGCTAAGGTTAGGAAAAAGTGTGGTTGTGGTTAAACAGTAGGACACAGTGTCGACAGTCAATGAACTTTTTGGTATTAAACCACACCACTATCTTTCCCTTAAGTGCTACCAGTGCCTAAACATAACCATAAAAAAGTTTAATGATCCTAGTATTAGTCACTACAAGTGCAAATTGTACTACAAGATCAGATATTTTGAAAGAAAATAAATTAAATACGTTGTCAGTGAACATTTTAATGATAGATTCAGTATCAACATTTTTGCAACTTGCCAGTTATGTTAATTTACATTTTCTCATTATGTGAACAGAAAATGTAATCCAGCAGTCTGCATTATATTTTCTTCAAAACATATTTACTGCTGCAAATTAGTTGTATCTGAGTGCAACTTGTAGGAGACAGGTTTGTCTGTCTGTCGGGAAAACATGAATCTGCTGAAGACTGAAAACAGGTGCAAACAGCTAGAATGATGATGATTCATGAGTGTGTGTGTCTGTGCATGTGTGTGAAATTTTAATTCACTGCTCACTACAGAGTAAACATGAGAGTCTCTGTGCTAAGATAAGCTAACTGGCTGCTGGTTGTAGCTTCATATTTAGTGCACAGACATGACGGCACTATCAATCTTCTCATCGAACTCTTGGCAAAAAAGCAAATTAGTGCAATTTTGAATGAGCCTCGCTTAGGCTGGTCTGGAGCAGACGACATCTAGTATAGTAAAGGCCAAACCAGCAGGAAAAACAATGTGCAGTGACACAACCAGGGGCTTCAGAAACTATAACAGATCAGGTTGTATGTAAAGAGGCGTTTGAATGGTAGCACCTGGTTGTTAGTTATGTTCAGAAGATAACATGCACATAATTTTCTGTGATGATTATAGAGTTTGTTACACATTGGATATTTAATATGCCAGATAGTTATGTGTTCATCTTGTCTGAGGATTAAGTATGTTAAGCTGTATATATATATATCTAAAATATCATGTAGCATCATCCCTTATATGTAACAAAATACTCCCCAAAACAACTGACCTGTTTAACAGTTCAGTTCTATCATTTATTTTAGAAGTGAACCTGAAATAATGCTTTATAGAAGGAAGGGAGACCTTCCTTCTATGAAAAATGACCCCATAGGTCGTTTGTGCAAGCAGCTTATTACAACCTATTGTTGCGTTTTATTACTTGGACAAGGAAAAACTCCCTTTAACAGGAAAAAATAACAATAAATTCAGGGCAATATTCAGCTTTTTTGAGAAATCCTCCTCTGTGGAGTAATAACAGAAAGACAGTGAATTCTTCCTTCCTCTCTCTCTGTGTGCTTGTATTTACTGCAGGCTCATGTAATTTAATTACCGGATCAATACAACAAAGCTGCTATTAACGTTACAACTGCTTCCTAAGTGTACAGAAAACATTCTTACTTCCCTTCTGTTCTGTTCTCTCTCACTGTCACACCTTCCAGGTGAAGTTGCATTCACTGTGCCCTCCTCTTGAGCTTCCTCTGGAGATGTTCCTTTGGCTTAGGGTTAGATTCATAGTGCTTCTATAGGCCAGAAGGAGCACAGCCAGGACACCAGAACACTCCTCTCAGGTCACATCTGGGGCCCCTGAAGGCCAGAGTTGACTTGATGAGGGTTAAAGGGCAGTTTTCTGGCTTTAGGCCGAGGTCAAGGTGGCAGAGGTCAGTGTCTGAGTTGTCAGCCTCAGCCTGCCCTTGGCCTTGAGCTGATCAATAGGAGCAGGGTCTCTGCTTGCCTTGGCCAAACAATCAATGACACATTTACATTTAGCATGGTCACTTTAGCACACATCCCAATACCCCCAATTTCCCCACCCCCTCCACTGTGTTGTCTATGCCTATCTTCTCAAAACAGCTATTCTCTCAGTCAATCTTCCCTCTTCTTTGAATGTATTGTTTTGGTTGTACAGCTGCTTATTTCAACAGGACAAGCTCTGAACCCTACTGTACACTATTTAGCACCAAACAGAGGACAGACAAATTTAGCTGGTTAACGTAGTGGAATATCTGAGAACCTGGATTTGGTTTTATGACCAGCAACTTTACTGTTTTGATTCACTCTAAGCATCATCACATTCAAATACAAAAGACATCTTCGTGCTTTTGATATGCCAGCAGACTAATTTGTTATCTTCCCAGGGCTTTAGACCAGGTGTGGAAATGGAAGATTTACCCGATGGAAAGTTCCTGGACATTAATTCTTGGTAAATTAAAAGTTCCTGAAACTTTGAGTGGAAAAGCACCTATATGTGTATAACATGTCATCACCAACATATGTGCCTATTTTGGAACCAATATGATGACAGAAAAAAATTAAAGCCATCAGGAGAGCTGTTGTAATGTCAGCTACAGGTAGATACTGGTATTCTCTTTTAGCTAGTCCTGGTAAATGTCCATAAAGTCCCATTAAAATGCTGTCCAAACACTGAGCTAAATTATAGAGGAGCACGGTGAACTTTATATGTAATGTAATGTTAATCTCATCCATTTTTATTGTTGTTATTTGTTTTGTTTTAACGATCCGCAGTGATTAGCAGCTCTGTCACTTTTTATCTGGTTTCTTGTTCTTCCCTGTGAGCTCAGCACTCTCACCACTCATTGTTGCTCTCCTGAACCCTTCTCCATCCTCTGCAGCTTCTCTGTGACATGGGACATTTAGACAAACTGAAGCTATATTGTTTGAACAGTGTCTCCTATTAGATGGTCCTTCCTTTATATTCACACATGGTGCATTTCCAGTCCCAGAGCAATTATACACATGACTACACTTGGAGCTAAAGGAACAGGCAGAATCTTTATCACCAGCCAAAGAGCAGCAGCACTGAGCGGCCTGCCTTCTGTGCCCGTCTGCATTCCCAGTCAAAGAAGAGGGAATATTATTTTGTTTTAATCAAATGACCAGGATTTGGACAAAAAGAGTTAACATAGACCGCAGTTAGCATTTTGCATTCTTTGCAAAAATCACTCCACTGAAAGAGTAGAGATAATTACTCACTACAAGTCAAGGTTTTACCTTAGGTTCAGCAACATCAACCTAATAGCTAGGCATAAAAGACATACAGCGTGAAAATGACAAGAGAACAGGGACCCGAGTCCTGACACCACCTTTGAGTTCGTGTCTGTTCCACTGCCTTCTGTAATTCAGTGCAGTCTCTCAGTGAGCATTTCTTTATCAGCCTCTCTAAAAAAGTGAAACATGTTCCTGGGTTTATTCATAATGTAAGATTCATAGCCATCTACTACAGCTCTTAGAAATACACACATACACACACACACACACACACACATATATATAATATACATATAATTGAAATTGTTTGATTTTAAAGAAGTTGAGGGAACAAAATAAAAACTACAGCTCCAATAAAAATTCAACAGTGTGGCAGCATGTATATGTCACCATAACTTGCTTTCTTTCATATTCATTGTATCCACAAACGCTCTCTTCTAACTTTGAAGTTTTTTACACCAATCATTTCTCTCTGTCCTGCTATTATCCATGTCTGAAAGGGCCACGGCCACTCGACTCACCCATGGACTTGCTTCTTCTATATATCAGGAATTGCTGACAGCGAGGGTACATCCCACTTGGAAACAAGAACAACAGAAGCGTCACCACTGGCGGTTTCTGTACATCAAAATAAAATATCAACACAATAAAATACAATAGATTCAGCCAATATAAAAGGAGCTATATACAATTTATTTGTATCTGGTTTCTATTGTTAATAAACTGCTCCAAATACAGCTAAAACAATGATTCTGGATATTTAAATGATGTGACTACAAGGTCAACCGTGCTGGTAACCATCATGGACAAACACTCTCAAGTCAGAATAACAAAAGCCTTCGCTGTTTTTCCCCATTCTGCCAGAAAATGGGGAAATGGTGTTTGTTAAAAGCCGTTAATGACACTTGGTCGGAGTTATGTTCCAGGGTAGGATTTTAAATTATCTGAAATATTACAAATGTCTGTATGATTTTGAATAAGGTTTTCTTACTTCTGGAGGAGAACCTGTAAGATCTGATTCTACTTAAGCCCACGAACGGTGATTATTACTTATAGTAAACAGTTCTTGTGGTCTACAGCAGCTCATATTCATTAAGATGCTCAGGTTTATGGCAGAGGGACACAAAGAAACAATCTAAACTTGAAAACGTAAATATGTCCCCCAAAGATGATCAAAATATGCTCCGACACTCAGCTTGTCTATCGCCTATCCTCCTCTCTAATGTCTGGAAATCAGGGTGTCACTGAGTGGTCTCCCAATCAAAAAGAGTCTTTGAGGACAAGGACAATCATGTTCTGAAATGAATGATATCACCTTTTCCAGGATGAGGCAGTGTCAGAGAATCTGGCCGCAGCTAAGATAAAGTCAGGACGTTTGAAGATGAGGAAAGATGTTTGAACCTGCACCCTCTTTTCAGTGTCCCAGTGGGGAGTGTATATGGGAAGACAAGTCATGTATTATTTAGAGTCAGATCTGCCTTTGTGTTTGATCGGAGCTTGATTGAGAGAGGCTGTGACTGTTTTCCCCCATGTAAGAATATGAATGTCTGCTCAGGAATGAAGGTGAGCTTGTGACCGCCACACACAGAACTTGGTCAATACTTGCATACATTGAATACAAAGTGCAGGAAATGCATTACAC
This sequence comes from Trachinotus anak, assembly GCF_046630095.1. NCBI lineage: Eukaryota > Metazoa > Chordata > Actinopteri > Carangiformes > Carangidae > Trachinotus > Trachinotus anak. The sequence goes on from NW_027273852.1 coordinate 12,644,023, forward strand.
CCCTCTTCTGTCATGTACATAGGTAGGCAATGTCAACAGAATACCTTAGAGACATTACTCTCTCATACATTACTTATTGGACAGGTGTGGGATAACCTGCAGTCCTTCTGGAGCTGTTTTAAGCACTAATAGCCCCGAGCACAGGAGTATTGGTAATGTGTCGGGACCACGGGGAGCTATGTTTTAGCCAATCCCTAATTAAAGTAGAAACTCAAAGTGCTGTGCTCCTCCGCTGTTCAGCAAACGAGCCATAGCTGATATGCTCTTTAAGTCATTAGCGGCTCTGATTCGTTGCCACGGCACCTTGTTAACAGAACAGGGGCTCATAATCCCAAGACAAGACACTCTGTTGCTTGTGGAGCAGTTCCTCCAGTTCAAAGTGGAAAACCAGTGTCGTTCATGTTTATCTGGTCAGTTTAAGAATAAAAAGGGAAATCAATATGAGAAAATGGCTTTTACCTTGATTCACCTCATCAGTGTTCTTTGTGACTGCAGTGAACTTGGTCTGTGAAGTGAAGAGGCCTTTTCCTCCTGCAATGTTCCATTTTGATCCTCAAAATAGATGTTGTTTCATTACGGCTTTAGTCAGTTTTAGGCAGCAGACTCAGCTGGGCGCCTCCTGTGTGGGGTTTGCATTTTCTTCATGTGGTACCTGCAGATGAGATGCACTTTAGGTTCATTTCCAACTGAACTTAAGTGTCTGAGTGAAAGAGTCCAAATATGTTCCTGCATGACAAGCGCACTGCTTTGTTTGGTGCTGTTAATGTTCATGCATTCTGCATCAGCTTGTGTAGAAATAGGAAAAAAAACAGAGTGTCTCATCTTTAAAATATTATTCATTAGAAACACTTTGATCCAAAATCATAAAAAGCAAAGGAGAAAGATAAAGTTGCCTGTAGTCATGGTTGTAAAGTAGTAAACCAATTGCTGTCTAAGTATTATCTAGGGTTGCCAACCATCCCGTAGAATCACCCTGTA